>NC_137137.1:10770509-11970509 GCF_949319135.1 Squalius cephalus
GACGACAGGGGGCGCCTGCGAGTTTGAGGCAGTGGAGAGGGAGAGAGGCAGCAGATGAGCTTCTGTGGTAAAGATATAGTCCTCTACATTAAAAGGCAAATCCTCCTCCTCAGCAAACAGCAGAAACAGGTACTTAAACATCTCCGCCAGGAAAAACGAGTCCATGCTGAAACAAGTGGGCGGTGATGAAGGGAAATAAATATGCCGTGAGACAGCTTGCCACCCACTCTTTACTCATAAATGCTCACTTTACAAAATCCACTCAAATTATCTGTACAAAAATATAGCACATAAACCAACATCCTCTTTAACTATCCATAAACTCCAGCTCTTACCGGTCCTCGTGACTTCCCGTCCTCACATCCTTCATAGCAGCGAAGCCACAGGGAACTCGAGCAAATCGGTTCAGGTTCTCCAGTACGGTGCGGCCCACCTCCAGGTAATATGGATCTCTGGTTGCCTTCAGAGGAAATTCACAGTTAATCATTTGTATTGTCTCCCTGGTTCACTACATGAAAATACACAGTCGAATGCACCTCAGCAGGAGCAATGCAGCGTGAATGGGGTCACATTTGCAGGTTGATATGAAGGAACATGATGGAGAGTAAAGGAGATGTTGTATTGAGATTTGTTTGAGAACCCAGTTGTACCTTATAAAGGAAGTAAGTGCTTTCTGCAAACTCTGGCCGCAGGGGGTGCTGAGCCCAGTGAACCCTGAAATCAGTGGTGAACGCCTGGCGAGACAGTACGTGAGGGAGCAAGGCAGTCAAGAAGAGTTTATAAACCAAAAAAAAAAAAAAAGAGAGAGAGTGAATTGTATGTAAGGAATGGGGAGTGTTTGTTTGATACATATTTATTAATTAGTACATATTTTATTAATCATTTATTTTTTAAAAGCACTGATCTGGAGTAGCACCTGAAATTTCGTTGTGTTAATACACTGTATTTATGCAATGACAAATAAAGCTTGAATCGAATTGAATTGACCGTGATGATATTCAAAAGACAGACAGCTGAAAAGAGGATCTACCTCAGGAAGGAAGTTGTGTTTCTTGGTAACCTGATAAAGCATTTCATGCGTCTCTATGGCTGGCCGGATATCTCCCTTTAAAACCTGCAAAGAGCAAAACTCATATGTTTGGATATTCATAGCAAACTCAGAGAGACAATGACCTCACTGATTTCTCACCTGCAATCCTGGGAAAAAGGCAAGCAAGGAGTCCATCCAGGTGCGGGCCGGCAGCAGGGGTTTGTGGATGTGGACGTCCAGTAGCAGAGGTGGTTGGCTGATGTACTTCATAATGGATGCATAGTGCTGAAAAATGTCAAACGATCACAATTCATGAATACAGAAAAAAGATAAAGAGACCCGTTATTTCATGGCAGGCAAAACTAAAATGCAACTCGCATTAGATTAAGTATGATAAATTATTTTGGACCCTACAATTACAGGCAACATGTTCAAGGGCTTCTATTCTGAATAAAATGAATGATCAATTATAATAAAATAAGTACAAAAAATGACAATTCTAAATAAATAGAGCAGTAAAAGAAATATAAAAAGAATAATTCAAAATGTTGAAATATACAATCTACTCTAGTCTACTAAAACAAACAAATAACAAAAGAATAAATAATTATAAAAAAAAGAATAAATCATAATGTTAAAATGCACAATCTACTCTAGTCTATCAAAATAAACAAGTAAATGGAATATAAAAATAATTCAAACTATTACAATTCAATCTAAAATAATAATAATAGTTATAAATGAATTAATAAATGTGTAATAAAATAATATAAATATATAATCTACTCCAGTCTACAAAGAAATTAATGAAAAAATAAATGAAAAAATACATGTTCGAAATGTTAAAAATACTACATCTAAAATGGTGTTTGTAAAAACCGTAGGGTGGTGGGACTTAATTTGATCCATTTTGACTGGATTAGCAAAGTTGTCTAAATATGACAGGTGTTTAGAGGAAAGGGCTTGAAAAATAAGACGGCTTGGTGACGCAAGGCGAAAAGGAGATTATGATGTCTTTAACAAAAGAATGAGTGATACTCACAGTGTTAAAGCGATGCAGATATTGGTCATCTCCCAGTAATACATAAGCCTTCATCAAGTACTCATAATAGGAATCTATGCCTGCTCCAACTCCACTGTCTGTTAAGGGAACAATGACCAAAAAAAATCATGATTCTGTCTTGACTTTTACCTTATTTGTCTGTATATGAGCACAGTTGTTTTATGTTTTGGGTGGGTTGTTGACTATAGTTTAGCCTCACCCCTGCGGACCCACTCTCCTGAGTGAATGTTGATGGTCGTTCCCACTAGATTACTGTTCCTCTGTCTCTTTTCCCAAAGGAAGTCAAGAGCCCTTCTCGCATGAGCCTGCGAACAATACAATGAATTGTAAATTCTGGCCAATTATATATTTAGTCATTGTAAGTCTCTTTCACCACACAAAATGAGAGCAGTCCTGACCTCATAATACTTTTCATAGTGCACAACACAACGGCTAATGATGTGTGTCTTACAAATGGCACAGTTATGTCATAAGAGATGTTGTAATTCTGTAGACTGAATGTGTACAAACATTCCAGGAATCAACACTTCAGGCCGAAATGACGTCAGTGCTCCATTGTTAGTTTGTTACAAAACAATCAGATGACCTTAAATGCTTTGGTCAACATGAATTACACAGAACGCAAGGTTTTCAAACATTTCTCTGGAGGTTAAATAAGGACATTTCTGAATGTTATAACTTCAGAAACTCAACAAAAGTGACATTAGTTCAAATTTGCAACATGAAGCCATTGTAATATTTCACCTCAAATGTAGGGTCTCCAGTAAAGCGGCTCAAGGCTGCAAATTCAAGGATGATTGTCCCGGCACAGGCGGTGCAGGTGTCCGTTTCGGTGCCTGTACGGGTCTCAGGTCCACGGACTCCATAACGCAGGTTCACCTGTAAATGCAGCCAATCATTAATCAGAGTCATAATCAAGGGGATTTATCACAGAATATTTCCCAGCAGGATTTATTTTAATATACTGTTCAAAAGTATGGGGTCAGTGTGTGTTTTTGAAAGAAGTCTCTTCTGCTCACCAAGGCTGCATTTATTTGATTTGATTAAAAATACAGTAATATTGTTAAATATTATTACAATTTAAAATAACTGTTTTGTTTTTTAATATACATTAAAATGTAATTTATTCCTGTGAAGGCATAGCTGAATTTTCAGCAGCCATTATTCCAGTCTTCAGTGTCACATGATCCTTCAGAAATTATTAAAATATGCTGATTTAGTGCTCAAGTATAATTTCTTTTTTATTACCAATGTTGAGAACAGTTTTGCTGCTTAATATATTTTTGAAACCTGTGATACAACTTTTTCTGGATACTTTAATTAACAGAAAGTTCAAAAGACCAGCAATGTCTTTATCACTTTTGATCATTATTTTATGTGTACTAAATACTAAATAAAAGTATTAATTATTTAAAATAAATAATGGGGGATTAACATTAAAGTGGACATTAGAGTTAACAGAATTACATAAAAGTAGGTTATTTAACTATTAAATAAGAATTATTATTAACACGTTAATAAGGTCTCATTGGTTAACATTAGCTAATGCACTAACTAACATGAACTAACAATGAGCAACATATTTTCACAGCATTTATTAACCGTTGTTAATGTTAATTAAAAAAAATGTCATGTTCATGTTAGTTCACAGTGCATTAATAACTAATGTTAACAAATACAACCTTTCTTAAAAATGCATTAGTGAATGTTGAGATTAACATTTTTAAAGATGAATAAACATTGTAGAAGTACTGTTAATTGTTAGTTCATGTTAACTAATGAAACCTTAGTGTAAAGTGTTACCAAATGATTTTATTATTTGAGAATAAAGCAGCTGCGGAATATTACACAAGAATATCAAATTAGCATAGCTCTATGCAGGAAATCTGTTTCCTTACTAGACAATATTTCGTTTAGCGGTCATTAAAACAAAATTGCAGAATGCTGTGACCAATCAGAATCAGGTATTCCAGAGAGACATGTAATAAGTTGAGAATGCTTTGTAACTGAAGGTCTGTAAAATAAACTAACAGCTGTGAACAGTGAAAAGGGCGGTCATGCTGTTGATGACACGTGCAGTCATTGTGGGATTTCATTTCCCTAAGGCAGACATGCAACAAACCAATGCAAAGCCCAGAACAGCCGAATCAACAGAAATTGTCTGAATGTGTGTGTGGTGTGTGTATACTGTATAGGCATAAAGATAAATGCTCGCAAACAAAACAAAGAAGAAAAAAAAAAAAACATTTCATGTACAACATATTTTCATGATGACATTTAATCAATCATATTGCATATGCAATGCATGTACATGCGTGCTTTCACTCACTCTAGGGTAAGGCAAGCCACTGCTGGTGTTAAATGCAGGTAGCAGTCTGAGTCCAAGATCTTTAGCCATGTGCAGCAGCTCATTCTGGTACCAGAGCATTTGCCCACTTTCTTTCAACATGATGGCCATGGAATGGCCTCCCAGCAGCCCACTAAAAGAACAGTAAAGTATTACACAAGCAAAACAGCCACAATTTACTAGACAGATTTTAAATGCACGTCAGTCCACTTTGAACCTCTTGACAGAGATGTCTTACTCACCCCAGCACCCGGATGTTGGTCTCGAATACAGACACCACAATGTCATTATCCAACCGTACATCCTTCAATACTCTCTTCACTGCTTCCTCAAACTCCACCGTCTTATTTAGCAGCTGTGAGATGTCAGATAAGATCATAAGCAAATAACTTTGGGCTTAACTGTAAATATGAGTGTTTGCAAGAGGTTTCAAGTTCTGTTTGAGATGTTACTCACTGCTAGAGTGTCAAGAGTGTCGATGAGCGTGAGGGAGAACCTGACGGAACAGGAAAACATGTTTTCATCTCAGTTTTGACATTTCTTTTAAAATGAATGAATAAAGAGACATTTTAACACATCTCCAACTGACTTACATCCCCAGGGCATCATCTATATCCCCTCGACTGGGCTCTAGTCCACGCACTCGCCCACGACAGGTCAAAGGCATCAGCTCGTCTGCGGGGTAGGCATGGTCCTGTCAAAATGAAAAGAACAGAGATGAAATTAGATGAAACCAGGCAGATTTTAATTATAATGCCGTTCTCTCAAACATTAATCTGCCTTCCCCTATCCTCGCAACACTCCTGTTTTTTTATTTGTTTTGTTTTTTTGTCAGGAACATTTATCGGCAAATGAGCAATGTTAAAGGGATAATTCATCCATAAATAAAAATTCAAGCATCATTACATAACCCTCATGTTGTTCCAAATCTATATAAAATCTATATATAATATATTTTGAAGAATGTTTCAAAAGTTTTTGTCCATACCCTGATAGTCAGTGGGGTCCAAAACAACACTGACATTCAATGTAGAAAAATAAATAAATAGCATTTCTCAAAATTCTATAGAAAGAAATGTTATTTCAATGTGCCTTAGTTACACATGTGAACAGTGTGTAATAACAGTAAATTATGCATCATTTATTACATGCAATTAACATCAAGCTAAACCTTAATAATATACTAAACCTATAAGAAGTACGTTAATAATTAATATTACTCAGAACTTCTTTGTATAATTATACTGTAACAACTGCACATGAAAATAAAGTGTGACCAGAAATGTAGTCACTTTTTTTTTTGAAGAAATGTAGCTATACTTTCAGCAAGGATGCATTAAATTGGTCAATAGCGACAGTAAAGCATTTATAATGTTACAAAAGAGTTCTAGTTCAAATAAATGCTGTTATGCTTTACTTTTCTATCATAAAAGATTCCTTTAAAAAGTATCATGGTTTCCACAAAAATATTAAGCAGCACAACTGTTTTCAACATTGATAATAATAATAAGAAATGTTTATTGAGGACCGAAATCAGTATATTAGAACGATCTCTGAAGGATCATGTGACACTGAAGACTGGAGTAATGATGATATAAAATTCAGCTTTGCCATCAAAGGAATGAATTATATTTTAAAAATACATTACAATATTCACCAAAAGCCTTGGTGAACATAAGAGACTTCTTTCAACATTAAAAAAACGTACATAGAAAAACTACACACATAACTTTGGATGCTGATGGAAAAGTGGGATTAAAACTTCCATGTGTACCCAGCTGTCAACAAGTAAAGTTATTAGTCACTGTGTACATACCATGTAGTTCTGATAAGCGTGGTCAAACATTTCCACCACTTGGTTCCTGAGAAGCAAAAGCATTTCTTAAATTAAGAAAAACACCATATGGAGTCATTCATGTGGCAAGCAATTCAAATTTTCACATGTCCTCACATAGACACATACCTCAGTTTGTTCCTCTCATCTCTGCTCATGGTCTCTGATAACCTGATGGAGGTTCCCATAAAAAACAGCAGCAAAGAAGCAGGCAACATAGTTGCAGAATGAAGCATCCGCACGGCTCTAATCCACCGGTTTCACAACGGACTGCTTCCAATCTTCAAGGCAACTCTTTCCTGCCTTAGATATGTTTATTTAGCACCAAGTTAGAGTTCCACTTCTGGTCCATCATTTTCAAATTGAATGTAAAATATATGATTCAGTAACACCCACAGAATTTGAATACATTCACTGTTCCAGCTCAATAACTTAATGGTTCCTGTTCTTATCTAACGTTAAACGTCTCTCTTGGATGAATGCAGCTCTGGTGCATTTCTGAAATGCTTTTAGTGTCTATTACAAAATGACTAAGGAAGGAACACAGATCAAGTCACTTTTCATTAGTGCTGGTCAGTCAGCTGCTGTTGCCACACCTGACTGTCACCTTGATAACACGTTGGCACTCACGTGACACATCGGCATGCTACTCTCTATTGAGTATCAGTTATAAAACAACAACACAATTGCATCACTGTAGATCCCCAGCAGAGACAGGCTCGAGAAGAGCTCCAGATGGGGCCATGGGAAAAGATGCTTTGACTCTAATAGCAACCATCACCATGGGTGACACGATCAGCAGTTTACAACTCCAGAAAGAGGAAGAGAACGCATCGTATTGATCCTACAAGACCTGATTGCAATTAGTTAGATAGTATGCGGGTGTCAATCCCATCTTCGTGATATTAAAAACAAGTTTAACCCATGTAGAAAATGCTACGGCGTTATTCAAAAATAAAATATCCAGCGAAATGTTGTTGTCAAGATGAGTTGAGGAAAAAAGATTTCTTAACCCCGTCACGCTTTGTTGTTTAGCTCGCCGGCTAACCCGTCGATGACAGCTCGGCACCACTGGGCATTTGTTTTTGTAGCAATAACGCTTCAGTAACTAGCGGAAAGAATATCTTAAATCTGTTCTTCGATCATCCACGAGTGACAAGATGGTCCATTCAGCTCCCAGATTCCGACAAATAAAAATATTCCTCGTAAGAGTTATTTTATGTCAGGTGTAATGCAAAGGGCCACAGGTCTCTCTCAGAATCGCTGAGTGAATGAAAATCACCTCCCGTCTTACGGGCAGACGACAACATCCGCATCCGGGCCGAGCGTAGTCAGCGTACACGCCCCGTAAACCGTCACCGTGTGGTGCAGAAACTACAGTTCCCAGCATGCCTTGCTAGCGAACAAATGAAAATATGAATAGTAAAAAATCCCCAAAAAGATATATTTCTTATTCATCTTACTGGAAGTACACGCCTTATCATTGTCTGCTTTCAAAAAAATTCATAACAACACATTTCTTAATATAATCTGTCTCTGATATAATGCATACAAGTCCTCTAAATAAAATTAAAAAGTAACTGCCTAATCTATCACATATTTTACTTTTCAAGATGTAGCAACAAGTACTTAAGTTGCATCAAAGAGTATAGACAATAAGATATGAGTTGCTTTTACTGTTCCAGAGTTTGTTATCAGTAGGCTTGAAGGAAAAGGATCAGTGATGAGTTTTCTGTTTACAGAGGAAATGATTGCACTATTATTAGCAGCACAGTGGATAGAGGAGATAAGACCTTTGAAATCAGTTGTTTGTTCAGACTCAAGTTCATCATCGGTTAGCTTACAATATAGTAATTCGGAAATTAGACCAGACATTTTAAAAGAAATACAGCAAACATTTTACAGAATTCAAATGATGGGACTTACAGTGATATTTTTATGGGTACCCACACATAGCCACGGAAAGTAGACCAGACATTTTAAAAGAAAAACAGCAAACATTTTACAGAATTCATATGATGGGACTTACAGTGATATTTTTATGGGTACCCTCACATATTGGTATCCAAGGAAATGGCAGATAAGGCAGCAAAAGAAGCCATAAACAACAACGACATTAACATAAGTGCTAGTATAAGTAAGAATGAAATCAAGAGTGTTATTAAGGAAAGGTTGAAGGTAAGGTGGCAAAAACAATGGGATATGGAGAAGAAAGGTCGATGGTTTTACAGAATTCAAACGAAAGTGGGAGAGATGAGAAGTGCAGGAAAAACAGGAGAGATGAGATAATAATATCAAGGATGAGATTTGAACATACAAGACTAAACAGTACTTTATAAAATGGGTAAACATGATACAGGAAGGTGTGAATTTTGTGGGCAAGAAGAAACTGTGGAACATGTTATGCTATACTGTCTAAAATAACTCGGGAAATGAATGTTATAGTTTTCTTTTTCAGTATCTTAGAATAACTAATTTGAGGGAGAGGATATAAAAATGTCATTTTGATCCACACTCCATATACCAGTCGGTGGCGGTAATTGTCAACCGCCAATAAAATCTCAAAGAAGAAGAAGAAGTGCTTACGTTGCTTCCTCGTAAACATGCATCACATGATTGGCTCGTGCTGCGACCTATTTTTTACAGTCTATGGCTGCGACGTCATGTAGAACTACAAAAATGTGCAGTGGTGCAACGAGTGCCTGAGTTGAACGGTTTTAGCCAAAGAAAGAGGGAGGTAAGCGACTGTCTTTTAATTGTGGACTGAATTCAAATGTATTTGGTCGGAAAAAACTTTTTCTGGACCGATTTAAAAACTGATTGTATTATTACATGTATGACATGTCGTGTCAATGGAATTGGTCAGTAGGCTTTGACGTTTTAATAATACACGGTTTCTCGTTGTTGTGTATGCAGAGATGTCTCGAAGCGTAAAAAAGCTCACTGGTCTCGTGGCAGCTACATTCACACCACTTACTGCAGAAGGGTGAAATACTTTATTCCTAAAACAAAGCTTTACACAATCATATACATGGCTTGCAGTGATTTGATCAATGATATTCAACTTTTGCTGTTTTTAGGGAGATCAATCTCTCTGTAATTGGACCATACATTGATTACCTAATAGAAAAACAGAATGTCAAGAGTGTGTTTGGTAAGTCAAACCTATTAATTTAATCAAAGATTTTGGGGAATAAGAGAGCATGTTTTGTCATTTGTTATTTGTAATCTAAACCACTTTGTTTTTGGTAGTTAATGGCACTACAGGCGAGGGCTGTTCTCTAACTGTGGACGAAAGGAAGCAGATTGCTGCAGCTTGGTGCCAACATGGAAAGGGCAAGTGAGTTATTGCATGTTTATGGAGTTTTTCAGCTATGGGTAATGATTATGTCCCAGGGGTTATAAAAGTAACTGAATTTTGATATTATTTTAACAGAAAAACTTGCGAAGGGCACATTAAGCATTTTGTTTACTGTCTTTCTTCATCATTTATTTTCTGCTACTTCTCACATTTATTTCTTGTAGATTTTGCTGACCCAGACATCCCATTTTTAAATGGGCAAATCCATCATAAGAAATTTGAAATATGAATTTTAACTTGAAAACGATAAAAATCTAAACAAAAAGTGGGAGAAAAAAAAACATACTAAGTTTGAAAATGATTCACATACTTTTTTCCCACCACAACCAGCAGTTTTACTCCTAATGAGTAATAATGTCAAATTATATGAAACGTGTAAATAATTGTGTGTGTTTAGGATACGTCCATTTCTAGCTATAAAATTAGCAAGACAAAGGAGTTGGCCATTTTTTCCTGACTTCATGACTGTGGTGTTGCTAGCAGTTAAGCTACATATGTGGTGGACATTTTAAAGATTATTCAGGGGGAATTGGCAAAAATAACACAGTTTTCCAGTGATGCAATACGTATGTCCACTGTTGGACACTATTAGTGGACAAAGTGGACAGTTTATTTTTTAAAGGTTCACAAATTTGTTTATAGGTTAGGAAACACCCTAATACACATCTTTATTATTTTTTTCTTATGGAAGTTGCCCTTGCCAGATGTTTAATTTCTTTATACTGTATGTGTTGTGTTCAGGCTTGAGCAAGTGGTTGTTCATGTTGGCTGCATGAGTATAAAAGACTCTCAAGAACTGGTGAGCACACTGCTTCACATCCCCTTTTATTCACATGCATATACCACTTTTCTTTATGCACTCTTCCATTTTCTTAACCGCAGTCCCGCTGTTACATATTGTCCTCCCATTCGCAGTTTATCCATTCGTGTTACAGCATGTGCAGATAAACAGCTAGTTCCCTCCTCGTGACTGTTTAAAATGCTGAGTGGATGTTTTTTACTTTCCTTCAGGCTCGGCATGCCGCCAGTATAGGAGCCGACGGCATAGCAGTAATCTCTCCTTCCTTTTTCAAACCCATTAATGCAGGTTTTAACCCCCTTTTTCTAAAATCTACTTATTTAATACAATGTTAAAGTATTGCCAAATGTGCTTTTGTATGATTTTCATAAAACAAATGACCTTCCTCTTTTCACAGATGCATTGAGGTTGTTTATAAAGGAAGTGAGCACCTCTGCTCCAGATGTTCCAATGTATTATTATCATATTCCAGCCATGACCGGTGTTGAATGTAAGTGCAGCCCCATGTCGTCATCATTACTGGCAGTCAAAACACTTAGTAAATTTTTTTAGAATTGAAAACTAAATTTTTGAATGAGTCAGATTCACATGTGAGAGATTGACTTCCTACTGTGGTTCAGTCTCTGTTTCCTCTTTATTTTTTTCTTCAGTGGAGGCAGCTGATGTGCTAAATGGGATAGAGCAGATTATCCCCTCATTTCAGGGAGTGAAATACAGCGGGATTGACCTGAGGGATCTCGGACAGTGTGTCTGTTACTGTGAGTCCCATAAATGGTCTGTCTTGTTCGGAGTAGATGAGGTATGAAATCACCTCTACTGTATTTTTCCTGATAGTGTCACATTTATATAACTTGCGGTTTTGATTTTATATGTTTTACTTCACACTTTGTTACACAGCAACTCTTGGGAGCTTTGGTACTAGGTGTTCATGGAGCAGTAGGAAGGTGAGTGCCAACATCATGGCATCTTACAACTCTTTCTCTGGCCTCAGTTGGCAAAAATGCATGCCCTTTCACTGGTTTTCTTTCTGTGGTCTCGCTGTGGTTCCTGATAATACATTAGCTATGTGTTCACGTGAACAAAATCATCACTTTCTGGAAAATTGGTGCAAAATATCGTAATAAAAATGGAAGTTGCTGCACCACCGTGGCTCTTTTTTTTTTTTTTTGTACATCATAAATGACTTGTGCCTCAGAGCGCACAAGCAAAATTCTATAAACACTGTAATGTTATCTTGCATTCGGAGGCAGATGAATGGTGCTTTGAAACGCAATCGTGTGAGACACTTCTGGCAGGTCGTTATACCAAATCATTCTGATGACAGACTTTGGCTCAGGCATTTCAGAATGATCAAGCCAACATTTGAGATGCTGTGCAATGAAATTGATTCACTGGTTAGTGCAGTTGTCCAATCACATCCTCTGTTGAGGCAGTCACATGAGTTTCTGTTGCACATCGAGATATTTATTTGGTAAATGTGTTTCCATCATAGTTTATGTGCATGTGTTCTTGTCTGATAAAAAAGAAATTATCCACCTCTATTGTGTGCATAATTTTTTTTTAATGTACATTTGCAGAATTTTTGCACCTCTTTGTTTCCATCCAGCATTTGAAAAAAAAATATTTTTTTTATGAAATATCCCAAAATTCGCATAAAAGTAGGTGGATGGAATTTGGAAACATAGCTATTTTGTCATTCAGTGTCTCCTGTGGCTGATTTGATTGAAAAACAGTAGCTTAAAAAACTTAACCTATAAATAATGCATTGCTGAAGACCATGCAACACTCTCTCTATCCTCTCCAGCACATATAACTACCTCGGACTCATAGTGAACCAGATGCTTTCTGCTTTTGATAACTGCAACCACATGCAGTCCAAAGCCCTGCAGGTACATCATTCTTCCCATGTGCATTTCTCATTTAGTGCTTTTGGACTGTTTTTACTTCATCAGCGTGTGTTCTGGTTAATGAATTAATATTCAGGTTAATGAATTTGCTTCTGTTTACAGCTTGAATTTATGGAGGTCATCACATTTGCTAAGAACCTTGGTGAGTTGACTGTTTTGCGCCTTTCAAATGTTTGGGGTTTGTAAGTTTCTTATGCTCACCAAGGCAGCATTTATTAGATCAAAAATAGAGTAAAACATGTGAAAGATTATTGCAATTTAAAATAACAGGGTTCGTACGGGTGCTTGAAATCCTTGAAAGTGCTTGAATTTTGATGTTGTGTTTTCAAGGTTTGAAAAGTGCTTGAATTTTGGATACAATGCTTGAAACTGCTTGAATTTGTAACTGTATTTCTTTCACAAGAAATATCTTTCTGACGAAATAGTTCTTTATTAAATGGAGAATTTTTTTTTTAGCCCTTCAGAATCAGATACAGATTGATTCGCGTTACGCTGGCCAGAGCAAAAGTAGGCGGAGTTTTCATTTTGATTTCCGCGGTTGTTTGGATGCACCGTTTTTATTGGCCACGCAGCGGCAACAGTTAAACTATTTTAAACTTTGACCGCGGCGACGTGCGCGCAAGCTCGCTGAGCTCCGCTTTGGTCCGAGTCGCGTGGCGCAAGCCATTGAAATATATCGTTTCATTTCATAGAGCAGCGCGGTCCGCGTCCTATCTGAAAGGGCCATTAGTGACTGAGAGTACTTGGTGTGATCATGTAATGTAAGTATTGCATGTCCGTTATGTCACGTTCATTTGTGGAATATGCAGTGAACATTGCCAAAATTACAGTTCTGCAACGTGCAAATTAACCTGCAAACGTTAGCCCAGTGCATAACAACAGTCGTTGATTGCTGAACTGAAATCAGTCAGTGTCATAAGTAGTATACTGTTACTGTAAGGTTTAGGATGGCCCTATGCAATATTTACACTGCTCTATTCCAGTAAATGTATTAGCTAACGTTATGTCTTGGCCCAAGACATCTTGGCAATGAAATGCATTTATCAGGCAGGTGCCTGTGCACTCAGATATTGTTCAAAGAATGTGTCCCAAAACGGGAAGGCCTGTCAAATATATCTGTTCAAATCCCAAGTCTTCATATTTGAAATTAATTCAGTTTTACAGCCTATAAATCACATTATCTGGTAAGCAATATTTGGACATTAATATAATGAAAAGTATATTATTCATATGCTTTAGGCTATATACTTAGTGATACATTTTGAAGAATAAAACTTGTGATTGGCTTAAATATTAGGGCTGCACAATATATCGAAATATTGCAAATGTATATATTACAATATGCATAGTTGCATATCGCATTGGCTTGCAATAACTGGGCTCATGAACAAAAGACAAAGAAAATCACTCACTGCTTTTGGCTGAATAGGCTAACTTTTGTAGCTTTAATAAGAATCAGTATATTTAATTCATGCAGTGAAAACTAAGCAGTGTTTATTTTTACATTTGATTAATCAGTTTCTGTTGTTAAATAAACCTAATGTAGGATAACCTGAACCCCTGAACCCCAGTGATGTTAAAATAACACTTCTTATGCTACAGAACACTGATGTTCACTGTCAGAAGTTGTAGGGATATTTTCTTATCAAAAAAAGATTGTGAAACACGTATGTGTAGGTTATATCATTTTAAAGATAATTTAAGTTAATTTGACACACTTTAAGCATTATCGTAGCGCATATTGAATATCGCATTATTTAATGAGTTATCGCATATCTCATTTTTCCTCAATATCGTGCAGCCCTCTGCTATTATGAAACATTTGGCTGTTTATCTCTTTTGATGTGATAAAAACACTAAATAATAATTTTAACTATGTATTGGTATGTAATTTACAGTAGTGTAAGGTGCTGAAAAAAGCTTTAAAATGGCCCTGGAAAGTGCTTGAAAAGTGCTTGAATTTGACCTTGGAAAAAGTGTACGAACCCTGAATAACCATTTTCTATTTTAATATATTTTATAATGCAATTTATTCCTGTGATTGCAAAGCAAAAATTTAATTAGCCATTACTCAAGTCTTCAGTGTCATGTGATCCTTGTAATATGCTGAATTTGTTTTCTTGTAAAGCAATGTTGAAAACAGTTGTGCTGCTTAATAATTTTTTGGAAACCGTGACACATTTTTTAAGAATTTTTATGAATAGAAAGTTCAGAAGAACAGCATTAAATTGAAATGACCTTTTGTAACATTATAAATTGTTTGACTGTCTCTTTTGATCAGTTTAATGGGTCCTTGCCGAATACAATTCTTAATTTCTTTAAAAGATAAAATTATACTGACCCCAAACTTTTGAATGGTATTGAATTCCCAGTACAGCTGGGAGGTGTCAGTAAGACATTGCTTTTGTTGTTGTTGTGTAAATGGTACTTTTGATTAACTTTATTTCATCATGTTTGCTCTGCAGGTTTTGATGTGGGCGTGAATAAGCAGGTGATGAGTGAAGTGTCAGGGTTAGTGCTGGGTCCTCCCCGACTCCCGCTGCTGCCGTGCTCCGTCTCAAAGGCCCAGGCTATAGCACAGAAAATCAAGGACTTCTCTCAGAGACATTAACATAAAAGTAGAAATTTCAGTGAACCTACATGAAATTGCACAAAAAAATGGTTTGTATTGTTCTCGAGCTGTAAACTGTTCTTTACACTACAGCATTTTAATGTACTGTATCTTATATTTGCTTGCTTTTTACTTTTCATACACTATACTTGATTTTTCCTTTTTTAATGTTTCATTTGTTGTAAACGCATATATTAAATCTGTTGCATTTACTTTATATATTTAATAACATTACAATGAAACTAGCAATTTTAATGAACCTACTTGAATTACCCAAAAGATTTAAGAATTATCCTCATCTTGTATACCTAAATCGTATACAAATACTTTTTTGTACGTTTTGTTATTTCTTGTCTTATGCTTACATGTGGGAAACCACAGACATATGAAATCTTTAACATTTTCTTTGATTTTATACATATTCTTTAATACTGTATTAATTACACTCCTTTGGCTGGTGCTGATGTAATTGTAAATGGACCATTAGCATTAAACAATAGTTTCTTATGTTTGCAGATTTGTCTATTTGCAAATACAAAAAGGGACATTTTTATATCTTGAAATTAACTGAATAAAGATTATTATTCGAAATTCAATGCAAGATATTCCTTTGAAGTTCTGATTCAACCTCATAATAGCCTGAAATCTGCCTGTTATAATTTGAAATTTCTAGTTTAATGAGTTTGGTCAGCAGTGGCTTTTTATTTTTTGACTGTTTGTTCTTACCATATTTTCTCTGGCCTTTCCACTTTATTGTTAGAGAGCCCTAGGATTTACCTCACGCATTGAAGACCGCCTAATATCTGCTTAAAGGGATAGTTCACTCATAAATTAAAATTCTGGCTATTGTTTACTCACACTCAAGTTGACAAACGTATATGAAAGTCTCAAGTAGCTGTGGAAACAGTGTAGGGGTGGTATGTTATGTTTTACTAGTATTTCAGGGATGAGGACACACTGGACTGTGCTATCATCACCTAATGATTGGTTTTAGTGCTGACTTCACAGAACATTTATCAGCTGCAGCAACAGGAACAACACGTGCTATTTCCTCCCAGTGAGAATGCAAGTAAAGGAAGCTAAAGTGTCTGCAACAGAAACATTTAAAATTCATGTCATGACCACATTTCCTCTAGAAAAAGCTGTCTGAATACAAATTAGAGACTGTTTTTCTTTAACTGGACACATACTATTGTGGATACACTTTTTACTTTTTTACAAGATACACATCTTGTGTAACATCTATGACATCTCAAATTTAACCGGTTTATACTTTTTTTATACATCCCTTCCTCTGGTATTTTTGGAAATGTATCCATTAATGTTTTTCACATGGCAGAAATAGAAAAACGATTAATAACTAAATGGAGTTGTTGAGTTATGATTTATCACATCACAACAACAATTTATTAATCTGTATTCAAGACGTTGATATCTGTTTGTGTATTCAACATGTAATGGGCAACTGATGTGATCTTTGGGGGAGTCAGAAATAATAAAGGCCACAGTTTTTAAATATTGCCTAAGGCAAGGTTAATATCTAAGGTTAGGCTAAAATCTCAGTGATATTGTGCTGAAACACAGTAGGCGCACAAATATTGCATAATTGTTTTTATTTCTTTTGTTTCAGCTATTTTATGTGGAGAAACAAATGTAAATATATTTATGTAAAATTGTGTAAATAAATATCCCATGGTGGACATATACCCCCGATTTCACAGACAAGGTAATCCTAGTCCCACACTAAACTGCATGTATGAGCTGTTTTAACTGAAAGCAACTTGCACTGACATATCTTAAAATATGTAAGTGCAATTGTTTTGTCTCAAGATGCACATCAGAAATGTTTTTTTTTTCCTAAGGCATGTTCATAAAAGCTACTTAAATGTCCTAATTGATAAGGCCTAATCCTGTTTTAGTCTAAACCCTGTCTGTGAAACCGGGCCATAATGGGTTAACTGAGTTAACGTTAACGTGTTAACTCTCTACGTGTCAACTCTTGTTAGATAGGACCCAGGCAAAATATTAGATAAATATTTCAGATCTAAATCATTAATTTATGTCATTTAAAAGCAACATATAATCATATATAATCCCCAATCATATGCGGAACCAAATATAGTGGTTTAAAAAAGTAAAACGCTGCGGGACAATAATACGGTGACGCCGAATATTTACGTATTTCCGGCCAGCTCAGCGTAGTGTACGGACTCCGGAGGAGTGTTGTGAAGCTGTAATCCAGACACAGATATTTTCACAGCTGTTAACCGCTCCACACACACCTGCTGTGTGTAAATCTGACATTACAGTAAAATGGTGCTGCTGACAATGATCGCGCGCCTGGCGGATGGACTGCCGCTGGCCGCTTCAATGCAGGAGGATGAGCAGGTATGAGCTCAGTGATTTATCAGATTATATCATCTACACTAGGCCTATGTGTGCTGTAGATGTGACAAATCAAAGAGCAATGCCCTGAAAACATGGCGTTTTCTTCTAAAAGTGTATAGTTGTCCGGAATTGTAATCCACAACAGCACAGAGCTTTTAATCTGGCCGTTATTAGCTCAGATTTCAGTAATTCGTCGTTGTAGTGTTTACATTCATTTGAAATATTTTATTTGGAATCTAACAGTAAATCTGTATCTATTATAGTCGTCTCCATCGTTTATTCTCAGTTTGAAAGCTGTAATTGGTCACACAGAGAGATGGTTCATTAATCATGAGATGTAACCGTATAATTTGAGTGGTTTTGATCTAACAGCGCCCTCTTCTGTCTTGATGTGAACTCGCACCTGGTTTACTCCGTTTGTCTTCGCCCTAAATATTAACCCTTTTTTTAAAAAATAAATAGTTTAAAAACACAAGCAAATAAGTTAACAACATCATAAAAATATTTGATAATTGTTTTCATAATGTATTATTCTGACTTCATTTTCAAATGACTATTTAATGGTGTTTTTAATCTTTTTAACATCGTCGATACTGTATTAAGCCAGTATGATAATTAAATCGCATATAATCGCTAAATTTAAACAACATTAGCTTCTTTTTCCATATAGGTTTTGTATGATATGATTAGTTCCATATAGGTTTTTTATGTTTAGAGTCAAGCACTTTAGGTTAAACCCCTAAATGAACGGTTTCAGACACATTTCCTCAAAAATTCAGTTGTACTTCATGTTATTCATTTAATAACGATAGTGATGCTATGATGATTTAAAATGACTGTATTTAAAAGGATAATTCACTGAAAAGTTCTGTCATCATTCACTCATGTTCATATAGCTCTAAACCTGTATACCTTTCTTCTATGTAACACAAAATGAGTGTCTCTATTTTGAAGAATGCTCATTGCTCTATTTTTCTGTACAATTTAAAAAAACAAAGTATAGTGACCAGGGGCTTCACATCTCCACATCTTCTATACTCATACGATAAATATGAGTATAGAAGTGTGTCTGTGTGAGGAAGAGACTAACGTTATAGTGTGAAGTGCATCTTGTAATGGTATTGTATGTTAAATCATCCCTAGTTTGGAATGACTTGAGGACAAGCAAACAATGAATTTTCTCAATTATATTTGTGTGCGTACGTGCTATTTCTGTAATCCAGAGAACTATGTAGCCAGATATGACCTTGTAGAAGTGTAAATTAAAACGATCTGTTCCCTTTCAACAAAAAGAGTATGTGATTCGCTTGTCACTTTTCACTCAGTATTGTTTTTGACTGTAACTTTTTATGTTCAGCTGAACTGCTATAATTGTCCATAAACTGATGCAAAACATCTTTTATGTATTTGCCACAAAAAAAAAAAAAAAAAACTGCAAATCAGCTTATTTCCTTTGTTTCTCATTTTTAGCTTGTAAAAACTCTGTTGTTGATGTTTAAATGACTAAGACAAAGTTTTGGGCTGTGGTAGATTTGGAAGAACTAATGAAAAAATTCTGTAGAGTTGTTCCAAATGGTGTTAATGTGTCTAATAGGTGCCCAGCAGTTTCATTACCTTTACAGCAGCCGTTCGATTAAGGTCTAACATCTTTACGTTTCCTCCTTTCATGCTGCCATGAAGGGAAGTGAAAAGGTTTGTTCACCTTTAGATTTGTGAAATCCCTCTGAAGAGGATTGAGTCAAATCATGTATCAGTGTAAGATTAAGTGTGTTATCTAATAAATTTGCACTTTTGTTCTTAGATGGGTCGAGACCTCCAGCAATATCAGAGCCAAGCCAAACAGCTCTTCCGCAAACTAAATGAACAGAGTCCCAATCGATGCACCTTAGAAGCTGGATCAATGGCTTTTCAGTAAGTGTACAATATATTAAAACTACACTGAAGCTTATAAAATAGTTGATTATAATAAGTAAGTTCAAACACAAAGTGTGCACACATCTAATGGGTAAAAAGCTCAATGAGGGTGCTCAACCACAAAGAGTTGCAAAAAGGAAGAGAAAAGTTGGCACACCACAGCTCCAAAAATAGAAAAATATATAGAAAACCTTCTCTTCCTCTCATAATAAGTAGGTAAAAATTGCGATTTCAAGATTTACACTCAAAAATATGTGATCGATAAAACCCACTGCTAATAAAATGTGTCTCTTCCCATCTCTTCTCAAAGCTACGTCATAGAGAAAGGCGTTTGCTATCTGGTTCTCTGTGAGGCCGTGTTTCCTAAAAAGCTAGCCTTCGGTTATCTGGAAGATCTGCAGGCAGAGTTTCACGAACAACATGGCAAGAAGGTGCCTACGGTCTCCAGGCCCTACTCTTTCATAGAGTTTGGTAATAGCCCTCACTCTCTCTCCATAGCCAGAGTTTCATCTACTTCCTATCAAGAGACAACCTTGTAATTCTGTCTTCCTATCTGTCCAAAGATACGTATATTCAGAAGACCAAAAAGTCATATATCGACAGCAGAGCACGCAGGAACCTGAGCAACATCAACACAGAGCTACAGGATGTACAGAGAATCATGGTGGCCAACATAGAAGAAGTTCTGCAGCGGGGAGAGGCCTTATCTGGTAAATAATGCTTGTGATGATTGGCCCCCCAAATTTTTAAAATGGTAGCCTCTCTATTCATTAAAGAAGTCATTGGCCCGAAAGGGTTTAAGATCCCTGAGCAAAACCTGCAAAATTCTGTACTGTATTTTTTTAGATCTTCAAATGTTTTTTTCCTCAGCATTGGACTCAAAGGCCAGCAACTTGTCCAGCCTGTCGAAGAAATACAGAAGCGACGCTAAGTACCTGAACACTCGCTCCACGTACGCTAAGCTAGCTGCGGGTGGAGTCTTCTTCATCATGCTGATCGTATACATACGCTTCTGGTGGCTGTGAGGTGTGACGGATATGCGGAGGGAAGAAGAGGCTCTTGAGAGGGTTACAGGTGAAAAGCAGACGGACTCTCTAATGACGACAAGCTCACGTTGTGTTTTAAAAGCCACAGCCTGTTCTTAAAGACTGTCGGATCCGGCACTTTCCCTCCTAACAGGCTGTTGAATCCCTAGCCTGATCCTCACTGGTATCTGTTTAATGAACTACACAGAAGTTAGTCTGCGCTTGCTTGGTGTGTGTGAGTGAAAGAGAGAGAGAATGAAAGCGTGCTTTCCTGTTTGTCTTTGTGAAATCCCTCCGTTCGTGAAAATGTATCTTATATACTGTATAACAGTACCATAGAGCAGCAGTGAATCCTAAACCTATGAATTAATGATTCATTAACATAAGTATGTTAATTCAGTTTTGAAGTTTTAGCACATTGTGGGTTGGAAAGAGGAGTTTGGGGGGCAGCTTTGGTACCCCAACTATCAGCACAAAATGTATAATTGTACTGTCCGCCCAGTTAGTCTCCTATCTATAAACCACTTATACAAGAATTCAACTCATATCTCTGAAAGCCTTATGAAATGGAGTGGTTATTAAGTCTTAATTTGAATTAGTTTCAGATGTACATTTATGGAACTTTCTATTGTTTTCTTGGTGCAAAAGTTGCCCAACAAACAACACTTGCACTGCAGTGAGGAGATTGCGGTTATGTCCAGTTACTCAATACAGACCAGATCATTGAAACTAGTGTCAGGGGAGAGTGGTGGCCTGCCACTTTTTTCAATTTGGGTCAGATGTAATCCAGTGCGGTTTAGAACAGTATATCTGGATCTGAGGTCCTGACTATTGCATGGTTGTTGATATCTGACTTGGGTTACTACAGCTTTTTCTTTCAGAGTTTACACTAGTCTGTATTGTACGTGCATTGAAGAATTAAACACACTCTAACCAACCAGGCGTCCATGTACCAACCAGATATGGCTAAAATGTTCATCAGAAGAGCATTTGTTCAGCTTACTAAACCTACAATAAAATGATTCAAACTCAGTTTCTCTTTTCTTTCTGTTTTACAGTTCACTCTGGCATTTATAAGTGTTTTTTTTTATCTTTGGACTAGTAGATACAAGTAGTAGATGCACTAAGTCTCAATACAAGGTCACTGCCAATCATACCTAAAGAAATTGTATCATTGGCCTGTGGCTTTTGGGGCTTTCGTTGCCAAAGTAGGCCATTCATTTTGTTTCATTTCACATGAATGTTCATACTAGTTCTTTAGAATTACGATTGGAAAGCATGAACTTGGATGGGAATTTCTAACATGATATCCTTAAAAAGTTATGTGTCATGTGTTAAATGTCATGTGGTCTGGTCATAATTACTATTGAAAGGGAGGAGGGGGGGACATTAAAGGAACATGCAGAATTACTATTATTATCATCATTATCAACTATCTACCAGAAGCAATAGCTTTTGGTAAAAAAATGAAAATGCCTGAAATGGGACATTTTACGTAACACTTTATTTTACAGTGTCTGTAACACATGTTACATGCAATTACTATAAATTGTGCTTAATTACATGGAACTAAACCTGACCCTAACCCTATAGTAAGTACTTCTAGTTAATTATTATTACTCATTTCTTAAATATTATTACACTGTCCCGCAACAGAGACACCTTAAAATAAATTGTAACCCATTTTTACAGTTCACTCATTACAAGGTAACCATCAATCATACCTAAAGAAATGGTATCATTGCCACAAATAAAGGTATACTTTGTTTTTTAAGTTGTGTTTGCTGCTATGACAGTGGACTTCACCTGACATCAATCACCTACCTGAAGCAATAGTTCTTTGTCCACTGCAGTTCTAAAAAAAAAAAAAAATCCCTAAAATACAACATTTTTACAACTAAGGTTTCAGTTGTATGGGAAGTAAAGTATTAATCTGAATCATGATAGCACGCCTATGTTTATGGAAACTGCTTTTTAAAAAGATGCTTATCATATGATTGTACAAAACAGGTGCTTTCCAGATGCAGTGTTCTTTAAAAGACACCTTGGAGACATAAGTGCCAATAGTATTTTGCTAGTTGGACTATCGCATCATGTCACCTGCCCCATGGGCTCTGTTTTTCATTTGACCACGCTAGTTTAAAAAGTAGATTTAAAGTAGTTTACATGTATACATGCGCAAGATTAATGTGTCTAATAGTTTTGGTGTGCCTCGTTGCTGCTTCAGACGCATTTTAAGATAAAAATGCTTGTGTACCTTTGCTGTTTTGCGTTTTTTTTTTTTTAAAGGCGTTCTATGTGAACACCCTGAGGATGACTGGATCTCATGTGGTGAGGGTACATTATTTTCATGTTGTATATGTATATATGTGTGTGTGTGTGTATATATATATATATATATATACCTTTTATTAATTTCAGTGTTTACAGATTTAAACACCTTTTATTCTCAACCCTTTAAGGGTTTTACTCAAAACTTGCTATAAAACAAACATCTACCTACTGCTCATGTGTCCCTCATAACAATTTAATAACTATAAATGTAATATTTATGAATTGTTTCAAATTTTTTGAGACTGAAGTTAAAAATAGACAAATTGTGTTTCTGTGGTGTTTCTGTGACAAGGTTGAGAATAGTGTGACGGGGTTGAAGACTGTTACCGGTTTGAAGGGAGCATTGCCTTCAATTTTATCTTTTTTTTCTTTTTTTTCTTCTATTTCATGTTGTGCCCTTCTTTCTGGATCAACATATCTGCATGCATAACACCGTCTTTCTGCTGCTGATGTGGCTGCCATTTCTGAGATAAGATGCTTGTCAGTGTTTAAGTGGACACATTACATCAAATATTCTATTTATAACAAAATTATGAGTTGTCATGAATTTGGTAAATCTTTCTTTACTGAAACATGACTATTTAAAATATTTTTTATTAAAATGATCCATAAATTAAGTGAAAAACTCAACCCTGTCACAAGGTTGAGTGTGACGGGGTTGAGGTTTTCTGTACAAAATGGCCACTGCTCCTCTTGTAGTGTAGGAGAGTAGACCATATATGGCAGCAATGAAATAAGTACATTTTATTCATGGATTAAAATAAAACTTTGAAAAATAATTTTCCATCTTAATTTTTATGTGATAGGGTTGAGTTGTTAAGCTTGACAGTACCCTCCCTTGACTATAATATGCCTCAAAAATATTAATAAAAAGTATGGTACTACTTGATACTATGATATGATACTATCTTATGCAACACAACACTGTTAAAAAGGCCTGAATTATGTAATTTCTGGTAAATTATGTCACATATGGGTGGAGTCTAAATTATTATAGGTGGAGAATGGTTGACGTTGCGGGTTGAATTCTGACTGAGGGACATCGCTTTATAGTCTGTTTTTTATCAAATGTCTTGCAATTTTTTAGAACAATATTTTTCACAAGAAAATAACACAAATAAAACCTTACATTTCCAAAAAAGAATAATAAAAAAATTACACTGTGTACATTTTGATACATTTTCTCTCTTCTGACACACACACACACACACACACACACACACACATATTCGCTTCGTTTATATGCAAAACTTTTTTGATGAAGGAAAAAGAGCTTTTTTGTCAATGTCCGCTTCGTCTTTCCTTGCACAACCACCAGAGTGCGCCCAACTGTGAGCATACAAAACCTTCCTGTTCTCCGTTATTGTGATAAGTTTTCAGCAAAAAGGAAACCGAGAGAGTGAGTGAGAGAGATGATTTTAGACACTCGATGCAAGGTGCTAACCATTTTTGCAGAGACAACGAAACACTGATGTTCGTTCCCCGTTATGTCTCCGTGTGTACAGGAAGTGGGTATAGCCGAAAAGAGAAGCTGCCACGATAGCGTGCATCACCAACCACAATGCACAGGCTCAACTCTTCACCCCTTAGTTTCTCTTTGCAGAGGGGGAAGTGGGAGTTTGCGGAGGCTGACCTGCTGATTAACACTGCCAGGCCTTGAACTATTGCTGGATATTTCTTTGCAGAAATGAATGGGTATATAACTAACTTGTGCTGTGCATTTCACTTGTAGGTGCGTTTTTAGCAGAAGCTGTCCTTGAGGTTTGCAGAAAAGTTTTCTCAGTTAGCCTCTGCATCTTCAGCAGTGTTATTCACAAGAACTCTTTGTATCAGGCACATAGATGTATCTGATTTGTAGTTCACGACCCTGCTCACCATCAGTATCTATTTCCTCCTAGGCTACACACTTTTTTACACAGAAAATATCGTGTTATTAGGCTCATAACTGTCACTTACGTCTAGACAGACACACTTGATGAGCTCTAGAGTTGATTGACTGAAAAAGTTATAAACCTGGTAAAAACATTCTCCCTTTGAGATAAAATGCTCTGTGCCATTGTGACCTGAGAAAATGGTGTATCTGTTTTTTCTATCTCACCTTCGTAGAAGACCTTTATCTGACACTGTGGGAAGCTATGTGAGAAGGGAAGTGTTTGCTTACTGTTGATCATCAACACCGCTTGAAAAGTTGCTCTAGTGTGATACAGACTGGGCCGGACAACAGCCAAGCGCTCATTTACAAGATGGGGTTCAGATGAGGTCAGGTTCAGAACTAATAGTTGTAATAAGGCCAGAGGCGAAGAGGGAACATTTTCCACTCCTATCTCTTGCTCTCTTTTCTACTTTCTTCCCGTCTCTCTTTTCTGTTGCCATGGTGGCGGGGTGCGTGACAGTCATGTGAAAACGAAGCCGATTGGATTAAAATACTTGGTGTGATCAGGGGTCGTGTATGCTGCACATGTACTAAACGCACCATAAACTGATTATGCACACGCACACACTGTTTCTGAGAGGTTTACAGGGAAAGTTACTGAAATGTGTGAACAAGTGATTGGATGGTTTTGGTGAGGACTGGCAAACCATTCTAGTTAATAGTTATTTACTATTGTAGGCCTATTTGACTTCACACACACACACACACAAACACACACACGTATACGATTCAGAAGTTTGGGGTTGGGAGGATTTTTTGGTAACACTTTACAATAAGGTTTCATTTGTAAACATTACTTAACTACATACGTTTACATGGACTAACAATGAACAATACAGAATATTACTAATATATTTTACGCATACTTTAACATTAGTTGATCTAATTATGCACTGTGAACTTTCAGAATTTTTATTAACTAACATTAACATAGGCTAATAAATGCTGTAAATATATGTAGTTAATAGTTTGTTAGTTATTTGCATTAACTACTGTCATCAAATGAGACCTTATGGTGAAGTGTTACCATTTTTTTTGTTTTTTATGAAAGAAGTCTCTATACTCACCAACGCTGCATTTATTTGATCAAAAATACAGTACAAACAATAATATCGTCAAATATTACAATTTAAAATATTTTAATATTTAAAAAAAAAAAGTATTATTTAAAATTAACATTAATTTCTTACTAAACATGTAATGTGTCCTACATGGTTGCTATGCTATTACTTCATTGCCTGGCAGGTGATACAATTTACAAAAAATCAGTTTGACTTGCTTTGAAGGAGAGTTCAAGGCTCTTTTGATTTTTGGCCAGTGCGCAACACCTTCGAAAAATAAAACCCAGCATCATGGCGGTATAGGTTTTTTTTCTGAAAATGTTGTTTCGTTGGATATCTTTCTTTTTTTGTGATGACCGTGGCATGTAATACCAAGTTATGATATTTGGTGTGCAATATGGTGGAAAAGATTTGTAAGGGGTCCAATATATTTTATTGAATTGATAAAGGTTGATAAATTACATATAATATCTCATCCGCATGAGAATTGTTTGTCAAGCCATTCTCATTTGTTATAGTGACGCTTTAACCATCATAAATCACACATATTGTCGTTCTTACACACAGTGACGTTTTGTAACCATATTGTAGTTCTGGTTGCCATATTTCTCACAAAATGCCTTGAATCTTAAGGCTTCCTCTTTCTCCTGCTCGTTGTTCAAATTGACACTGTGATTTCACCTTTCTCCATCAGCTCTCCTGCTGTCTTGTCTCTCCTCCTGTTTCTTCTCTCTCACGCTCCCTCAATTCGCACCGCTGAGCAAGAGCAGCTGTACTCCAGTCTACGGGGTTGTAAAAACCAGGGACGAAAGAGGAAGTTCTGAGGGAGCTTGTGAGTTATTGCCCCCCAACGTACACATGGGGGCCTGGGAACTGCCCTCCACCCTCACCAAGCCTGAAACAAGACTGACGGCTGAAGCTTGATACCCCTTCACCCTGTGTACACAATCTCCATCACACACACTAAAGGGAGTGACCCTCGTACCGAGGTCGCACTAAACCTCGTATGTACAACTCATCAGTCATATGGGAACGTATAGTAATGTGTCACTGTAATTAGGTTAGATCTGTAGGGCTACTTCATATGTCCGATTAACAATGTGTGTGCATATAATGTTGATTACCACAGAAAAACATTTTATCCCTAATTTAAATAAAAAAAGCAAATTGTGCTGATATAGTAAGCCACTTACGTAAACTGGTTCTGCACTTTGAATGTTTAAAAGCTATGAAGCTTTTATTACATGAATTCTTTCTTTAAATTGTTTTCTTCGCGCTGTTAAATTAGTTGTTTAAATCATTTTTTGTGTTTTTTGGGACTACCGTTCTAGGCAGAGAATTGATCATCAATTTGTTAGTTTTTTTCTCATTTTGCACCTTGTCTATACCATTCAAGCATTACAGGAATTTGTGATATAGGATATTGCTAACACATATGAGCTAGATTTCACAGACAGGGCTTAGATCAAGCCAGGATTAGGCCTTAGTTCAATTAGAACATTTAAGTAGATTTTTGTGGGGGGTTTTCACACAAAAGTATTCTTGTCGCTTCAAAATTAAGGACGATTTTAACAATGTCTTTACTATCTTTCTGGGCCTTGAAAGTGGCGATTACTTTGCAGTCTGTTGGTGGGTCAGAAAGAGTTAAAAATATCTTCATTTGTGTTCCGAAGATGAACCAAGGTCTTACAGGGTTGAAACTACAGGGTGAGGATGAGTAAATAATGACAGAATTTTCATTTTTGGGTGAACAAACCCTTTAAGCTGTCTTCCAGTCTGTTCAAGCACATGTTTAGCTGGGGGCAGGCTAAAAAGTGCCCAAAACCCCTCTAAAACCAGCCAACAGACCAGCCTAACCAAACTAGGAGACCAACAAAGACCAGCAAACCAGCTTCAGTTGGTTTATTTCAACAGGGAAAAGCTGTCAGTTCATGAAACCAGTTATACAGTGAAGATACAGTGAAAACAGTTATTTTTGCAATTCTGTTTGAAACCGCAAGAGTCATTCTTTTAAAATTGTGTTTTATTTATTTATTAACTGCAATGTTCCATTAATGATAACATCTCCAATATGCCTGCAAATACAGTCTGTTCTGTAAAAAAAAAAGCTAGCTGGTTTACCTGCATGTTATTACTACACTTACTATGCAGATGGCAGTATTAATAGTGTCCTATCTAGATTAGGTACGCTGCTGTGGGAGACTGTTGAAGTCGGAGGTGTGAATGCCAGTCAAGTTGGATTTATGACACAATTAACCCATGGCAGGAAAAACACCAGGCTCACTCACTTTACACTTTCCCCAGTTGTCATTACATGCATATGTGTCTCTGTGTGTGCGTATGTATTTATACTGCCTGTAATACACAAATCTGTGTATATTTTGATATTTTCAGCACTTAACATCACTGATCTTTTATTTAATTTATCTCTCTGTCTCTCTCTCTCCCTTATTCCCTTCGGACTGTGTGAGAGGCTACCGAGCATAGAGAATTACTTTGACCTCAGTGCACTTTTAAACCAGTGGGACCAGCCTCAGAAAATCAAAGGGCGGCTTATCCAGCATGAGCTCTAAAACGATTTGCCATACCCTACAACTGTAACCCACATACACACACTCGTAATGGATCATCACAATGGTTCTTACATCATACCTTAATCAATTACAGTTGTGTTACAGTGCTATTTTTTCCTCATAGGTGCATCTAAGATGTATCTTTAAAAAAAAATAAAAAATAAAACAGATATATGCATATATTTCACAAAACAAAATATTAACTTTACACAAATCATCCTGTTCTTAAAATGGTGTGTTACCTCCTCAAACATCACACAATATGGTATTATTTCCATTATTGTTATTAATATTATTATTAATTAACATATGTATTATTATTATAGGCTATTTAATTTATTTTGTCTTGTGGACTATATGTCAAATTACTTAAAAACAATTAACTTAATATATATATATATTAATTTGCCTTTAATTGAGGCAAAAGTCGTAGTTAATAGTTAATAGTAAAAATTACTATTTTGATATAGATGAAAAATGATAAACATCTTACAGATTCTGCAAGGGTTATGTAAATATGAACTGTATGTGTCCGCATGCAGACTTTGACGTTGATGTCACTAATGGGTCTAAGGCTGAAATGGCATGGCCTTCGTTCTTCATGTCTGTAGGTCAATGCTCATAAACAAGTGCGCTCTCCTTTTCCCACAGTGCTGTATAAATAGCCCTCTCACCGTGTATGTGATGGCTGAGTAGACGTCACATTTGCAACAGCAAATTCCACGCACCTGCTCCGGCCAAGACCCAAGGTCCGCTTACAGGACACGGACAAAATTCTCCCCCTTAGGAACCTCACTGCTTTAACTGTCAGCTCTCTCCTTACGCCTTCTTCCAGTAACCTTTCTACTGTCTTTGCCCCTCTGAGGACAAATTTTCATGCCAGGCTGCGTCAGAAGGGGCCGCAAGCCGACCCAGAGTCCTGACCACTGTGAAACGGTTAGAAGTAGTGTGGTGCTGCAACACTTGCGCAAAGTGAACCAAAGTCTTGAGAACTTGAAGATGATGTGCAAATTCTCACAGCCTCTTTTGGGCCCTTAACCCATTTTTACTGTGAAACGCAATAAGTCTGTGTTTGCTGTTTCAGTGAATCAGGGTTTTGCACTATTCAGAGTTGAAATAAGAATGCATTTTTAAATTCAATTCTTAGGTGAGGTTTTTAATAGGAAAAGCTATGTTTATGAAGATAACATTTTTGAAGCCTTGAGGTTTAATGGTTTATGGGCCTAATATTCTTTGAATTGCCTATGTAGAATTTCTTTAAATTGCAATACAAGTGGTTATTTCTGTCATTCCTTTTAAAAATGCATTTCCTCTGGAGTGGCCAGTTCAATTTCCAGCTCATGTTAAAGGGAAGTAAATCTTTCAATTTTGATTTTGACATCTGTTGCATATTCGGTCCATATCCAGGTCATTTTCATGTTCTCCTTCTGATTTTGGGTCTTTTACCTGTTAGCATATTGTTGTCAAACGGTACAAACACTCCATTGTTTTCAGACACACCTTACATTCAAAAGAGCACAGTTTTCCAGCTTCATTTGTGTCATATTCATAATGCTGATGCAAATTACAGGCCCACTGCATGTCACATGGCTCATCACATCACAACAAACTCTTTCTATTTAATTCCCATTCTGGAGAAAAGGTTGGCCTATTTTATGAACAAAACTATGGCATCATTGCAATGCCGGCATTTATATTAGATTTTGATAAATTAAGTTTTTTGCGGATGACTTTTGTAGATATGTTTTGTGTGTAAAAAGTCATGTGATGACCTAATGTGATGATGCATGGGTATGGGTAATAACATATTGGAAACAATGAGCAGAAATTAGTTAACATGTTAAACTAATCCATGCATTGTCTTTTCCCATGCCTCACCTGCTGTCATCTAACTGCCTTTTTCCCAAAGGTTTGAAAAAGGTTTCTGAAGTAAACATATGTAGGGATGAGTTGCACAATCCCTTAATCATTTTTATGTTACACATTTGGATTTGAAGATCTTAAGCCTTTGTGATCATCTTACAGCAACTGCTACAGTTTTTGCTGGGCCATCCAGTTTATGTTGAAGTGTAAATGAAAGGTCACAGGAAGAGGGAGATAATCTACCACTAAATATACCCCTCACTTCCTATGCCCTCTCTCCCATTTCATTTTAACGGAGTGAGAGATAGATGATGCTTCCACTGGATTTCATCAGTATCTATGTATCTATGTATCTATGTACCTATCTATCTATCTATGTATCTATCTATGTATGTATGTATCTATCTATCTATCTATCTATCTATCTATCTATCTATCTATCTATCTATCTATCTATCTATCTATCTATCTATCTATCTATCTATCTATCTATCTATCTATCTATCTATCTATCTATCTATCTATCTATCTATCTATCTATCTATCCATCCATCTATCTAATTTTCTCAATCTGGTAACTTCCTCTTTAAATGTCAGGGCTGAGTTTTTGGTGTGTACTAAGTGTAGTTTCCCACACTGATGAAGAGTGGGCAGAAAAGGTGGGGGTGTAGGTAGCCAATCGAGAGGCAATCAGTCTTCTGATGCCACCTAGCCGCCATATATCAGTGTTTTATCCGGTCCACTTGTCGCATTACTACTGAGATAAATCACCCTTTGAATGGCAGGCCATTAAAAATTGTCCCAGCAGTTCCAGATGACCTTTGCCTTATCATGGGTACATTCATTCATTTTGATATTTACATTTGCAGCCCTGGCATCAAGTGTCCATCAATCTGGGATGAAGTTTGTTCCAACTTTGAGAAGTTGTATAAATTGGAGGCCAGTCTGGTGTTTTTACTTACCCTGCCATTGATGTAACACCAAATATGTTGCTTGTTGAGGTGCTCATCAATTGCTAAATTTACAACAAAATCTTTTTTTTTGTTCTACTTGAGATGACGTGCAAGAAGTAGCTTTACTCTCTTCCCTTTACTATGGAAAATATGCTTAGATCCTGCTCAGACATTTTCATTTTCTAGACATTTAAAATAACAATAAATGAAACTAAGTTTTACAGATGGCTTCAGCTGACGCATTGCACAGATGTTTTTTTTTTTTTTTTTTTGTGCTAAATGAGCATAATCTGAGCTCAACGGCACAGATGGCACACCCAAAGATTGAAGCCGTTGTTTTTAGGGACTTTAGGGGAGATTCCAATAGAAACTCCTAGTAAAAATGGATAATAGGTTAGAATTGTTCAGTGTGAAGCCATGAAATTAATGTGACGTTGATAAAACAAACAATGTTGAAATTATGCAATATTTTCAGTAAAAATTACATTTATGGAAAAAATATTTTTTATGATGTCAGCCAAGGCCAAAAAACAAAACAAAAAACAGATTGTAATAATCACATACCTCTATATTTGTAATAACTAGAGTAGTAATTGAAAATCACATGATGTGCATCTGAAAAGGTCATCCTTGAGAAATGAGCTGAGACCTGCAAGCTGTCTGGGTCTGGAAAAATAGGGAAAGAACAGAAAGTCTATGGCACCCTGGAGGAAGGCATTATGGCACAGCAATCCCTTTATTGCAGTCATAGAGAAACCAAAGCTGGACCCCCTACAGGGAAACTGGAAGGGTTAATTTGCTCTATTCAATGCAAAGTCTTTCATCAGAAAGCAACGGAGGACATGAACAAAAAAAGGGATTGATTTGTTTATTTTGCCTTTACAACAGGATCCCATTTAACTTAACATCTCAAACAATGGTGTCCACAGCACATCTTTGATGATCTCAGGGTAGATGGTGCTTGATTCATGACATTTGTGTTGTATGTTTTGATGTGATGTTGGTTGAAAGAACTGGGGCAGGACTTGTTTCACTGACTGATATCAATTTCCCATGTCAGCAGATGACTGGTCATTTTTGTTAGGACTCTCAAAAGCTTTGAATGACACATTTTTGAGGATGTTGTGTTTGCTGTTATGATGCTAAGATTGAAACTCAGAAAGCTGGACACGTATTCACCAAAATTTGACTTGACCTGGACTTCAAAGTCACCATGAAATCAAAATGGACAATTCTTTATTTTTATGGAATATTGCAGGATTTATTATAAATAAATTCATGCACATCATCTATATATAAGCAATACATATTTCATTGTATTAATATTTAATGTGTCCATGAAATCCTAACTTCCTTTTTCTCCTATGAGAATGTGTAGTCATTCGCTCCTTTATTTCTCATAGCAGTGCTTCAAAATGACAAAAGCTAGTTTAATACAGCACACATAAAGCCTTTTAATTACTCATAATCTGTGGAAAGTGAAACATAACGTGAGACATTAACACGTAATATATATTCATATTCCTTTCAATTTGAAATTGTGAAGAAATTTGCTGTTAATTTATGATAATATTTCATCTAATTTTGGATAAAAATCCAAGTCATCCAAATGTATTGGGACAAATACTAAACACACAAATTACAAATATTAACATGTCGAAAGCAGATTAGCCTAATACCAAATGGGGTTGTTGGGTAATAATAAATTTGACCAAAACAACACCATTTTGTAATTAATCTGTTTTCTATTCCTACACATACGTCTGGTAAATGTGAAAGACGATGAATTAACGGATAAAACTCCCTAAATCAAACCCCCCAGAGAAAGGGGTGGGTAATTTATGAAATAACGTCAACGGGTGGAGAGGAAAAAGTATGAACGGGTTAATTTTGAGTCATACTCGTCTTTGCCGAATGAGTGAAAATTCCTCCGCCACTGAAAAAAAATATATATATATTTGTAACAAAATTGAGTCTTCTTCCAAAACCCACTCAAGGCTAAATAAATTCATAATTTAACTCTGTAAATATTTTAACGACTTCTAGGAAGTAAACTATTGAGAAGCTCGTTATTTCTGGACGCATCACAGACAATAGATCCACCCGTAGGTTTGGCGGAAGAACATCTCCGTTTGCGACTTCAGTGGCTGGGACGAAAAGAAGAGAGAAGTTCAGAAAGTTAGATCAACAGCTCAACTACGTGAAGAAAACTTTCAAATGAAGGCACTATACGGATTTATGTGGGCAAACGAGACATTCTGACGGTCAAAAGACATCTTCTCTTTCGAGTATAATTCGTTTTCCAACATTTGAAGATCATTTTAAGATTCGTTACGCTTTAACCTGACGGAGCACAGCCTCGCGCTGGCGACTATATGTGGATTTTACTCAAAATATGGGCCAATTACCCGGTGTCTCTTCGGGCAGAGTCATCCTTCTTGTTATCTGCTCCCTTAAAATAACATATGGTAAGTACTTTAACAGCTTTTATTTCAGAACACGTTTTTAAAAAAAATAGTCATACGCATCTGTAACGTATCGGCGGTGTGAAGCATCAGCGCTCACGTTTCAGTTCTGCACGGCCTCGAATGGCGTGTCATCCTCACGTTATTTAAAGCGCATTAATAAAGAAAAGTGTAAGACATCTATATACGAATTGCATAAAAATGTACAAAGCCCTCAGGATTTTTTTTTTCTTGCTGAGGGTAACTCGTGTTTCACACCTCTGCCCAGATGTGAGAGTCTGAGCGGAGAAAATCTGCAGCGGCTCTTAGTATGTGAGAGAAGAATTCAAAATGGACACGTATGAGGGGAAAATATGGACTTTTTTCGAAATATAAAGGAATTAACTAGTTTTGTTTGTATTTGAGAGGAAGGAGAGGAGCAAATCTTTTTACTGTTTTTATTGTGGGGTAGGTGTGTGTGGACTGTGTGCTTTCGATGTTTCCAGAAAGCTGAAGTTGAAGGATGAGTTGCATATAGTTGTATTTCTCAAGATGAGTTTTCCATCTGACGGCTGTTTATTTATGCTTAGCAGCTCATCTCAGCAGGTTTCAGACACAAAGAGTTGTCATGTAATGCAGTTGGTGCATTAGAGGCTCTTGTTTGGAGGAAATGGAATAATGTAAAATATGACTAAAAGTCCACATGCAAGTCAGACCCAATCCCAATCCCTCCAGAATAGAGCCTAAAAAAACAAGACAATATAATGACTGCAGGCTCGGCAAGAAGAGGGAGGAATGCTGCTGTTGGTGTTTCACATTCCTCTCTCTCTCTCTCTCTCTCTCTCTCTCTCTCTCTCTCTCTCTCTCTCTCTCTCTCTCTCTCTCTCTCGACACTCACACACACACACACACACACACACACACACATTTCCCTCTGGATGCACTCATTTTCACAATGCTGCAGCTCGCCCATTGTGTCCCACAGATGATGTTTCTCCTTGTTCATCTGTATTGGGTATCATTCCTTGGGGTGGGATTGATTTCGCTTTTCTTTCTTTTCTCGCCTGGCATGTCGCCCCAGTTGTGTAGGATGTTTCAAGTCGCATGTATTTGCTCACATCAGCCGTTGCAGCGTGTGCAATAAGAATTTTGCCCATTGTTCCCGCCTGCTAGCGGCATGCATGGTGCCCGGCCACGGTTCTGACCCGCTGCTCCTCTCTGGTGTGAAATGTGATTTATCTCTGGCAAACTCCCACTTATCAGAACACAACGGACCAGTTATGAAATGGCCCACTGTCGTGCATATATCAGGGATGCCCACATCCTACCAGCTGGTGCGGTGGAGGTCTTGCCCGGGTCGCTGGAAGAAGCTTTGCTGTGTTATGATGACATTTTGAAGTAATTCTCCAGTTTAGGATATAGTGAGTGAATTTTCTTTGTACCCAGTGAACTGCCAAGCACACACTACAAGCCTGAAGAACGTCACTCATTCTCTTGCAATTTCATTGGCTGCTGAGCACTTAAAAACCTCAAAGGTGATGATTTTGAGTCTTGTAGCATGCTTTTTGCTCCAGGTTCCAGAGAATGATGGGAGATGCCTTTTACTTCCCATCTGTGTTGTACGTGAATGCCTGGACTTGAACTTTTTTTGTAAGATTGTTGGAGAATCCTGCGGGAGGCCAGAATGGAGTGAGAGGCTCAAGCTTGTTAAATCCATGGATTAAAACCCCAGAGCAGGTTAACAAATGAAGTGGGAATTAAGACGTTCTGCATTCCTGCCACATGGCAATGTGCTTAGCCTGGCACCAGACACACACATACACAGTGCCTGTGTGTGTGTGTGTGTGTGTATATGCAAGCTTTTTAGGCTTGACCTGAGAACCATGCCATGTCATGCAGGCTCATTTCCTCCTTATTGCTGATTGTGTGTGCATCAGAAAGTATTGATGTTAATGATGTGAAATCATTCCCATCTGTAATGGGCTTGTGATTAGGGATATACCAATTTTAATATGGTTGATATTGATAAGCTATAATGAAATTGTAAACTATTTTGTCTGAATTAAAAATAAAACACAAAACCAGAATTAGTCATTGTAAATGCTATAAGTAAATTAGGCATCACAACATTATAATGTACAATATGAAAAATGGATTTATTTAGAGATCTTAAGATTATAGTGTTAAGATTAATTAAAAGAGTGTTGGCGAAGGTAATCTAATTGAGTGTATACAATTAAGTGAACTTTTTGACCAATATCAACATTACTGTTTGGGGTTGGTAAGAATTTTAAATGTTTTTGAAAGAAAGCCTCTTAGGCTGTGTTTATTTGATGAAAAATACAGTAAAATTTGTAATATTGTGAAAAATTATTTGTATTTAAAATAACTTTTCTTTTTGAATATATTTTAAAATGTAATTTATTCCATTTTAAAATATGGAAAAGCAAAATTTTTGGCATCATACTCCAGTCTTCAGTATCACAAGGTCCTCAGAAATCTTTTTAATATGCTGATTTGGTGCTTAAGAAAAATTTCTTCTTATTATCAATGTTGAAAACAGTTGTGCTGCTTAATATTTTTGTGGGATAATATTTTCAGGATTCTTTGATGAATACTCACTTTTAACAAATTGAATGCATCCATTCTGAATAAAAGTATTAATTTCTTTTACAAAAATCTTACTGACCCCAAACTTTTGAAAAGTAGTGTATCTAATATCAACCAATACAGTAAATAAAACAAAATCTCTAATATCAGACAATAACCAATATGGTGCATTGATTCCTACTTAGGTTGTGGTGAAAGTGTTCATTCTGATTGTTAGCATATAGCCAGTTCTCAGGACACTTTCATTGGAATGTTGTTGCTTTGAGAATTGTAAGGTTTCCTCCCAAACTAGACACAGCCTATCATTAAACAATCAGGGTGCTTTTTAGCCACATGTGACGTACAGACTTAATGAACGCCACTGAAAACCTCCCTTTGTCTTTATGTCATCAAATCTGTACGCAATTACGCCCCCTGCCTCATTACATATGGCTTTGGGAAGGGTTTATTGTTTGTTGCCATGTTAACGTTTAACAGAATAGAGAGCACTTGCTGTATAAGAAAAGCCAGGAAATGGGGTTACTTCCTCACTCAGCGTGAACAACTTCCTTCTGCTGTCCAGCATGGATGTGGGCCAATGCCGACAAATCTCTTCTCTTCTCTCTCTCTTTCTCTCTCTCGCTCACTCACTCACTGAGTACTTTCCTCTCAACCCAGCCCTATCAGACTCATAATTACTTCCCCATCTCTCTCAGCAGCTATTAGCACTAACAAAGAGCGAGAGAGTCACACACACGAGCGGAGATGTCCCTTGGGTTCTGGGTTTGGTCGCGGGGATGAGGCAGTGCTTTCAAACAAGCAAGGCTTACAGCTGTGAACCAGCTGCTCTGTGCAAGAGCTCCGACACACTCATGCTGCCTGATCCACATCAGGAAGGAGGAGAAACAGACTATGTTTGAAACACTTCTTGACCTTATTAGGACTGTTTGCATGACTATTTCTATTGCTTATTGTCAGGATTAGAGTTGAATTGATGAATATCTAAAAGTAAATACTACATTTTGACACATAACTTGTGGAGTTGTGCTATTACTCCTTTGAGTGTACAATTTTTCACCTAAACTGAGCTGAAAAACCTCCTTGAAATGTCCCACAAAAAAATGTAGTTCTGTTGTTGCTGTTGTAATTTCTGATAGTCAAAGGCAGATCAAATGTTACCAACACTTATGTCTGACTGATACGGCATTGTATAAACCATGGCCTATTTCATGTATTTTTGTGGTCGTAGGGGTGGGCAGCTCTCTATATCACAGCTGTTTTATGTATTCAAGACTAATTTCCCTCAGCTCTGCAAAGCCTAAGATTTAATAGAAGACAGATTTTGTGTTGAAAACAGTTTTTATAAGTCACTGAATGTAGTTTAGAGCGTCCCTGATCACAATCTTGCATTTAGTGGGGTTAAAAAGACATGGGACTGCTTTTTATTAAAGGCAGGCTTGAGTTGGCTTCAGATCGTACACCCAAGTGTTCAGTGCCAGTAAACACACACACACACACACACACACACACACACACACACACACACACACACACACACTCACATTCACACACACTCTGAATACTGGTGTTCAGTTCCCATACACTTTGGGTTATGAATCTGCTGTGTAGATGTTTCCAACTGATTTATAACCAGCTCTGAGAGAGTCACTCTGTTACATCTGGTCACGTTACTGTTGGAGCCCTATCTGAAAAAGAGACAGAGAATGAGAAACACAGACTACAGATAGGAAAGAGTTTGTGAGTTCAAGATGTAGAAGACTAAGAAAAAGAGGGAGTCAAAGAATTGTGCGGTGAGAATCCTGGCAGCACTGAGTGTGGATTGTGCTACGGTTCCCTGGAGTCTCTCGTCTGTCTGTCTGTCTGTCTGTCCGATTATAGATAGATAGCTGGATGGATCTAACTCCATCCATCCATCCATGTGTACATGAATTTATTTTATATTAAATTATGTAAAACATACAACAATAAATGTATATGTTGTATTTTTTTGTAACTCAAGTTTTAAGTGATATTTTTAGATGTGAAGCTTCAAATTCATCCCCTTTGAAGCAATCACTACTGCTATACACATTTCAACAGATGTCTTTGTCTTTGAAACATTGCATCTTGTCTTACACACACACACACACACACACACACACACACATATATATATATATATATATATATATATATATATATATATGTATTTTATTAAATGCATTTTGATATTTTTGCAATGCTGCGTTAAACAGCAGGTTGTGTTTTAGTTGTTTGACAGTTTGCATGGTAAAACCCTCTTTGGTAAGTTGCATCTTTAAATTCAACCTTTTCAATGCACCTCTGATATACTAGCCATAACAAACAGACATCTTTGACCATTGCATTGCATCATGCACTGTTTTTTTTTTTTTTTTACCACCCATCTTCGATCAATGCGTTTTTTATATCGTGTCATGTTAAAAATAGTCGTTTACTTTTTAAATAGGACTTTTAAAATACGTCTCAAGACCCGTGCATTCTGTTCCATTTCGTTGCGCTCCGTTTAGCTGTTTTTGAATGCAAGAATGCATGTTATGCAAACACTGCCTGAGAAACGCGTCCGATCGGGATCAGGTGCACCTGAAACCAGTGGTTCAGGGCAGGCAACACAAAACTACATACTTATTTGAAAATATATAGTTTTGAACATTGTTACTGTCTATCTGATATCTGTCGTGGAACATGCAATCCAGTCATTCATTTCTGAAAGAATTGGATTGTTAGTGATTAGTTTGAATTTAACAAAAGGGGAGATGAGGAACAAATTAACAAATGAGTGTGAATTGCTTCTTTTAATTATTCCACTTATCACCTCCCACTTCTCTTCATTGGGTTCTTCTCCTCTTTTTCTCATGTTGTCCTCACATTTGCCCCTCGCTCCATTCCTTCACACCTCAGGGACAGAGCTCTGGCCTCATGAATGTGGAAAAATGAAGACAAAATGTTTAGCAGTTGGTTAATCACAGCCTGGTTACTCTAAACAGAGTTCGTGTGAAAGTTTTGGCTGTTGTTTGCTTGTGAGGAAACTCACAATAAACAGAGTGAATTTGTCTTTTAAAAAGCAGATGCCCATACAGAGACTTTTAAACCCATGCAGCGTCCTGACCTAGGAACGATTCCCTCCTGCCTGTCTGATTATTTATTAGACATTCAGAGTAGAGTCTGATCTCAGATCAGGGATGCAATGAATCATGTTGACTCCATGCCAGAATGTTGATCGCAGCAGGTGTGCAGGCTTTCAGTGCAAGTGCCTGGTTTACGGTTGGAACTTGGCAGATCCCGGATTTAGATGTGCATGAGGTTTAGAAGATTGTACAGGATTTAAAAACGCCTCTTCAGTAGGACTTAAAGTAAAGAGGAGTTATAAAGTGTTCATTCCTGAAAGCCTGTCTCAAAATCCTTTGAGAACTTCCTCTCCGGCAGTTTGATGAAGCATATGGGGAGCTTGTCAGACCAGTCAGGGCCGAGCCTCTCTCTGTGCAAGCCTCACCCTTAACTTGTTTCTCACACTCTCATACTTGTTTTGTCTTCATCATGTTTGCCCATGAGACTTTGTGACCACACTCTTAGAAAATAAATGTTGTCACAATACCATAATTTCAGTAGGCAGTAGCCTTACCAGTTCAATTCCACAACTCTTGATACTAATTTCAATACCACAGCAAAAACCTGTTTGCTATCGAACACACTAATTGATGTAAAAAGTTAAATATTAGTATAAGAAACAAATTAAATTAAAAAACCCTCTCTATGTTTTACAGAAAGAAGTAGGCTATGCCACATGGATTTGAAATGACATGAGGTTAAGAAAATTATGTCAGTATTTTCATATTTTGAAAATGTACAAAACTATAAATGGGATATTCACACATGTATTTATTATTAATATAGCCTATAGAAAAGCCTAACAGTGTAATTCCTTTCTAACTCTCTATTCCTTTCTATTCAAAATATAGCAATTAGGGATGTGCACGAGTACTCGGGTACTCTCTGACGTAACAGCGACGGTCAATCATGAAAACGATAATCACCGTGATTTAAAAAAATATATATATTTTTTTTTTTCTGATTGGCTATTGCGGCATTTTGGGCGGTACCTAAGGTCTGATTGGTTAGCGTTAGACAGCATGCTGTATTTGAAAGCGTGCAGTGATGCCTGGAATCACTTTAATCAATATGATCAAATACTAGTTAAGCGCAAGATGTACAGTGCCAATCTGCCATAAACATAACATTATAATGAGAACACTATTATAATAGAATGCTATAAAAAATTCTTTGTGCTTTAGTTGCCCGTGTTTCAGAACTGATAGAAAGAGCGCATCCACAACAGAAGTTACACATTCAGACAAGCACGGTCATTTTCACGTGCCCATTCTCGTCCTTTTGTGCAAATGTTAGTTGTAATAGTACTTTTATGTTGTACATATCTGATTAATCTAATACAGGATGTATTTGGTTGAGTTTATTAACCTGCTAGCACAGCTCTTCAGTTTACCAGTGTTCATACACTCTTCAGCGTCAGCTCAAATAGCAATGCTCCACCTTGACTGTGATGGGTTATTGGAGACTGTAATATTCCTTTTAGATGTTTTTGTTTTCAAAAGCATTGGTATTATTAATAATCCAGCAGTTATTTTTTCTTGTAATTTTTTCAGCAGTAGGAATAAAATCGCTTCTTGTCATGGCTTTGAAAACCTTCGAAGGTCGTCTGGAATCACTTGATAAAGTGGATAAAAATACAGTTAAGTGCGAGATGCCATACATAACATTATAATGAGAACAGTATAGAATGTAGTGAATTCTTTATGCGTTAGATACCCGTGTTTCAGCACGAGAAGAGCTCATCAACAGCGGGAGCAACACTTTCTGGCTATGCTTATGCAATCCATTTTCCTTCAGCTTCATATGCAATTATACGGGCGGTGTTGAATTTCATTTTTAGCTCCTTTCATTCTTTCACAGGATAAGTAAAAACATAAGTATCATTTATGCGATATAGTGCATATATTTAGCCAAATTCCTCTTTCTACAGTTATTTTTCTTGCTGACTAATGAGTTTATGAGGTAAATTTGACGTTACGTGACATGATTGTTCTTAAGCTGTTTTATACAAGCTCTTTCCACATTAAAGAGTGCCAAAATGATATTTATTGCTTGTATTTCATGATAAAATGTACAGAATTTGAAAGCTGAAAGTTTGTTAATGGTTTACTAAAATGTACAAATCTTACTGCAACAATGTAGTGTTAATTTCGTTAATGAAATCTATGACGAAATATATTTGTTGACGACCTTTTCTTCCATGACTAAGACGAGATGATAACGAGATGACACCAACGTCATTAATGTAGTTAACAAATAAAAGCATTACTAAAACCTTTCTTTGTTTTTGTATTACAGACTGTTTTTAACAAGCCGCTACAAGCTTTCATGTTTGCGGTTGCCAGGTTTCAAGAATTGAAATCCCCCAATCAGTGCTTTTCTGTTAAAAAACACATTTTCTACAAGATGTTTTACTAAATATTTGCAATATGGCAACCATGCGTCGCGCTCTCTCAACACTGCTGAAGAAGCGCGGATGATCTGAAACGCTGGAGTTCAGCGATCTCCATTTGAGATATTCTGCTTAAATGAAATTGTCATTCATCCAGCCAGTGAAGTTCCTTCACGAGCCACTTACGCTGGTTTCTGTGACTAAAACTGCAATCAAACCCTCTGTAATAATTCCAAACATGAATCTTGACTATGAATAAATGCACATACGCAGCTTTGTGTGGCAATAGATAGTCTTTTTTTTTTTGCTGTTGTTTTAATAAAAAAAACATGAATGTAATTTGTAATTACTACTGTATGAGAAAGTTCACCATTTAAATTTTTGAGAGAATGCTAGGCTAATTTATGACAAATAGCCTATGAACAAAATCAGGAAACTAGATTAGGTAAAATAAACCATGCATATGAGTTCTATGAGACTATATGAGACATTCTCTAGATTTGTACTTATAGCCTATGAAAGTGCAATAATTCTGAAGAAATGCAAATAAAATTTCTCAAAGGACAACAATTGTTGTGATTATAATTATAAGCAAAATAATTATTAGCCTAATATCAATTTAACCATTATGCAGCATGACGAAAATATGACTACATTTTCATTGACTAAAACTAGACTAAAATGCCAGGCTTTTAGTCGACTAAAACTTGACCGAATAAAAACAGGGCAAGGTTGACTAAATATGATAAAAATTAAAAAGTACATTTTACACAGCACTAAGACTAAATGTAAAAATAGTTGGCAAAATTAACACTAAGACTATGGATGACTGCTCTACAAATAATGTGAATTTCAGGCAGTAACAGAAAACAGCAAAGATTAAAAGATATTTTTGTTTGACATGCGTTTCTGACGCCGAAAGCTGGATCCTGGCTGTCCTTGTGTGTATTTTGGCGCTTGCTCGAACTCAGTGAGGTTTTTTTCCACTTCAACTTTTACTGTGCGTCGTCTCATTTTATTACGTCAACACAATAAAATATGTGAAGGGCTACTCATCACAGAACATGCAGGTAATTTATCACTCGCACGTTAATATTTTTGGTTCCAAATGCGAAATGCGACCATTTTAGTTGCAGTCCAGAGCCCTGACTTACTTATGTCAGAAAGAATCGTTACGCTCTTTCTGGCGCTTACTGTAATTTCTGTTTTAGTACTTTTGTTGTTTTGACCTAACTGTACATATTCACTCCATATGATTTGATAGCTGCAGCGGAGTGGCTTTTTAGTTTTTTTTTGTAATCTTCAAAGAAACATATAGGAAACTCAAGAACCCTATAGACAAAAAGAGGATTTTTTGACTGAACTTAAGGTGCTGCAGTGAACATTTATTTTTAAAAAAGAAGAAGTGTTTTTCACAATCTAGTGTCTTTTGGTTCCCCAGCCTCCTTCGCTCTCGTTCTGTTCTCCATTATTGCCTCTTGCCATCTTGAGCACACTTGACTCCTGCTCTTGCCTTCTATTCTTCCTTCTCATATCTCCAGCACTCCAGTTCCCCTCCCCTTGGCTCTTAAATCTCTGTGAAAGCACAATTTCACACTCAGCTTAGCCACTTCTCCCAAATATTTCCCACCACAGTTGCTGCCAAAAGGGGGTGCAACCAAACGCCTTCTCCAGTTGCAGGCTTTGACCTCACAGGACATTAAATGCCTGGCACGACACTGCCTCTGAACACAGTGCCTATAGAAAGTATTCATCTTGCTTGGACTTTTCCATGTTTTCTTGTTATACAGCATTGAATCACAGTGGAGTTAATTTGGCACAGTGACCTCTCTGATGAAACAGTCACAGTACTTCAAAATAAGAATTCACCATCTTTAATATTACATTAAATCATCACAGGTGCAGTCAATTGGTTCTGGTTTTGACATCTGTGTGTAGTCACAGAGGTGGTACATATACATCTTTATGTGGATGGTTCAGCTTCTGATAAGTCAGTATTAAGGCAGAACACATTCAAGATAAAAGTGCACTTAAAGCAACTCTCTTTTCAAGTAATAAAAAAAAAAAAAAAAAAAAGGCAGGGGATGGATACAGGAGAATCAGCAGTCACAGCTTTATTGGAGAGTAGCATAGAGAAAGCCGCTGTTCACATGTCATATGACATCTCAGCTGCAGTTCGCCAGAAGTCATGTGGGAGACTTTAAAGTTGACTTGGATAAAGGTTCTGGGTTCTGATGGGACCAAAATTGAGCCAAACAGTGTGCGTGAACAGAAACATGCCTTTGAAGTGCAGCGGTGGCAGCATTGTGCCGTGGAGATGCTTTTCCACAGAAGGTCCTGAACACAGTAAGAAACCTAGAGGGAAACCTGGTGAAGGTGGTAAGACACTTTTGTCTTGGGAGAAGTTTATTTTATGAGATTGAGTCCAAATAGAATCTAAGGGTCCTTTCACACTAGCACAATTTTGGTGCGCACCCGTGTTTGATTGACGTTTGATTGGTTCATTTGGATGATGTGAACACAGTTTTACGAACTCGGATGCACACCCATGAACCATGCCCTAGTCTGCCTAAAAAGGGTGTTCTGGGGTATGGTTCATGTAAACTCTGGTATGGTTCATTGCTGATATGATCACAATCGTACTAAATCGTGGAAGTGAAAAGCTATTGGTGACATATGATTCGATAAAACTGTTTGTGTGTGTTCTCTTTCACTTTCCTGATAATACAGTGTCTACACTGGACGCTAGCTGCGTGACGTGATGCGACAAAAGAGAATAGAACCCATTATAATGAGTGATGTTGTCAACACTAAATGCGGCGTGACATGACAAATCTCAGACAGTAAACTGCTGCCTCGTTCTATTTCTGACATACTTCAAGCACTTGCACTACTTTTACTTCTGACGCAAAGAACAAATGGATTTGCAGTGGTCGCAGTGTAGACAGCATCAAGCTGTTGCGGTGCAGTGCGACGCGACATGACAACTGTCTCGACTGGTGTAGACATGGTGTATGCATGACTGACGCACTGAAAGCAAAGAGAATGTATGTCATTTCAGCTTAACTTCAGCACAAATGGACTCCCGCGTTCTTTAGAACATTTACAGTACAATCGCGGCAGATAGATGCAAGTGCCGTTATGTGCTGACGCTTTGGAAACAAAACCAAAGGTTATAAAAAGGTGACGCAAAAGTGTCTAAAGTGATGCAAGCAGCTGTATCCATTTTGGTGCTTTCTTCTTCACAGCTGTTAACAACATGGATAATTGGTAGTAGCTTGATGACGCAACTGTACCTCGGTTCGGGACAAAATGTGAACAGAGACCAGCAGGGGGAGGGGGAGCAATCAAACGCTGGTTCGGACCACGCAATCAAACCAATAGTGAAAGCACTATTTGGACCCCGCTGACTTTCATTGTATGAACGAAAACAATTACATTCTTCAAAATATCTTTTATTTTTTGCAAAAGAATGAATAAGGGGGAAATTGCAGTGGCCAGATATTAATTACCAATAATACCAGGTCAATACCAGAATACTTATGCAAATTATTATTTTGTGTTTAACAACTTCACTTTGACAAGCATATTTTTGTATGAAGTGACAAAAGCCAAATTAAATCCTTTGCGGTTCACTGCAGCATGAAAACTTTCAAGGGGGTGAATGCTTTTTATAGGCACTATGTGTAGCCTATATGCTATTGAATGTTTGCAGAGTGAATAACATCATGACTTTGAGGATGTGTTTGATGTGCATGTGAAAACTGATTATATGGCCAAATAATATGCTTAATTAGTATATCAGTTAACACTAGTAGATCTCAACATTGACTTATTTGGTGGTTTAGGTGTTGTTTTTATCTGCACCATGTAAGTTGTTTGGCTAAATAAAGATGTGAGATGATGAGAAGACCACATCCACCACTTTTTCAACCTCCTTTTGTTGACTTTAAAATGTTTCATTTCATTATGTAATGTTGTTTGTTTTTGTCAGCTGGTCTGTTGTATATGGTATGACATCTGTGATACCTCTATGAAGGTAAAAGAGTAGCAAGAGTAGAAAAACCAATAAAAGGGCTCCTTTGAACACCCCCACTCCCGCCCCCCTTTCTCTCTCGCCGCCTCTGAGTTTCAAGTGCACAAGTTAGTTTTGCACCTAATATATTGTGAAAAGAGTAGCAAAAGTCAAGGCGCGAAATTTGAAATTGCAGTGACAGATTTGAGAAGTTGCAAGTGCCTAATTTAGGTTGTACTGCGAATGTGAATGTAAGAATAAATGCAAATATAATACATGTTTGTGTCTGTCATTGTATTTCTGTGAATGGCATTTTACACATTTGTGACTACTTGTCTGCAGCTTCAAATTCAGAATACAGGTTTGTGACTATTGTCTGCGAGTGCAAATTTCAACATTCAACTTCAGATTTTTATTTTACAGGTTTTCACATTGGAGCTGTGAGTGTAAATGTTCACGTACAAGTATGAATATTTATTGTACAAGTTCTCAAATTCACATCTACATGCTCTCGAGTTTTGCTACTCTTTTACCTTCATACACCTCTTTCCTCTGAGATTTATGAACAATAAAACCAGGTTTAAGTCTTGACTTCATCACACAGTTTTCTTGATCATTTTCCACGGCACTCAAGACTTGTCAGTTTAGTCTCAAATTCTGTTTTTGAGTGTTAGATTTCCAGGTGTTATTAACTAAATGTAGCCGGGCTCAAAGTTAAAGAGCTTTGGGGCATTTTTATGTAAAGCCCCATCTTTAGCTGTTGGCTTTATGCCCAGGCTTCGCTTGCTTTCTCTGCACTTTTGCACACAGGGATATTTTGAGGCCCGGTCAAAGTACAGGAAGTCGGTATTAGCGCTCAATGCACTTCCCGTCTTGAGCTGTAGTACTATGTTACTTAGTGTCAGTGCTGCTTTGAAATCATATGACCTGCCACCTAGTGTCTCAAAGGGAAGTGTGGGCTAGGTCTCACTTCTATTTGCAGAAATGCACTTGAGGTGCTGGTAAACTGGCTTCATATGTATAAATCAAGAAGTTTAAAGGTTTTAAGATTTAGTCTAAACATAGTCTTTGTTATAAACTGGATATGTTTATACATTTGAAATGAGTTTGTTGGATTGAATTTGTATGGTTATATTACAAAAACATATTCATATGTCATGTTCTTCGCTGTGACGTCCAGATCTGTGACGTGTGTCCAGATGCTTCCTGTATTTTAGGAGGAAATGAGTTGAAAGTCTTTGATCAGTTAGGAATTTCCATATTGAATGAACTTGGCACATCGTCACCTAAAAAGGGTTAAAAAAAATTCTTCACCCTTTTTTCTCTGCCACTTTGTCTCTCACCTCTTTCCCCCAACAACTCCACTGTCTGTAGTGTTTGTATCAGAGGGAGCGGTGTGGTTACAATTTACAGCAGCTTTTTTCCTTTGCTTTGTGTCGTCAGAAGAATTTTGCCACTGTCTTTGTAACATCCTGACTACATAAAGCAGAATTAAAAAAAAATTTTTTTTACATAGAACTAGTTTGCAATACAGCCACCTGATTGTTTGAATTAGGGATGCGGTGTAAAATCTGTGATCATTTTGGTATCAGATATAATTAGCATTATTTTTATATTTTTATATATTTTTATATTTGTTTCATATCAGTCTTATTGGGTCAGTGTTCAAAGCTTATAATACCAAATAATTTAAAGTTTATAGACTGAACACTTTTTATGCTTTTATGCAAATTAAAACTACTTAATGTAGTCCTGTCAATCTCAACACAAGGACATCAGTTCTATAACATCTCCTCAACTCCAGCTTTATTTATGTTTACCCCGGTCCCCTACCAATCTGTTTACCTTTACCACTTTCAATGATTAGTTGGACAATTCAATGAATAAAAATGTACAACTGTTCAGAAGTTTGGGTCTCTAATGCTCACTAATATTGAATTTGTTTGATCAGAATTACAGTACAAATGAAGTACATTAAATAGGCCTAGTTTTAAACTTTGCATAAAGGCATAAAAAGTGTTCAGTCTATAAACGTTAAATTATTTGGTAATTAGAGAAATATTCTTACATTTTAAAATAAATGTTTTCTATTTTAATATTTGTTTAAAATGTATTCCTGTGATGGCAAAGCTGAATTTTCAGCAGCCATTACTCCTGTCATCAGTGTCACGTGATCCTTCAGAAATCATTCTGATAGGCTGATTCGGTGCTCAAGAAACATTTCTTATATTGTCAATGTTGAAATCAGTTTATATATCTTTGTGGAAACTGTGATAGATTTTTCTTCAAGGATTCTTTGATGAGTAGAATGTACTAAAGAAAAGTATTTATTTGACAAAAAATGAAAGAAAAAGTCTTTACTGTCACTTTTGATCAATTTATTGCTGATTAAAAGTATTAATTTCTTTAAAAAAAATCATACTAACCCCAAACTTTTTAACGGTAGTGTATAGTAAAATGTACAACATTTGTACATAATTTAACATTAAACATTAATTTGAGTGTTCTTGTTTCTTGACAGCTCTGCAGTGTGTGGACCCCGTGAAGCCCTGTGTGAACAATGCTACCTGTGTCACCTTCCACAATGGAACAGGCTACTGCAGGTAAGACAGGAAGACTCTCAGATTTAAACTCCACTGTCTTGAGGCTCAACGAGAACTGGAAAAATCCAGTGGCGAGACTGTTTTGCACAAAGCTGTGTTGCCTAACTTCATTTCTCCACAGCGGTAATGAAATTAGATCACCCTAAGTATCTAATATTGCCAAATCTGTCGAGAGTTAGAGCCCTCCCACAGTACACTGAGAAGTGTGGGTCTTAATGATTGCTTTTTATGTGTGCGTGTGTGTTTTTGCGGTGCATTTAAAACCATCTCTTGAGTGTAGGAAAAACTATGCAAAGTGGATTTTAAAAAGACGAGTAACAGTTGGAGTGGAAAAACGGTAAAATGCATCTAATTGTTGTGGTTGCAGAGTTTAAAATACACACACACAAGTTTCCTTCACTGTTAAATGCTGGTTCCTTTACTGCTGTTGTTTGTTGAACGCTGCTTGTGGCAGCTTGTAATTGTGCTTTTTATGCCGTATGATTGAGGGTTACATTTATTGCTTTGCCCAAAATAAACACTTGCTAACAAACCTATCGTGTTACATTTCTATGGGCTGTGAAACACAGAGGGACTGTTTTCCCATCATTGAATGAATCCTCTTCCTACAATATACAGGCACGGAAACAAATTCTGCATGTCTTACTTACCTTGACAATATTTTGCACTTTTGGGTTTGGGTTACAGTAAGTACGTTCCTACTGCCGCATCTCCAGACTTAACAACTTGAAAATAACAAAGAAATTGAAACCACATCTGATGGTAAAGCTCAGCCTTGCGGTAAATCAGGACAGGAATGCACAGAAAGCTTACCTCAGCACCACGCCAAGGACAAAATCTTCAAAATGATTTGAGACATAAGCCGAATTTTTGCTAGGAATTCCTTGGCTTCTAGGGAATGAAGTGATATTTCCCAGTGTCTGTAATTTGCGACCAAAAGTTACACCTTGTGACTTTGACAAGAAATATTGCCAGGAAAGTGGATGAGTCAGGCCTTCAGCACAAGTTCAGATAAACATGATAAAACCACAGACTTATCACACGGATTGTTCATACAAATAATCCTCCACATCTACCTCACACAGACTTCAGTTTATCTGCTTTAGTTGTTTTTAAAGACACTGTTAACACTGCTTGGTGTGTGTGGAGAAAATCCTTGTCATAGCTACCAAATATTCATGGAGGTTTCTGCGGAAACACGTCAACAAAACAGAATGTATAACAATGTGTCACTTAATGTTGCATTTACCTCAGGAAAGGTATCCAATATTTACTGTTCATTTAACTATGAAAAACAGAGGAGTTTATTTACTGGTAATTATTTAGGCCTATGTATGTTTGAATAAATTTGTCATGGAGACAAGTGCTTATGAAAACTAGGCCTACCTTATGTGCCAAACATTTCAGTTTTTATTTAAGTGTAATTATTATGTCTGAAAATAAATAGCAGTTGAATATAATAGTTCAGCTCTGTTGTTCATTTTAACCTCTTTTATTATAGTAATTTAGGGCCTACCAAATGATAGGGTTCCTGTATAGTTTATAGCATTAGTTGGGAGAGATTTGTTTTAGTAGGGCTGTTTTAGAAAACCTATTGACACAAATTTCACGAATCGATTTGATTTCGATTCACAAGCTTGCGATTCGGTTCCGATTCAATTAGATTCATTTTATTTCTGCCTTTCTTCAATTAACAAAAAATATTTGAATAGTTATAGTTTTTAGCAACATTGACTGAAATTAAATTTATCTAATGCTTAATCTAAAAAAACAACAACCTCATATTAACAAATGGAACCTTAGTGTTACCAAAATTTCAAAATGAATATCCATTTTACATACTGTGCATTATAATGTTGTGATGTCTAAGTTCACTTATAGATTTTAAAATAATTGATTGTTTTTTGTGTTTAATTCTAAATTTATTTCAACAAAAAACTTTTCTAAGGGTAAGGAGGGAAGGTGTTCTTCTACAAAGAAGACTGTGTAGTGTCATTCACGTAATTGTGATTTGTTGCGCTAGAAAATTCCACAAAGTTTTTGTTAGGTTCTGCCACTGAACTTTCTGGTGTGAAAACCTAAATCTGACCTTCCCAGGCTGACATGACTCAGGCACACCGGTCGCCGCCGGATCCGACAGCCTTAGACTCTCTACAGCTCGAGTTCTTAAATGCTTTGAAAGTCCATTTCTCGGCTTGACTTTGCTCGAGAATGCAGGCTTTCAGCAACCTGAAATGGCTGCCTGGGTGTGCGTGCAATCTCAAAATGGAACAGGCTGACACAAGGTACTCTCAGGAGTTACTAATACATTCTGTGTAGGTGAGGTGACACCCGAGAACCAAAGTCAACAAGGTGTTTTTCAGTTTTTTTTCCCTCTGCCACTGTGAGCTCGGTACAGGAAGAGCAGTGTGACAGAGGTTGGCAGAGCAGGGTGTGTGTGAGTGGTTAGACCGGTGCGTCTGCAAGCCTCCAGCCAGGGTGTAAGCAAGCTGTGTGTCACCTGTGTGTCTTTGTCATTTTTTGTGTGTTTTGTGTGCGCATGTGCGCGTCTGTCTGGTTTCATATATGTCTGTGTGTGTGTGTCATTGCACTTGAAAGCGTGCGTGGTGTAGGAGAGAGACACGTGAGGAAGCCTGCAGGACTTCCACTGCAGCACCACAGTTTTAAAGTGCATTACCTGTATCTGTAGAACAAAGAAGAATCAGGTATGAATAAAGATGGTAAAATAGTAAGCCAAAACCTGACCTTCATGATGAAATAGTGGTGCAGATAAGTAAGTTTATCTAGATTTCTTTAGCCATGCTGCTTTAAAGGAGATGAATTCCGAAATGCAACTCCTTAGAGAAGGTTTTACAGTAGCTCTGCTGAGTCTGAAACCTACTGTTATTGTTAGCAGTTAGCATGCAAAAGCAACAGTCTTCAACAGTTTTTGTTATTTCAAGTGCCTGTTCAAAAATCCTAATTGTTAGACTGCCTGAGCACACAGCGCTCCCATTCTCAGAGTCGTCGTTCTCAGTGCTGTCAAAATAAAAGTCCCACTTCCAACATGTTGGACAAACAAACATATTGGCCGATGCAGATATTTAAAAAATATATTGGTATATTTTTTGGCATTTTTATGTTGAATATTTAGTAGGGGTGGGGGAAAAAATCGATTCTTCGATGCATCGCGATGCGAACGTGGACGATTCTGAATCGATTCACAAATGTCAAAAAATCGATTTTCTAAAAAAATATATATACAGTGCAATGCATAAGTTAATACACCCATGCTAAAGTTGACTAAAAAGAGGAATAAAAAATCATATTTTGGAAATTGAACTTAATGCCTTAATTTTAAAAATTAGGAAAAATCCAACCTTTTAGGACACCAATTTTCTTTGTGAATGAATAATGTATCGTAAATAAATAAATGTTCTTCCTTAAAATACATGGTGCATAAGTGTGTACACCCCTATGTTAAATTCCCATAGAGGCAGGCAGATTTTTATTTTTAAGTATTTTTTTTTTTTATTAATTTTTAGGATACTATGCATCCTGATAAAGTTCCCTTGGCCTTTGGAATTAAAATAGCCCCACATCATCACATAGCATTCACCATACCTAGAGATTGGCATGGTTTTATTTCAGTTAGCCTAAAAGCTAGTTTGATTTGCATTGAGAGATGATCTTATGGAAAGTACTCCATGCCAATCTCTAGGTATGGTGAAGGCTATGTGATGATGTGGGGCTATTTTAATTCCAAAGGCCAAGGGAACTTTATCAGGATGCATAGTATCCTAAAAATTAATTTAAAAAAAATACTTAAAAATAAAAATCTGCCTGCCTCTATGGGAATTTAACATAGGGGTGTACACACTTATGCACCATGTATTTTAAGGAAGAACATTTATTTATTTACGATACATTATTCATTCACAAAGAAAACTGGTGTCCTAAAAGGTTGGATTTTTCCTAATTTTTTAAATTAAGGCATTAAGTTCAATTTCCAAAATATGATTTTTTATTCCTCTTTTTAGTCAACTTTAGCATGGGTGTATTCACTTATGCATTGCACTGTATATATTTTTTCTAATAACGTAATATTGACGGAACGCAAAAGGCGGAACTAAGTGGACGTGCAGTGCGCGGACAGTCTGTTGCGCGCACATAACAGAGACGCACACATAACAGAGTCGCGCGCAAACATAACAGACGCATGATGGCTGAGCGCCAAATTCGAACGGCACCTTCTTCGTTAAAAGCTAACGTATGTAAAATTCGCAATTTCATTGTTACCTATTTAGATTTTTTGTATGAGAGCTGCTTTCTGTATTGTTTAGTTTTCACATCAGTACACTGTGTAAACCGATCTGTTATACGTACGTTATACTGCAATATGTGCAATTTCAGTCTCAAAAAGTTACATTTTGACTGTGCTCTCTGCAGATGTTCATTCACTTTTTTTGTATAAGCTGTTTTTGATTGTAGTATACAGCAAACATTTCAAGTCATAACTCTTTATTATTTAGTTGTGTATAAGAGTGGCTTTGTATGTTACTAATTGAAGCTACAGTAAGTTGTTCAAAAATGTTCATTTTGTCTTCTTAATGATTAAATTGGACAATTTTCTTCTAAAACTTTTTCTTTACCTTGACATGTTTCGACTGCAACCTGCAGTCTTCCTCCACCTGAACACCTTGTCTTTCTAGAAGAAAATTGTCCAATTTCTACAGTATGTTGGTTCTGATCTACTTCCTAAAGGAAATAAGCCTTTCATTTATTTGTTATTGTTTAGTTCAACTTGATGAGTCACAACACAATGTGATGTATTCATTTCTGTGTTCTACAGAACATAAGCTACATACAAATAATTCTGAAGTTATAACTACACGACACAGAAAGTGCTTTGAGTTGTTGTTACTCAATAAAAGAGTTAAGTAATTCAGCAGCTGACTTTTTTTAATACTGCAATCACTTTGTAGTGTATTTTCGTTTACTGTTGTGAAATGGAAAATCAATAATCGCTAATCGAGAATCGTTAATAATCGAAAATCGACTGTAATCGAATCGGGACTTCAATAATCGTAATCGAATCGAATCGGGAAATCAGACAGATTAACCACCCCTAATATTTAGCATTGTTTAAATAGCTGCATTGGCCGATATATCACATATGCCTTTTCACACTGTTAAGGTCCTTTCACACTGAGCCAATGCGATAAAGAATCGCAGACAAACGGTGGTTTCACACCGAACTCGAAATGATTGATTGCCTCAGGCTAATTCTCGCCTGCACGATCGAAAAATGCATCAATAATGCATTTTTCCTTATGTATCTCATAGGTTTAGCTTACGAGAATTCATAAAATATAATCACAGCTGGGGAACAGGTGCATTAGAGCTACAATTAGCATCAAGCTACACATCACAATTTATGAGATTATTCTTGTTTTTGCTCAAAACTAACTTTAAACCATCATCGAGTGCTTGTGATAACTTCCAATTTCAATCTGAAGTTGATTTTTTTTTTTTTTCAAGTTATGTTTTTTGGCCTTTAATTGGATAGGACAGTAGAGATTTTGTTAGGAAAGCGTGGGATAGAGAGAGAGGGGAACGGGATTGGCAGAGGACCTCGATCTGGGAGTCGAACTCGGGTCGCCGGAGGCTCAGTTGCACCGTATGCCAGCGCGCTAACCACAGGGCCATCGGCGCTGACTAACGTCAATTTTGATTATATAATGGGCAGACATTATTTGTAGTGTTTTATAATGGACTGAATGCTTCACCTGCTTAGCATTTCTCATGTAAACATCCTTTATGGTAATAAAAATACCCTGAGCCGCATGAAAAACACATACAGAACATATATTGTCATAATCATATATTAATTTTGCTTCATGTTTCATCTGTAGAAATGGAACTCAGAATGAGAAAGTATACAGGACGTTGTCATCCGGAAGGGCAGGAGTTATGTTTACTTAATATGATTGACAGATCTAGACCGATTATTCTTCTGCGCACCCAGAAGAAAGAAGATACACAGCGCTCTGTACGTTGTTTCAAGCTCATCAGATCTCATAATTCAGTTGAAAATGAATAGAAATTATATTCTGTACAAAGAAATATGAAGTAAACATGTCAGAATAAACCTGTCCTCAGACACCAATGAAATCAAGAACTCAACATCCATTCTCTTCTCTCTTCGAAATACTTGTCTTTGGTGTTTACACTGGTTTTCAAAACGGCGCCACCAATGTCGCCCATTTATGTGCAACAGCAGCAGGTCCGGGCACGTGATCTAAAGCTCAAATCTAATTGGATAGCCCATTTCATCGCGGGTGACGGGGAAAAAAATTCACTTTGTCGCGCTGTGATTAATCACACCTGGTGTGAATAGCTCCATAGGGATCTATTGTTTCGTTTCAAGAGTGTCATTGCGTCGGACATTTGTGTCGCTTAATTGCGCTTAGTGTGAAAGGCCCTTTATAATGTTACAAAAGATTTATATTTAAATAAATGCGTCTTTTGAACTTTCTATTCATCAAAAAATCCTGAAAAAAAAATCACTATTTCCACAAAAATATTAAGTAGCACTACTGTTTTCAACATTGATAATTAGAAGAAATGTTTCTAGAGCGCAGATTAGAATCAGCCTATTAGAATGATTTCTTAAGGATCATGTGACACTGGATACTGGAGTGATGGCTGCTGAACAATCAGCTTTACCATCTCTGGAATAAATTAGATTTGAATTAGTTATGTTAAATTGTAATAATATTTTACAATATTAATGTTTTTACTGTATTTTACATTTTTTCTGAATTGCTAAAACACATTTCTCTCTCTAAAACTCTAAATGAAAAGTATGTTACGTAAAGTACACTCAAAAGAGTTGTGCAACTGCAGAATCAAGGCCAGTGAGAGAGATTGATTCTGCTTCTGCATCATGTCATCATGTTAGGTCTGGCCGGAGGACTTTGTCCACATCACAGACAATGTCATCTCTGCAGGCAAAGGCAAAAACCCTAAAGCCAGATCCAGCCTTGACAACATTCTCCACACCTTGCTCTTTCTCGTCCTCATCCTCTTCCTTCTTGTTCACCACCTCTTCCACATGCTCTTCCTCCTCTCCCTCTTATATTGCTTCCATCCATTGTTGTTATCAACATTCAGCGCAACATTTTTGTCAGAGTCAGTTTTGGGACTCTGAACTGACTTGTATTATGTACAATTGATTTGACCACATAATTAGAAATAAGTGCGAACAATTTTGAGTCGTTGTGTGTAAACGATGACAACTATGTTGTAGTTGAGTTTAACTTTTTGCCTGCCTGTGTTTAGCATTTTGAACCTTAAGTTTATCACAGGGCAAAATGTGTTTTAGTGAGTGAAAATGTGTTTAGAGTTTTGAAGAAAGAGTGCATGAGATTTGCAAACAATGTTTTAACTAACTGAACTTGTTTAATAACTTGTTTTTACAGAAAGAGTGATTTATTCGACCAATCGGTTTAGGCTATTGAGAATTTGGTTCAGAGAGGTTTAGTGTTTTAGCATTTCAGAAAAAGTGCTACCCTTGTAAGGATAAGAGACTCCTTTGAAAAACATTGAAAAAAACCTTCCCAACCCCAAACTTTGGAACGGTAGTGTCTTTTTGCACATTTCTACCTAAAGAAGCACGATTCTAGGCCTGCATCAAGTCAGGGATTTTGCAACTTGCAAATGGATCTGCACTGATCTGAGCCAGAGTGAGTGAGTTAGCAGTAAGAGAATAGCTGTGTGTGTGTGTGTGTGTGTGTGTGTGTGTGTGTGTGTGTGTGTGTGTGTGTGTGTGTGTGTGTGTGTGTGTGTGTGTGTGTGTGTGTGTGTGTGTGTGTGTGTGTGTGTGTGTGTGTGTGTGTGTGTGTGTGTGTGTGTGTGTGTGTGTGTGTGTGTGTGTGTTTCGAGAGTAGAAGTGAGATTGGTTTGAATACCTGAGCTCACTACCTCTCTCTGCCCAGAATCGTTTTTTCCCTCCTCCACATCAAACAAGATCTCTTTGTCTTGGCCTGCGTAAGGGGTGCAAACTTATTAATTTTTTACCCCTCACTTCCTTCCCCCCTCCCTTTAGCCATTCCTCCCCCTCTCGGTCAGAAGGGAGAGTGGAGTCAGCTTGGCGTTTGTTTGATCTGACAGGTAGAATGTGCCTGCAGGGAGAGAGGAGCTGTACGGAGATGTCTTTTAGCGCTCAAGAGGGTGAAATTGGAGATGTGTCTGCCTGCTGGTGAGAGATAGAGGAGGTAGAAAGAGAGATTACCCTGTCAATACCACTCTCTGTCAATCATCTCTCTCTCTCATAGTCCTCTGTTCCTTTATGACCTCTTTTTCAAGTTTTTTTGCCTTCTTTTTTCATTGTTACTTTATCTCTCTCTCTTTTTTAATCTTTGAGCAATATCATCCCTTCTCTTAACATGCTGTATTGTTCTGTTTTTTTTTTATTCTACCCCCTATCATCCCTGTCCTTCTTTCACCTCTCTCTCTTTCTGTCTCTCTATGTGCCTACAGGCTGGGCTGATTTGTTTCAAAGCCACATTCAAAGTGTAATGGCTTCAAGAGGAGCATCTGCCAACCAGAAGCTCTAGTCATAAAAGAGAGACAGAAAGAGAGAGAGAGTGTAGGTGCTTCAGGAACATGTACCCAATGCTGTATATAACACTCAAGCTAAAGTCAACAACTCAGCTGTGTGTGAAGAGTGGCAAGCAGAGGCCGTGATTTACTCAAACACCCCCGCGCACACATTTAGCTAGCTAAGTGAGGACAGCGTAAACTTTTTGTTTGTATTTGTTTTTATATAAGCTCAGTACAATATCAGTGTTTTTAAAATTTTAATACCTGGCCTGGGTGACAATGTGCTTCTGTTTTTTGTTGAATATGATTTTCTTTTAATGTCTTGGATGTTTGACAAAATTTGAGCTTTATGTATGGCGGAAATTGAATTGCCATTTAAGATCAACAAGTACAGAATATTTTATTTGTATACAAACAAAAATTTGAAGACCATCAGACGACAATGACAGAAACATTTTTGTTACAATGTTAAATGTAAGGCAAGTTTGGGTTAACATTTTTTTAATTACTGCAGATTTGCACCATTAATCCTGTTATGAGATTAAATGCAAATTATTGACATTACAAAATTAGAGTTTTTTTTTGCTAAAAAAAGCAATTTTTTTAGGAAGAAGCACAAAAAAAAATATGTTTTGGCTTAGTAATGCAAACCAGAAATAATTATAATAACAATAATTAATAAATAAAAAAACTAGCCTTCTGAAGTGAAAAACAAAACATCTTTTATCTTTTAGGGGTGTCCTTTAAGGGAAGTTTTGACTGCATTTACACTGCAAGTCTTAAAGGACAAGTTCGGTATTTTACACTTAAAGCCCTGTTTACAGATCGTTTCTGATGAAATAGAACGGTTGAGATTAAAATGTGGACACATGCTGCTGTCCCGAGAATTTTAGGTTTATTTCGCTTCTCCCCCCCACCTACACAATGGCAGCCTATGGGCACTGGAACAATCCTTCCTAAAACGCATTAAACTTTCGTTTACAAAGACGTGAAACTCACCGAGTGGTCAGGGGTGTTCACTGATATGCTCACACAAAAATCGCTGCAAAAGATGCTTTCCAACAGGTTTTATCGTAGTTTTTGTCTCCTCCATTGACTTGAATTGGATGGGCTGTGTGCGGTACGGTATTACTCCGCCGCTTCTTCTTCTGCTTCTTCTGTGTATTCAATTAAATGCCAGTGGTTTGCTTGTAATTGGCAAAGGTGCATTATCGCCACCAACTGGGCTGGAGTGTTTATTATTCAAGCTCTCAACGGAAGAATCTGCGGGTGTGAGACGTTTGGAAAAATAGATCCACAGTTTTACAACGAATGGTAAAACACCTGTTGGAAAGCATCTTTTGCAGCGATTTTTTTGTGAGCATATCATTGAACACCCCTGACCACTCGGTGAGTTTCACGTCTTTGTAAACGAAAGTTTAATGCGTTTTAGGAAGGATTGTTCCAGTGCCCATAGGCTGCCATTGTGTAGGTGGGGGGGAAAGCGAAATAAACCTAAAATTCTCGGGACAGCAGCATGTGTCCACATTTTAATCTTAACCGTTCTATTTCATCAGAAACGATCTGTAAACAGGGCTTTAAGTGTAAAATACCGAACTTGTCCTTTAATGCACAGATCCGATCTTTTGGCCCGCCTGTTTACATTAACTTTAGACAGGACCGGTATCCGATATCTGTGTTTACATTAATTCCTGCCCAAAATGATTTACGGTGATCTTTTGACTACGCACATTGTAGACCCTGGTTTTGAATGGCCGCGCTATTAAAATAATTTACATAATTTGTGTCGGGTGGTCATGATTATTTGCCAGCATGGACAAGATAACAGCTGTTATGAATGTTTAACTCATGAATGTTTTGCAGCGCAAAATCTGACGAAACAGATTGCCTAGTCCGGAATTTTTTTCCGTTTATCTACAGTTCAGATCTACAATTCTGAAGTGAAATAAAGTAGCCCTTTAATATAGATATTTTTAATGAATTCGAATGAAATAACCAGAGAGAGTTAACGAGAGAGATTGAGTAATCATTATATTTCTCAGCAATCACCTCATTGCTGAGAAATATAATGTAGCTTTCAGTAGTGAAGCTGGGCAGAGGTTATAAACCAGCTCCTGAATGTTTCGGTGTTCACGCAATTTCTTTTCTTTACAAAGATATAGAGTTCCCACCTCAATAAAAAGCTGTGAGTGAGCGCATACAGGCACGTCTGCCTCATAATACAACATTAAAAAGCTATCTTTGTGAATAAACGTGTTGTCCTCGCCTTGTGGTGACTTGGAATTCAGAGGGGAATCGGATATGCATGTTTAGACGTAGGTCGGATGTCCAGATATCAGATATGTATCTGATTTAAAACCACATTTGGAAGTGGCTCAGATCGGATCTCATGCAGATTTTTGTGTTTACACGTGTGCAACATATTCCGATCTGTGTCAGATGTGAGTAAAAGATCTGATTTTTTGTGCCAGTGTAAACGCAGCCTTTGACAGTTTTGTGTGACTTCTGAGAACAATTTTGTCCCCTAAGTATAGCTGAGTAAACTTGTACACATGAACTTATAGTTTATTCATTTGGCCGACACTTTGATCCAGAGCAACTTTGCAGCATTACCAGCACCTTGTTTACCACTTGAGCTACAGGAGCAGTTAAACAGTTTGTATGTCGTTTATACTTTCTGCCTTATCCCAAATATCCACATGAACTCATTTATATAAAAAAATGCATTTTATCACACAGTAAACATGCTACCTCTTTCTTTCTCTCGTCTTTTTGCACAGATTGCTACTAAGCTTATTAAGTAAAGTTTGATTTCCTGTAGTCTGAGGCCTCACGATCTCTGTAAGTGTGAAAGTGGGTACGTGTTTGAATCACACTCTGGTATGAAACACTTTATCATGAGAGAAAGTTTCTCATCCTTGCCAACTAATATAAGCGAACAACTGCTGTAGAACAGAAGGGGCGGTCCCATGTCAAACCGAACCTGAGTGTATTGAAAACATTCTCACAAATTCTCACAAATGTTTCCTATCACTGGAGGCCTCGCACAATAGTGGGAAATGTGGCAACCAGGCCCTAAACCCACGACACACCATGCTGACAAGTAGAGCTGAGTGACAGAAAGATGACATGATTATGAGAACAATGACACACACAAACACACATACCCACACACATACATAACTTGGGGTGTTAACATTTGCTGAGGTTTTGGGTTACTCAGCTTACAGGTTTGACTGTGATTTCTCTGACTTTTTGTAGTTTTTCCTAACTGTTGTACTGGGGAAGAGGGAGATCTGTAATGAGTAAGAATCTGGGTTTCTGACGCAAAGGTTGTGAGTTCAATCCTGAGCAGGGACCTTATCAGCATTTTGTCCTTGAGAACGGTACTTAACCCTACTTTGCTCCAGGGGAAACTGGCCCTACAATTACAGCACCATGAGGCCCATGGAATGAGAGCCCTCTGGTAAATGGCAAGCAATTAACTAACTAACTACTCTGAGAGTTAGAGCGTGTTAGCATTCCACTGCATGAAGATTCTTGAAAAGTATAGTGTAGGAGTTTTTCATCCATGGGTATCTGGTGATTGCTGTTATAGAAATATGAAACAAACATTTGCATTCTCTTCAGCTACTCAGCGAACAAACCAATAAGATTAAAATATTTGCATATGTTTGGAGGTCACATGACTTTCTAAAATTGGCATGTTAAATCAAGGGCGTAGTTTTGGTTTGAACATTTGGGGATTGAAGTTTTAACCGTTTTAGTGAGGTCCCAGGGCATGCTTTCTGCGTGCATGCACTATTTGTTTGTTTGTTCATTTATTTATTTATTTTTGCAAAATTATCTTTTGTGGCATCCACACATGCAAAGTTGGTTGATAACATAACTGCAATAAAGTAATAGCCTAGTTAACAATTACTTGTTTACATATATGATGTATTTTATATTATTTAAGCATCTGGAACCTTATCAGTTTGACATCATTTTCTACTTCAGAGTGCCATGGGCAGTCAAACTAGCTTTACTCATCATTTTCTTATGTTGAAATTGTTAACATTTGTTATGAAAACCTACACATTTAGAAACTATAGCTACAACATGCCACAGTTGTAATACAAATATATAGGAACAGCTCATCAAATCTTGGAGCTCGCTGGTGAGCGTGCGCACAGTATACAGTGATTCATGCGCTTTGAATGCGCAATTAAATGAACCAGGTTTAGTTCATTTTGATCATTCTGACAATTGGTACATTCGGTTCGGACGGGAACTTAGCGCGTATAAAAGCTCAGAACATGTGATGTATATAATCAATTAATAGCCCAATTCTATATGTTTCCATTAACCATGGTATAATTATTGGGGGGGTTACGCCCCTGTGTTAAATGTTTCCTTCTGTTATACTAATGATGGTTAGTCAGCTCTTTTTGGTATAAAGCCATCGTTGTGTACATGGGTGTGTTGTTGACCCCATAACCTCCAGGGGATGTATAAAGACCACCTTTCCTGTCATCTAGAACAAAGACTTCTGGGTAATTGCTGATAATTATCTTTATTTTGGGGAAACCGCTGTGAAACATCTTTTTTTTTTTTTTTTTTGATGCATTAGCATGATACATTAGTTCTGTCCTAACTCTTGTTTTTTTTTTTTTTATAAACTAGTTTTGCAAAATTTCTTATTAACTTTTAAGATATTTAATGTTTTAAGATTTTTTTTTTTTAATTTTATGTTTTTATTATTTATTTATTATTATTATTATAGTTTTTAACATTAACATACTTATTTATATATTACATTAAAATTGGCCCATTTAATTAGTGTTCTTTGCCCATGGCAGCTGTGGATTTGTACTGCCAAGTTTTGTTAAGTCTAGATTTGTTCAGTGTGTGTTTTGGAGCTTAGACTTTACACTAGAACAATGAAGCTTTTCATCAAAGCACAGACAAAAATGGTACAGTAACTGAGTGAAGTGAAAAAAAAGAGACCATAGAAGAGAGCAGGAAAAGAAAGAGCGAGAGAGGAAGAGTATATTAAGGAGGAGTATATAAAGAGTAAAGAACCTTCGATTCAGTGAGACATGCTGTTTTCAGATCAGATTTATAGCACATGTTCTCGAAGTCACGCTCAGTCTTACCACAGCACTTCTGCCTACTCCACCCTGCCCTCTTTCTGCCCTTTTTGTTGATTTTTTTCAAAAATGGAGAAAGGAGAAACAAAACTTGCTTTTACTTGTTTTTTTACTTTTATTTTTACTTTTCTTTCTTTCTTTCTTTCTTTCTTTCTTTCTTTCTTTCTTTCTTTCTTTCTTTCTTTCTTTCTTTCTTTCTTTCTTTCTTTCTTTCTTTCTTTCTTTCTTTCTGTGGTTCAGCCCTCCCTGTCTGTGTTACTCTTTTCATTTTGCACCCCTCCCCCAGCCTCCACTCTTTTTCCCTCTGTTTTTCCTGTGGTCGTTTGGCTTTCTAGCGAAAATTAGAGAAAGCCAAGGATGTAGAGGAGGGCCGACTGCTTCTATAAATATGGCCTCTTTTCCTCAAGAAAGAAAGGAGCACGGATTAGAAGGAGCTTTTTTAGTTGCCTTTTGTGTATGGGGTGAAAAATGTCAAATTTCACTCGCTCTTGGTGAAACCCATTCGACCCTCGGTTGGTTTAAATTAGATAATCTCAGTACCGTGGGGGTGGGGGGACAAACTCCAAGGTGACATTTATGCATGAGGAAGTGAGTGGGTTGAAATCAAATTCTTGATGATGTGCCTCGTAGAATTATGAGCTAGAAAGAGTTTTTTCCCCCACCCAATCACCCCAGGCCTCGTGGATGGGACATGAAGAGGTCAGTGAGCCAGAGAGAGAGGAGCGCTAATATGAACCATCTGTAGAAATCTGACACCTCGGGAGAAAGAGCGAGAAAGAGGTGGAGACAGAGGAAGGGAGAGTGAAAAGCATGAAGGATAACAAAGAAACCTATAGATGAGTTTAGCTGCCAGAGCCATTATTTTGTAGACATTTGGTTTTTAGATTTGCAATCTGTGAATGTTTGTGTATATAAATCACCATTACTGTCATAAATAAAGTAACAAAAGTGCATTTATTATGTTTAAAACCAGGGCTATAATACATGCAACCTTTCAGCATAGAGATTGTGGTCTGAACCAGGGATGTGCGAGATTCGACTAGTCGATTAAGCGATACTGTTGCTGCTAGTAGACTTGGAAATACTAGTCGTTTACCTTTTTTTTCTCATTTAATATTTTGCTTTATATTTTACAAAAGCTATGTTTAAATTGCTGTCATGTTAATGTTACAATTATATTATTTTTAAAAGTGTAAATCTGGAGCGGAAAACAAAATAATTTTACTTTACCTCAAATTTTGCATGCGTTTGTTTTCTCTTTTCCCGCGGCAGGTTCAGAAAAATGTCCATTTGGAAGATGAGCATGGCGATGGAGTATTTTAAAGCCTACACAAAACTTTTCCGTTTTCTTTTATGTCAGGTCAAACTAGCATATAACAATTAAGCTTGTTTATAGGTTTGATATACTATCTGGTTTGGTGCTGCCTATTGATTCAGTTGATTTGAATAAATATGTCTATAATGGCTAACTTTGCTTAAGTGAACGTTTAATATACAATGATAATGGAAGGCAAGCACATCACATGTATCTGACCTGTTTTTAGTGGCATTAAATATGGGATTTGACTGTTCATAGATTAAGTAGTCTATTTCAAATTGATCGCATACAGAATGTCTATGGTGGACAGAGGGGAGGGTGAGGGTTATGCTATTCGACTAGTCGGTTTCAAAATTTCCATTTAAACGTTTACGAAATTAGTCGTTGCGCACATCCCTAGTCTGAACAAGCTTTTTGTTGTGAAATCAAAGTGGAGACAAAGGGACAAAGCGAAAATCCCTTCATGTCTTTGAATAGTATAAAGTGACACAACTTTCTGAAAGAGGCCTGTTCCCCTGAGTCCAGGCTGTTTGCTTGCGCCGGGTTTAAGTGTGTTTGTTGTTGTTTGAGTGTCAGCACCGCTGTGATCTTGTGACCATAGGGTCGCCGTGGGTGTATTCTTACTCAGAGCACACACACACACACACACACACACACACACACACACACACACACACACACTGTCAAAGAGGCTTCTTTTATCCCTCATCTGTGTTACCTGACCGTCCTCTGGGAGGCCGACACCTGCATGACAGCAGGCTGTAGTGTGTCAAACACAGAAACACTTTACACAGCATTCCAACTGAGTTGATTTAAGGTTAATATTAAATTATAATATTTTTCACTTTTCTTTATTTGCCCTATCTCTCTCTCTCTCTCTCTCTCAATCAAACTCTCTTTTTGGGAAGTATAGGTATGACTTCGCTGGACCATAACAGTTAAACTTTAGTAAGATCTAAAGAGAGAGAGCGAGAGAGAGAGAGAGAGAGAGAGAGGGAGAGAGGGAGAGAGGGAGAGAGGGAGGGGTGGGGGTTGAATGGATAGAGAGAAAGAGACTGAAGGGCAGACAATGTTTTTTTCCCCTCAATCGTATTTTGCAATCATGTAATTTCCTCTGTGTGAGCACTGGTCATGTGCTGAAATCTTGGGAGAACTGCAGTGAGGAGGCGGAGGAGAAATGTGTCACACTGTCTCGTGACAAATGACATGAAACTCATTCTGTATGGGTTAACATCTACTATTGCCCTCATTCTGTCCTCGTTGTGGCATCACATCCCATGTGGCATCTCAAAAACAACTAGAAACAGCATCTGCATTTGATATCATATTGTCTTTAACAAACTTTATTGGCTTTATTGTGCTCCTACACTGCTACATTTTTGTGTCTAAAAGAGTTATGCAGAGAATTTTTTATATATATATATATATATATATATATATATATAGTATATATATATATATATATATAGTATATATATACATACACACACACAGTATATTTATATATTGGATTAGGTTCAGGATTACACTCATAGTAAAATTTTAGCCTAGATACCATGTCTCATTTGCACAAACTCAGGTTGTATAACTGCATCAAAATGCAAACACTGAACTCAATGCAAATCTGCAATAATTGTTTTTCTTGCCACGAGCCTTCAAAAGGCTCTATTGGTTTTTTAGTAACATTTATGCAAATGCCAGCATTTTGTTTCTTATGTGCATATTTCTTATGTGTTTTAAATGCTTCAATTATAATTATAATTATTTTTAAGTTGCAATTGATGCATCTTGATAAGGCATGATTCTTGAGCTAGATTTTTACACCATGCAGACAACAGTATGCAATACTGTGTTTCCTATTATGTTGCATTACTCATATCAAAATGTTTGAATTAGAACATTAATTATTCTCTTACAGACCCTGAATAATATTTGTGCCCTGTTTCTGTGTGTTTCAGGTGTGCTCCTGGTTTTTTAGGCGAGTACTGTCAGCACAAGGACCCTTGTTACGTGGGATATTGTCTGAATGGAGGAGGGTGCACCGTGAGCGTGGCCGGCGTACCCGGGAGCCCAAGCTGTGATTGTCCTCTGGGCTTCGCGGGCCAGCGTTGCGAGATCCAGAAAAACTCCACCTGCTACCCCAACAACCCTTGCACCAATGGGGGGAAGTGCTCGCTTCTCCCTAACGACCAGTACCAATGCGCGTGTGCCCGCGGATGGACAGGTCAGAACTCTCTCTTGCTTCTGTTTCTCTTTCTTTATCTCACTGAGACCCTGGTTGTGTATCTAGACAGCATTTTGGGGCTTTGTAGGATTTGAACATTCAAAAATGGCAGCTCACTAGATCTTATCTTTTCTTTTCTTAAAAAAAACAAACTATTTTAAGTACAGGATAAATACACCCTCACATATTGATGACTTTGTTGTTGTTTTTGTTCTACGGTGACATTTTCTCCTTAGGTCAGCATTGTGAGCAAGAGGACACATGTCTGTCTAGCCCATGTGCCAACGGTGGTACCTGCCATGCTCTGCCCAACCGCGAATTCTCTTGTTCCTGTCCTCCTGGTTACCATGGCGCCCGTTGTCTCAATGACACAGATGAGTGTGCCATCTCCCCATCTCTGTGCAAGAATGAAGGCATGTGTCTGAACACCCCAGGGTCATATCGATGTAACTGCCAACCCGGCTTTACCGGCCCCCACTGCGAGACCGTTTATGTGCCTTGCTTTCCATCCCCCTGCCTCAATGGTGGAACCTGTCGACAGATGACGGACACGACTTATGTATGCCACTGTCTGCCAGGTTTGTTCCCTTGAAGAGGAAATATATAGCTATTTTGATCATAGCAAAAAAATGATCCACTTGGAGCTGAGCCAGCTTTGACCAATGTCTGATGAGATTTTACCACAGCAGTGGTAAAGTAGGCGATAAACCGATTAAAACTACAAACTGATTTTCAAGCATTCTGTTAGAAAAATGCAAAATGTCATTGCATAGGAAATAGGAGTTCCAGTCACTTCACAACTAGACACCTTTAGCTAAGCTAAGTTACTGTTAAATTTAGTTACTAGTTACAGTCAAGCTTTCTTACTAATGATTGTCGAGAAGCAATCAACTGGATTAAATTACTTCAGGAATTATTAAATAATATGGAAATATACTATACTATATACAATTTTTTTTTTTTTTTTTTTTTTTTTTTTTTTGCTTGGATAAAAAAAACTGATCTGAATTTTGCACAGAAACATGTCAGAAACATGACATGTCATGACATGTTTCTTTATTGAATCAGATGCTGGTTGCATCTGTATTTGTTTGGGATTACAACACACAGAGTTACTTTAAATGATCAGTTTAGCATTTCAAGAGAGCCATGCTGGCAAAACAAATCAACAGGCCAAAACTCTTCTCTCACCTCAGGCAGAGAACAAGAGCCGTGAGAAATGTCTGTTCGTGCTTTAAAGTTGAGTAATTATGTTTAATAATGCCAAAGCGAGACAGAGCACCTTTGTGTTACCGATACCTGGGATTGAGAGTGAGTTGTTGAGGAAATTTTCTCTCTGATTTTCCTGTTCAGGCTTTAATGGAACAAACTGTGAGGTGAACATTGATGATTGTCCAAATCACCGTTGTCAGAATGGAGCTACATGCATGGATGGAGTGAACACCTACAACTGCCAGTGCCCACCTGAATGGACTGGTATAGAAATAGCTTTATATTCTGTTTGTGTGTTTTTATGCATGTTTGTTCCCTCTAGTTCACTTTTCCACTAAACCTTTTTTTAATGATTCAAAAAATCTGATTCATGTTTATTCACAGATTCATTGCAAAAATTGACAATCTGAAATTGTTTATTTGAATCAGTTTAAGGAAACATTAATACACTCATAATTTCCAATGTTTGCCAGAACCTTTGGTCAAACCTCCTTTAAAATGTCCTATTGAAATTGTGACCTTTTTGTTTCCAGGTCAATTTTGCACCGATGACGTGGATGAATGCAGACTGCAGCCCAACACCTGTCAGAACGGAGGCACATGCAGTAACACACGCAATGGCTACAACTGTGTATGTGTGAATGGCTGGAGCGGCCCTGACTGCTCTGAAAACATTGATGACTGTGCAGCTGAGCCCTGCACCACCGGCTCCACTTGCATTGACCGCGTGGCTTCATTCGTTTGCAGCTGCCCTCCCGGCAAGACCGGTCAGTAAATACAACCACACAGCCTAAAAATGACCTGTGATGTAATGTAATGATGTGATGTAATGTAAAATAGTGTACACTAAAAACATCTCAAATCAGTTGTAGTAACCAAAGCGATTGTTTCCATTCTCAAGGTTTGCTTTGTCACATTGATGATGCCTGCACCAGTAACCCTTGCAAAATGGGAGCTCAATGCGACACGAACCCCGTCAATGGCAAGTTCAACTGTAACTGCCCCTCGGGGTACAAGGGCAGCACGTGTGCAGAGGATATCGACGAGTGTGTCATTGGTGAGACAGTCTGCAGGAAGTTCTTACAACTCTCCTTTTCTCTGTCTGTCTGTGTTTCTTTGTATGTCTTTATTTCTCATCATTTTCCCTTCATACACACATCACAGTGTTTTGGGCATTTTTATATCTTGCTTAAACTTTCTCTATTTGACTTTATTTTTTGATCCATCAGGGCCAAACCCATGTGAGCATGGTGGCTCATGTAAGAACACAGAGGGCTCGTTCAGCTGTAATTGCGCTCCAGGTTACACCGGCCCACGCTGTGAGCAGGACATCAACGAATGTGGCTCCAACCCCTGCCAGAATGATGCCACCTGCTTGGACCAGATAGGAGGTTACACCTGCATCTGTATGCCAGGTACTTGCGCACAGACTCACACACACTGTAATCAGGTGCATGTTGACACTGTTTTGGCTCCATGTCCTCATATTCATCTGGTGACTGTGTGTGCGTGTGTTTTCTCCCATAGGCTTTGATGGATTGTACTGTGAGATTGACATTAATGAGTGTGCCAGCTCGCCTTGTCTCAATAACGGTAGATGTCTAGACCAGGTCAGCCGTTTCGTCTGCGAGTGTCCTCAAGGTGAGTACAACATGCATTGAACTTTTTAGCCCACGTTGTCAAGCACAATATTTGAAGGCCACCAAGATTTATGAGGTTTTTCTACTGTAATTATGACAAAGCTTCCAACTTTTTTTTTATTAACAGGAAACTAGGAGTGTCGATGTAGTTAAATAAATTATCCATGATTCATTTATGTGATTCCAGAAGTTTCAAGAACTGCATGTTCTTCAAAGAAACAATAGTTATAGAGGGGGGGGGGGGGAAGTATTAAAAGAAATATGATTTCAGCTTACATCATGATTGCATATTTGTTTTGCCATTTTAAATCAGTTAGATAATTTATCAACAATATTATTTACACTGCTAAATATTAAGCAGCACAACTTTTTGGCTGTTGAAAAATCAACTTTGCCACCACAGGATTAAATTAAATGCTAAAACATAGATTAAAATAGAAAACAGTTATTTTACATTGTAATATGTCACAAATTTAAATTGTAATATCACAATATTACTGTTTTACTGTATTTTTGATCAAATGAACATAAGAATGAACGGTAACACTTTAGAATTGGACCCTAAACTAAAGTGTGACCGAATGAACATTATAACAGAAAAAACACAAAAAATATTACCTACACCAAATGTTTGAATGATAGGGTGTCTTATTTTATTATTTTAATATGTTAATAATATTATTTATATTATATGAATAATATAATTTAATTGAATCAATTTAGATCATCCTGTGACCCTCTTGGAAGTTTACTGAGGCCCTCTAGTGGCTCTTATTACTAGTATAAACAAGATGTAAGATCTAATTTTGACAAGGTTTTTTTTTTTTATTATTCTAGAGGGGAAAAGTTTGCTTCTAAATGGCAGCAGTGCAAAATTATTCATAGCATGAACAAAATGAAAAACAGATTTCTGCAATAAATAAAATCGGCATGTATGTAATAACATGTAAGAAGTAACATGAACTTCTAATAATATGGTATTATTATTTACATAAACTTTGTTGCAACTCAGATATGTTGCATGGCCAACAGTCGCTCATGTCATTTAATATCACCAAATCTCAGTAAAAATGATGTACTTCCTGTCGCTTTGTTGCTGCACAGAGTTGTATGTGTGGAAACCCCTTAATATATGCTGGGCTGGGTACTGTTCTTTAACATGATATTGAATGTGAGAATTTGAATTTGACCACAGGTTTCACTGGGGAAATGTGTCAAGTTGACATTGATGAGTGTGCCAGCACGCCGTGCCATAATGGAGCCAAGTGTCTCGACCGTCCTAACGGCTATGAGTGTGAATGTGCTGAAGGTAACGATAACTCTTTTAAAAAAATCTCCATCCTACACTGTGACCAAAAAGGGGAAGGATAGACAAAAGCATTAACAACACAATTTTCCAATTAACGTTATTTATATATATAAATGAATAACTAAACTGCATAGTTAAATTCAACACTGCATAGTGTTATTCATTGTAAGTTATTAGTTCTGTGTTCTCACAGATCTGAGCTTATTGTACTAATTCCTTGTCTTGTATGCTGTTCTCTTTAGGTTTCACAGGGCCATTGTGTAGGGAAAACATTAACGACTGTGAACCTGAACCCTGTCACCATGGCGATTGCGAAGATGGAATTGCTACCTACATCTGCAAGTGCCACCCAGGTTACATGGGCCCCATCTGCAGTGAGCAGATACGCGAGTGCCAGAGTGACCCCTGCCAAAACAGAGGACGCTGTGTTGACCTGGTCAACATGTACCAATGCAACTGCCAGCCGGGCACCTCAGGTGGGTCTCGCACATCTTTACATTTACAGACTCTTTAAAGGGCCATATACTATACATTTGCAGCATTTTAATTTTTATTAACGTCTCATTATGATGACAGAAAATTTTCTTTTACCAAAATCTAGTCTTAATTTAGTTTATCTTGACCATTATCCACCCTTCACAGTTACAGAGGCAGATTTTTGTCACTGTACCTTTGAGGTGTCTGCTTGACCTCTGTTTTGATTGGCTAATGTCTATGTAAAGTATGTGATATGTGAATTTAAGTGGTCATATTTTAATTTGCTCAAGCCTCTGGCTTCAATTATAAATTATTGAACCATTTTTATTTCATTTCTGTAAGTGGTCTGGGTGTCTGCGTTGTTAAAGTATGTCTACATAGTGCACTCTTTTATTTAAATAGAGTAAGAAAAATCCTGTTTTCCTCAGTAACACTGTCTGACAGACAACACAAAGCTCACTAAACCCCTCTGATGGACAATTTCTCTCTCACCACACACACACACACACACACACACACACACACACACACACACACACACACACACACACACTCATACCTGTATATGTTGTTTACGGGGACTCTTCATAGGTGTAAAGGTTTTTATACTGTACAAACTGTATATTCTATCCCATTCCTCTATTCACAGGAAGTGTCCTTGTAAACCATGTTTACTTTGTAATACCCATGTCATTGTACACATTTCTTTCCTCATAAACCATACATACTTTTTAGAAACTGTTCAAAGGCTGCTGTATAAACTGGTTCCATTTTATTTACCTGCCTACATTTCCTTTGATTATTTTATCATTTGTCATAGGCGTGAACTGTGAGATTAACCAAGATGACTGTGCCAGTAATCCCTGCCAGCACGGGACCTGTGAGGATGGAATCAACGAGTACAAATGTGTGTGCGAACCTGGATACACAGGTTTGTTCACGGACATACATAAATACACACATGCAAATGGGTTTCATTTATTAATCATGAACAGAAAGTTCAGTGTAAATAGAACATGTACATCATTATATAAACCATATCAATTATATAAATGATTGCTTTACCTTTAACACAACAGTTTATGCAAAAATGGATTTACACATATTCAGAATGAGGCCCAATATGAGCAATTCTGGGAGATTTTGATTTTATTTGCTAGCTTCACTTTGTTCACATTCTGGGCTCAAAAATACAGCCATGCTCAGAATTAATGGGAACCTTGGTAAATATAATCAAAGAAGGCTATGAAAATAAATATGCATTGTTTATCCTTTTGATCATACATTCAAAATATACACACAAAAATCGGACCTTGCCTTAAAGTAAAACTAATACATTTTGGGGAGGGGGGAAATCATATTATGAAATAAATGTTTTTCTCTAATACACTTTGGCCACAATTATTGGTAGCCCTAGTAATTATTGTAAGATAAATATATCTTAAGTATATTCCTTTCATATTTACATGACATTATCCAGCCATGACTTCATGTTTCACAGGAGTATAAATATAAGGAAACACAAAGGCCAAATTCCCTTAATCATTCATCACAACAAGTAAAACCAAAGAATATAGTTCTGATGTGCAGCAAAAAATTGTTGAGCTTCACAAAATAGAAAGTGTATGTAAGAAAATAGCTAAAGCATTGAAAATTCCCATTTCCACCATCAGAGCAATAATTAAGAAGTTCAGAAATAATCAGATATAATTAAGAAATCAACAGGAAATGTTATGAATCTGCATGGAAGAGGTTGTGTGTCAATGTTGTCTTAATGCACAGCGAGGATAGTTCAAGTAGACAAAGACTCTCCAAGGATCCCAGCTGGAATTGCAGAAAGTTGTTGAGTCTTGGGGTTAGAAATCCCCCTAAAAAAAATCTAACTAAGTTAAAAGAAAATCCCCTACTCATTCAAAAACAAACTCCAGCATATTCAGTTTTTCAATTCATGTGTACGATTAAATATACTGCTGGATCTTTAATGTTGTCAGGTGTTCAACCTCATCAGGCATTATAGGAGAATACTCAGAGCTGTTCTCTTGGCAAAAGGAGGTTGCATAAAAGTATTGAATAAAAGGGTGCCATTAATTTTGGCCAATGTGTATTTAATTTAATATTTTATTTCATAATGAGATTTTACCTCTATTTATAATTGTTTTACTTCAATGAAAGATTAGATTTTTGTGAATTTTTTTTATAAAAGGTCAAAAGAATTAATGTATTCGAACAGTAATTATTCAATAATGACTCTTTCTCCTCTCTGGCTTAGGAGAACGATGCACTGAGGAGATCAACGAGTGCAGTTCGAGCCCGTGTCTGAATGGAGGGACGTGTGTGGACAAGGTGAACGGGTTTCAGTGTTTGTGTCCACTTGGGACTCATGGTCCTCTGTGTCACTCAGGTGCAGACCACTGCAGCCCCATGCCCTGCCTCCACGGAGACTGTATTGAGCAGCAGGACGGGTAGGAACAGCCTTAACTTACAAACCATTTTGTCAATGTGACTGACAATGATTCTTTGTAGCACAACCTACTTAATACATTTCCTGTTATATTCTGTAAAGAGATGCACTTTTTTTAACTCTAAGCACTAAATTCATGACAAATGCACACTGCTTTTTAGCATTGCCGTAAGAGGCATTATAATGTGAATTAGGATAAACTATATGCTTCTATGGCCAGTTGTCTTTTTCATCTCTAACTTATCTATTTGTAGGTACCTTTGTGCATGTGAGCGTGGTTGGGAGGGTAAGAATTGTGAGCGAGAGAAGAATGAGTGTCAGTCCAACCCGTGCCAGAATGGTGGAACCTGTAATGACCATCTCAATGGCTACACCTGCCTTTGTTCCCGTGGATTTGCAGGTAAAGGCGTGTGGTCCATTACCTTTCTAAACAGAGTAACAATGACGTTTATTTCTGTCCCCAACTCCCTGGTTTGCCCTGTCTTTTTCAGGTTTTAACTGCGAAATAAACATTAATGAGTGTGAGTCAAACCCCTGTATGAATCAGGGAACTTGTGTGGATGGAGTCAACAGCTACATTTGTTACTGCTCTCTGCCTTACACAGGTGACACACACATTTACAGTTACAGTGTACAGTTTTCATTAACATTTTTTTTTTGTACATGATTTGAATTATGGAAGCAACATTTATGACACTTTGTTATCTGATTATATTAGCTTGATAAAAAGATTTCCGCCCAAACGATATTAATATTATAATTTTTTTACACTATCGTTCAATGGCTTGTGGTCGGTAAAATTGGTAACACTTTAGTTTAGGGTCCAATTCTCACTATTAACTAGTTGCTTATTAGCATGAATATTACTAGGGTATTGACTGTTTATTAGTACTTGTAAATCATATTTTAATGCCTTATTCTGCATGACCATATTCTACATCCCTTAATCCTACCCACTACCTAAACTTAACTACCTTACTACTCACTATTAATAAGCAGTAATTAGGAGTTTGAGGCAAAACTCATAGTTAAAAGCTAGTTAATAGTGAGAATTGGACCCTAAACTAAAGTATGACCGTAACATTTAAAAAAAAAAAGTTTTTTAAAGACAGTTAAAACAATAATATTGTGAAATCTTTACGGTCATTTAAGACTTTATTTAACTCATTTAAGGCTGTGCTTACGAGGATACTCAACAAAGTGGGCATTTTGGCATACATTTGTGTTTTTTGTCCATTCAAGCGTGAAAGAGAACTAAATGCTACCGCCGCGCTGTCTGAAGCAGCTTTCTGTGCGCATCAGTGTGTGTCTGTCACACAGACAGGAGATTCACAGACAACGCACCAGTACAGATTTAAGTTCTGTTTTTGCATCTTATCACGCATGAATGGTTTAAAAGCACTTGAATAAATGATAGCGTGATCCTATAATGAAAAAAATTATTGTATGCGTTAACATGTTAATTTTGACAGCCCTAATTATATTTTATAAATGTTTGATTCCAAGGACATTTTTGATTACTTTTGTACAATAAATATTTTGGTTCTGTTTTGAGAACCACTCCATACTGTATCCACAACTGACTGTACTGCTCGATTCTCAGGGAGACAGTGTGAGGAAAAGTTGGTCCCCTGTCAATCTCAGCCCTGTCAGAGACGAGGGGTGTGTCAGCCATCCCTGGATTACACCAGCTACACCTGCATTTGCCACAGCGGCTGGGAAGGTAAGTGCCTTTAGTCTGTGTGTGTGCTTTTATTCCTCAAGAATATCTTTGATGTTGTGACAACCACGTGCAACACCTTTTCCATGATCAAATGACATACCCATTAGTAGATGAAAATCTATCCAAAATGTCTGAGTGTCTGTCTGGTATATGTGTGTAGGAGCCCAGTGCACAGAAGATGTAGATGAGTGCAAGAAGAGCCCATGTCAGAATGGAGCTCACTGTGTAAACACAGTTGGTAGCTACCGTTGTGAGTGTCAGCCTGGATACACTGGGGTCAACTGCCAGACCAACATCGATGACTGCAGCTCCAGTATGTGTCATTCCCAAACAGATTGATGGCTGTCAATGAAATAAATGAATTGTGATTCATCTAATGACCAGTTTCAAGCAGAATAAATCAGAGATAATGTCAGATTCAATAAATACGAATATTATCTTAATTTGATCAAAATAAATCTTCTAAAATCTTTTTCATATTTTCTGTTGGACACCAATTTGAAAACACCAATCTAATATTCATCTCTTTAATTTTCACTCTCTTCTCCAGATCCATGCCGTAACGGTGGTACGTGTGTTGATAAAGTTGGGCGGTTCTTGTGCGAGTGCAGAGCTGGTTTCTATGGCGAGCGCTGTGAGGAGGAGGTGGACGAGTGCTCCAGCAATCCCTGCTGGAATGGAGGCCACTGCAGCGACTATGTGAACAGCTACACATGTCAATGCCTGCCTGGATATGACGGCATCAACTGTGAACGTGATATCCCAGATTGCACTGAGACGTAAGTTTTCTATGTAAATTATATGGATAGTGTTTTATTGCATTTTATCATATCAATGCTTATTCATTCTCTCTCTTTTACGTCATAGCTCTTGTCTAAACAATGGAACGTGTGTGGATGGAATTAACCGCTTCTCTTGCCGCTGTCGACATGGTTTTTCGGGTCAGTTCTGCCAGTTTGAACTGAACGAGTGTGACTCTCATCCATGTAAAAATGGCGGCACCTGCATAGATGGCCTGGGGACCTTCCACTGCACCTGCCCACTGATGTACAAAGGAAAAACCTGCGAGGTACAAACTGTTCATTCAGTCTTAGATTGTAAACACACACGGTTTGCCAGTATTTGATTGCTCTACAATTATGTTGTCAGATTAATTTCTCTGGCTGTTTCATTCTGCAGTCAATGGTGAACGTGTGCAGTCAGATTAAGTGTCTGAATGGGGGTACGTGCATCCAGAAGGAGATGAATTGGAGATGCAGCTGTCAGCACGGCTGGACAGGCCTGTATTGTGACATCCCAAACATGTCCTGCCAGGCTGTTGCCATTAGCAAGGGTGAGACATTAAACAATAGTCTGTTGTTATTCAAGCTCACAAATTTCACTGTTACTGTAATTTTTTTGTATTTTGAATCCTTAATGTAAGTTCTGATGTGCTCCAGGTGTGGTGGTGGACATGGTCTGTAAGCATGCAGGAAGGTGTATGGACAAAGACAACACACACCAGTGTATTTGTCAGAGAGGTTATATGGGCAGTTACTGTGAGGAGGAGGAGGATGAATGCCTCTCCAGCCCCTGCAGAAACGGAGGGACCTGTATGGATTACCAGGGTGGATATAACTGCCAGGTACAACTGATCTCTCTTGATGACTAACATTGATGTATGCTATTATTCAAAAGTTTGCGGTCAGTAAACTAAATGTTTTTTGAAAGAAATTAATAATTTTATTCAGCAAGGACGTAAAATTGATAAAAAAGTGACATTATAAAGACATTTATAATGTTACAAAAGATTTCTATTTCAGATAACTTTCTATTCGGCAAAGAATCCTGAAAAAATAAGGTTCCCTTAAAAATATTATGTGCAAAAAATAAACTTTTTCAACATTGATAATAAGAAATGTTTCTTGAGTGCCAAATCAGTATATTAGAAGCATTTCTGAAGAGTCATGTGACACTGAAGACTGGAGTAATAATGCTGAAAATTCAGCTTTACCACTATAGGAATAAATTACATTTTAAAATATCTTCACATAGAAAACAATCATTTTAAACTAAAAACATTAATATTGTGAAACATTCTACATTGTATTTTGATCAAATAAATACAACTTTAGTGAGCATGAGAGACTTTCAAAAACATTAAAATGTCTTACTGACCCCAAACATTAAAACGGTGGTGTATATATAAATAGTATAGAATAGATAGAGAAAACTATACATCTACTTTATAAACCTCTCTTTCTCTATCAGTGCAAAGCAGGTTATCAGGGTGTGAACTGTGAATATGATGTTGACGAGTGCCAGTCAAATCCCTGTCGGAATGGAGGTACCTGCATTGATTTGATCAACCGTTTCTCCTGTGCGTGCCCTCCTGGCACCAAAGGTAAAGACTGATTTCTAATGCTGTATGTTTAGTGCACAGATGTAACGCTGATATGCAAATTTCCCCTGACCACCTCCTCTCTGTTGTGCAGGTTTGCAGTGTGAGGTGGACGTGGATGAATGCGCCCCAGAGTTTGGCCCACGCTGTAAGAACGGCGGCCAGTGTGTGGACGGTGTGGGGCGGTACACTTGCTCCTGCCCTCCTGGTTTCACTGGAGTGCATTGTGAGGGAGATGTGAATGAGTGTCGTTCTGGACCTTGCAACCCATCCGGCACCATCGACTGTGTACCGCTGACCAATAACTATCAGTGTCGCTGTCGTCTCGGTTATACTGGTGAGGTTTCATTAGAGACATACATTAAATGTTTCATTTTTGCTATTTTAAAGTGGTTTGAATGAACAGTTTTCTTATTTTTACAATTTATTGTGCTCTGCTCTCCATCTCCCTATAGGGCAACGCTGTGAGTTAATGGTGGATCTGTGCCAGTCCAAGCCATGCCATAACAACGGCAGATGCGCCATGAACATGAGTTCAGTACATGGATACAGCTGTACCTGCCAACCCGTAAGTGCAGTGTTAGTATTTATATTCATGTACACTACCATTAAAAAGTTTGGGGTCTGTAATGTTTTTTAATGTTTTTTGTCTCTTATGCTATATGTTTTAAAATGACATTTTTTCTGGTGATGGCAAAGCAGAATTTTCTGCAGCCATTACTTCTTTGTCATATGATCCTTTAGAAAACATTATAATATGCTGATTTGGTGCTGATGAAACATTTATTATTATTAGATGCTTAATAATAATAATAATAATGCTTAATCATTTTCAGAATTCTTTGATGAGTAGAAAGCTCCATTTTTACATGGATGAGAGTCACACTCGTTCAGTTCGAACTGGCCCGAAAAACCATGCCGACAGCGGCAAGAGAAGCGGTTAATTCCATCCACACACATTCCATTGTTTAGACAAGAGCCATGGCGTAAAAGAGAGAGAGTGAATAAGCATTAATATGATAAAATGCAATAAAACACTATCCATATAATTTATATAGAAAACTTACTTCTCAGTGCAATCTGGGATATTGATTATTTGAAACTGAAATCTTACTGACCCTAAACCTTTGAACGATACTGTGTATGTGTGCATGTGCAATAAAACTTTTTTTTTCTTCTGTACTACAGAATATTTAAAGGAATAGTTCACTTAAAAATGAACATTCTGTCATCATTTACTCACCCTCAAGTAGTTTCAAACCTGTATGAATTTCTTTCTTCTGCTGAACACAAAGGAAGATATTTTGAAGAATGTCGTAACCAAACAGTTGGTGTACCCCATTGACTTCCATAGTATTTTTTTTCCTACTATGTAAGTCAGTGGGGTACATCAACTGTTTGGTTACCGACATTCTTCAAAATATCTTCCTTTGTGTTAAGCAGAAGAAATATTTGAAAGCAAAGAAATTAAGGCAACTATAAATGTTAACATTGTAATTTTTATAATTTTACTTTTGTTCTGTAAAATAAAATAATATAATAATGATAGTCATATTTATTGTTGTTATTAATAATATGGTTTTCCTTCTTTCTTGTCTTCAACTATTCACATGCCTGATTATAAAATACTAATACCATTGTTTTAAATGTTATGACAACACTATAATGTACACTATGAAAATGGACATTCATTTTGAGATTTGCTAAAAAATTACAGTTAACATTGTTAATTTATTAGTGTTTTTAAAAATTAATTTAAAGTAAATGTTGGATGATGACAAAGGCGATCTAAATGTAAAAATAGAGAAAATGAGCATGCACAATTAAATGTCCAATATTGGCCAATATGACTACATTTAAAAAAACCTGTAATATCAGACAATATGAACTTCTATTGTACTGAAGCATTCCCTAACTTCTGTAAATACATAAAACCTCTATCTAATTTCCACAAACTGATCCCTGAGAGGTGGAGGAGGGTATTTTAACTGTGTCTCTTACTGTGCTTTCTGACATTTCTCTTACAACCTTTAACGGCTGCATTTGCTTTGCTCGACTCTGCTTTGCTTTGGGTGAAAATGTTTCCTTTTCTCATGGCTGCTTGTTCTCTCCTTACTCATGCTTGCACTAAAGACTGAGGCTGCATAAATCAGGTATGAAGTGAAACTCTTGATTCCCTCTTTTAACTGATTTTTTTCTCTCTTTTCACTCACTGTTTCTGTCTTACTAGCCTCCAGTCATTTAGTTGTAAAGTAGCGCCATGATTTGGTTTATTTTTTACATCTGATGCCCTCTCTGTGGCTCTTTCAGGGTTACACTGGCTTCAACTGTGGCAATTATGAGATGTTCCCCTGTGCCAGTTTGCGCTGTCAGAATGGTGGAACTTGTGTGGTATTGATAAATAGTCGCCCGCAGTGCCGCTGTCAAACAGGTTTTGCTGGACCGCACTGTGAGAGTATTACAAAAAAACACTGCATGTGTCACAACGGTGGCACCTGTATGTCAGATGATCCCAGCAGCTGCCGGTGTCCACCTGGCTTCAGTGGGCCGACCTGTCAAATGAATGAACCTTCCTGCCCTTATTTGGAGTGTGAACTGCGTGCGGGAGACAAAGTTTGTGACCCGCAATGTAAGAACCCAGAGTGCGAGTGGGATGGAAGTGACTGTACGCTCCAATGGGACAACCCCTGGAAGAACTGCCTATCACCAGTGCCCTGCTGGAAATTATTCCATAACGGCCGCTGTGACCCAGAGTGCAACAATGCAGGCTGCCTCTTCGACAGCTTTGAATGCCAGAATCGTACATCGGCAAGCACTTGCAAGTATGTGTCCCAGTGTAAATCTCATACTCATACTCTTCTTTGGGAAAAGATAATGCTTGAATAACATTTTTTTTTTCTCAAAAAGAGATGTTATATATCAGAATTTTACACATATGATGATAACACATAATCACAATTATGATTATTACATAATTAGATTTTATATATAACAGTATATTATTTATATACTGTCTGAGCCATTGCCATTTGCCATTTATTTAATGTACTACTGATTGCACTCTCTGCACAGTGACACAATGAAAGATGAATCGAGTCTAATTGTTTCTAACTCCCATCTATCTCTCTATTTACCCTAATTCCTCTATAGATACGATAGATACTGTGCAGATCATTACGCCAATGGTCATTGTAACCAGGGCTGCAACACAGAAGCATGTGGCTGGGATGGTCTGGACTGTGCCACAGACACTCCTCCCAAACTAGCTGATGGCACACTGGTGATTGTGGTGCGGTTGCAGCCTGAGGAGCTAATGGGTGACCTTAAGGGTTTCTTGCGCTCTTTGGGGAGGCTCCTGCACACCAACCTGCGACTGAAGCTAGATGAGAATAAGAAACCTATGGTGTACCCATACTTTGGAACTGAGCAGAGTGAAATCCAAAGTGGTATCGCCGCTATGAAGCAACGTGGAAAACGAGAGCTAGAGGTTATTGGGTATGTTCCTCGCCCAAAAATTTAAAGACTGTCTTTACCCTATTGTTGTTGTATTTTTTTTTTTATAAATTAACATGGTTTTGGATGTCTCCATGGTTTAGATCAAAGGTTCACCTGGAGATTGACAATCGACAGTGTTCTCAGCACTCAAAAGATTGCATCTCCAGTGCAGACCAGGCTGCGGCCTTCATAGCGGCCGAGTACCTGACATCGGAGCTATCGTATCCCGTCTACTCTGTGAGCAGTAAGTGAACTGACAAAACAGGGCTACAGCAAAATGCAGTTGTAGTTTTCACTGTTTTTCACTATGTAATCTTTGTTACCAACCTCTTTGACCTCAGGTGATGAAGTTGAACCGACCTCAGTGCCTACTGCTCTGTACCTGGTTGCTGTGGCTGCAGCAATCATCATGCTGATTTTGGTGCTGGGTGTTTTGGCTGCCAAACGCAAACGCAAGCATGGGACTTTATGGCTTCCTGACGGCTTTCTAAAGAATGACAGTAAGCGGAGAGAGCCAGTGGGACAGGATGATTTTGGCATGAAGTAAGTGTGCGCCTGAAATCCACTACGATCTTAGATTTACTGCCTTCAAGTCATCTTGGGAAGTTGGAAGTTTTTATGATGTGACAGTGTTTATTCAGTGTTCTGCAATTCCATATTTCTCCCTTTGTTTTCAATTACTGACAAATATGTTTTTTAGCACTAATGTAAGTGTGTAACTTAAGCTTTAGGGATTTTATTGTTCTTGTACCGCCACAGAGAATTATAGGAAATGTATGTTATTTATTTATCAGTGGAAAACCAAACAAAATCCTAGGTTTCCCACTAAACTACTTTCTTGTGCATTAATCTCGTTAATACGATCATTCTGACCCAGTCTTAACCATGTTATACACTACTGTTAGTCGTATTTAAATTATATTGTTTTCAATTAAATGGACTCTTTCCATATTAAATTCTCTTTCATTTAATTTACTAGACAGGCGATGCATTCAAAATCGCATACTGTCTGAGTAGGTACTACATTTGAATTTGAACTTACTTCCCGACCGTTAAAAAAGTACATTCTATATAGTATGAATATGGGTAGTAGGAATGAAATTCAGATTTTGTCGCTTGTCACTTGTCGCGTCGCTTCACCTCCATTCATAAATCCCCTCCCGTGGCCTCATGGGATACTAAAGTGTCCATCGAATGCGCACTTCAGAATCTCGCCGGAAGTAGTAGGTCATCCAGGGACTTGTCGCCTACTACTCTGTAAGCGTACTGTTTTTCACATACTATATAGTACGGAATAGTGAATTCCGGATGCAGCGAGGATGTTCTTTAGTGCTAATCCAACAAAAGGAGCGTATGGTGCCTTGAAGGTAGCAACAGTCTAAAGCCTTTTTACATGCTTCTGTTAATCTGTTCATTTCAGGTGGCATCTCTAATCATTCCTTTTTTCTCTATCCTCCACTTTCTCTCAGGAGCATGCAGAAGTCACATGATGGAGGGTTGATGGATGGCAGTTCTACCCATCATTGGTCAGAGGAGGATCATCTACCTAAAAAACCCAGGGTAAGAGACAGTGTCTCCACAGCCCTGAAGATCACAGTAACAGATCTCTTTATTTATGATCCATCTAAATGCATCCCCCAAACCCCACAGATGGAAGATAAGCCATTGCTTCCTGTCGGAGTGGATGGAGGAGTGGACAGGAGAGAGTGGACCCTGCAGCATCACAAAGCCGCTGACATCACACTCACTCCCCCTCAGGCGGACATAGACATGGACAGCATGGATGTCAATGTTAAAGGACCAGGTTAATAGACTGAGTTTCTTTCTTGCTCCCGATCTGGGTAGATGAGGAAAGAAGGTTTTCGCCCTTTTGTTTTCCTTTTAAAAGTTTTACTAACTCTGTATTGTCTTTCACGCTTATAGATGGTTTCACTCCTCTCATGCTGGCATCTCTACGAAATGGCAGCAGCCCCGATTGTGGCAGCATGCTGGGAGAGGAAGAAGAGGAAAGTGGCGTTGACGAGCCTGGCACAAATGTCATTACTGACTTGATTGGCCAGGGTGCGTCACTCAATGCCCAGACAGATCGCACCGGAGAGACAGCACTTCACCTCGCTGCACGATATGCCCGAGCAGATGCTGCCAAGAGACTGTTGGATGCTGGCGCTGATGCCAATGCTCATGATAACATGGGCCGCACCCCTCTCCATGCAGCCGTGGCAGCAGATGCCCAGGGAGTCTTCCAGGTAAGGGGATGTGCTTCTACACACATGCCCTGTTAAGCCTAATTTCATAATGAATTAAAGAGTTTCCACAGTCATGGAAAACCTGGAAATATCAGTGAATTTTTCAAAATGTGATTTCCATGCCTGGAAAAATAATGGAAATTAATCAATAATCATAGGAACATATAGTTATGCTATACAACAAATATAAAATTTATTTTGTTAAAAGTGTTATTAAAACAAATAAAATATTTTATACTCTTTAATAGGGATATCTTTATAAATAGATATGTGATATAATAGATCAAACAGTATTATTTATTTTAACATTACTATTTATAACAGTAATTATTTATTTAGGAATTTGCTTCATTGTAATGTATATGAGAAAACATTACATTTTTGATCAGTCTGCTTTTACTTTAATTATCTCTTTTTTTTCTCTCTTTTCAATTAAAATGTTGTTACCCACCATTTTTTTAAGAATATTGTGATGAAGCTGTTTGTTTGATCGGCATGTTTTTGTTTATTCTGATAACTACTTAGTCATTGATTGTAACTCCTACAGTAGTTGTTTCCTGAATGACCTTGTTTATGTAATAATATATTAGCACAGCTAGTGTAGTATGTAGATGGTAAGTTTATATTCAAGGTTTGTGAAAAAAAAAAAAATTTGTGTGCACATGCCAATCATTACTGTTACATGTTACTCTAGATTCTCATCCGGAACCGTGCCACGGATCTTGATGCTCGTATGAATGATGGCACCACACCACTCATCCTCGCAGCCAGACTGGCAGTGGAGGGTATGGTGGAGGAGCTTGTGCACTGCCATGCAGACGTCAATGCAGTGGATGACCATGGTAAGATCAGAGTAAAGAAATGAGTTGATAAATGAAAAGGAAATACATTCTGGAAATAAAATGCCCTATTTAATTCTGTCATGCTCATCTCATCCACAGGCAAGTCGGCTTTGCACTGGGCTGCCGCTGTCAATAATGTAGAAGCCACTCTGGCGCTACTGAAGAATGGAGCCAATCGAGACATGCAGGACAACAAGGTAGTCTTCCATGTCTATTATGTTTATGTGCATATTTAATCACTTTTTAAACACACAAATGTTTTGTGTCAGCCAAACACTTCAGTTTTGTTTGCTCTGTGATGTAGGAGGAGACCCCCTTGTTCCTGGCTGCCAGAGAGGGCAGCTTTGAAGCGGCTCAAGTTCTTCTAGATCATTATTCAAATCGTGATATCACCGACCATCTTGACCGCCTGCCTCGTGATACTGCGCAAGAACGAATGCATCATGACATAGTGCGTCTGCTGGACCAGTACAACTTGGTGCACAGCCCACACTCCGGGCCTAATCATGTGGGCAATGGCGGACACTCCTCGATGGTCTGTGGAACAAATGGCACAGGATTCATCATCGGCATGCGTCCAGGACCGCAGGGCAAAAAGAATCGCCGAGCCGGAGGAAAAGCAAGTGCTGTCTCAGCTGGGACAGCCAAAGATCTTAAAGAAATGAAGGCCAAGAGGCGAAAGAAGCCGACCGGAGGAGAGGGGCCGAGTGTGGTGGCGGTGCCTGGAGCCGGAGGAAATGTCACCAAAGCAGCCAGTGGTCTCTCAGAGAGCTCAGTCACCATGTCACCTGTGGATTCCCTGGAGTCTCCACATTCATACGCCGGAGAGGCTGTGGCCGCCTCCAGCACAGCGAATTCTCCCCCTCTGCTCAGCAGCCCGTCAACGAGGCCAATGTTGCCCCCTGTAAGTCACATGTTGGGCCAGCAGCAAAGCTGGGTAGGTCTGGGCAAACACAGCTACAATAGCCACATGTTTGGCCTCATGTCACCCCACCAGATGAGTGCAGGCCACACCAGCATGCAGCAGCACCACAGCCCGGGCATGCTCACTCCGATGAATGTCACCATGAGCCGTGAACAGCTGCCGCCCATCGTTACCTTCCAGATGATGGCGACAGGCAACGGGCAGATGCTCAAGCAGACGCAGCAGGGGCAGATACAGGCGCAGGGGCAAAATCAGACACAAGGTCAACACCTACACTGCAACCAGGGTATAATGTTCCCCATTCCTGATGTGGGAATGCAGCACAGCCTGTCGCACACCCTTCCGCACCCTCACGGTCACAACCACGCGCTTCCTCACGGGCTGCAAGAGAGCCAGGCAAGGCAGGTGGCATCCTATCAGCCACGCCAGAGCCCCGTGGATAAATATCCCACGCCGCCTTCCCAGCACAGCTACGCCCCTGCCGGCTCTGAGGGAACCACCCCCGGTCATCCCGCACACAATCCCAGCGAACACCCCTACCTCACCCCCTCGCCCGAATCACCCGACCCCTGGTCCTCCTCGTCCCCCCACTCCAATTCAGACTGGTCCGATGTCACCACAAGCCCCACCCCTCTAGGAAACCCCCGCACACTGCCTCCTTCCTGCCACACACACATTCCCGAACAAGCCCAGCTGCAGCCCCAGTCTCAGGCTGCGCAGCCGACACAGTCCCAGCAGTCCCAGCGCAGCAGTGTGTACGCGTAGGAACTCGGACCTTTGAGAGTTTAATTGCACGGCCATTTTGATTCTCTCTCTTCAGCTGTCAAGGGAGTGGCCAACAGTCCTTCTCTCCACCCTCCATGTCTTTGTTACGCTCTGCATGTTGACTGTGAAGTTTGCGTATCGTAAATTCCAACTAGTCTGAATATTTTATCTCACAGGAGCCCGGAACTAAACAGAGAAACAGCTTTAACACGGGACTTCTGTTCACGGCCATCTACGACCTGAGGCACTTTTACCAATGGACAATTACACTGCCAAGCTAAGGAGTCCGTTATTGTCCTCAGTTTTGAGATGTTTATTTCATATTTTAGTCAAACCTTTTATGTTTTGAAGGAAATTTTCTCATTTAATCTGCAATCTTTTTTTGATCATTTTTGTTGATGATAAAGTCAGATATGCTTAGTTGGTACCAACCTTAAAGGGATAGTTTACCCAAAAGTGAAAATGTATCATGTACTCACAAACCTTTGACCTTGTTCTGTAGAATACACAATGAGATTAACAATAAAAGTCAAAGTGGTTTAAGGTTGTTTTGAACCCCATTGTATAAAGAGAAAATTAGTTGAAACATTCTTAAAAAATATTTTCTTTTGTGGTACTGGTTTGGAATGACATCAGGGCGAGTAAATAATGAATAATGAAAGAATATTCGTTTTTGAGCAAACTGTCCTTTTAACTGATAATTTAAATAATATTTTTATATAGTGGGTCAGCTTCCATGTCTTCTAAGTTTTTGTTTAGATCAACCTGCATTTTCTTTTTTGTTGTGATGAAATGTTTCTTAAATGAACTGATGGTACTTGTCTATTTTTTGTGTGATTGGTGGCGTTTATGTGCTCCAAACTCATGCCCACATACATCTCATTCATTCATGTGTGGTTCAGAGCTAAACTGTGGTGTACATAGTTAAATGTTACTTTTTTTTAAAAGATCTATTTCTATGCTGTCTGTTACGGTTTATCCTCTGCCTTGCCAATGATTACAAGAGGTAAAAGGAGGCGTGTAAATATGAATGGGTTCCACTTTGTTTCTTTTGAAATGGTATGCAGTATTCAGTGGCCACACAAACATGACAGAGGTTTGATGAAGAATTCCAGCAGTCATCGTCAAGCCGCTTGAGCCTTTCGGAAAAGGAAACATTTAGACAAATAATATTATCAGTGCCTTTTACAACATATTTGTAACCATTGTTACTATTTTATTTGTTTTGTTCTGCTTTTTTGTTACTGTATATTAATATTGTAAGCAGCTTAACTGGTTTTGAAGTTCTACCTTTTATGTACATGAGTTTTTTTTCTTTCTTAATTACAATCAGCCTGTCTGTGCAACCGTTTGAATCACTTGCCAATTTAGAAATCATACTTTATACAATCTAAATGTACTGTTTCACTTTTCCATTTTGCAAAGCTTTATAAACTCGATTAGTACAATCACATTCTTTTTGTGTTTTGCACAATAAAGCCCCTGGGTCTCTTAAATGCCAAATAAACACTCAATAGTATTTAGAAATGCATGCATACAATAGCCAGAGTGGTGATCAAATACTAAGGTCTTATAAACTTCCGGTATGCTGTATTTGTTCAGATGGGTGGGTCAGTTATATCATGTGTGCTCAAGGTCAATATTAAGAGAGTCTGCTTATGCAAATGAAAACATTTATGTACTATATGCTCCATATGGCATATTCTTTTTGGAAACAGTTGATATCCTGTAGCACTTAAGGGCCCTTCAACAGTATGATCTTTAGTGTACTGAAACCGGAGGAATTTAAAGGGTGTTAGTTCACCATATAAAGATCAAAACAAAGCTATTGGAGCATCGTATTTTCACCCGAATGTTATGCAAAGCTATTTTTTATATGTGCTGTATATACATTTTTTTTTTTTTTTTGTTATGCCTATTGTACTTTCTTTTTCTTTCCACCAAATATGCATACGGTATGCTAGAATGAAGTAAATGTTTCATCTTAGTGTTTTGTAGATTAAAATTTGTGCTTTAAAGAACAAAAGCCTGTGTAATGGAAATAATTCAAGACAATTGATGATTAAAATAGAGATGAAACTAATAAAAGAAAACCTTTTACAAATTGATCTAGTTAAATGACTGAGTTCCTTTCTGCCGCTGGTACACACTAACAAACGTAATTAAACATCCCATCCTTTGATCAACATTCACTCTCAACCGACCTCCAGTCATCTTAGTGCCTGTCAAATCAATCAATCTATCTATCTATCTATCTATCTATCTATCTATCTATCTATCTATCTATCTATCTATCTATCTATCTAATGTCTGTCTGTGTATCTATAAAAAAGGGAGGTTAATGACAGTGACAAAAATGTTCCTCTTGAACAGTGGGGGCACTTTTGCATGATTGTTGTTTGTTGATTTATCCACAGGATTCCATACACTGCATCCCATTATTTTAGCAAATAATCTTTGGCTGGACTTTCTAGACAGCAACATAGTGTGGGCCCAGATCTGGGCAGACACTATGTTGCTGTCTGGGTTTTAACAGGCAGGCAGCAAAGGGTCAGGACTCAGGATAAATGGAGTTTTATTGGACACACTTTATACATATATCTTCTCAAGGTTGTGTATTGTCATCGATTATCATCATACTTTAAATGACTGCCGAAGTTCTCAAGATAATTGTCATGTTAAATATGACACGTTCTTCTATCTGAAGTTCGGAGTATGATGATAGTCACGCACTCGATGAGTTCATTACGAGGTGCAATAGACCTTATTCACTCACAGCAGTGTGTTTTTGTATTGTTCTGCAGACAAAACACTGAGAAATATATTTCCAAGAAACTTCAGTTGACATAAAATACCCGACAATATGATCTGTGGAAAATTATAGGCCTAAGTGATCATAGTTGATGTACCCCATTGACTTCCATAGTAGGAAAAAAAGTCAATGGGGTTCATCAACTGTTTGGTTACCGACATTCTTCAAAATATCTTCCTTTGTGTTCAGCAGAAGAAAGAAATGCATACAGGTTTGAAACAACTTAAATAATGACAGAATTTTCATTTTTAAGTGAACTATTCCTTTAAGTCAGTTAAGTGTGTGTGTTTAAGACCTATTGTAGGCTAATTGCCCCTAGTGGGATTAATAAAGTGGTAAACTAAACTACACTAAACTGGACTAATCTATCTATCTATCTATCTATCTATCTATCTATCTATCTATCTATCTATCTATCTATCTATCTATCTATCTATCTATCTATCTATCTATCTATCTATCTATCTATCTATCTATCTATCTATCTATCTATCTAAGTTATCCTTATCTATCTATCTATCTATCTCAATTAGGTCCAGTTCAACTTCGAAATAAATTGAACATCATTCTGTCCGCCAACCGACAGGTGGCGACAACGACTCATAATCAAAAGATCGAAACAACAAAACACTAGGAAGTACTGCAAGATTGTTAAGATTCATGAAGATTCTCTACACTTCCCTTGACAGTCTGCTTTTCATTCTTGACAGATGAGGGAATCCGCCATGAGTAAAACATATAGCAGATGAACCATGCGCAGTGAACACCCGGAACGGTTGATTTGATCAAATAATAATAGCTTAGCAGCAGTAGCTCTTAGTGTTTAACTGTCAAAATAAGACACTGCTGAACTATTTAACGTTACTCACTGTATGTAGATTCAACTTAAGTAGAATCTGCAAGGATGGATCTTTGACGGGGTTTAAAGTTTATGTTTGCCTTCAAACTCCTACTCATAAACTGCAACTCTTCCGGATTACTGCTATAGTCTTCTGAAAAGGTAAGACTAGGAAAATATATGGAATATTTACATCTAAAAACTAATTGGGATCATAGATTTATGTTAAACATCTGTCCATGTCATTGTGACTTGCGATTAAATGTAACTTGGATATTTTGTTGTTGTTGTTGTTTTTCATGTTTTTGTCATTTTCATTTATTCATCTATTCACTAGTAAAGTTTTCTGAATATTTCTGAAATAATGTTTAATATATTTAATATTTCTGTATCTAATGTTTCTGAATATTTTACTATTTTTTAAACTTCAGTTAAAGGAATAGTTCACCCAGAAGTGATATAAATAATTGTAAGATCATTTTTGCTAAGTGTGATAAGCATTATTTGCTCAAACTCATGTTGGCTTTATTTCTTCACTGGAAACAAAAAAGTTGCGGAATGACAGCCTCAGTCACCATTCACTTACACTGTATGGAAAAACGATGCATTGAAAGTGAATGGTGACCGAGGCTGTCAAATAAAGTGTGACATGATTGCAAGACATGAGTATGAGTAAATGATGACGCACGTTTCATCTTTGATTGATCCATCCCTTTAATTGTTTAACATTTCAGTCCTAAATTTATTTTAGTAAACTGTAGGGTTAATGTTTGATTTCTTGGTCAAGGACACTATATTGCGTGGATACTATATAGCTCTGGATATCAGTGTTGTTTATGGCCATTAATGTTTACAGAGCAGCTTGCTTGTCAGACCCAGCTGGGATAACATTGTATTTCAACATCTGTCTGCTCTTTGCCCTTTTCTGCCTCATGTCACCCCAGTCTGTCCTGGTCTCCTCGTGAGAGGCTGTCATCATGGCATCGGCCAAGCTTAAGTACCTCTCTCTGGGGGTCCTGGTGTTCCAGACCACGTCCCTGGTGCTGACCATGCGTTACTCGCGCACCTTACAGGGCGACGGGCCGCGTTACCTCGCCTCCTCTGCTGTGGTGGTGGCAGAGTTCCTCAAGATCCTCGCCTGTGTGGGGCTCGTCTTCAAAGATCACAGTAAGTTTCATGGTGCCTCCTTCCTCCTTGAGATCTCTTCTTGAAAGCACCTCAAGAATGAAGTCTGACTGAAGTTCTTAGAAAGTCATTCACCTCTTTCAGTAGGTGCATGTATAGAGAGATGATTGTGATTGCAGTGTGAAATGCTGTCTGTGTGTTTAAAGCTTGCCAGATGAGATTTACTTAGAAAAGTTTTGTACTTGTAAGTGCTCATAATATCAACCTGGTTTAAACAAGTCCACCCTTGTTCCTAGATGTTACAGTATGTCGCTGTCAGGTAGATTGGAGCTATTTTCACAATCAATTTCAAAAAGTCTCTTATGCTCACTTAGGCTGCATTTATTTAATCAAAAAATACAGTATTACTGTAATATTGTGAAATGGTATTACAGTTAAAAATAACTGTTATGTATTTTAAAATTGTATTCCTGTAATGAAGAATCTGAATTTTCAGCATCATTACGCCAGTCTTCAGTGTCACATGATCCTTCATAAATCATTCTAAAATGCTGATTCGCTGCTCAAGAAACATTTCTTATTGGTATCAATGTGAAAACGACCCCATATATTTGAACGGTAATGAACATCAAATAGTCATTGAAATGTGAGGATTGGAATCCTATATAGAGTCTGAGTCCACATCAGGGAGGAATGGCTCTGAATTACTGCTGGGTGTAACTACTGTATCTGTGTGGAACAGGTTACAGCGGCCGAGCACTGAGCAGTATTCTGAGACAGGAGATTCTACACAAACCTATAGAGACGCTGAAGCTGGCGATTCCTTCTGGGATCTACACGCTACAGAATAACCTGCTCTACGTAGCGCTGTCCAACCTTGATGCAGCTACCTACCAAGTAAGTCCATATGCATTCATTAGTTGCATACATTATTTTTATGGTTTTTTTTAATGTATCCTGTGCACTTCTAGGTGACATATCAGTTGAAGATCCTGACCACAGCCCTGTTTTCTGCGTCTATGCTGGGCCGTAAGCTCGGGGTGTACCAGTGGTTGTCTCTGCTAATTCTTATGGCTGGGGTTGCACTTGTACAGGTAAAGATACCTTGATTAGAGATGAACTGCCAAAAAATGTGTTGCAATCTTTGATGTATTCATGTAATTCATGATTTCTTGTTTGGACAGTGGCCAGCGGACTCCACGCCAGACCCTCAGAAAGAGCAGCCGACTGCAGGCTCACAGTTTGTGGGGCTGGTGGCCGTGTTGGTGGCCTGTTTCTCCAGTGGGTTTGCTGGCGTCTACTTTGAGAAGATCCTTAAAGAGACCAAGCAGAGTGTTTGGATCCGAAACATCCAGCTTGGTAAGTAGTTTTAAAGAAATAAAACATACATGGATCATTGCAGAAAATAAGATCTGTGACTAACAAAAGCTTATGATTCTTACATGCTTTGTTCATCGTGATAATCTTCACAAATGAACTTAACTTTTATGAATACTGAAGCGTAAATACAATTGGCAGAAGCCAAAAGCTAAACTCAGGCTAGAAACCAAATGCTAAACCACAACTTCAACGTCACCATCACTAACTCTTTTTTTTTTTTTTTTTGCTAATGTCTACGTTTAAAAAAAAATCCTGAAAGCTCGAGTTATAATAGTTTGCAAGAGTGTGATTATAAACACAACAAGGCTTTGAAAGTGGACTAGTGAGTAGATGAGTTTACCTGTTCGACTGATGACGTTTAATGTCCCAGACAACCTCTTTAGCCCAATTTAGCCACTTGTTATCAACCACTTTTTTGCATGTAAAAGATTAAAAATATCACAAGAGTGTATTACTGATGTATTTTATATCGTAGGATAAAATGTGAAAATATCTTGAGCTTGTTTTCACCACAGACCTTATTTCGCGCATTTTACCAAAAATCCATTGACTTCAGGACAGTGGAACCGAAAGTGCTAAAATGCTTGTTTCTGGGTTTTGGCCTACACAAATACATCATCCCTGCACCACTCTATATTATACTAAAGCAGGGGTCGGGAATCTATTTAACGTTCAGTGGTGTTTTAACAGCTACTGAGTACAATGTATTGTTCTAAGAGCAGAAAGCAACAAAAAAGCAGATAAAATTGCATCACTGGGATGGGCGACTACACCTATGCGTGCAATGCGAACACACCTGCCTAAAGTTGCTGGCCACTCCTAGAGGGATTTGCATGTAAAGTCACACAATAAATTGTGGTTTTAGTATAATCAGTAATATATATGATGCTTTTCCTCAATCTAAGCATGTTGGTGTTCAGATCAAATGAACACTTCCCACGGCTTAGATAGGTGACAATTAACTGATAACATGAAGCACTGACACATACAACCTATTTTTACACTAGAAGTCTGTTGAATCTGTTTTTCCTAAAGATGTTGTATTTTTTTAACAAGCAGAATCCTTGCACACACACAAAAAAAACAGTCTGAGGTCACATTCAAGAGCTTAAGGCGAATATGTATGTGTGTGTGTTTTTTTATTCTTGCCATGTGGAGTCTCAGTGTAAGATTTATTTATAACTGGCAATGTGTGGATTGAGCGTCTGTAGTGATTCACCTCCTAATGTGAACTTCTGTTCATCATAATGAACTGAGCCAAAAAAGCATCCCTGTTCTTCAATGAGTGCCAAGATAATTTGTTAACCTATAATTTCATCATTTCAAAGTTTATCACAATCATATAATTTCTTTTCTCAGAACGAAGTCGTTTATTGATTTCCCTAGTGTTTATACACTATCGTTCAAACGTTTGTGGTCAGTACGTTTATAATGTATAATGTTTCTATTTCAAATAAATGCTCTTCTTTTAAACTTTCTATTTATCAAATTATTGTAGTTTCCAATGAGCACAACTGTTTTTAACCTTGATAATAACAAGAAATGTCAATATTTCACAATATTACTATTTTACTGTTTTTTTTTTTTTTATCAAATACATTGACTAAACCTTTGAACTAGTGTAGATTACAGTAGTTTGATTTAATGTTTACGAATTTGAATTATTCATTCAATCTTAATTATAATTTGAGAATAGATATTTTATATAAACCTACTCACTTAATTAGTCTCAAAAGAAATGAATGGTGACCAGCCATTCTGTTACTGTACTTTCCTTGTATGACTGTACATATCTGAGTGAGTATAGTATCTCATGTGTATGTTCTGTGTGCAGGCATGTTTGGCCTGGTTTTTGGGATATTCGGGATGTTGGCATACGACGGAGACAGAGTCCAAGAACACGGAATGTTCCAGGGCTACAACACGCTGACCTGTATTGTGGTTGCTCTTCAGGTGAGCCTGAACACTTTGCAGCACAAGACTTGTGAAGTACAAACGTTTACATGCGAGTCAGAGTTGATAACTGCTTCATCATTAACAGCGAACAACAAGTTTTTCTCCTGCAACAATATAAACTGATTATTTTTTTTATTTCACACAGGCTCTTGGGGGACTCGTAATAGCTGCCGTCATCAAGTATGCTGACAACATACTAAAAGGCTTCGCTACATCACTCTCAATAATCCTCTCCACATTCATTTCATATTTCTGGCTTGAGGACTTTGAGCCTACTAGGTAAAAATAAATGTGATCAATAAATGCTTTAAATTCAACTGAATTAAGATTAATTTAATTGAAATGAACTTTTTTTAAAAAGCACTTGTTTTTCTCTCCTGTGCAGCGTGTTCTTCCTGGGCACAGTATTTGTCATGATGGCGACATTTCTCTATGGTTATGAGAACAAGCCGGCAACCAACCCAAGCAGAGCATGATAAATGGATGGATGATGTGAAAGTGGAGTGGAACAAAGGGATGAAACGAGTGGAAGGATGGAGAAGAGGAGAGGAGGCGTAGAGAGCGGAAAAGAAGGATTGATTCAAGGTTGGATAACAGGCTGGGCCACTGCTGTGCAGTGCTGAGCTGAAGCACACTGGGTGAAATGCTTTTGGCCTGTGGTTTCAGTGAAACTCGTTTAGCTTGAAAACATTCATCATTGCTAATCTCATTAATGGGTGATGGATAAAAACACTTCATAACATGCCATCTTCAATTGATTTTGGATGAGCTCAGACCTTTTTTTGGATCATGACTTGAGCACAGAACTCGTTTGGCTCTTCTCAATCATTTAATATCCGTTCATCATTGAGGGGCAATGGCTGCTTTTGGATCGCTAATTCGCCACAAATGAAACTTGAATCTCGCAGTAACTCGCCAATGGATATTAGGCTACTAATGGGGTCGTTGCATCACTGTATTTTTGTGTCGTTATTCAAACTGCTTAAGTCCTATAAAATATATATTTTATGTTATTTTAATAGACTGGGATGCTGGGTTAGATTTGTGCCATAGAAATTGAGGGAATGATGTACCTTTTGTGAATATGATGTAAACTTTTTGATATTATTATAATGAAATGATAATAACAAGATTATGACTGATGCTAGCCGGTCAGTTTGCGGGATATGGTGATTACAGATTATTTTATGTATAACCTCTGTCACCAGGCAACAAAGTACGGAGCCCCTAAAGGGACATGTTGATGGAAAAAATATATTTCAATGCTTTAACTTTCGCTCGCAAATGTTTTGCGTTCCCCTGAGAATCTTTGCGCTCACTAGCAAAACTTTTGCGAACAAACGCAAAGATTTTGTGAATGAATACAAAGTTTCTCGAGGGAACGCAAACATTTTGCGAGCGAATTCAAAGTTTCTCAGGGGAACGCAAAACATTTGCGAGAGACCGCAAAAGCATTGACAATTTTCCTTCCCATCTCATATCCCATGTCCGTTTAGGGGCTCTGTAACAAAGAATACTTGAGTTACTCCATTATATATGCAAGGAAGTGTTTTTTTAGCGACTTTGCACCATGTGTGAAGCTATATTGGTATCTGGTGAGGAGTAATAATAAACCAGGTGTTTAATTATCTTCTTTTTTTTTTTTTTTTTAAAACAATACATACATTTTCACCATGGCAGCACAAAATGTAAAAGAAAGAGGTTTGGCATTTGTTTCAAAAGGTGTAAAAACAATGCATGCAATCACAGCTTGAAAAAGGTAATTCATTAAAAAGGCAAAAAGGTTTTTCTGTTCTTACATACAGTTGGCCATTCAGATCCATGTTTATTTGATCAGTCAGGATGCTCTATCTACCCGAGTCCTTCAAAACACACTGTGAACCGCAAAAACAATAAACTTTACAGTGACCTCTGAAGACCAGCATCGGTAATGTTGTTTTTGAAGTCTGTGCATCCCATATGGCATCATAAATTTAGTTTATACAATTCCAATGGCTTTAATGCTCAGGCGAACTGATTCATTTTTGATAATCAAGCAGTCACTCCACTGTAATTAGTGTAGGCGCTGAATACTCTTGAGGAGGAAGAAGAGTGTGCTTCAAAGAAGAAGGTGGTTTTGTTGTGCTTTCCAGTCTGGATGTGTGTTCGTTATCTCAGTAGGAATGTCCGGATGGTTTGCACCTCTCTAATGAGTAGCGGTGGGAGTTGGTGTTTGCAGCACTGTTCAAATCTTTCTCTTGCCCTCCCTCGATTCCCTCGCTACAAGGTGAGCAGACAAGTTAAATTGTAGACAGCTCCAGACATTCTTAGGCTTAGAGCTTAGAAATTCAAGCAGGCCAAGTCCTGTCATTTCCACTTCACCAGGATTCACAGTCCAGCTTATGCTCTGTGGAACTAAAAAGTCTTATATCTCTTCTTACTTCATTTATGCCATGCTGAATAGCAAATATATCTGACAGTTGGGGCTTTCTGTTTCCTTCAAATGAATGAAACCAATTAAGTTGAAAGGCAATACTGAATTCCACTGTACACCTTCTGAAGTCATACATTCATTCACAACCATTTCTACATTGTTTTGCAATATAAGTAGCATGTAAAGCTTGCTGCTCTGATTGGCTCCTGTGTAGCTCAGGTGTTTTACACTTAAAAAGAACTTTTAAAAGAGAAGGTTGGAGTTAAATGATCAGTAAGTAGTTGATTTTTCTGTAATACTCCACCCAAAAATGAACATGAAAATTCTGCCATCTTTCACCCTCATGTCGGTCAGAAAAACATTTTGAAGAACGTTAGGTAGTCAAAAACCATTGAACCCATTGACTTCCATTGTATGGACAAAAACAAAATCTCAAAATATTTTTGTGTTCCACAGAAGAAAGAAAATCATACAGGTTTGTAATGATATTATGGTTATTACATTATGACAGAATTTTTTTTATTTTTGTGGAGTATCCCTTTATGTGTACCAGAAGAATGATTTATTCACCTTGATTCGTAGTCTTGAGGTTTTAAGGCAAATGTCAATATCAAATTAAAGGGATAATTCACCCAAACTACAGTATCATTATTCCAAACCTGTTCGACTTTTTCCTCAGTGGAAAGCAAAAGAAAGAACTTTTGAGTTTTTTCTTCTTCTGTACATTGAAAGTCAATGGTGTCCAATGTATTTTTGTTCCATTGGATGGACAAAAACATTCTTTGAAATATCTTTGTGTGTCTCCTTCACACAAGGACGAAAGTCATAAAAGTTTGAAATAATTTTAGGGTGCGTAAATGATGAATTTTTTGGAATGAACTGTCCCTTTAAGTGTCTCTATGGCCATTCAAGAACCAAGCATCTCTTTAAAGGCAGTAGTGTGGATTTAAGGCAAATTTTGATTGAAAACCTTCACGTTTTCCCACAACCTGCTACTTGGAGGGGATCACCACTAATGGTGGTCCTCGCTTGGGCCTCCACATTAGCACTTGGGCGTCATTAGCATTAGGTTTACCCAGAGCTTTAGGGGGGATCGGCTCCATATGAGTCAACACCTTGGGCTGCTCCTGGTGCACCCGGCCGGTGAGTCTTGCTCGGGTTCCCAGTGGCTTGGAGGAGTCCACGGCGATGTCCACTTTCATCCTCCACTTCACTGTCTGCAGGAGGATCTTCTCCTGTGTGGCCATATTCAAAGCCACCAGCCAAGTGGTGAAGCTCTGGTCGCGTTTGATCCGCGTGAGCAGAGGCACATTGCTCTCGCTCACCGGCACGGCCCATGTTACGCTGGGGTAGAAGTTATCATTCATGCTGACAGTGAAGCGTGAGGGTTTGGATGCGGGGCCGGAGAGGGTCACCGTTTCCGTTGTGTTTCCGTACCACGGGTAACTCACGCCGTCTGAGTCGCTGATGGCCTTTACCAGTCCTTCTCGTAACTCTGGCAGCTCCCAGCTTGACCTGCGGAAATGAACGTTTAGAGGTGATACAAACAAACACGGTTGTGCTGTTGAATATATGCTGTAAGTGAAAGAAGATGCTGAGTCCAAGTGTACAAATGATAATTGGGGTTAAGGATGACATTCATTATCAGGGTCCCAGCTGCATGTGTAAAATGACTCAGTGTGAGAGGACGTTAATGTGGCTGGGTGTTGTTAGGTATGACCCCATGCTGGCATTTCTTCTTTGGTACAGCACCATCTGTGTCACAGTAAACCCCACGCAACCACCCGCTCAGGCAGTAATACACACCCCCACACACATGTCCACACCTCCACACAGACAGGCCCCCCCAGGCAGCATCAGAAGAGCCCACATCACACGTCACAGGACTTGTGGGTGGGTGTGAGAATGTCTCTATCTCGTCTGCTGCTCTGTGTAGATAATTGCATTCGCCTGCAAAACTAAACTGTTTAGTGCAACCACGCTTATGTTTCAGAGCTGCTATTCTGTTTTTATCTGCTGCCTCTCCCCGTCTGATCCAGTGACAGGCTGTGAAACTCATTTGTGGGAGTATAAATGAAAGAGCAGTGACTGATGAAGGTGCAAACACTCCTCCCCTTAGGCACTGAGCTGATGTATGCATACTCTCTGAATATAAATCACTGCTGCACTGCACTGAAGTTATCCTTTGCCATACACTATTTAAAGTCGTAATTGAACAGACTAATATAAATGAAAAATGTACTCATGGGTCAATGACAACTTTCTTAAAGTCATGTGATAAACATGATTTCAATTTCTGAATTAAATCAATTTATATGTATATGTGACCCTGGATCACAAAACCAGTCATAAGTTGCACAGGTATATTTGTGGCAATAGCCGAAAATACATTGTATGGGTCGAAATTATCGATTTTTCTTTTATGGCAAAAATCATTAGGATATTAAGTAAAGATATTTTGTAAAATTCCTACCGTAAATATATATAAAACATTTTTGTGAGTGATTGCAGCACAATCGTGAACATAAATGGACAACTTTAAAGGTGATTTTCGATTTTTTTGCACCCTCAGATTCCAGATTTTCAAATAGTTGTATCTCAGCCAATTATTGTCCTACTATAACAAAGCATACATCAATGGAAAGCTTATTTATTCAGCTTTTACCCATGGTTTTGTGGTCCAGGGTCACACACACACACACACACACACACACACACACACACACACACACACACACACACATATATATATATATATATATAATTTTTTTGTTGTTGTTGAGTGAAGCTTAGAAATTAAGTGGTGTAATTGTCCAGAGATTGGGGGAAAATAATGAAAAAAGTCTCCTAAAAGACTTAAGTTCTTGATGTTGACATAAGCAGTTTGGTATATTAATTTTATTATTCTCAAATGTTTTATTTAAAATAAATGAATAGGCCTATCTTTTGTTCTGGTAAATCAAAGTCAGTGTGGCATAAATTTGATTAAAGAGAGTTTTAGGGAAAGGATGTTTTGTTCAGGTCAAAATGAGTAGCTTTAAGAAAAATACTGGTTCATGAATCACGACTCAAATGACTCACCTGTATTCAACATTCAAGTATTTTAGTAGTTGGTGGCTTTTTGGAATCATTTAATTCGAATTAGGCTAGTTGTTTTTCAAAAATTACAGATTGAAAGAACTTGGCATAATATGTAAGAACTTAGCACATTTGTTTTCAACTAGATTTTTAAATACTTTTAGAATCTCTGACATCCTTATTTGCCACTGACCCAGATAAATGATTGCTTATCAGTGGCTTAATTTCCATATTTTTAGTTCATTTAGAGAAGAGGGCATCGAAGGCATAAAACATGCACCAGGCTTACATGCCGAGGTCTCCATAAGTGTTGTAAAATTCCATTTGAGTGCACGCTTGAATCCAACCCACAACCCAAGTCTCATTTCGAGGGATCGGCGGCATTACTATCCGGGCGGAGGCCTTGAAGTACGGGGTCTTGTAGCGGAGCACTATGGGTGAATTCTCCTCGATCACTGTCGGGCAATGGTCAATAGTAGCAGACACGTCGTAAACAACGATGTTCTCGCGTTTGATTCGGGGCTTGCATGCGACACTCTGAAGGCAACCCATGGCTGGAGAGGGTCAGAATCAGGGTAATCGGCCAACCAAGTAGGGTGTTTAAAAAATAATAAATATAACGTTACTTTCAAATGTCCGAAAAAACACGTCGATCTAAGCTCATGTCCAGTCCACGCGCCCAAAATAGTTAGGCTACTCAAATGAATAAATGTAGGCTATTTGAATTATGAAAAGTCAACCACAAAACATAAACGGGTGTCAATCAAAAGCACGTGCTTTCCCCCAAGTCAATGCCATTTAGATATGATCAACAGATATCAAATAACTGTCTAGTTACTCGGGATCAACAACAGGTTGCAAGACCTCCGACCATCTCTTGATCTTCGGTGTACCCATGCCTTTGATTGTCACTCGCGATCGGGCTTAAGGGTTGTTTTGGGCTCCCACTTCAATCTGATATGTTCCCTTTCAAATCCACATGGCCTTTTGCAGCTCTTCGCCCTTTCATCCGTTTCTTTCTGGTCCGAGTTTTCATGTCACAACCGGAGGCAGAGCAAAAACAGTCAGGTGTGGCGGACCGCTCGCTTCGACAAGAGCTGGTCGCGATTCTGTTTTTCTCGATTGATGTTTGCGCGTTCGGAACAACAGACAATCTTAAAGTATTTCATGATTTACAACGGAGGAGGAACCGTGAAAAGTATGTTACACAGCGGAGTGTTGCTCTCGATCACATCACAATTGACGTTCCGTTATAGCGTGAATTCCTTCAGTAAACACAGACATCCACACAAACACGCGAGGCGTCCAGATGAGATTGGATAAATCGTTGAAATGTGCACTGTCAAAACGACTGCTATTCAGCTTTTAAATATACCGTTCCCATGTCCGTTGTTGATGTGCACGGCGTGGTCGCTGTTCTGTTGCTGTGGTGCTGAATGAACGGTCAGAGGCGCGTGGGAGTACCGGTGCACATTATAGCCCTCCTCACGTAGAGCTACACTCAGTTCATCATATAGAGCTCTCCATTAAACAAAACCAGGAAAAAACTATGTAATGCAATAATGGAATAGCTAATGAAATGCATGACCCAAGATTGATGTACACCGAGTTTGAACCTGTTGATAATGTTGAATCTTATGAAATCCTTTGGCTATTCGTAATTCTTTAGAAATAGTATATTACTTATGCAGGCATATTTAGGGCTACACGATGTTGAACACATATTGATGTATCTTCCTATGTAGTTGGCTTATGTAACACGAATAGGTTGATCTTGCCATATGTAAAAGTGGGACAAATTTTCACAAAAAAAAAAAAAAAAAAAGGTAGGCTAGGGGTGGAGATGTCATAAAAGTAAACACATTTTTTCATATACACATATGTGTAAACCTCGTTTCAAGCTTTTTTTAAATCGCTGACTGTTAAGCCTAGTAAGGTTCGACAAAAGACATTTGCGTTAGAATAAACTTAAATAGGTCGCCCATAAATGTATATTCTATCATTAATTATTCACCGTCATGTCCTTCCAACCCCGCAAGACTTTCGTTCATCTTCGGAACACAAATGAAGATCTTTTTAATGAAATCTGAGAGCTTTCTGTCTCTCCATTGACTGCTACGCAACTGACACTTCAAAAACTTCATAAATAGATCGTAAAACTAACCCATATGAATTGAGCGGTTTAGTCCAATTTTTCTGAAGAGACACAATTGTTTTATATGATGAAGAGATTTAATTTAGACTTTTATTCACATTTAAACATTTATCAGCAGACATAAACCAAAGCTCATCTGAACCTGTCTGGCAGGAGAACAAACCTCATTGGTTCTTTCAGAAGCTCAAACAAGCTGCGTAACACGAGAATGAACCTCATTGGTTCTCGCACGTTCACAACTTCAATTTAGCTACAACTGTTGTGTGAGGTGATGAATGTTTATATGTTAATAAAAGCCTAAATTAAATCTGTTCATCATATACATCGTGTCTCTTCAGAAAATTTTGACTAAACCGCTTAATTCATTTGGATTCGTTATACAATCTCTTCATTCACTTTTGGAAACATCAAAGTGCCAGTTGTAGCTATGGAAGGACAGAAGCTCTCAGATTTCATCAAAATGATCTTCATTTGTGTTCAGAAGATGAACAAAATTCTTACGGGTTTGGAACGACATTAGGGTGAGTAATTTATGGCAGAATTTTCATTTTTGGGTGAACTACTCTTTTAAGCGATTGCGCCATAGTAGGCACCTGAGTAAACCTTAAAGATGAAAAACGTTTATATGCTGCAAGTCAAGAGATAGCCCAAGATGCAAAAGACAATATTACTGCTAACTTTAAGAGCAACATTTTCACTTGCAGAATTGAATATAAGAATTATTTTTTGTAACTTTGATCCGTATTTAACGTCCCCTTCTCTCTTATATATTAGGCTAACACAGGAAGATTATACAGCGCGAGAGACATGTTCCGCTTCTTAATTGGTGGCTTTCCGTGTTACCATGACAACCAACATAGACGGACTGACGTCACTAAGGCCTATCTCAAGTCAAATTTATCTGTCAGGGAAACATCACTGTGAAAATTGGCTGGTATCTTGTTAAGTACGTGTGAGGTCAGAAGAAGATGATGGTGATTAGTGAATCTGAACGCACCCTGCAGTAAAGCGCAGATTTGACTGACTGAACGTGTACAGGTGTAAGTGACATCAGAATGACAGCCGACTGCCTCCTTAGGATCAATTGCTTTGTTGTATTTCTCATTTTTAAGTCGCTTTACAGAAAAAAAGTCTACCAATCGAATGAGTGTATATTACTATCTCCATATTCGTTCTTCTAAAGCATGAGCAGCCCACAGAATGAGGTAGAGCGATAAAGAGAACTTTAGGATGTCTACCTTTCCTTATTTTACCTGTGTCACGTGACATACAAATGAAACTATCTCATAAGTATTATACGAGTCACGCAGTCTGTTTCAAGAACACTAAGCACCACACAAAGAAAACGTTCAAAAAGTAACTTTTATGTTTTATCTTGTTTCCTTGTCTTATTTATTTATTTATTGTAAGTATTTTCATAAAATAGAATGCCATGTCTCTAGGCACAGTCTGCATTTACCAAATTATCCAGCAGAGGGAGATATTGCTTCTGAGAAATGCAAGTCAATTGTAGGACTAGCTCGGATTTTCTGAATGTGTAGGTGGTGTAAAGTGCACTCTTTCATACACACTTTTTTTCTTTTCTTTTTTATTGTTTTAATGCATAAAATGTTTGCGATGCCTGCAGTTCTGTTACCAGAATTTTTATGTTGTGATTTTTTTTTTTTTAGGTCATTACATTGTTTTGGAAAATAGCATAACATAGAAATAACATTTCTTTATTAAATTTGTTTCTTATGTCCTCTCTAGTGGATACCAGGACCCATTTATTAAGAAAATTAAAAGACATGAAAAGACACGAATAGGCAAAAATAATGTTTTTTTTTAATTCACCAATCAATTTTTAGGTTTCAAGCTTTTTTTTAAATCCAAACTTTGTATATAGATGATTTTCAACTATGTTATGAAAGATATAACAGACTGGTTTGATATGCCATTTTACTTTATGCAGTATGTGTGTAAACGTCATTCCCATTCTATGCAATGCATCTACACTGTATCTAATGTGCATATTAATGTTTTCTTGGGGCAACATAAAATGAAAAAAGACTTGTAATAATGGGGAATATTTTCATTAGAATATCTCATATTTCATAAGAATATTGATATATAATTTCTTTCCCTATTCACTTGTTGTGTCTCCAATATGCCTGATATGCCATGATGCAAGACCTGATGTCCACTACAGAGGTCATGTATGAAATAGATGCCCTGTTTAACAGAAAATCATACTCTGATATGACATAGATTTAATTACTGATAACTACAAAATATTACATTTCAATAAGAGTGCTACATTTGATCATTCAGTCATTTTAAAAGAGCAAGGAGAGGGAGTTTTCATGGTTACACCTCCAAACATTTGGTATCTCTGCAAAGCCCCGAATGTGCTTATTACAGGACATCCAGACTTAAAACTTTGACATGTATGTTGTCAGAGAAATTTGCTAAAATATAATGTCCTAAAAAAACTCCATTGGTGGGTCTCAGGAGGATATGACATGGGTTTTCTTTGTGATGCATGTTCATAGTTTTCTGTTTCTGAATCAGCTGGGGGTCGAAATGACAATGGAGAGAACAAGAGGATAAGCAATCGAGAGAGAGAAAGAGCAAGAGAAAGAATAGGGAGGAAGCATTAATCTTAGTTCAGCCGCCTGGTTCTATCAGATCAGGCTTCTGGTGGAGTGGATTAGAGCTTGGGTGAAAAAGAACTGGAGAAAGAGCCGGGAGATGTCTGTCGGGTAGCCTGTCTGTCTGAGATGGCGCAGCGCTAATGGACAGGTTAAGATGGTCTGTAATCCTTACATGGGTGGGTAAATAATCCTATGCAGAACAGGTCTAGGCCACTTTAGCATCTATTCAAACAGTGTAATGTGACTCAGTGGAGGGACACGCATGAGAATCCTCCTTTAGTAAACAAGTACAACAAAACACTTAAATCCATGTAATCTAGAGGAAACCGGGGCCGTGGAGTAGAACATGGAAATACCTAAAACATCTGAGCATTTGAATTGGACGTTCAGTAGTTTGCTTGGTGTCTTTTAAGGTGACATGGAAAGTGTGTGTGTGTGTGTGTTACTGGGTGAATTGCGGGAGGAGCAAAGAAGCTGAGGAACTCATCAGAAACCTGTGTGTATCTGACCTTTCTGCTTTAATGAAATGTCATAAAGATAAAAGAGGAGTAATGTGTGTGTGCGCCCATGTACGCAAGACCTGTTTGTGAGTGTCAGCAGAATATAAGCCTAGATATGTACGTTATACGTTGCCTTCCTCTTTCTCCCTCCTCTTTCTGTCTTTCTCGATGTAATAAAAGGTTAGAAATGCTGAAGCTCCATCTCTCATCACTATTCAATGCTCAGCTACATCGCAGATGCCTAGAGACCACGACTCCTGCCAGACTTTCAAGCTAATTACGTTCAATCCTTTCACACTACTGTTCAATTATGAACATTTTCTTTGAAGAAATCAAAACTTTCCAGTTACAGTGCATATTGTCACATCTGGGCCTAGTTCATAAAAGGTTCATTCAATTAAAACATATAGTTTATACTAATAAAAGAGTGTAACTGGAAAGTGGAAACTCAATATTTCTTGGAATCTAACCAAATCTTTGTACCAGTTTTTTTTTTTTTAGGCTATGAGCGGAGTAAAGACAAGGACAAGTGTCCGTTGAAAGATAAAACTGGAATAGGACAGAAGGCCCTTGTGTCTTTGCGGTCTCATCTCAGAGCCTTGTGGCCTCACTTGCGTCACCTGATCACTTTTTTTCCACCGAGATTTTATTAGTGGATTGGACCATCTATTTTTAGTATTTTGTTTTGGTTCATTTTCTAGCTCAGATTTGTCAAAAAATCAGATATTTATTGGGTCCTTTCACTAATAGGGTCTTCTGCAGGTAAATATTGTCTGTGGTGCTTCAGGACTGAAGAGTCCTCAAAACCCCCATTTGCTTGTATATAGACCCAGACACATTTAGTCAGTCAGTCAGCAGTCTGAGCCACCTAAGGCTTCAGGAATCTCCTGCCTGCTCAGGGCACTTCCCGCTCAGAACGGCAGACCGGAGAATCAACAAACCCACGAAAACCTGCAGTGAACGCCACAAACACTTTTATGACACACACAGTGGATTTACAAACCTTTTTTTCTTTACAAACATATTTCCTTTAAATGCATGCAACAACTAACTAATGAGAGCTGACCATTGCACTGCAAACCAACACAACTGGTATTTTTTTCCATGGTGCAATTTCACAAACACAATTAACTGTTTCACATATTTAAAGGGAATTATTTTCAGACTGATATTAAACGGATTGGTCATTCCAAAGCTGTATCATTACATTCCAAACATGATTTTTCTTTCTTCTGTGAAACACAAAAGAAGATTTTCTCTGTAACGTGGTTTTGTTTTCACTTTGCCTGAGTTAGTTAGTTTCCCTAGCTGTTAATTAGTTTTCACACACCTGTTTCTGTTCTCCTTGTATAGAAACTATATCTTTAACTATCTCCGATAATTAACCAGTGTAAATGACATCACAGGGTGAAATTTTATTTTGTTGTTATTTTTATTTTTATTGACTGATTTTAAGCTTTACATAGCCTACTTTTACCACCGTAGTGACCATATCACTGGCAGATAGAATGATTTTTGGTGAGTATTTGACCTTGTGACCATATTTGTGCTAGTGAGAGTGAGTTCTTGTCTTTGTGCATGACTGCAGGCCCTGAGGCTTAAAATCACAAAGCGCTGTCATTAAGAGTTTGTTGATAAGATCAACCAATGCATGCTGCTTAAGGGGTGCACATTTGGTGCTACTAGAGGATTACAAACAGAAATCATGTTCTGATTTTTAATTTTGCACTGTCCATCTCATAATGTTTTTTGAATGCAGTTCTACAGGGTAAAAAGAAATAGGGACATAAAGTGTTTGTACACAGGTTTGACTTTATTTGTGAGGGCTGACATTTTGAAAATGTCCTACTAATATGGTCAAAACGTGACATTTGAAATCATCCTACTGATATCAACAGGTTTGTGGGAGGATTCAGTTTCAGGGTATTGTAAATATGACTTCTATATAAAAAAAAACTTTACTAATATAATGAAGCCAGTGTGTGCATGTATTGTTGTGGACATTGATGTGTCAAGAGTTACGGCAAATGTTAATGCCGCTCTTAGCTGAGAATGTCAGTGTCCTCTGTGTGTTGCATGCTTGTGCGAGCGTGATAGTAAGTGTGTATATGCATTGTGTCTTTGTGTGTGTGTGTGTGTGTATCTGTGAGAACCATGTTGGAGTGCTTTAGCGAAGCAGTGTAGCGTGCAGTACAGGAGTGATGTGGGCTGAGCCGACCTGACCGAGCCCCGGCCCTCCACTAATCCTGCCGTTTTCAGGAGCCCTGGCCCGTACTTGATGAGCTTGGGTAAGAAAAGGGGCATCTCTTTCTCCCGCTCGCTTTTCTCTTTTTCGTTCCCTCTCGTTCTTTCATTCTCTCTCTCTTTTTCTCATGCACCCCCTCTCAAACCCCAGCCCTGCCTGGAGCCAGTGTGCAAATGAATGAGTTCCAAGTGTTTACTCAGCAGTTCTCTCTCTCTCTCTCTCTCTCTCTCTCTCTCTCTCTCTTCTCTTTCTTCACATCTCTCTCTCTACACTGACAGATATAGCTGAGGTGAACACAAAGCTAAATTTTAAACATCTCTTGCAAAGTTCAATTTGCATAGATTTAGGGTTAGAATTAGATGAGTTGTTTGACTTATATTAATATACAGTGGCTTCAAAATGTTTGGAACACTTGGAAAAAAATGATCGAATTTAGACAATAAAAGTAAACATTTTATCGACACTTTCCCCAGTGAAAAATTGTAATAGATCTAATGGGAACTTTCATCTAATTTTACAGTAAAATACTGTTAAATGTTCTTTTTCACTTCCAAAATCTGTACAAGTGATCTTATAATTTAAAGTAAAAAGTCATAAAAATTGACATCCCTAAAATTCTCTGAGAGACAGCTTGCATTGGATGTTTTTCATTGAAATAACTGTTTCTTAGTTTTTCATATCAGTTATGTACATTAGGGTTATATCATATCTTATGTTGTTAAAATAAAGTTTTTTTGCATGATTTTAGTATCGTGTGTTATCATGATGATGTTTTGTTTGCATGTATGACACCATTATGTTAGTATTTTTTTTCTGTCCTTCCTGTGTTTTTAGGGTGGCTGTCAGGTAAAAAAAACAAACATATTTTAGTAATTTTTTTGTACCACATATTTCATTTCAATTACGTAAAACTTAAAATGTTGCTTATGTATTTTTATGGTAAAGTTTTGGCAAACAAGGCTGCCTCTTTTTTTTTTCCTTCTTTTTTTTTTACAGTGTAGAAATGTATGAATGTCATTGCACATTTTTTCAACAATAACCTCACAAAAGTGATGTTAGACCAAATGAAAAGGTTTGGAAGGACAAGAGGGTGTCATTCTTTTCTGGTGAACTATCCTCTTAAGTGTCTAAACATCACATAATTTTTTTTCCTGTGCCTTTGCTTGAGGTTGCATAAAATCCAGAGGAAGTGGACGCAAGTGTATTTTACTTTAATAGCTATTGAGCCATTAAATCTTAACCGCCCATTTAATTCAATACAACCGCCAACAATGCCCTGAGGAAGGAAAATCTTACATTTTTACTGGATAACATGCTCTAGACTTGTCATGATATAATGCATTACAAACCAGGTCCAATTTACTCCAGCACTTTTTGAAGAGTTGTCAGACTATGTATCTCTGGTGTGTGTGTGATAAGAGAGTAATATTACGGGGATTACCGTGAGATGGTGGGCCCTGGGGCTGGTGGATGAGGGTGTGGGGGAGGAGGGGCTGTTTCCTGGCTGTAGCCCTTGTTTGTCTGCCTGACCTGGCAGCACTAGGGCAGATCCTGCTTGGATACAACCCTGATCCCACGCCTGTCTGAAGCTGTTAGCCAGCCGCTCTGTTCGGCTAGCTAGGCTTAGCGCGTCTGGGCACAGGGGGCCGCCACATGCTTTGTGCTTGGGCAGGGGTGAATGCTGTTTTGGCTTATGACTCTGGTCTTATTCATCCTACCATTTCTTTCCTATCAGTCAGAGCTGAACACTATCTGTCCAGTTCCTCACTCTCACTCACATCCCTTTTTTGCTCACGCCTACCCAGACATGCAGACGTTTACCGGTTTAAATTAGATATCAGCTGTCTATTTAGAAAACTTGCTTTGAGTTTAAGTGAAAAGGTCTAGGGTAACTTTCTACCTCCTGACCTTCCTGTAGATCCCTTGTGTTGAAAAGCAAAGCCCTGGTAATTCCTTGATAGGTTTAACTATTCATTTACAGCTAAAGACAATTCCATGTGCATGCTGTTATTGTCTTTCTGTAATTCGATCAGTGAAATCCTGGGCGAGAAGTTGATGTTGAGTGCTATGATGCTGTATTAATAGCACCTGCCCTTCTATAGTCTCATTCTGGAGAATAAAAATAAACCAGCAGTATTTTCTTAACATTCTGTAAAGTTTGCACAGCTCAATTGCTGTTTTTAAAAGCTTGTTATTATTTTTCAATTGGTGGATTGAGAGGTAGTTTGGGAAGTCTCTTACAGCCTTTCTGTGTGTTGTTTCTGTCCTGGATACACAGTGAACCCATGGGCAAACTATGAGAGCGAGCAAGAGCGAGAGATCAAAGATAGAACTTTCAGTGAGCAGCCTGTTCTTTTATTTTGTCCTTTCTTGCACTGTAAAACATTTCGACCTGCTAAAATGAAAATCTTAAGTTTGATTGCTGCCTTTTAAGAGTCTAAGTGGTGCAAATGTGGCAACCTGCGAGGAAAAGTTTGTTGCACTTTTTGAACCACTTTGAACTTAATAAGAAAGACTCATAAACTCAAAAACTGACAAATATATGTAAATGGATGGATAGAAAGTTGTATAAATCACACAGTGAGCAAAAATTAGTCAACAAATTGAGTATTCATAATGTTTCATATGAAAAAAGCCCTCCTCCGTGAAACTGTTCAACTTAGAATATTTTGCAGAAAAGTATTTATCCTCCACCTCTCCAACCTTTCCTTCCTAATCCTGTCACTCTTAAACCCCCCCAAGTCAGTGGAAGCTATTATGTAAGCCACTTTGCCTTATCTGATATCGCTCAATGTATATTCCATATAAGGTCACAAGCAGGTACGACTTCCTTTGTGTTTTCCCTTGAAGGACAGAAGAGGAAATTGTTTATTTAGCTCGTATTAATCATAAAGGTAAGAATATCAAAAAGCTATCGGTTAGAAGTTTAATGTTTCAATTTATTTACCTTTTCCCCATTTGTAACTTTTTTTATAACTTTTTGTGAAAAGTTTGTTATATAGTCAGGTTAATCAGGCTACATGTCTTTCAGTTACAGTTTCTAAAAATATACAAATTCACCCATCCAAAATTAATTTAACGCTGATCTTCTGACCTTGCATTCTTTGCTAGTGAGGGGAGAACTGTCACCCAATCGATCGTCACGAGGCGGCCGGTGTCGTCACTCTGCCCGCTCTATAAAACTCCCCCCGACTCACTCACCTGGTTAGACAAACACCTCTAATCTACAGCTGAGCGCACGCTTATTTTGATAGGCTAGCCAATATTTTTACAGCCTGTTTAGTTGGCGAATTGAGGGAATTTTACATTTTAAAATTCTAATAGCCATAAAAGTTTATAAAAGACAACTTTTATGAATCTTGCAAATTTTTCATATTTCACTGGCATGTGCAACATGACGGCAGAGTCCCAGCACTCGCCAGCCGAGGCGGCCAGTCCAGTGGTGCTGTCTCCCAACGTGAGCCTGGACTCCCCGATACCTCTTCCTTCACCAGCGCTCAGCCACCAGGCTCGAACCAAGGACGGTGTTCTCATCAAAGCCGAGCCTCGGGTCAGCAGTCCAAACACCGAGAGGGAGGAAGTGGTTTCACTGGGTCAAACCGAAGAACATCTGCCCGCCACTGGCAGCCGGCGGAGGAAAAGGCCAGTGCAGCGAGGTAAACCTCCCTACAGTTACATCGCACTGATCGCAATGGCCATCGCCAATTCACCTGAGAGAAAACTCACCCTCGGTGGCATCTATAAGTTCATCATGGAACGCTTTCCTTTTTACCGCGAGAATTCCAAGAAGTGGCAAAATTCCATACGGCACAACCTCACCCTCAATGACTGTTTTGTGAAGATCCCGCGAGAGCCCGGTAGGCCCGGCAAAGGAAACTACTGGACGCTTGACCCCGCCGCTGAGGACATGTTCGACAACGGGAGTTTCTTGAGACGGAGGAAGCGCTTCAAGCGGACTGATGTAAGCACGTATCCTGGATACATGCAAAGCTCGAGCGCTTTCACGCCAACACCGATGGGTAGACAGGCCTACCCCAACACCTTGTACCCGGGTGTGACGTCTGGCTACGGGTCTCAGTTGGCTGGTTCCCCGCACCCGGCGATGCTGCATCACTATCAGGCGTCGGCCGGGGTCACGCAAGGCCAGCCCAGGATGTTCAGCATCGATAATATTATTAGTCAGCAGACAATGATGCAAAGCGGAGGAGATCTCAACCCGCAGTCTCTCGGCATGGGAGACTTGGGTGCCATGACCTCCAGCTGTTCCGTGTCAAACTCTGACCCAACCTGCTTTCAGACTCAACAGATAAATCCAACGAGCAACATGCTGAGCAGGAACACGGGATCTCTTGCTTCAAACATGACAACCAGCTACACGTATCCCTCCTCGACTTCGCCTACTCACCTGTCCGGGGTCACGCAGTCCAGCTTCTCTCCGGGAGGTTCACAGGTGTACTGTTCGGGGAACAGGATTTCTCTGCCCCCTGTGCGTTCTGGCTCGTGCGCAGATCATACAGAATCTCTTTTAGCTCTCTCTGGACCAGCAATGAACTCCTATAATAATTCATATATGAGACAAGCCAATTTTGCCTCAGGACTGGAGCGATACATGTGAAAACTTCTGCACTGACAACGTGTTCCACTGCATGTCAATGGCCCCGAGACTGAGTTCATATTCCTGTTGATTATGTAACAAAAGTTTTGTAGATAACGTGTTACTGAATTAACTAGTTTTTGATATATGTGTTCAAAGTTTTTTGTGTTAAATAAAATGAAGAATTACAGTTATTGATATGTTGTCTGAAACATTGTTTGACTATATCAAAACAACGCACAGAACAATGTAAATATTCTAAGCAAATAAATGTGTTTTTGTGTAATCATTTTTCGCTTGTTCTTCATTTAACTGCTAACCTAAAAAAAGTACATTAGGTTTATGTTCGATTTTCAATATCCAATATAATAAAAATAATAGCCTATAATAATAATAATAATAATAATAATAATAGTAGTAGCCTAATAATAATAATAGTAATAATAATAATTACATCCAGTTTGACAGGATAATCGAGATATACGTATCAACTTGTAACTCCAATCTTTATGTTTAATAGTCAGTATACAATTTAAATAATTTGTTTTGATTTAGGTTATTTAACATTGGTTAAAATGTTTCTATTTAACCAGTATGAATTATTTTTTATACAAATTCAAATAAATAGTTATTCGGTCAGTGATATACAGTAGGCTATATATTCTCAAAACAGAATTTAGCCTACATTAAATCTTTTTATTTTTTTTATTTTTTTTACCTTTTGAAGACTGATATTTACGCCTATTTACGCAAATATTTGAACACTATATTTAATACTATATTTAATATTCAATCACAAATTGTGTAGGCCTACAGTCATTTTTCTGGTGAGGGGGCGACATCGACTGGCTATTGGAATAAATGTCTAATAATTTCTGTAAAACCGAGATTTGGAGCATTTCACATAGAATCCACTAGATGTCAGCCACCACCAAGTTAACGCCATGGCTGGGTCTCTAATATGAGAACCTTTGTCAAAAGCATGCTAATCATGTAGCACGTCGTAGAAAACGTTTGTTAATTATCGAGAGCCTCGGAACACTCCACAGTCCATTACAAGCAAACTGATCTTTCAGTTTTATCACATCATATTTACAATTAATGACAGCATTTTTTCCCCCAAGCCATTAGAGTCCACTTTATTTCCGAGAGTAAAATGTTTTGCTAAAATGAGCTTTTAAAACAATAAAAGCCTGTAAAGAAGTTTCAAAACTGCATCCCTTATGGTCCATCGAGTGCAGTGCCATTAAATGCTATAATTATATATGTATTTTTAATTGAATTATTATAATTATAATTTCATTTGAACATCTACTTTTGAAGTAGTAGGCTAGTACAACGCCACCCTTTACATGTAGAATGTTTTCTTTTTTCATTTAAATTCAGAACGTTATCTATTTATTGAATAAATTTCCATGGTTTCAATGCTTGGTGGTGTTTTCTATAGGCTATATTTTACATTTTTTTCCAATCTAACACACTAAAATAACATGTACAGCACAATTATTTAAACTGACACACAGAGAGCAAAACCTCTTCTCAAGTCTTCAAAAGTCAAAACACATTTTCTGCTTTACACACATTTTGCAATTCAAAATGATACTTTTTAAACGCACTGAACACGGTTCTCTGCATAAGACACAACAATCTGACATAAAGTCATTTCAAAACACTGCCATTCAAAATGACACTACATGAGCTAATTGGCCAATACATGTGTCACCTGCCAAACACCTCAATGGTTAATTGTTAACACTTCGATCTTTTTTTAGTTTACTGTTTTTTGTGATTATATTTTTGTTCAGTCCAAAAAATAAATAAATGTGTGTCTCTGCAAATATTTCTATGCATGTGAGGAATTTTCTACAATTTGAACTATTTTTGTATTATGGCAAAGCATAGGCTACTAAAGATGAGACTGCTTTTCATTATGCCCAAAAGTGTGTAGTTGGTTAGACAAAAAATCTGTGTGCCATTTCGTGCAAAAGTTTGATTTTGATAATGCTAGTTTTGGTTGCAGTGCTTCATTTTGCAGGATATAGGTATTTTGCAGTTTGGGAGTGTGGTTTTGTGAATTGTAAGTATTTTGATAAAACCAGCCTAGTTTTCAAAATTGTGTGTTAGCAATTGGAAAAAAACTGTGATATTGGGGCGACAAACAGCAATTGCCTGAATTCAGCTCTTTTCCACTTCTAACGATACACTTCGTCTTATTCACATGCGATAGTTTGAGAATTGTAAAATGGTTTCCGGCCTCAGTTAAGAGCGCAATTCTATTGGTTATTGAGAAACTAAGGTCCTCCAACTTTTTGCAGCACAAAGTGGATTTAATTTTTGTTTATATGTTTTATGTCCACAGTAAGAAATACAATTTTTTTCTGTTTGTTTTGTTTGGTGCGGAATGCGGAGTTCAAGCTATAGTCTATAATACAGCGTAGAACCGCAAGGTGGCAGTACTGTGGTTAAAAATGTTACAGAGTTACAGCATGCTTTGCAGTCCTTTTATTCAGTGTAAGCCCTCAACACATTAACTGGTGAGCCCACTTAAAAGCGGAAAGGAGGAAAAATAGGAATGGGAAGCCAATTTGTCAGTTTAGGCCGAAAACCGACGGTGATTATCTCGTTCTTTTTCAGAGTGTCGCCTGTGGTTTGCACTTTGACATTTATGTTGTCCAGGGCCCTAAACGTGCACGACATTTCTTTCTTTTCTTTTTCTTTTTTGTCTGAGTAAACGGAAAAGAGTGTAATTAAAGTGTATTCACTAGAGAACTGTAAATCCTTTATCTTAAGATATTAACTGCATTAGCCTACATAATGCATCAATGGAAAAAAATAAGTCATATTCATTGAAATTTTGAGTCCTATAATTCAGAAATCAAATATAGATTTAAAAAAAAAATTATTTATTTTGATGAGACAGTAGAATTGCATGAGGTGCTAACTTGACCTCTGAGTTTGGGCTCCCACAGGCAGCTGTCACACATTGCTCCGGTCCTGCCATCGTCTCCAACAAGCACTTCATGAACTACAATTTTAAACTAACTTTTTTATTTTATTTCTTAACTTTTCTGTTTCCTTCAACACCTTTATATAACAATTTTTTTTTTTTACCAGCAATTAACTAAGCTGTGCATGAACATAATTCTCGAAACGCCCAATTATTTATATCTAGGCTTACTTTAATTAGTTTAATACGTTTAGCCTAAATAAGTAGCCTACTTATGGGAAACGGAATAAAAGAGACAATATATGATTGAAAATATGGTCACAAAGCATGCAGAGCATGAAATCTGGCATATCCTGCAGATTTTAATCGGAGGCACAACTGTCTTGGGTTTGTATATGAATAATGAGCATAATAAAAAAGAATTCGATGCCCGACTCTAATAAAGGTTTATTGGCATTGATGGTTCATAAAGAACATTTAGCATCCATATGAGCTTTCCAATGCACAAAAGGTTCTTTATAGTGGAAAAAGGTTCTTTAGATTTTTAAAAATGATGTTCATACTAAGAATTTTTTATTTATTTTAAGAACTGAAGGTTCTTATGGCATCGCTGCAAAACCCCCCTTTTGGAACCTTTATTTTTAAGAGTGCGCGCGCGTTCTATGGCGCATAAAGCTTGTCATTCACCCATATCACCCATTAGCAATGACGAATCCGAGCAGGTTGCAGAGAGTGTGTGCTTTTAGGCTACGTTGGGAGAGGTATAGGATATGATAGCTATGCAAAAATCATAAACGGGGTTGTTTTGAATCCCTGACAGGAGAAAAAAAAAAAGCCCTGAGAAGTGAATAACGGCATAAAAAGAGAAATCGAACGCAGAGAGAGATTTTGTATAAGCGCAAATTTCCTTTCACCCTCTTTTTGTGAGCAAATGTTATTGTATTTATACACTATTTAAGATATTTTTCATGCCAAATAAATAAATGTTATTATTTAAATACCCGTACACCTGCTATTTAAATAAGTAGCTACTATAGAACAACGTATTTATTAGTGCTGTTTTGCATTGGTAATAGGCAAGAATGCAAATGAATACAAGAAACGTTAAAATATCGTGAAATATTTAAATGTGCAATTTACTATATTATGGCCTGTAAATGCTAAATTGAGGATTAACTTTGACTAAGTCTCAAAAATATTAAAATAATATTTCCCTATTCTTGCTGTAGCCTACACTTTTGTGAATAATTAGCTATACTGTTGCTTTTAAAATTTATTCACTGACTCATACAATTTATTGGAACATTTGATTCATTAAATGTTTTTGAAGGATACGATTTAATACTATAGCCTATTTGTATGAATATATATCTCTTGAATAGGCAAATGAATAAACATCCATCTGGTGATTTAATGCAAAGAATATTCCATTGCTTTTCTTTCTTTCTTTATCTTGTTTCTTTGCCATTATTATTGATTATTGATGTATTATCGATGTTGCTATCTAGGAAAATACAGCATAATAACAATGCAAGATACAATGCAAAAATAGGCTAACGGTTAATTTAATAATTTGGTCTTATTGTTATGATGCTGTTTTTTTAAACAACAAAAGAAAAGAAAACATAGTGTAGTAAGCAATGAAATTGTTTTTTTAATATGTTGACAGTTTATTTGTTGTCACCGTTGTCATTCTTTTTTTTTATTATTATTTTTTTTACATTTGTCGCGAATATCAGTTAAATGTCCCTATAGCACACTTGTTAGGGCAAGTTGATAACACTTCTCCCTTGTGCTGCTTTTTTCGGCTGTAAACTTCCCTAGTTCCTGGTTACCGACATGCTGATCACGTGATTATGGGGACTGGATAAATAGTTTTTGGAAGCCGCGCGGGGGTATAGGCTACTTGGAGGCTCTTTCACGCACAGCGCTACGATTGTACACGAGAACAAATAGCCTACTCGAATTATGAAAACCGAAAAGCTAGTTAGTGAATGCATAGTCATAATTTTATTCGTATGATCCAAAAGTTTATATTGCATATGGACCAACTGCACACTCGATGAAGAGAAAATCGAGGTCTGGGAACCGAGTGTCCTGTTCGACTTGAAAGCGCTCTGAGCTCTGGACAGTTTTTGTGTTATGCAAGTCCGGTGTGATTCTTTCGAGTCTTCTTTCGTTTCTTAAGGTACGTTTTCTATGCGGCTCCAGGACGTGAAGACAACGTATTTTTGGCTTCTGGAGGACGGGAGTTTTGTCGTTCCAGAACGCACAAGTGACTGAGACGACACACTGCTTGTGCTGGGTGCTGCACGAGACTGGACACGGAACGCGAGAGAGCAAGACAAAAAGACTCTCCAAGGATGACTCTGGGGACGGACATGTCGGACAGTTCTGCTCTGTCCGACGACGTGGACATCGATGTCGTTGGCGGGGATATTGTAAAAGAGGGTAAATATCTTCACCATCATCATACTTTTCACTTGGACAATGACTCCGATGACAATCTATCCCAGAATGCGGGAGAGGGCGCAGTCTCTCCGGGTCAAAGCAGCTTGGACTGTCCGGCTGACCGGGTCGGGCCACAGGATGACAACAGAACCGGTGCGTTAACTGGGGATAAACCAGGGAAAAATGCGTTGGTGAAACCCCCTTATTCTTACATAGCCCTTATAACCATGGCTATCCTGCAGAGCCCGAAGAAACGTTTGACTCTCAGCGAGATCTGTGAGTTCATCAGCAGCAGGTTCCCGTATTACCGGGAGAAATTCCCCGCGTGGCAAAACTCTATCCGTCACAACCTGTCTCTAAATGACTGCTTTGTCAAAATACCCCGTGAACCCGGTAACCCGGGCAAAGGCAATTACTGGACCCTCGACCCAGAGTCCGCCGACATGTTTGACAATGGGAGTTTTCTGCGCAGAAGGAAGCGCTTCAAAAGACACCAGACCAACGAGATCCTTAGGGACCCGGGGGGATTTCTACCTGGCTTTGGCTACGGACCGTACGGTTACAATTACGGCCTACAGTTGCAGAATTTCCACGCGCATCACCCCTATCACCCACACCACCCGGGAGGTGCGTTCCCTTTCCAAAACGCACATTGTGCTCTCCCAACGCCTTCCTCGATATTCTCCACGCCACACAGCTTGCCTTCGTTTTTGGGTACCGAGCTGAGAAAGCCTTTCTACCCTCAACTCAGCCCGACTCTTCCTGGTCTGGCGCCTCTCAAAACGGACACAAATGGCCCAAGCCGGCCTTCCTTCTCTATAGACAATATAATCGGTGCGGCTAGCTCTCCAGCCTCGCCGTACACCTCACAACCGGGTGGACAGGCTCAGATCTTGGCCATGCTGACTCCCACACTTGCCTCGGCCACGAACCACTTGAATCTAACGCAGGACACGATGCTTCAGCCGGGCACACAGACTTTCGCGAGCAAAACGCCAAGCCTTAACAATTGCCATTTCTAGAGTGGCAGCAAATAGAAAGTGCAGCAGCCCAGTTTAATATGGTTGTTTCGTCATTTGCTAAGGTAGGATTTACACTTTTGCAAGATTAAAATGCCGCCCGTTTCATGTTTCTGAATTCTTAAATAAAAGGCTAATTAAGTATATTTATGAACTGTAAATATGTAAGATTTTGAAGAGAGAAACAGGCTGAGGAGAGGAAATTAAGACCATGTAAATAGTAAGCTAAGGTTTCACCTTTGGACGGCCAGTGGACCTTTGCCGCTTTGTCCAGAAAGTTAAATAGTTTGTACTCATTGATATGGAATTTCCTCTTTTGGTTGACTTAAATGAAGATTGTTTTAACTATTTTATTGTTTTGTATATTTTGTGAGTTTGTGAAAAGCACTGTCAATAACCGAGACTTTAAACTCAGGATTTACTTGTTTTGAAAGCACATTGCCAGAGACAATAGGGGCTGTAAATAGATTACATATAGGTTAACGTCCCACTTCCCCTAATTCTCTCAACAGAAGTGTTCTGGTGAATTTTATTTTGTATTTTATTTCTGTTGATAGATGAATATGTGGTTCTTGGTGTAAATCACATTACCTCTTTCTGTCTGACACTTGTGCATATACATATTTCATTATTCCATTGAGAAATTATCTGTGAAAAGAATGTTGTTATATGTAAAGAGACAAAACAATGTCCATAGGTCATTTTCTGTTGTAATGGCAAGACAATAAATGTTTGTGAATTTTGAAGATGTTTTCGTTAACTTCTTTTCATTTGGTCTTCGATCAGGCCTACTGACCTGCCTAAAAGAGTTGTCTAACGTTTATGCACAAAATAAATAGTTTGAAGTTCAAACAATTATGCGAGTTGAGAAAACAAGTAATTTGAACAAATTAATTCATTTATATTTACAATAATTTAATTTTTAGTTTATTGTAAAAAAAATAAAAATAATAATTAGCAATAAGAAAGAATTCAAAGTCAAAGAACAATAATATTGTTACGTTGTTAAAATGTTCGTTTAATGTTTGCTGCCAAACTGGCCTAGGTTATTTACTAAGGCTTTAGTCTAAATATAGTTTAATAAAACAGAGGAAATCATGGTGTGTGACGTTTTCACACCAGTATTTAGTACTTTTTGGGCCCAAGGCACATGTTTCCTCTTGTGTGGCGCTTTGAGCCATGATAATTGACCAGTTTCTGGCAAATGACAAAGAGCTAAAGCAATGGGAACATCAGCGCTTGAAAGCCTATAATTGAATGTGATGGTTCTACATGGATACCCACCAACGTCTTTTGAGGATTCGTTGCTAATTTGTGGCAGCATTTTTTTTCATCTGGAATCTAATCCACAATAATGCAGCTTTTTGCCCATTTGTTGATGTTGTCACTGAAGACCTTGTCCCTAAGGCTTGAATAGGCACCCAGCAAGTGGTCCCTAGCGAGACAAGCCACACACATTTGCTTCTGAAAGGCGATCGTCTTAAAAGACTCTCGGTTGTCCGCTTTCATGTCATCTGTGTTGTCTTGAGACATGTACAAAGGAACCAGCGGGAATTCAATGTAGTGCGAAAAACAGACTGATGAATCCATTTCAGAGTTGGCCGAGCACACGGTTCTGTTCAGAAGGTGGCATAAAAAGCTGCCTTTATTTACTTGGTTCGTGCGCAAATGGGTAAATTTGCTTCGTGGGGTGTTTTTGACAACTGGTTGTTAGGCATAAACGAAGGGTTGACTCACTCACCGCATTTTTTTCTCTCTCTTCTTCAACTTAGCAAATGCTTTGACGCGAATGCAAACAGGTCGGTTAAGTTAAAACTTCGTATAGCCTATTTTGTCATCTAAAAAACAGGATCAAATACTGTTCTATATTTCATGAGAACAAAACTGGTCCAAACTAATAGTTAAACCGCATTTTCAAAGCACTTCTGGACCATCAGCCAAATGCGCCGCGTAAAATTGTCAAGTTTTTTTTTTTTTTTTTTGCCTGCCATAATAGTAAAATATAGAAACAGTATTTTGTATATTTTTAAATATAAAACCATATAGCTATTTTAAGTAGTTGCAGAGTGTATTAATTTGTAAACTACTGAATTATTGAGGATTATGGTAAATTAATATAGCCGGAGAGGCCTTTATACTTTGGGCTACACAGAAATGTGATGCTTTGTGAATAATGATAGACTGACTATAATTTGATTAGCTTTTTATATTATTATTATTATTAAGAATTTTTTAGGGTGACTTTAGTTTGGGACATCAGGCTGATTTAAGGGCAGAGGTCATGTGCTTCTCTAGTAAACACGCGTAAAAAAGCCTGGGAGGAAGAACGATAAATGTATTGCTGGTCGAGGTGACAGAGAGCAGCAGAGAGGAAGGAACATTACACAATAGTGTACTTTTGATCTTCTTGCCACAGCGAATAAAACTACTCGCGGCCTATGAATGAAATCAGCACAAAAATCTCCTCAGCCTAACCACGCGTGCACTCATGTGGTCGTGTTTGCGCCTGTCATAATTTACAGCTAATGAATTTGTGGTGATTAGTTAAGTTTTAGAAAGACTGGCTCTTGATTAAAGGCGAGATGGGCTTTAATGTAAAAAAGGATATTTATCTTCTCTCTTGACGTTTAGTACTTTTGAGTCTTGTTTTGTCTCTCCATGAGAAATCACATCACTCTCCTTTAATCGGATCGAAAGTGTAAATCATGGGTTACGGATCCCACTAATTGCCCGTTCATTTCGCTTTCATTTTCTTCAGTATGGCGCGTTAGTTACACCATGAGGAGACGGAGACCACCCACGATTTCGCATGGAGCAAAGCATATCTCTACTTATCTCTTCTATCACTGTAATTTAAAAAAAGGATATCTCTAAAACAACCCCGTATTCGCTTCTGGCCTGGTGTTTTATGTTGCGACGTTGTCAGCTTTTATTGTCGGCTTTTTTTTTTGGTTTTGGTACGGGCTACTCATCAGAATCACACTGTTGAAAGGTCTTTCACACTGAAAGGTCTTTTCAATTATTTAATTATCTGAGCTTATAGTATGTTGACTACTAGATTTCAAGTTAGTTAATGATGCTATCCGATTGATATTTCCTTCATATAGGCCTATGTATATGGACGCATACGTTTCTGTATTATTATTTTATTATGTTTATTTTGACCTATTTTTAGACAGGTTATTAATAGATAAAATTTTATATAGGCTTCTTAGCTTATTTGTTTGAGAATGTAGCCTATGAATGTTTTTTATGCGTGAGTGAATTCATTTTTTATGTCTTGGCCATGTTGTTGTAACACACTCGTGTTAAATTAAGAATAAATCGGCACTTTCATATCTTTTACATTATAGAAACGTCTTTGGGATGCAAATAGTAAGCATCATTCAGTATACAACATTATCAATATTTCAGGATAAGTGGTGCAATTATGAATTGTTTTGTTTTGTGATTTATTAGCTACTTTTAATTAAAAAAAATGCAGGTAATTATTTTTCAATGATGGATAATTCTTTTAACGAACAAAGCATTTATTTATTTTTTTGCATTTATTTTTAACGGCGAATATAATGCATAAAAGTGCATTAAAATATTTCTTCTTTTTCTTCTTCAGTCACGATTAGGCTGTTTGCAGACCACAGTATAAGTTATACAGTTATAGTTACGTAGTCATGAAATGTGTGAAATATTAAATATGCTATGATTTTTGACCTTGCATATATATCTGGAATTCACTGGCTAATCATTTCTGAAAATTAATTTTCTTGCATGCTATCTCATTAGGCCCATATTTAATCAAATTAATTCAGAGATTATTTTACGCATTATTTCAAACATTATTATTATTATTATTATTAAATTGTTGCCGTTGTTGTTGGCTTGTGACGAACAACACTCCACTCTGTGTCTAATATTAGTGAGGATATTGTTACAAGTCCATAGGTGGTAAATATTTTAGTTCCATAGTTATAACTATAATATTATGTAATATTGATATAAAAATGAGTCTGAGATATAGGCTACATATTACCTTAGCGGAGCTGGGGCACCTGCTGCAGGAACGACACGGTGCAGCGCGCTCGTGCGTTCAGCAGGAACGGCTCCATTGAATATACAGTACGTTTATTAATCTATGTAAGACCAGTTTTTAAACCAGACATCTGTTTTAAACTTCTTCTTTTAATGCGTATCAACGTGATCTCATATTAAGCTTCTTTTTTTCTTCTTTTTTTTTTTTTTTTGGATTGGATGATATTGGTGTCAGTCGTCCAAAACTAATGAAACCTGTTGATGTTGTCCAGACTAGCGCATGCCTAAGTCAGTATTCGGTATTTTATTATTACAAGTACAGTGTGGCTTGGGATTTTTTTCATGCGCTCTGTAATTATCATCTTGCTCGTTAAAACAATTATCGGTGGGTTGCGCATTAAACTCTGTTGTTGTGTCTTTAAAAATTCTCGTTCTCTCTCCCTCTCGTTCTCGTTTTCTCTATGTCTCTAACATGCTCTTTCATTTAAAGCGGTGAAATAAACAGATGATGGGAGCTCTAGCCCTCATTGTGAAGGAATGCCGTCGGCCGAGTCCCCTGACACCCTGGCATGAAGCAGAGATGTACGGCCACAATAAATTAGGCCCTCCCTCCGCAGCCCAGCATCTCCCCCTCCATGTTTTTCTAGCGCACCGAGGAATCCTCTGCTTAATTAATTTAGAATGTGTAAATAAAGCAGAGATACAGGCCGCCCCTCTTCTCTGGAAACAAAATATTAACTTTGGAAGTGTTCGCCCCATCGACTTCGACTCACTGGGACTCACTGAAGGACACCTGCTGTTGGCCTGCCATCCCACACACAGAGAAACACACGGGCATCTCCGCGATGAGCGATTACTGAAGAATAATCTCAAATCTGTTGTGTCATCAGATGAGCACAATAGCTTCTTTATATGACCTAAAAATGACCGCTCGACAAAATGATGTGATCCGTTTAATGACGGTCTCCATGGCAATACGCCCAACTTATCCTCCCGTGAGTCTCCTCTGTTTGCCACAAAACAGTAACACATACTCCTCCAAGATGTGGCCGGGATATCACCGAATCCGAGCCTGGCTTAGTGACGGGTTAGTGTTAGCATTATGGAAGCCCGAGGACTTAACTTGTGACCCAAAAACTCTTAGTTTGATGGAGAGGGACAGCTGTCGTCTGTCCGCGAGCATGCTCCCGTTATCCGGTCAGGATACCACCACAAGTTCCACCCCCTAACAACTGAATAATTTGAATAACTTATTTTCGGGTTACTTGACTCATTTTATTCACTTGTACACGGTAACAAAATGATTGTTGGTTTTAAGTAAGTAAAGTTCATTGAAAAAAAAAAAAAAAAAAAAAATTAGTTAATACAATGAGATTGGTAAAACTCAAAATATTATGTTATCTGAACCAAATCAATTATTTAAGTTGATTTGACAGAAGAAAAAAATGTTGTGATTAACAAATGATGATTTTTTGACAGTGTTACGCCTTTTGCTTTGACCTTCGTGAGTGGCACACCTCTCAAAATGACTTTCTTCTCAGGCATAGGCTATAATAACTAGGGTTCGCTTTTAGTAAGAACTAAACAAAGTCCAACACTTTCCCAATTTAGGAAATTACATTTAAATACAGAGAGTGCAACGAGGGTAGTGATTTTTCAATTTAGCAAGTCCCAAGAAACTATCAGCTACAGACTGAGAAAAATCTTACGTGAAATGTGGGGATGTCGAGTCGCCTCAGATAACGGCATAACATTTCACCTATAATCTCTCTTTTGCACTCTAAAAGACTGATTTTCCCTCAGTGTGAAATTTTGAGGTCTGTCTAAACAAAATAATGATCTTTTGGTTTTCAGGACTAATCCAACCACGTTTCTCAACGGAGAAGCATGCATACCTTTTTCATCTTGAAATTAAAACCAAATTCCCGTGTCACTTTTAACGGCTCTATTTTCCACAGTAAAAAAGAAATTAGATACACGTCTGTCCCAGAGCCAGGTGAAAGAGAAACTTTGTCAGTGTAGGCATTTCATATCTTCGTAAACCGAAGACTGTTTTCGGAAAGAATGGGAAAGTCCCGCGATAAAAATGAAGTTTACTATCCAGAGTGAAATGCGATCAGAGAGAGGTCGCGGGGCCAAACTTTTTAAGACTAATGTTTATTTAGAGAAGTGAGCGCTGTCTATGAGCCTCCCGCGCTCTCCTCGAGCGCAGCACTAATGTCTTTAACAGAGCTGACCGGACCACCGCGCGAGCAGTCCTCCGCGTGCGCGCGCGCGCGCCAGCGCGAGCCTCTCCCGGCTACTGACACTGTGGACCCCTTGAGGAGACTTGTGTGTCAAAAAGCGAGACGGACAAATCACAATATTTGGTTTCAACACATTTATTTTTTTGAAGTTATAACTGTTACGCAAATGGACTTGTTTCAAAACCAATTGACCCATTGCCTCGAATCTTTTGATAACAGAAAAAAGCCTCCGTGTTTTGTATATGAGCATTATTTACAAGGAGATCGAGGCTCCATCGAGCTCTGTGTTTTCTTACAGTTTGTAAAATTGAATTAGATACGGTTAGGAATCTGACCTCGTAGCAGACCCGCACATATTTCCAACTCCCAGGTTCATCGTGTTTTGGGGTGTTTTGTTTGTTCAGCTGGAATGGCCATCAAACAGCCAGTCCATGTCTTCCGCGTCGAACTCCCTCTCCGCTCCTGCCTCGCTCCCTCCTGAGACGGCTGTCCCCTCTCACGCTCTCCCGGCCGCGCCTCACCACCAACACGGGTCCAAGGAAGGGTTATCAGCTCTGGAGGAGCACCTTATAGCACATGCATACATTTATGGCACCAGATCTGAAGTAACCTATCGTTCTTAAGAATTCGTTATGAGATCTGAGGATATGCTTAACATATAGCTTTACTAATGATTATTTATTAAAATATGAAATAAAAATACTCTTTTTTTTATTCTGTTTGAAAATGTGCATCTGAGACTCTTAAAAATAAAGGTTCCAATTTGAACCAAATCTTAACATTTTAAAGTTTAAGACAGAACTTTGTATTCACTAGCTGAAAATAAACCTTATGTGTTTGTGGAGTGTAAAAAACAAACAAACAAAAACAATATCCTGTGCCTCTACAAACTTATATTGGCTGTATAGAGTTGCAACAACAACAACAACAACATGTTGCTTACAACTTAAGTGTTATTGTGTTAAAACAATTGGGCAAATGCCACACCACTGAGATAAGGCCACTGAGAGCACAGATGCACAATGGCTGGGGAGCAACACATACCAAAGAACATACTCAAGTGAAGAGGCAGCGGGCAGAGAGCGCAGGATGAAGCCTCTCTGCACTTCACTCTCTTAGTACTACCTTTATGGGACCCTGTCACAGCAGAGCCTCCTGCCTCGCAGATATGGGCCAGCATACGGGCACAATAGCACTGAGTTCACCGGGTGACTCGAAACACTTAATGTTCCACCGCTCTCAAGCACCTTTCCCCAACCCCATTCTATATAGTATGCTGGTGTGAGGTAATGAGAGAGAGTTTGTGTGTGTGTGTGTGTGTGTGTGTGTGTGAAGTGCTAAACAATACCAGATAATCCATTGCCAGATAATCCGGATTTGTTGCACCTTAGTGTTTAACAATTTGGACAAACGTTGTCCAAATGTGTCCTCTCCAGTGATTAATTGTTTCAAGATGCTGTCGTGCTCCATTCACCACTATATTAATTCTTAAATGAACTGGATTGCTGTGTGCTATCTGAACGGATTTACTGTCATTATGCTCACATTTGTCGATCTGTGTGCAGGAGAGGAAATGAGAAGGGGAAACTATTTGCACATTTTGGAATGAAGTCTTTCCCTCTGCTCCTGTTGGTCATCCCTCTTCTACACCCCAGTCAGCCAAAGCTAATGCACAAATGAAATGTTCCGGAACATGTGAAAAGAGTTCTTTGTATACATTTATAAAACAACAAACATGGTGTAAATTTGTATATATGATAGATAGATAGATAGATAGATAGATAGATAGATAGATAGATAGATAGATAGATAGATAGATAGATAGATAGATAGATAGATAGATAGATAGATAGATAGATAGATAGATAGATAGATAGATAGAGTATACATACACATATGTATAAATATTTGTATATGACTTTGCATTATTAATTTAAGACAACTGATGTATTTTTAATGAGCAACAAAGTTGGATAAAATATTATTATTATTTTCAAATAACCAGGAATATTTTTGAGTTTTCATTTTGTTAAATGTGACAAAATACTTTATGGTAAATATATATATTTTTTAGATTATTTACAAGTTCCTTTGTTTTCCGAACACTACACAATTGATTAAAATATAGAATATAAATAATTGACACATTCATAAGTTCTCATACAACCATTATAGATTATTTATTTATGAAGGATTTATTTGACTGTTACTTGAATGTTATGCACCATCATGCTATTGTTATAGGCAGTAGGGCGTGATTCAGTGCACAAACATGCTAATATTAGTTTAACAGATATCAGACGACGTGTTTCTGTCAGCCAGATTTTTACCCGCAGCACATATGTGTGTGATGGTTGTTGACGCTCTGAGGTTTACCTTTGATTTTGTCTGTTTGTTCACACAGCTGACAGGTACATCATGTGCAACATGGAATCGCACTTACTCTCACTAGAATACTTTTTCCGCCGTCACCAAACACCACAGGAGCTGTGGAGCACTGTTATTACTACATCAACTCACTGGCATTTTCAATTTCACACAACAAATGGAGAGCGGAGGTGGAGACTACTTATCACTCCTGGAGAGAATTTCTAAGGTAGTAACCCTACTTTAGTGGTTTTAGTCCTAAATACTGCTTCTCACACCCTAATCCTTTAAGAGAGGACAGTGTGTGAGTGTGTGTGTGCACATGTCTGGTTATACTCCCCTTGGCCTTTTGTTGCCTTTAGAGAACCTTTCCTAGGACTATTTCTCAGTCCTGAAGCACCATGTTATGAAGGAACAAGTCTTTTGTGTTGTATGTGTGGGTTTCTTCATGTGCATATATGTGTATGTGGCCACACAGGGCTAAAGGTTCTGAAGTGGGTTGTGGTTTTCAGCTCCCAAGTTCAAAGCTGAGGGGGGCTGAAAAGCGGGAAAAGATGATGAGACCTCTCTAATGCGCCTTATTTAAAAAATGTTAGGAATAAAGAAATAAAAGCTGGCCAGAAACAATGGCCGTCCTCCCTGAGAGGCAGCAGCAGCGGAGGTGAAGTGCCCTGAGATTGCAGAGCAGAGGCTCAAACAGAGAGGCATCTGGCAGTGCAGGGGCTGCTTATAATCTGCCCTAATGATTAATGTCCTCTAGTAAATTTACTAAGGATTTCTCCTCTCCTTTTCTGTCATGAATGCATTGTGTGAGACCTCAGAGAAAGTATGCCTCTGTGTGTATGTGCATGTTGCCGGCAGAGAAAGTGACAGAGATGAGGTTAAGTGGGCTGTTTAGATGTAACAGATGCTGAGTGAGTGAGTGAGAGAGTGAGAGGAGAATGAAAGGACATCTCAGGGCTGCGGAAAAAAAGTGAAAATAATATAATTGCACTGGGTCTCTCCGTATCACACAGATGCATACGCGTTTGAACCCAGAGTGTTGGATGTATACGGAAACACGGCTCAAATAGAGTCAAAAAACGATAAATCAATAAAATGTCTCAAATAACAATAAAACTCTCTTTCTTCTCTAATATAACCTTTGCTCTATTTTTGTTCCATCTCACGTTCGTTTATTTCTGGGTCATGTTTTGGAGTGGGGCAGGAAGTTTTTCCTGGGTATTTATGTGCCGAGAGGATGTGCCGTGGAGCACGAGGGAGGCCGACAGGGTGGCAGACCCCTGCGTGAGGAGCATGACGGGAGGGAAGAGGAAGTGAGCTGTGTGTCCACCACTGTTTGTCTTCCCCTGCGGTTCTGCCCGGCTCTGTCACAGACCATTGTGGCCTGGGTAGATTGATGGGCAGCAGTGCAGGAAGCTGAGAGCTGGGAAAGAAAAACTCTGAAACAGGTAAAAGAATACGCTGCTTCATCCTCGTGACTTTTTCTTTCATGTCTTCCTTTCTTGTCATGCATTTCAGTTTTCCAGTAAGTGGCTTTACTTTGCACACTGTAAAAAATGTCTACTCTAAAAAAAGTTCAGATGCTACCTTTAAATTTGAAGTATGATAAAAAAGGCTGTAAAAGTCATTTCAACTTAAATTATATTTAATTTTGAAATTTGCTTATTATTTTGATGAGTTAAAGTAACGTAAAAACACAAGATGCCATGACTTGTTGATCATATCATTTTTTTACAGTGCACAAGCATATTTACAAACAAATATACACAGATATAAAAATATATGTGAGTGGAGTAGCATGCTATCTTTGCCATTTTATGCATGTTGCACAAGTAGTTATGTCCTTTATGCCTTTATCTTTATGGTGATTGTGAAGTGGGGATTTCTATATTTTTCCATTTTTTTAAAAAATTGAGATATATACATCATCTGAAAGCTGAATAAATAAACTTTCCATTGATGTATGGTTTGTTAGGATAAGACAATAGTTGGCCGAGATACACCTATTTGGAAATCTGGAATCTGAGGGTGCAAAACAATCGAAACATTGAGAAAATTTATGTTCGCGACTGTGCTGCATTCATTCACAAAAATAAATGTTTTATATATTTACGGTAGGAAATCTACAAAATATCTTCATGGAACATGATCTTTACTTAATATCCTAATGATTTTTGGCATAAAAGAAAAATCGATAATTTTGACCCATACAATGTATTGTTGGCTATTGCCACAAATATACCTGTGTGACTGTGTTACTAAAGTTTGGGGTTGGTAAAAATGTTTTCAAATGTTTTTGAAAGAAGTCTCTAATGCTCACCATTTATTTTTATGAAAAAACAAACAAGCAATGAAAATGTTAATATTGTGAAAAATTACAACTTCAAAATATATTTTCTATTTTAATATTTTAAAAATGTAATTTATTCCTGTGATGGCAAAGCTGAATTTTCAACATCATTACTCCAGTCTTCAGTGTCACATGATCCTTCAGAAATCATTCTGATATGCTGATTTGCTGCTCAATAGCATAGACTAAAAAATAGTCAGTGTTGAAAACAATTGTGTTGCTTAATAGTTTTGTAGAGACCATACATTTTAATACATATTTTTGCTGAATAGATATTTTTAGACATATATATATATATATATACAGTATATATAGACATATTTATTTGAAATAGAAATCTTTTGTGACATTATGTCTTTACTGTCACTTTTGATCAATTTAATGCACTGAATAAAAGTATTATAACTTTGAGCGGTAGTGTACAGTATGTGCACCTTACTTGGATTTACAGTTAAATGTCATGAATATAAATACATTTACTGATTGAAAATGAATTGACACTATATGTCAACATGAGGTTCCATATTCAATAAGAATTTATCAGTTTCGTGTTCCATTAAGTCCAGCCATGATGCCCGACCTCAAGATAAAAGCAGCATGAATGACTCACTTGAATCTGACAGCACAAATAAAAGTGAATTTGCACTTATTTGTTGAACTAATGTAGATGTTGTTTTCAAGCAGCATGAATTTAAATCTGGCTGACAAGAGAAGAGAAAACACATTTAAATAAAAGGAAATTGTTGGGTTGTCCCGACTGTTCTTATTTCCTCATTGTCGTCTGTTTTCTATTTTCTTAAACCTTCAGAACTGACCGTAGTTTTACTGTTTAACCTGTGCTGGAGCATCACAGGTCAGGAGCATGTAGGATGAAAAGGAATCAGATCCCAGATGAGTCCTTCTGTTTTGAGCTGCAGAATGAACGCCGGTCCATATGGCAGGGAACGGGTATGTGCTCAGACCAAGCCAACTCTCTCACCCTCTGCTGTTCTTCTTCCTGTGCTCTGTCAATCTTATTGTCCTAATTCATTTCAACATGCTTTTCTTGGCATTGACGTGTCAGGCCCATGCCTTTCTCTCTCTCTTCTCTTTTTCCACCTTGTTTTAGTGTATCACCCCATTTTAGCTTATAATACTTCTGGCACCTAGATACCTTCCCTTGCTCCCTTGTTCCCTTCCTTTCTTTCTTTCTTTCTTTCTTTCTTCCTTTCTTTCTTTCTTTCTTTCTTTCTTTCTTTCTTTCTTTCTTTCTTTCTTTCTTTCTTTCTTTCTTTCTTTCTTTCTTTCTTTCTTTCTCAGTCATTCTGTTTGTACTCTCTATAAAAAAGAGCTTGAGACGAGAGAAAGCAAGAGGGAGAAAGGTCACTTTCGGGTGAGTGATATCACCCCTCCCAAGGTCTATATACCATATGCTCACATTCAGTACAGGCACTCTTTTGCCATGCATACTTGCAAATTAGTAGATATAGTAGTTGTTTTTAAAGATAACAAAAAAAGTAGAAATTAATTTCATTTCCACTGCACGTTTATGTGAAATATATTCCTATGTCTGGCATCTACTGTACATGTGTATCTGCATAGCATATGTGTGAGTGTATGCGAGTGTCAGCTCTTTGTGTTGACACAGCAGTAATTTAAAGAGCCAGTCCGGCCAATGAATGAATGAGTGCGAGTGTGTGTGTACGTGTGAAGGGGATCCTGTTGAGAGTATTTGTGTACACAGATGCAGATCGAGGAGAAAGAGAGAGAGAGAGAGAGAGAGAGAGAGAGAGAGAGAGAGAAAGAAAAAGAGAGAGAGGAGATTGGCCAATGTGTTAGTGTGGTGAGGGCAATCGAGGGGATCGTCTTCCCCGCTGGCCCTTGCCTGGCCCCAGCCGTGGTTCTCCAGGGGTCCCTCAGTTCCTTAGGAAAAACATTTCAGCCCCTCTCACCTCTGAACCCAGCCCTCGGCCTGTTTATCTTGGCTGTGCTGCCTGACAGCTTTACTGATGTTACATATAGCCACACAGGGATTGAAGGAAAGGGAGATAGAGAGGGAGAGACAAAGAAAGACAGAGCGAGAGAAGAGGGGAGGAAAGTAGGAGGTAGAGTTGGTTTACCCAGATCGTAATCGCCACGTTTTGGAGCCTTTTTTGGAGGTCTCGTTCAGCACGACTCATTGGTGATGCTGGAGTACAATTGGGAAAAAAGTGGGAAGGGGAGAGGGGGGGAGTTGAGAAGAAAAGTGGGAGTTGCCCCTAATGCTAATCTACATGATACCAAGTCTTGATGTTTAGTAGTAAATTTAAATACTTAAAGAAGCAATACTAAGTCTTGTATCAGTTATCATGTTCTGACACTAGGGTTAAAGACATTGATCACAGGTTAGAGAGGAAGGTACGTGATCGTTTAATGATCTTATTGTGAACAATTCATCCATCCTATGTTAATTTTTAACCATTTTTTTTTTTACCATGTAATTTTTAATCAAAATGTCATGACTCGATCTTCTGGTGAAACAACTTCTCTCTGATGACATATGCAGGACATCTTCAATCATTCAGTCTGCTTAAACACCGCCCCTTTCTTACAATCAACTGCTACTACATGCAATCAATACACTGCGACTTTAATACTTTTAAACACTTACTGTGATTGGGGCAGGTCTGTGTGCCATTCAGAATTGTCTTAAGAATTGTTCCAATTCAGTTACTCAATTTTAATAGAGGTCGCAAACAATTCTTAAAAATAACTGAAAATAATTTTTAACTAGAAAATGTTGTCAAGATAAACTTTTAAAGGGATAGTTCACCCAAAAATGAAAATTCTGTCAGTAATTACTCACCCTCATGTTGTTCCAACCCCGTAAGACCTTCGTTCATCTTCGGAACACAAATTAAGATATTTTTTATTAAATCTGAGAGTTGTCTCACTCCTCCATAGGCTTCTAAGGGACTGAAACTTGCTGGCCCAGAAAATGTATTAAAGACATCGTTAATATAGTCCAAGTGACTCCAGTGGCTCGATCTTAAGTTTATAAAGCGACGAGAATACTTTTTGTGCGCAAAAACAAACAAAAATAACAACTTTATTCCACTTTTCATTTCCTTCTCTCTGGGCCTCGGGTCTTTTCACGTAGTGTTTAAGCGTAGCGCGTCTGTGTTGCACGTCACCACGTAGGCTCACTATTGGCCTACGCTGGTCATGTGTGATACGTGGTGACGTGCAACACAGACGCGCTACGCTTAAACACTACGTTACACTTTAATGTATAAAAAAGCATTGTTTAAAAGTTTTGAAAACTCTTAAAGCTTAAAGGTTTGATAGATATTTTTTTGCAGTGTGGGGATGGGCGATACCACTTAATTTGTTTTAGATACGATACCGATACTTTCAAGGCCAGTATTGCCGATACCGATACCAATACCAATACCAATACGATACCTCTAAACTGAACTTTAAAATTAGAAAATGTCTTAAATTATTGAATTACTAAGATTAAAATGGGTAATGACACCCACTTCACATTATATTTGAAAGGCATTTTAACATTCAATACGCCTTAATTGGAATGTATTAGATTATAATTTTATTTACACATGGTTAAAATGTTTACTTCTACAAAAATCTACAAAATATTATAGGCCTGTTTGAACTATGGTCACTGTAAAGTTAATTGTCATAAGGGACTGCCAGTGATAGGCTGTTGCACCAATAAAATGCAACCTTTTTATTCTGACAGTGTATGATTTCTATTAAAATTAGTTACAGAATAGAACACCAGTATGAACTTTTAACATTCAATTTAAAACAATTTAATTGCACAAACTATGTAGGCTACAATTTGTTTATTGTGAAATAGCTCAAACATATGTTTTTCTGTCTTCTGTTAAGCATTGTTCTGGGAAACGCAGCCCTGTTTGAATGCATTGTCAGCAGTGTGTGAACGGATCAGTCTGTGATCGATTGGTTCTGACTTGCAGTATTTGCGTGTATTCAGTTGAGATAAGCAGGATTCTACTACACAATTATTCACTAACATAGGTTATTCATCCAATTCAGTGCATAGTGTAAGCATTAGATTTCTTGTCAAATAAACAAAATCACTGGTAAAAAAAACAAAACACTGTCGTAATGATATTTTTGTTTGAGTATCGATACTTTCGATACTTGACGTCAGTATTGATATATCGATACTTTGTATCGATATGCCCATCCCTGCAGTGTAGTAATTCTGTCACTTCCTGTGGAGTGTGGCCTAATTTTGCCTAAGCCAAAATTGGCTGCCTGAGTAAAATTCTCCAATGGATTTGAAAACATCAACTCAATCAAATGGAAAATACAAAATAGATCTTGTAAGTTTACATTCAGAAAGAGCTTGTTCTTGTGCCAAGAACTGAATAGAACCCAGCAAAATACTTTTTTTTTTGGTTTGCTTGTGTTTGAAATGGTTATTTTGAGTGGATTTAATAGTGTTACATGGTAGTTTTGATGTGGTTTGGTATGATAATGTTTATGATGATGTTTGATTACACTCTCATTTGTTTGGTATGATTATGTTCAGTTTGAAGGTGCTTAGATCAGTCTGGTATGGTGGTGTTTAATTTGGCGGTTTATGGTGGTATGATGGTGTAATGTGATGTTGTACGGCTTGGATTTGTCTTGGGGTGTGTTCAGTTCTTCAAGGCATTGTTGCTTATGCAGCTGGACAAGCTGTAATAACACAAACACATCTTAGCACAGCACTGCAGGTTGTATTATCCCAGATCATGTTTCCCACAGCACACAACCTGACTTGTTGGTGGTGGTGGTGGGGGGGGACTACACCACAATTACTACGGTGATTAATCACCTGAGACAGTGCCTTAACAGATGTGTTTGTTTGTAAAAATGTTTGCTTGTCTTATTAGCCCCAGTGGTCACCCATGCAAATCACACCCCAGTGTGTCTCCTGTCTAAATGGCTGTTGCTCTTGCATGGTTGTTATAATACCATGTGGCATTATTGTTTGGGCTGTTGCTCAGTGAATGTTGAAATCCAGTGGGTTAGCAGATTAGTGCAGCCATAAGGGACTGTAAGGGTGTAAAAACATCCAGTGGACAAATGTGACAAAATCCAGACCGTAGTTTTCATCCCCTTCGCTAAAATTCCGAACCAGAAAAACATGCTGGTATTTCTGCCACAGATATTAGCACTGACATAAGCAGTTTTCTAATGTCAACAGACTACATGAGTTCAGAGGACCTTTACGACATTATGCATGCTTCTATAAAACATTCTGGATTATTCTTTATGACATCATCTTTTTTTTTCTCGGGTAAATGTTATGGCATTCTTTCTGACATCATTCACTTGTTTCCATCCTTTTCCACTATCTATCTATCTATCTATCTATCTATCTATCTATCTATCTATCTATCTATCTATCTATCTATCTGTCTATCTGTCTATCTGTATATCTGTCATTGTCAAATATATACTTAAAATATCAGGAAATGTTCAATCATTTGAATTTAATTAATTAATTTTCTAAATGCTAAATTATAGAAAATAACTTATGTATTTAGGAGATTATTATAGCCTAATTAAAAGGATGGGTAACACTTTATTTTACAGTGTCTTTGTTACATGTAGTTACTGTACTAGTAATAACTATAAATTACATGCAACTAACCCTAAACCAAACCCCAATCCTAACCCTATATGTACATGTAGTTAATTATTATTACTCAGTATACCTAAATGTATAATTACACTGTAACACAGAAAAGGACACCTTAAAATAAAATGTAAAATGAAAGATGCAAGTCTTGATAGACTGTAGATGTAAAGAAAATACAGCAGATTTGCTAATTTTAGATTAAAAAAAAAAAAAAAAAAAATTTTCCCCCCAGTCATATCATAATGTAATAATCTTTTAATATTTGTATTTGATGTTATATTTCTAGTCTATTGTTGAATTATTAACTTGTCTCTCTCTTGCTCTCTCTTTCTCACGGTGCATGATTTCACCAAGTACAACATGTTCCTGAATCAGGAACAACATTCCAATCAACCAGTCAGATTTGAGGGACAAGTTTACAGTTTATTTCAAATTTTAGCTTACAACAAGGTTTTCTACATCAGTGTTATTCACCTATCATTTCTCTCTGATTTTAAGGATAAGTTGTGGGTTTTTTCTGAGAGTGGGGTTAAATTTAGGGATAGGGATAGGTTTCAGACAAAATTTCCGGACAGGAATATTGTACCAGGATCAGATTTGGCAAAATCACGGTAACCCTTTCTCACCCAAACGCAGATAAAATATTGTGTAGAATATTTTCCATGAGATAATCCTTCCTCTCAGGAAGAATTCCAGTCATACCTGTTCTTACATTCATTGTGCAAAATCTTAAACAATACATTGTATTTTTATTATGTAATCTGTCACCTCTCCTTAAAACACATACATCCAAATTATGTACCCTTTTTGACACCATTCACATCATTCTCACATTGTGTATATTTAGTGAAAACATAAACCTTGTTACACAACATTCTACAGCATAAATGATAGCATCATCGATCCTCTCCTTCTGTTCTGTCTGCCATCTCTGTGGAAACAGTGCTCTACAGTACAACAGCTGTGAGAACAGAGGTTGTAAGGGTCAGTCACAGGCTGAGAGAAAGATCTGTGTAGGCCTGTCAGTAGTTACATAGATTTTAACATCTGGCATGGCCCTAGAGAGAGAGGGCAGAGAGAGAGAGAGAGTTAAAGCGCTCTATGTCATGCATTGACAGCCTAACCCTGACTGACCTTTGACTACTGCTGTCCTTCACTCTCTACCAAACCAGGACATTAGTCAGCCGTGGAATCTCCCTTTCACCTTTACTCTCTCTAGATCTGTTCTCAGAAGAAGTGTTAGCTATTTTAAAACTATATTAAATATTATGGGGAATCTGAGTGTAAATTATGTTTAGTTTAACCGACACTCTCTGTCATATATACCTTATTTGTTTTAGACTTTGGATGCATGATGAATTATTTAGCTTTGTTGGGCACGGTTTTGGAACATTAGTAATGACTTTGTGGCTTTTAATGTTGTCATAGAATAAAGTGCTCAGCTCACAAAACATAATAAACAGAATTACTAGGGCAGGAACCGATTCCATTAAAACATACCAGAGCCGAATGACCTTCAATTCCATTAACGTTTTTTTTCCCACAAGTGTATTCTTCTGTCGATGCAGACGGAATTACTTTTTTGAGACAGTTTGTTTTAGTGAATCATTATTTTGGTCAAACACACAGCATGACCAATGTTATCCGATTCCTGACCGAATTACTTTCATGATCCGGTTCTTTTTACTGGATCAAAAACATATAGCTTGACCAGTGTAGTCTGATTCCTGAACAAGTGTCTCTTATATTAGTGAATTAGTGAAAAGTTATTGAAAAACAGATTTGCTTATATAACATGTATGAATTTTGTTAGTAGTATTTCATAAAGATGCCATTTTTTGTTTGTTGTCTACTATAGTTCCAAGGTCAATTATTGCATTGCATTTATTCATTAAAAAAGTCTTTGTAAACTCACATTTGTTTTAAATGTATTTAATACTGAAATTATCTAATCATTTGACAACTAAATTACATTTATTTCCCCCCAATATTTATTCCTTACAGGTATTAAAAGAATTGTTAATGCAACTGTTAAGGGACCGTAATTGTTATGATAATCAAAAGTGGAACCATTAAAGTCTCATTACAATTCTAATTATTTTCATGATTTTTTATCACACAACACTTTTTTTTCTTTTGTCAAATCAACTTAGATAATTTATGTGGTTCAGATAACATGGTAGTTTGAATTTCTGTTGATTAAACCAATCTCCTTTGAATTAACTAATTTTTTTTTTATTTCAATAATTTTTAAGGCAACCAGGTTACTTACTTTTTAAAAAAAATTAAACCAACAATATTTTTTACAGTGTAAATAAGATGCCAATTTTGCTGCAAGAAATCAGTTGTTGTCGGCTAATACACCAAACTGAAGCTTCATGTCACTGGTTAGGTTATATTCATTTTGGTGTCTTATTTAGTCCTATATGCATAAATGAATATGAGCTATTATCTAATGTGCTATTTAGCTGACACTTTACATAACAGAGCATCACAGTTTTTGCACTAGGATATAATGCTGCTACTCATGGCTTGTAAATCATTTGTATGGCTTGAACCTTCAACATTCTGTTTACCTCAGTTCTTTACCATAGACTGCGCTATTTATAAGATGAGCTGAGCCGTCTTGTGGAGGTCTGCATTGGTGTTTTGTCTCAGGGGTGTTAGAGTGACAGCAGTCACACCCAACCTCCTGGACCGACCCGTCTTGATACTTCCTATCCCAAGAGGACCAATGCTGTTTGTTTGGTTTTTGTAAAGTTTATACTAAACTGCATCCGATCTTGCATAATAACGAGTGTTCCACATTAGGCATTGGGAGCTGGGACTCCACAGAGAGAAAAAGAGTATGGACAGAGCTAGTGTGAACAAGGCAGGAATCTTAAAAAAAAAAATGTGGGGGGAAAACATAGAGGTAAAATAATCTGATCAGAAAACTGATTATGAGTTAAATAAAGAATATGAGATTAAGGGGAAGGAATCTTTTTCCTGAAGCATGCTGAGCATGGACACCCCGCTTACAAATGCCAACTGGCCTAGAAGTGATAGATGAGCTGAAGGAAGGAATTGAAGGGAAGGGAGGAGGGTCGTAGGGCACAAGAAAGGGTAGTAGCTACGAGCCAAGAGAGGAAGCCCAAGAAAGAGTGAGAGGGCATTCATGACCAGACAGAGAGATAGATGGGGATGAAAAAAGAGCAGAATTACAAATTTGATAAAGGATTTCTCAATAATAGGGGCCATATTGAGAACAGGGCTATCTGGACCGGGACATCTGCAGAATCCATTACAGGGTGTGCAGTGCATTCGTGTGTTTTTTCTGCCTGGCTGGCCCAAGACTGTGCAGCAATGCTAAGCTCAGGTTTCGCCTGTGTGCGGCGGGGGGCCGTCTCCTGTTGACGCGTGATGATTTAGTCAGGTGTGAGCGTGCACTTTCCAATTTGGGGGGAAATAAATTAGAAGTGATTTTTTATGAGGACGGTGTCCCAGTTCCCCGTCTTGCAGTACACCCCTACTGTGCACTGTCAACCCAACTGATGTGTTTATAAAGAGCGCTGAGGCCAGACCTCCGGGCCCTTCCAGCGCACACTGACTTACACAAGCTCATAGGCTTTGCTTGCAAACATGTACACAAACACACACATTTAAAGGGGTCATGAACTGGATTATTTTTTTATTTTATAATGTTTCCTGGGGTGCCCTTAATATGTTAGTATGATAATAATTTAGAAATAAATGCCATTTTTCCTCTGATTTGAACGCTCTGTTTTAAGGGGCGTGTCTGCTGTGAGACTTCAGTATAAACGCCCACTGCTGTGATTGGCTGACATGTTTGCATATGAAATAGCTAGCATTACATGTGAAACTCTCTCTCTCGAAATATTTTACTACGTTTTTACCATTACAGCTATCAAGATTAATGAATCATGAAAAGTGATGATTATAGCATTATATTTAGATCTTTTCCCAACACATGTAAGGTTGCAGTGATGAGCATTGAGCAGATGAAAGACAGTCTGTTGATCGCGTGAATGAAGTGATCTCATCATTGCAACGCAATCTCTGCACTCTCACGAATGCTTTCACCAAATAACAATGCAAACACAATGTAAATACAGTAAGAGCTTCGTTGTGCAGTGTAACAGCATCATTGATTTCATAACTAGTTTTGGCAAGTGTACAGATAAACTCGCCTGTGTGATTAACAGCTTGGGCGACTGGAAAGGGAGCGTTCTTTGATCGCTTTCTGTACATAATTTAATCACATTTTAAATAACAGATTACAATTTGGATTTCATACATTCATTTCTTATTCAAACAAAATCCTGTCATCCAGCAATCTCCTCCCCATTCATTCATATTTTTTTTTTTACCAAAAATGTGTTTTAGGTGGACAGATCAATACAGTAAGAACAAAGAACATGTAGGATGTTGGAAAATAACAATGTCTTTTCTGTTAACCAAATGCTTTTTAATATTCGCTATATTACTTCAATGCAAGTGAACAAGCGCACTGTTATTTGCTGCTTAGTAATATGTATGTTCAAGTAAGCCAGAAATGTGCAGCTTCTGTGCAATATGCTGTATTTAATGTCATGATGACTCATGAGTTGAGTATTTGCGCTAAATCCGCACAGATTTGGCGTACACGAACTTCCCCAGCAGAGTGAGTAAACATAGTAACACACCAAATTGGCTAGTGATTTGACAGCATTACCGCCAAAGTTAATTTTTACCCGCATTTGGCGGGTTGGCGGGTGTTAATTTCAAACCCTGATTAGGATCATTTGGAAGGTAATGGTATTGATCCTGTGTTGATGTAACTATTCACTAACGCTCCAGTGGGCGGCGCCAAAGACACCGTGATGTAGACAGAGGTGTTGATTGTCTTTCGCTGCCCTATGATGTCATAAGTCCCCACTTTTGAGATCCTGTCGTTTTCTAGCCTTGGTTTCAATAAAAGCTGTTTTTGGAATAACAAGGAAGTTTTTAGTTTTGAAACTTACAGGATATTTTTATAGTATAACGACCTCTTAACTGTCAAAAGATCAAAGAATGTTTGAATTCTCAGTTCATGACCCCTTTAATGTTGAATATATATATATATATATATATATATATATATATATATATATATATATATATGTATAAAAAAGCAGGGTCCCATCACATTGAAAATTTAATGTTTCAGGATTTTTAATATTTAAAAGAATTACTATGACTAATTGCTATGAAATTTAAAACTCTGCACTATTTCTAGGTCATAAATTAAATGTGCAAATTTGTCAAATTTGAACTCTTATGTGCAAATTATATTAATACAAAAGGGGGATATACCCAAATACTAGAGATTCTCAAATTTGTGTATATTTTTGATTCAACTTTTCGAAATCAAAACAAAATTCTGCATAAGGAAAATTAAGCCAACCTTTAGGACATTTAAGATTTTTCCCTTTGTTATTACTTTCATAAAGATTATATTTTTCTCAATATAGTAATTACAATTGTAATTACTATATTGAGAAAAATATAATTCCTATTACCATAATGTGAAAAATATATATAAATTGTAAAGTATTTCTATTTGTAGTGGTGGTATTTGTTGTGTTACCTTTATTTATGCTGATTTTAATTTTAAAAAATCATTGATTTGACACAACAGTAATTAGAATGTGTGGGAAATGTGCTTAATTGTCATGAAAATATATGTTAATCAATTGTGTTAACAATTTTTTGATAATGTTCCTTAATAGGTACATTGACTTTAAGATATATAGATAATATATATATATATGTGTGTGTGTGTGTGTGTATGTTAAGGTGAAGCTATGATTGGACCATCAAAGCTGTATGCCAAAGAAAAAAATATTTTCCCTCGCTCTTCTTTTTCCCTTGTGCTGCTTGAAGACTAATATTTTTGCAGAGGAGGCTGCAGTGAGTGGGCTGTGCTGACGGAAGCGCCCTGACTGAGCTCTACAGGAGGCTGTGCTCAGGAAACCCAAACCCTCAGTGACCTCTGACCTTTGCTACCGCTGCAACATCTGCACCAGAGAGAGGAAAGGAAGGGACAAAGAAAGAGAAGAACAGACACTGAGATACAGTGAGGATGGAGAGGGAAAAGTCTCATCAGACTAGGTGCTAAGGTTTGGTTTGTGTGGTTAGAATGTGAGAGATGGTAATCTGTACTATTACTGTAATCCTCTGACAGCAGGGGTGTTAATGACAAAGCCAGATCACAACAGCAGTGGCAGGAAACAAGCTCTCCGAACCATCAAGAGAACAGCAGTCTCACTCTTCTGAGGGTTTGCAGGACTTCGAGACTTGTGCCAGGTTCACATTGCAACAATAGTAGCCCACTGGTAATGGTGGAAACTCTGAATAGCCTTTATAAAAGACTTGAGTCATTATACAAAAATATATTTACTTTAAAAAAAAAACTCCCCTACACTTCTTTGAAATCCTGAATGAATACATCTTCTACCTGATGTTTAACGGACGCACAATAGACACCCTTTAGCTGCCATCAGGGGAGGGGCAAGAGAATTGGGTTCAAAGTCTCACCTTTACGAGCGGATATAACATGACTGGGAGTGGCAGAGAAAGAGAGGAATAGATTGAGTGGAAGAGGAGGAAGTGGGCAGTGTAGTTTTTTCCAGCTCATGCTCCGGGCTGGGTGAGGGGCAGTAGTGATGGGCTGGGTGGTCAGAAGAACTGTGTAAATGTAGAAAATCTCATGGGCATGATCATAGGACTCTCAGATTTCTCTTACACCAGCTTTATCTTCGTTTTGATCACTTTTGCTCAGTTTTATACATGCCTCCATGTTTGCGTTATTGCAACCTAAGTTCTCCCTCTCTGTTTGGGTTTTTACTCTGTGAGGTCCCAAGAGAATAGTCTGAGGGAAATGTTAAAAAAATCATGTGCTTTAACACGTACCAAAATACCCAACAGCCCTTTGAGCCAATTTGCTGCATTTCAGTGCGCTATTCAAAAAAACAGACATATAATGTTGTGTTTTTTCTTGTCCAGTGCTCAAGCCCGAATCAATTTGTCCTCTTCGACAATATCAAGCCTAGAGATGCACAGCAGTGTTTGGGAACTGAGCGGGTGTTGAAATCTGCTGAGTGGTATTGTTAACAGAGCTCACAGGTCAGTCTGTTGCTCGGCCTGACTCTGGGGCCCACTCGAAATGTCAAATCTGATTGGCATGATTGGCTACGGCGCTGTGGGAAGCGTCCTGCCTCGATCCAACGGAGAAAGCTGTCAGCAGATAGGGAGAAACCCAAACACAGCCGGCCACAAAGCTCGGCCGTACCTCCAAATCCAACACTCACGGTAAAAAATAAAGTTTAGATGGGTTCTCTGTAGCTTGCTCCTGTGGCTTTCTCTCCATTTCTTTCTGCTTCTTTCTGTCCAGCGCCCTTGCTTGTCCCCGAACACTTACTATACTTGATTTCTAAAAACAAATCCATACAGCACGTTTGAATTAGCAACATCTATTCAATAACAATGATGTAATCCATTTATACTCAGGAATCCGGCTTTAATGCGGCAATGGAACGCTGGAATGCTGCAGAAAAACAAACGCGGCGTAGGAAAATAGACAAACCGGAATAATAGTAGGCAGAGAGGAAGAAAGCACACGAGAGACCCTCAGAGAACATTCATCTTAGATGGAATTGTGAAAGTATGAAAGAATTGCTAATGCGTGTTGTTTTCTATCACTGCCAGATCTCATGAGGTTTTTTGGTCTTTTTTGGTGCTTTTATTTAGGAGAGAGAAGAGAAAGGAAAAGAAATGGGGAAGAAGGGTAGAATCAAGAACAGGATCAGATCCCGAACCGAATTTGACCTCTAGTGTCCTGTATTATACTCCAGCTCAATGTGTCCGAAACCAGTAGGCCATGGATCCATAAAAGAATGAGGGCTATGAAGGTTTAGTGGGTTTGGCAGAGGGTAGAGTCACTCAACTCCTGCTCCTCTCTTTAGAGAGAAAGAAAGAGGAGCAAAAGTGATGCTGATTTTTGTAACCTAATTCTAATACTGAATACATCATTTTTCCATGCCCACAGTCATTTCTCTGTTCCCTGGCTTAGTTCAGTTGCTGCTTCTCATTGTCCATTGGGCCGGCTCACTCTCGAAACCTTAACGGCAAATTACAAAGTCAAAGCTCAAATCATAAATAAGCATAAGATAATATTTTCATTCTTTGGGAGGAGGTTCGAGAGGAAAATTCAGGCTCCTGTTATCTTCTCTTTGCTGTGCCGTAATGTGTTTGCCTTATTAATGGGATGGAAAGGACAGAGGTGACTAAATCATTCATGATGTCAAAGAAATGAAATATAAACTGTTGCTATGGAGAGTGCTGCAGTGGCCAAAAAATTGACATTATACTCATGATCTAAGGTAATCCCTAAAAATATAATCAGAGGAATAATAACAGACCCGACAATCTGATTAATCTGCATTTAATCCAGGCAAAATATCTTCAGTGGATTCCTTTTTTTGTGTGTGTTGATGTATTCTAGTATTTCTGAAAATTGCATATAGTGATGTATGGTTGTTGTATACTGAAGTTACTAGAATGTGTTTTGATGGTGTCAGCTGTCAGGGCTATATAATGTTGTCTTATAACTCTTCTATCACATGTATGTATTGAGCCACCTGGTGGACCTCATTACTGAAGCTGCCACACAGAGGTGGGGAGGAGGCTATGAGCAGGTATTTACAACCTCCAGTGTGACGTGCTAGCAGCTTTAACAAGAGAACACGAGTTAATGTTTAATGCAAAGCTGGTCAAATGGATGCTCAATTTTCTGTATTCTGATGTGATGACATGGTCATGAAACTCACACTAGCCAGACAAACACACACTAAAAATATAAAACAAGCAACTTATTTTATTCGTTCTGAGGGCTATGAAAAGTCTTGAAAAAAAAAAAAAAAACTACTATCTTGAGTACATTACAGAAGATACTAATGTACTAACTCTGAAAAAAAATCTTATACCTGGGAAAAATCAATTTCTAAAACTGTAAAAAATTATAAAACTTAAACAAATTATTTTTTTAATCAAATTATTATTACAGTGTATTAGTGTATATTGTATTATTATAGTGTATTACACTATATACAGTATATTATATTTATTAAGGATTTAATCTGAACTCTCCGTTTATCAATTGAGACTCATGTGTTATTGTTTATATTCTCTCTCTCTCTCTCTCTCTCTCTCTCTCTCTTAGGCTATATATAGGCTATATATATATTAGACTATAGGCTATATATTAAGAAAACAATAACAAACCTGTGTCAGATGAGGCAGTCTATACCAATTTTATGTTAAAAAAAATGTCTTTGCTTTTTCTCATCCAGAATATTATGTTAAGAAAAATATGCAAAATATGAATAATAATAATCAGCACTGATTTTGCATCTAGGTCATTCATCACATTGGAAATTGAAGGTTAAGTGTGTTGCATTATGGGATATAGTATTCCTCTAGTATGCTTTGCTTGCACATTTTGGCATGTAATACAGGTATTCCACTCATACAGAAAATCTGCGAACATTTGAGTAGTATGCTAGTATGCTATTCCGAACATAGCCATTCTCTGGAGAGCTCCTCATATCCAGGCCCACTACTTACACTTCTAATGAGCAGATCGTTGTCCTCTAACAAGCCTGTAGAAGAGAAAATGACAGCCCTGAAGATGCCTCTTCACAATGCTAACAGGATCATTCAGCTCATCTCATAAGTTAGCGCTTTGATTAGCTAATGAGACAGCAATAATATTAGCTGACTTGACACAGCATTTAAGAACACAGTGATGTTAAACGTCTGGACAGTCACTGTGGAGTTTCTACAGATAAAACTGACAGAGAGACTGTTGAAGAACCAGACATGAGAAATGTAGTTTGCTTTCTTACGTTTGGCTCTTCAGTGATGAAACCCGGTCATTGGTCCAGGTGTATTCTCTCTTTAAATTAATCTCATTCTACCTCTAATTCTATACTTGACCACTCTGTACAACTTCTTCTCACACTTCATTTACAGCTTGCCTTTTAGTTACCACCACAGAAGCAGTAACATCTCAGGCCTGGAAAAACATGGCTGCAAATGTGGGCTGGTGTGTGCGTGCGTTCATGTGCCAGGCCAAAGGGAAGTTAAAACACATATTACACACACTCGCAATCTCAAGTAGCCTTGACCTCCTGCCCAGAGTGTGGCTTCCCCACAGCTCAGCTCATACATTTTCAGACACACATACACATACATGATCACATCATCACACACCACAGTGCAGTTACAGAACAAGGTAATTGCCCATAGCCGGGTGGGTCTGAGGGCAAGAACAAGGTTTTACAGCACAGATGAAAATAAAATATAAGGACTTTGTGGTTCACAGTACAGTTGGAAAGACAAATATTATTTTTTACGAGGGAGCTAGAAGGCCGAGGCTAGATGTATAAAACACCTTAATGATTGAATAGCTTAGGTATTAAATCTTCCGACCTGAGCTCTGTCAGGGAGCCTATAGCATTAAATTGGACAGGATGAGGTTGAAGCGAGAGACCAACCATGTGAGTGTGACAATGTGGCCAGAGGGAGAATAAACCCTCCCAACACTTTGCTTCCTGGCAGGGACACCCTCTCCGTAAATCTTTGTGTTGGACAGCTTTTGGTGGTTTAATAATTACCTGCGAATGAATAAGCTTCACTTTTTGAAGTGAACTCCGAGACTAGGGTGAAGGATGCATTTTTGAATGGTGCCCTGTGTGGCTCTTTCCTTGAAATTGAACTCTTTTTAAGATTTAAAGAAAATTAAAATATTCTACATGCTTTTGCTCTTATAAACCACTTAACCACTACCAATTATAAAATAATTAAAACAGTTATGCCTCCTTCCAACGCAAGTAATCTTCACAAGTTGATTATATACAGGATAAAACAACCTTTCTTAGATTGTATTAGTCCATCATATTACTTATCAGCTCTTTTTGTTATTTAATAAATGCTTTAATGTCTAGTATTGCAACCCTTCGCATATATTGAAAGACATAGGCTATATATATATTTTTTTTAATACACATGATTATTTAACATATGGCACGTTACATTATTTCTCTATTTCTTTTTTCTAATGCTAAACAACTATATGGTTTATGTTAAATTAAAAATATACTGTTCATAATTCATAATACATTGAGGGTCATTTATAGAACTTTTGTTGTTAGTTCATAATAGCAAATGCGTTAACTAGTTTTAACTGTTAATTTAGCATTATAGTAAAATTGTACCTCTGTATAATATATTTATAACCCATAAATGTGAGTCCAGATGCATCATGATGTTAGTTTTGTCAGGCTAATTTTCTTTCCTATGGTTGTTAACTTGATTAGATATAGCCTAGCCTATAGGCTATATATAATTTTTTAATTATACTTTCCTACCTTATTTTCTATGCCTACAAATGAAAGGAAACTTGTAAATACATCATCTAAATGTATTTGCTTTGCTTTGTGTGTGCTACTGTATATTTTGAGCTGTGGTATTGGCCTGGTTTTGCATGCATATCTGGCAACCCTGCTGGACAGGATGAGAAAGTACCCTCCGTGCGAGACCATTTGACCATTTATGACAAATAAAGATTTTTAATTTTTTTTTACATCAAGATATTTTTCATATAAATAGCTTTTCAGCCAGTATAGTCAAAGGCTAGACTTAAACCGGATCCACCCTTGTCTGTTATATTTGGATGAGGCAACAGAATCTACCATAGTAACAAATGAGTCCCGCCCAAACATCTACCGTCTTTCTCATCTCTAACTTGACCTTGAGAACAAATTTCCGCCCTCACCTTGGCTATACTTTCCTTCCATGTCTCCTGCCGAGGAATCACGTTATTTAGTCAAACATTCTTGTGGTTTGCAGACAGCGACGGTGCGCATGTTTGGACGGTACAATATACAACTCAGATGGAGAAGATCAAAGACAATTGAAGAAAGGATCTCAGAAGTCCGAGCCAAGGCTCATTACCGGTATACACATCCTGCTCTGGAATGTTAACACGGAGGGTGGCTGTGTCAAATTCTCCACATATGCTTGTCGCGGTTCAGTTACTTTTTAAAGCGAGATACCGTTATTTAAAACTTTGGTTACGTTACCTAAGGCGATGGTGATGAATATGCTAATATACCGGCATACCAGAGAAATGATTCGTCTTGAATATGTATTTTACCCCTCGGGCTGCAGACGATAATCGTCAGAAAACAGGCAGAAGGGTCTATTCATTGAGGCGCGCGTGCGCATTTCTCGAAGCTCTCAGATTCCGCGCGCATTTTCTCAGGCGCGGCTTGTGATGCAAGCACGCGAGCTATTTCAACCTGCGTCTCCTCAGCGACAGTGTGTGGAAAACCAAGAGTAGCAAAGGCAGCAGGTGAAGGTTTGATTTGAATACGAGACAGATAGCAACAAAAAAAAATCAAAGGAGAGCAGTGTTCACAAGTGGCAAAACCTCAGCGGCTCGCCTCTTTTATTCCTTTATCTATCCCTCTTTCTCTGTCTGCCTCATCCACATTCTCTTTCAGCCTAGGTCTCTTTTTCTCTCCAGCTGCAGCCCTGATGGCAGGACTTCCTCCTGGTAGCCATTATAATATGTGTGTCTCTGGGTGGTCCGGCCTCAGTTCCACAGCTCTAATAGTTTTCTACTGGTCTAGCCCTTGCAAGGCCCAAGGGCGTATAGAGAGAGAGAGAGAAAAAGAGAAAGACAGAGGGCAGTTTGTCTAATAAAACCCTTGTCCAGACCGCTGTATGTCCCTCTTAGCACTTCCTGGACACTGCCCCCTGCCAACCCCAACCACCTCCTGTGCTCCACCTCTAATGGGACACAGCTGGACTCCCCTATTACTTTCTTTCTTTGTATCCATTTTGCTCTACCCATCCTTCCTCCATCACTCCTTTTCCTCTTCTTATCCGGCATGCTGCCGTGCGGCCGCTGCATCTGCTTCTCTCTTATGTTCTCCACTCTGTTTGTCTTTTTCAGTCCCCTCAGTGCTCGGGGACAGATGTATGGCTGGATGAGCGTGGACTGGCTGGGTCTGGTTCTGTGATGTGGCATGAGTCAGGATGTGAGGGGCTGCAGAGAGGATAATGCTCATTTACACACACCCCACGGCCCTCGGGCCCTGCCTTCCACTGTGTGTGTGTGTGTGTGTTCACACATCAGTCCGTTTCAGCACCACACAAGCACACACTCTCTCTCATTCTCCTCCAAACATCCTCCTCCACCGTGTGGCCAGCAACAGCTCCAGTGTGGGGAACATTTGTTCTGCAGATACTACTAAATGGAAGAGGGCGGCCCTGAGAATCGCTTTAGGATTTTACAGTACGAAGGCTGCAAAACAAACAAAGCAGTGAGTTTTATGCAGCCTGGCTGCCTATTAAAACCCACACCCCAACATGTGATCCCAGGACGGCTCTGTCGGCCAGATCTCAGGGTCACGCGGTGACGTTTTTGTTCATGCTTTTGGCACAACGTGATGTCTTTACATCTTCGACAGCTTGTTCTGTGTGATGTGCAGCATGTGGGTGGGCAGATACGCGGTTTCTAATCACAGATGTCACTGTAAAAGTGAAGAGCATGACTCTCAGTAGATCAAACTGTTGGAGTGGTGGGGAGGGGGTGGATGGCAATTGAGAGATTCTGTGAAAAAGGCAGTCTAGGGTTTTACTCATAGGGTTTGACTTTTTAGAGGGTGGCAGGAATTAGTTGAAAGAGCAGAAGAATTTAAAAGGGAAGTAAATTAAAGAGCAAAGAGAGAAGCGGGAGTTAGAAATACTGATTTGGTCCAAAACAAGAGAAAAGAGGGTGAGGTAGAAATATCACAGAGCTGTTTCATTCACCATAGAAGTACTTAAAACCTGTTTGCAGACATCTGTGACTTTGCACTTCAATTTATTCGACAATAATCATTTATTTAGAGTTATTCAATTAACTATGTAACTTAAATTTTTTTTAATTTAAGATACATTTTTTCCTTCTTCTTAATAATAATACTGACCCTTGATTATTTCAGAGTAATGATGTGTGTACTCGGTCTGCAGCCATTTACATGTGGTCTAGGCCTTGTTGTATTTGGTTATAGACGCACTTGGCTAAGTTTGCGGAGAGTGAGAGTGGCTTTAAACTAGAGCTTGTGTCGATAGCTTATATGGGTATTGTTTGTGGGTGTATTATGTTAATGATGTGCTCCCTCATTTGGAATAATTCGAATAAAGTGTTTTATATTGCTTTTAACATTTTTAAGATACATATTTAAGACTACTTAAATATTAATAATTAATAATTTTGTCAGAGTAAGTTTGTCATAAATACTTTTTTAAACTTTTTTTAGTGCAAATGTCTGATCAGCCTTGTTTCCTAGCAAAATGAAAACCATCCCATCTCTCCAAGCGTGCCACAGTGGTTACGTAGCCCTCTTTTGTTTACTGCCCACAGACGCCCAGCAGACGCCCAGGCTAAACAGGAAAGGACAGAACATAGAAAGGGGACACACAAAATACAAATGCCAATTGTTGAAGCACTGACACATATACCATTTGATCCAGATGCTATAGACCTTGTGTAACTGTGAATGAGAATGTGCTTTCATGGGGCTTCAGTGTGATTTTACTGAGGTGGATAATATGTTGAGTGTATGTTAGTGTGTGCCTTATGTTTGTGGGATGAAGCTTGCATCTAGTTGATTAATAAACCTGGCACTGTATATTACAATTACTTTTGGTCCTTTGACGAATTGCTTTTGTTCTTTTTTTGTAAGTCACTTTGAATAGAAGCATCTGTTAAATGTATAAATGTAAGTACATGCATGTGTGTACTAGTGTGGGCTACTCCATGAGGCATAGAGTAAAATAAACACTGACAGAAAGAAGGAAAGTTTGCTTTGTGTGAGAGACATAGTATAAATCATTGTGTGTTTTGAGTGGTAGTGGCACTTTCCATGAATACAGTACTGTTATTTTTTTATATTACAGTTTTTATTTTTATTTTTTAAGAATTACAGGCAACAATCAAAATGTTTTATTATGAGATCTGTTAGATATGTCAGTTAAAACATTATTATCATCTTAAAATTAAATTAGCATGAGAAACAATTCCTTTTGTTAGTTAACAATTAACAATTTTGTTAGTTATAAATGCATAAAATGTTTTTATTGCCCTTATCAATGGTGATTTCATTTTAAAACATGTTGAATGGATATTTAATTTTGTCCCCAAATAGTTCTGAACCTTAGAAATGGTCTATTTTTATAAATATTTATTGCTAGAAAATTACAAAATGATTTGATTTTGTATTAGATATGCTCCAAATTGTAATATCAGGGTTCTTAAAATTGCAGCCCTAATAAAAAATGAATATGTCTTAAATAATAATTAGTTTGACATCTTGAGGTTGATGATCAGCATTTTCTTCCACTGACCATTTCATAAAAAAGAAAAATATTATTCTAATTTTTTTAAGTTTCATATGCTATTTTGTACCCTATTCGTGGAAAGTCCCTGGTAGACACAATGTTTGTGTATATAAAGAATAAGACGGTGACCACACATACTACTTAAATGATGTCAGATTAACATTAAATTTTAGCCCCACTTGTGTGTTCATTTGCATGACCTCTGGCATTTTCCAGCCTGTAACCATCGGTTATGAGTGTGTGTGTGAAAGAGAGAAAGTCCTCTCGGAGCAGCCTGAACTTCAATAGCAGGGCTGTGAGGGGTGACGTGACGAGCGCTGGTCAGGGTGGAGGGCTGGAGTTTGTCAGGACAGCTCCATGACTGTGGCTCCAGTAACAGGACAGGCGGAGACTGGCGGGGCTCGAGTCAGTGCAGTCTGGGTGCAGGAAGCTTAGAAAGTTTACCTTAGAGGCTCGGTTTACGTTCTGGGTCACCAAAGTTAGACTAGACCACAACTAGCGTGGTGAGGTTGTTTGTCAGGAGGGTGAGTAAATGATTCATTGTATATGACATGTTACAGGACAGGTTTAATTAAGCTTAATGTTTAAAACTCAGTGATGGTGACACAATCTCGCAGGCTTTTACAGTTTACACTCTCCGGAAAAAAAATGACACCTACAGTATAAACACCTTCGATTGTTGTTACACTAAAAAGGTTGATAGGCATACTTCAGTGGTTTTTATAGCAAGTTTAATCTGATGATCTGAATTGAATTGCTCTGTCCTGGGCGATGCACCATGACTCTGCTGAAGGAAACTGGCGGTATGCCAGGTGTGAGGCACAGTGCCAGCTGCAGTCTGCAGAAGTGCGGAAATGCCCAGCTGTTGCCGTCCCCCAAGAGAAATTTAATTCATTCATATCAGACAAGACACTGCAGTGATGACTGCCTTGTTTCATGCATATTTGTCTGCATTTTCTTATGCTCAAGCTGCATTTATACAAAATACAGTAAAACCATTAATATTTTGTTAAATATTATTCCAATTTAAAATAACGGTTTCTGTTTTAATATAAAATGTAATTTATTCCTCTGATGGCAAAGCTGAATTTTCATTACTCCAGTTGTCAGCGTCACATGATCCTTCAGAAATCATTCTAATAGGCTGATTTAGTGCTCAAGAAAACGGTTGAAACAGTGATGCATTTTCTTTTAGAATTATTTGATGAATAGAAAGTTCAAAAGAACAGCATTTATTTGAAATCTCTCTATATAGTCCACGTTTCACCTTCTTTGTGTAGACACTCACAAGTTTGCATTATCTGAATGTGATCAGAGCGTTTTCTTGATAGTGCAGGACATTATTCACCTCCATACAGCAGCTCTGGATCCCTCAGGTATGGTTGGGCATCCAAGCCTCTCTTTTTCTCTTTCTTTCTTGATTCGTCTATCTCAGAGCTACAAAAGCCCCATAACAAATGAACTCGCAGTCGCAGACCTTTCATGAGGCCAAGCGTCAGTGTATGTCAGAGCGACAGTGGTTTCACCCTCCACGGAGGTCCAGGACGCTCTGTGTTGTGGTCCTCACCCCCAGATAGACCCATTCAGCCGCGGGACCTAATGAACACTCCTGGCCTCATTCACTCCTACAATGGGCTTCTCCACTGCCATTGAGTGCGAGCACAATAGGGAACATCGCTCCAATTAAACCCCAGGGGACAATGCATGTGCAAGGGGGCCAGCGCTTGGGTGTTGGGGGTAGAAGATGTTGGGGGTCCCTCTCTGGGTGCTAGAGCGGGGGGTCACAGGGGTAACGAACGTCTCCGACCGGGTGCTTCTGAACGGAGGGAGGCTGAAGTGGCGGTGTCTGTGATGTGCTATTAGGATCAGCAAGGAGTGATTATGTGACCAGAGACCCTCACGGGCCCAGTGGAGGGGGCTGTTGGCTTCACAAGAGGGGTGAGGTGAAGAGAGGGGAGGAGTAAGAGGAATGATATATGTGACATATTATCATATTGCTTTTGCTGCTGTTTTATATTCGCAATAAGCCTCTTCAAGGCCTTGTGTTACACTGACTTTTACCGCAGTTAAGGGGTTTTAGACCTCCTGGAAAATGCCTAAGGCATAGAAAAACAGCACAATATTTTTTTTTAGTTTGTTCTTTTACATTTATTGATGGCCCTTTTATCCAAAGTGACTTACAGTGCATTTATTTAATAGAATTTTGTAAAAAAATATTTTTGGCTGCATTTATTTATTTTTTAAACACAGTAAAAAGTGTAATATTGCAAAATAGAAAAGAAATTCTATTTTAAAATGTAATATTCCTGTGATGCAAAGCTAATATTTCAGCAGCCATTACTTCTAAATTATTAAATCATTCTAATATGCTGATTTGGTGCTCAAGAAACATTTCGTAGTATTATCATCAATGTTAAAAACACTTTTGTGGAAACTGTGATATCTTTTTTTCCTTCAGGATTTGGAATGACATGAGGGTGAGTAAATGACTAAATATTATTATCACTTTTATCTTTAAATTGTGTTGTAGTCCATTAGATGGATCTTCAAAATGTTTACATTTTATTAGGATGTAACCTATAGAATTATTCATAAATGGCTGAATAAACACCAATGTCCATCAACATAAATATTAACATATGTCCCAATGTCCAAACCAAGACCAAAATATCTTCATTCGAGGTTTTGAGGTGCAGGCCACTGTGCCTGTGAGTGCAGACGGTCTGAGTTTTATTTGTGGCCTAGGTGTGTAATTGAATCGGGCAGTGCTCTGGACAGCTTTGTTCCTCTCCTGTCCCTAGCGGTCCTGGCAGCCACACAGGAAGACGCGTGTCAAACACCGAGACAAGGGAGCTCTCTCTGCACAGCCCACACAGGAACAGGGAAACAGAGAGAGAGAGAAGAAAGGTGGAATTAATGCTGTAAGAATAAACACAGAAAAGAAACACAGGAGAGGCGGTTAGTTAAATAACAGAAGGGGGGAAAAGCTGCTCTGGGGGAACATTGAAGACATACCCGAATTTTTTAAAGTAAAGTCGCAGCATTGAAAAAAGGTTACAAAACCCCTGTGCAAAGAATCCTCTGCCATATTGTGGTTGTATAACTCATTATTGACATTTATACACAAAATAGATGGAGGCCTTCAGAGAGGTGACATTTCACTGGGCACGACAGCCAAGAATACCAACAAACTGATGGCGCGAGATGACAGAAGCACCTGAATTTGCCCTTTCCTGGATGCTCAGGCAGAGGCTGAACCAGGGCCACTGCTGACCACATGGGTGTCCGACTGCATTGCCCCCAATATTAATAACAGTAAGTTTCAGGTTATATATTATATTAATTATATTATACTACGGGGCTGTTGAATGCTTGAATCTGATTGGTTGAGGAACGTTCTAAGGTGTGAAATTATTTTCAGGGAAATGCACGGCTATAGTTCCAGGCAGATCTTGACCATATTACAGTTTCATATCAAATGATTTCAAAAGGTCCTTACAGGCTACAACAGCAAAACAACAACAAAAACACTGACACTGACCAAGCAAATAAATATAGTAAACAATAGGCTAAAAAACGACTAATTATTTCCATGATTTTTTTACACAAAAATATGTTTTATTATTTACGGAAAGCGCTGTTGTCAGTGCTGCTCTTTGCGATTTTATCGGTATAGTAGTAAAAAGCTACATGACATTTCTCACTAGCGAGGTAATAACGGTGATGTTCTTGGAGGTGATAAATGTACAGCTATTAGTAGAGAAGCTGCTGCCAAACATTGTTGAGAGACGTGCCAGACTCAGGTAATTTACATATGCAAAATCTCTCTCTCTCTCTCTCTCTCTCTCTCTCTCTCTCTATCTAATAACTGCATTAAAGGAGAACTCCGGTCAATTTTAACATTGAGCTAATTTTTTTGTAAATTTGGAGTGCTGTCAATACAGAGAACAACGACAAAAATCGGTGTTGCCTACACCGTGTTATCCTCTTTTTAAAATTTGCACTCTGTTGACTTCAATGGGGCAAGTTTTAAACCTGCTTTTAGCCTCTTAACATCCTTGATGTGTCATTACAAGTGCACAGGTCATGTGAGTGATTCCTTCGGTGTGAACGCGGGTCAATCTGACTGCAGTAGATGTGAAAGATATGAATAAAAATGATATTTATTTAGCCAGCGCACATACCTGTATTTACATCCTGTTTTTGGTCGAAGTCCATAGTAATCGATTGTCGAGTTCACGCGCATGATCATAGGTACTAAACCAATGCGCGTGAACTCGACAATCGATTACTATGGACTTTGACCGAAAACAGGATGTAAATACAGGTATGTGCGCTGGCTAAATAAATATCATTTTTATTCATATCTTTCACATCTACTGCAGTCAGATTGACCCGCGTTCACGCCGAAGGAATCACTCACATGACCTGTGCACTTGTAATGACACATCAAGGATGTTAAGAGGCTAAAAGCAGGTTTAAAACTTGCCCCATTGAAGTCAACAGGGTGCAAATTTTAAAAAGAGGATAACACGGTGTAGGCAACACCGATTTTTGTCATTGTTCTCTGTATTGACAGCACTCCAAATGTACAAAAAAATGAGCTCAATGTTAAAATTGACCGGAGTTCTCCTTTAATAACTGCAATAGTCTGCTATCAGGCCATTACTAGATCTAAAATGACGTTTTGGAATTAGCAACGGAGGCTTGGGATGAGATGCGTAAGAAATTAGACCTACACACAAGCGCGTTTTAGGACAAAAAACTGACAAATGTCTTGAAATACATCATCTGATCATTGTTTTAAGGTGTGATAACCATATATAAATTGAATAATTGACTCTTATTATATTATATTATATTATATTATATTATATTATATTATATTATATTATATTATATTATATTATATTATATTATATTATATTATATTATATTATCATGTCAAATTAATAAATATTGGGGAATTGATTTGGCCCCCCCTACCTATATAAGGAGCTCCATATACAGACTTTGTGATCTGAGTGTAAGCCTTGGGCTGCAGTGTTAGGGCTGCTCTCTAAATGGGCTGAGGTGGCTCTCTATCCCAGCAGGGTCCCCGAAGAAAGTTGTAGTTGATCCGGGGCATCTGTCAGGGCTGGAGGTTGTTGTATTCTTTCCATGGGATCAATCTTCCTGTCTGACCCTAAAGGACACACTGAGAACTCTTAAAGACGTGGAAAGAGTGAGAGAGACAGCATAATCCCTGCTTGTTCCCTGTTAGCCAGACAGCTGAGGACTGTCCTCTGTGTGTGTGTGTGTGTGTGTCTTTTTTTTACAGTCTATGGTGTGTGTGTGTGTGTGTGTGTGTGTGTGTAAGAACGAAGTGGATGATAAGAGTCTGTGTATATGAGTATGACTGTGTGTGTGAGTGTTACCAATGCACTGGTAAATAGTTTCTCAGGTACAATAGGCATGCTCTCACTGAAGTGGTCAGCCATAAGATGGATAAACTCATGTCATTTAGCTCAGCGGTGCTAAGAGCCCTCCAGCTCTTATGGCTGGTTCCTTATTCTGCACTCAGGGCAAGCCAAACATCTCTGCGTCTTGTCCACTCTCCTCCGCACGGCTCCATTCACAAACTAAACTAGGTCTCATCTGCCCTCAATTTACTCCTAACGTGACCTCTGACCTGTCAGTACAGCATTCCTTTCTTTATTACACAAAATACCATATTGTTTTCCAATGAAAGGGGGAATAAATAGTTTAGAATATTTGCCAGTCTTCTCGAGTGGAACCAAGCTTTGTTATTGTAAATCAAAGCCCGGGGAAAAGTTGCTGGATTGCAAATGTGTGTGTTGTGTTTAGGGGATTGCATTTTCGCTAGTATGTGAGCCATAGCAGTGATTTAAAGCGGTAGTTATGGATTTCTAGTGTGTGTTTGTGTCTCAGCATATATGCCTTTATGCATGTGTATATTAAAAGGTAGGGGGCACTATATACTTCTCTACCTAATTTAAGACTCCCAGAGCACCTTTCAACTTAGGCACAGCACAGCTTTCTCTTTTTTTTCAGATTCCTTCTGTCTTCCTCTGCTTCCTCTGGCTGATGGAGGTGAGGAGAGCGCTGGGATGGGGAGCTAGGTGTGTGTGTTAAGGGTGTATCGTGTTCTCCCCGCTCTCTCCCACAACAGATTTATGGGGGCTTGGGCCTTCTCTAAATATTTGGCTTTCCCTCTGTACTGGGAGAGATTGATGGCCTTTGATGTGGGGGGGTTAAGGGAAAACTGGCAGACCCAGTTCAAGAACATGGCTCATGGTGTTTGTATGTGTGTGTTTGCAGACTCATTTAAACACTATACGCTCTCAACTTCGATTAAAAGTTAGTTATGAATTCTATAAGTCTGAAGAGATAGACGAGATAGAAAATTCTGTCATTAATTTACTGTCATGTCGCTCCAACCTGCATGACTTTGACTTTCTTTCTTTTGTGGAACACAAAATTGTTTTTTTTTTGTTGTTGTTGTGAAAAAAAAAAAGGTATCATTTGGGTTTTTTTTTTCTATGCAGTAAAAGTCAGTGGGGTCTAATGTTGTTTGAACCCCCAATCTTCTTCAAAACATCTTATTAATAATATTTTAATAATAATGACTAGCAATAGGACCAGGATTGTGTGTTGAAGTACATAGTGTCAATTTTAAATTCAGATTGACTGCAGTTTTATGCAGTCGAAAAAAAAGCTTTTAGGCATAGAAGTAGCCTACTGTTCTTTCAAAATGAAAGCTGTGATTATTTTAAATAAATCTGATATTTATTCTCTAAATTATTATTATTTTAAATAATTAATTATCTTTTATTAATTGGAAGTTTTGTGGAAAGGGGTATTTTCTTTGTCAGTTGCTGGAGACACAGTGCCTTGTTTTCGGTCAAATGACTGTCAAATAATTTTGATTCATGTTATGGGTGTTGACTGCAAAATATTATAGGCAAAAAATATTTTATTTATTTACAGATGTGGGTCAGTTTGCCGTGTAATATTGAGTCTGAGTAGCACATGATAAAAGCCACGGGAGGCTACAGTCTGAGGAAATGCACTCCAGAATTACAACTCACTATTGTTTTGTAATGCTGTCTGTGAAAAATCAGGGGCAAAGCATTTCCAGTGGCAATAAATATTGCATAATTCAGGGTTTGGATTTGAGGCTTTGTTCTGTGTTTTTCTCTTTTGATCTGTAGCTTCTTGCCTCGGAGATGACAAAGAATGTCATGACACACGCGAAACAAGGAAAAACATCTCTTGTTTTCATGTTCAATTTCTCTCCCACACACTCAATTTGTTTCACTCAAACAAGTTGAAGCAGTGAACTGTGTAAGTAACTGTATTGTCCAAGCAAATAATTACAATGGTTATTTAAACATAAACATGAATCCAGCAACTCTGATGATAATGTAAACTAACTCTCTCTCTCTCTCTCTCTCTCTCTCTCTCTCTCTGTTTAACTGTGGGGTGTAAGGGAGTAATTGTGAAGGCTTTACCCTTTGGCTATTTTGAGTGGAAACACGCAGTCACATTACTACGCTTTTCTCTGTCTCTCAGCTTGTGGCACGGAGGGAGTGTGTCCTCAAAAATAAGGATCATTCAAATGATAGCAAAACGTCATATCAAACTACTTGTTTTTAATGGTTTCAACGGGAGAGAAAGAAAAGCTCATTATCAAATTTATTACTTATTTTTTGTCTTTGTTGTTTCTTAGCGACTTGCTCAATTAATATTACTATTCCTTTATATTTAACTGCTATGTTCTTAGTTTATGCTGCATATTAAACTTAATAGTAATTTTTTTTACTCTACTGATAATTTTTTTGAATGTTACTTTAACATGTTATTTGCACTTGTTATTTTATTTTACGGTGCACAATTTTTCATTGTACACAGCCAGACATTTTGGCAATACAAATGTGTAGTTTTTGTCATACCAATAAAACACATTAGAGAGAGAGAGAGAGAGAGTTGTGTGTGTGTGGGAGAGCAGTATTAAAACAACAGCAGCAAAGAGAGAAGGGAACTTGTAGCAGTTTGGACTCCTGTTCTCCTGGAATGCACAGCAGTGGCATTTACACGTTCATGGCGATTTATGGATGCTGGCTTCCTCTATCATTCTCTCTCTACAATGTCTAAGCCAGTGGAGACAAGGGATTGCAATCGTAACCACCCCCCCACCCCCGCCCTACCACACCTGTTGTGTTCAATATGGCATTGAAAGCGAGTGAGAGAGACAGAACGTTTGTATGCGTGACAGTGACAGTGACAATCTGTTAATGTATGTGGGTCTTAATGTGCATTAAGGCAGCTGTAGTGATGGTCCTCCTGTTATTTAATATGAGAAAAAAAGAGAGACCATGAAGATTTACCTCCCTTCCCTGCCTCCCTTCTGCCCCACAATTGCCTCGGTGAGTAATGGAACCAATTTATTACACAATAATTTAGACATAAAGTGATATCAAACCATCCAAATTAGTATTATAATTCAATGTGGCTATGACAGTGTATTCCCTACAGCTCAATGAAAGTCTGCTGGAATCTCAGTGCTTGGCAATTCAATCAGGAGTATGAGAAGAAGAGAAAGACTCAGAGGTAGATGAGACTTATGTAAGCTTGTCTGAGGTACATGAGGATTGAGTGGAATGGAGCGAGGGATTGTATTCTTTCACTCGGCTGTGATATAAGAGGGTAGAGGATGAGAGGAAAGAAAGAAGAGAGGGAGTTATTTATGTTCTGACACTGAGGGGTTGGATGGCTATACAGCCAGTGTTAAAGTATTTATTAATAGTATTTATTATTTTGGTAACACTTTAGGGTAGAATTCTCAATATGAACTAGTTGCTTTTTAGCATGTATATTACTAGGATATTGACTGTTTATTAGTATTTATAAAGCACATATTAATGCTTTATTCTGCATGACCATATTCGACATCCCTTAATCCTACCCAATACCTAAACTAAACAACTACTTTACTAACTATTAATAAGCAGAAATTAGGATTTTATTGAAGCAAATATCATAGTTAATAGTGAGAATTGGACCCACGATAATTTAAGTTCTTTAAATTCAAAATTTTGTTTTTCATCTAATATTTATATTATTGTATTTCACCTTTAGATTAGATTTTTAATAGTTTTAGTTTTAATAATAATAGCAAACAACACAGGTAACAGTTTTATGACCGTAGAACAGAAATAACGTTTCCCAAATGAGGATTCACAAACATTGAGGGTTTCATTCGATTATATGATTGAAATATCATGCTAAATTTTTAATATGTGTTATGTAATTATTTATGATAAAACAAAATAAAACCATGCAAAGTAAAAATCCATTATATTTTAAAAGCATTTACCTTATTTATTTAGCAAACGGTGTCATACAAACCGTCTGCTAAAAGAATAAATCAACCTTTCAGAATATATTGGACTTTTACTTTGCATGATGAATATTGAGTTGAGTATCTAAAACAACTTACAAACAAAGAATATTAGTGATTCATCTTAAGGATGCAGAACTCCTGCAATACAAAGTTTTAAAATTATTCAGAGAAGGCTTATAAAAAGTTTGGGAAACTCTGATCTAAATGAAAGCTGTTCTGTTTCCTCTCCTGGTGGCAAACTGATTCAGGACACCTATGTAAATCAGTGACCTCTAGACCATTAGTGGAAACAGAATTAGCCCGTTTCTACACTTGTTTACATGTCTAAAATTAAAACCCTCAATTAAACAAAATAATGTGTTGTTTTTGATGTTCTTTTTACGTTGCGGTTATGTTTGACTGGGGTTAATGAGCAGGAGACGGGGCACTCATCACTGTAAACCCCCTCCCTGAACCCAGCGTGTTCTCACCCACCCCGAACACAGATCTAATTGGGGGCAATCACTCAGATAAAAAGGCTCAGGAACAGCACGGCTAGGCTCTGCACACACACTCTCTCGATCACTCTCCCTCTCTCTTTCTCTCCCTTCTCCTCTTGTCTGTTAGCCCTCCCATTAAAATGCCATGTCCTTCTTTCATTTCTCCACTGAGTGATCCAAACAGCTGGCTTTTGTGTGGGAGAAGGAGAAGAGGCAGAGAGAAAGAGGAAGAGATGGAGAGAGAGAGAGGGCAGCCCTGTTGTTGACTGGTGCCATTGTCTCGGACCCCTATGAATTCCCCTCCTTGAAAGTGCAGACCCCACAGGTTTTCAATAGATGTTCTCTGTCTCTTTTTCTTTCTATTTTTTTTTCTTTTTCAATCTCTTCCATCAACGTTACAGGTGAAGCGTGTAATTTTTTAATGCTAAAATACTTTTAGTCTAATGTGCAAGCAAGTCATTAGTGTAAACAGGTTAGTGCTTTCCAAACATACTATGTTTGTGTCCCGGCATGTCCTTCAGTGTGACTTTGGTGTGTAACTATCACGAATAAGCTGTTCAGGAGGGAACTGACTGTTTTGTTTTTTTTACAATTGATATGGGTCCGTTGAAGTGTTTGGAAACTTGCTTGGAAATCAATCCCTATTTTTGCAGTCCTTTTTAGTGCTGCTTGTGGCACAGAAATTACACCTTTAAAGGCGCAGTAAGTGATTTCTGACAAGTGATCACTGATCACGGTTGATATCTGAAATCAACCCAAACAAACGCAAACCCTTCCCTTCATTGCTCCGCCCCCAGATTGCACAAACATGCAATGCAAGAGCGGATATCACCTCATCATATCTGAAGCAAAGCAAAATAATGCTTCACGAAAAATAAAGCGAAGATGACGAACGAACGACAAGGAAGAACAAAAAATGTACATATCAACACACAAGAGTAAATACACAAGCAAGTGTTTGTTGTTAGTCGCCAGCAGCACACCAGCTCCAGACAAACAATGACACTCAAACCTACTACAGCTAACATTACAACAACAGCATATCTTGGTTTTGTGAAACATAGCAAAACCAACGTTACTCACGAATGGAGCAGAAACAAGAGTTTCTCTCCAGAGTTGGAAAGTTTTTCTAATATTATCAAGAGTCCTAAAGCTCTTGCCTGATCATAACCCTTCTTTTACCAGTGATATTCCTCTGACCTTTTCTCTTCAGTAATCTCTCTCAGCCATCTCTCTTTCTTCAAGTCTTCCTCTAGCTCACTCTCTCTCCTGGATGAGTGGACACGCCCTCTACTGCTGATTGGCTAAGAGTGTTGTGGTGCTCTGTCCGATCCACTTTCAACAGCGTTTCTCAGAAATCGCTTACTGCACCTTTAACGATGCAATATTTAAATGTAGTAGCCCCATGCCATATTCCAATGTGTTGTTTTAACACTTAGCTGTGTCATTTTGAGGCGGGGCTATCTGTTTGCACTTGCAATGGTAGACAGAGGGTTTTTTATGTCGCTAGAAGTACACGTCATATTTTTACCACAGCAATTTAAAAAAAATAAGAACACAGATATGTGTGGAGCTGGTGCATGTTGTTCCAGTGGAAGTCGACTGCAGTGAAGAGGACTGCTCGTGATTGCCACATGGGCTTTAGAACAGAGAGAGACTGTTGATTTGGAAATGGTGCAAAATGAAATATGCACAATGATTGCAAAGCTCTTTAACTGAAGAGCCAGAGCCACCCGCACTCTGAGGCTGCCCCCCGCTCTTTCTCTCTGCATCTCTCAGAGGGTGATAGTGTTTAGAGTCAGCGTTGAGTTACAGATGGCGCTGTTGGATGAAGAGGATGGTTGGAGGCTAATAGGGTGGAGCAGACTGACTATTGAGAGAGCCAACCCCACTTAGCTCCTTCACTCCTCTTTTTCCCTCTCTCTCCCTCTCTTTGAATCCTCTTCTTTTCTATGTCTCCATTTAGACTCTTCTCTTGCCACTCTCAGGCTTGGGTAAAAATGTTTCGCTGTAGTTTTAAAAAGTTGTTAAATTGAGCATTTGATAAATGCCAGATTCCATTCTGAAAACTCTTGAGCAGTGTTAGAGGCCGTATGTGTATTTTTTACCTTTTCAAAATTAAACAAATAAAATAAAAATATATATTTTTATTATCATTATTAAATGTTATTCTTTCTTTTTCCTATACTATTTTATTTTAATAATTCTAATAATAATAATTTTATTTAACGTTCATTACTTAAAAACACTAATACTTGTCATCTATTTATATAGTTATATTTTTATTAATAGTTTTGAATATGCTATTATTTTTATCATTTGTTTCCATTTTAATTTGTAGTTTTATGCGAGTTTTTTTTATTTTATATAGCTTTTAATAAAAAATATATTTTATACCATTTTTATTTCAGTTTTAGTTTTAGTCAATTTTGTTAGTTGACAATTGTTTTCATTTTAATTTGTTTAATTTGAGTAATTTTGTTATGCGAGTTTTTTTTTTATTTAGCTTTTTTTTAAAAAAATTAATTAATATAATATATTTGATAAAAAAATTATTCAGTTTTTGCTTTAGTAAATTTAGTTAGTTGCCAAGGCAACATTTCTAATTTTGTCGTTTTTAAGTTTACATTTTTCATCTAATATTTATACCAAAAACAGTTTTTAATCATTTTAGTAACAACACTGATGATAAAGTATAATAAAATAAACTCTGTTTAATATAATTGTTAAATATAAAAAATAATTGTTTTGTTTTCCTATGTCTTCTTAGTGTGCATAGACAACTGTTAGTTAGCCAACTACTGAGAAACCTGAAAGCACTCATCATTTTTTGTACAGTATACGCACGGACAGAAACAATCCAAATACTGGAAAGAAGATGCGGAAAAGCACTGAATATTGCAGAGACTTGGGTATTTTGCGTGAGATTTTTCATTGCTCAGCCACCGTTCAATAAAAACAGCTGATCAAATATAGCCGGGAGGTTACAGTATGAATCCAAGTCAAAGTGTTCTGTATTATCACATTACATTAAACATGAGAGCTGTACCCACAGCACTCAGTTTGAGTATGTGTGTGTGCGTTAGTGAGCGCAGCGGCGCTCCAGTGTCCTCTACAGAGCAATCATGTTACACCTCTCCAGTATCAATTAAAACCAACAGTCCACTCGGTACTCATCTTCTGCTTCTGTTTATCCATAACTCTCTCTCTCTCTCTTTCTATCTCTCTCCCACAGCCAGTGAAAACATTAACATAAGTAAGCTCTCTCCACGACAGCCCTCTCTGTAGCCATGTGTGGCTGCAGAGACACAGGGGAAAACATCCTAGTCCAGGAGAGCAGCTAATGAGGGAGCGTCGGCGAGCCAGGGGCTGATGGGTAAAGCCACACGGCACTGCCGATGGGAGAGGACTGGTGTAATTGTTCAGGCCCTTGTCTCTGTTGATACAGGCTCTTCAGAAAGCATGTGATTTAGCTAAAAGCCATCTCTAGGCCAAGTAATTAGAGACACCATTTAGGACTGGCATTAGCCAGATCCACAGTTATTGACTCGCACAAAGGACACACATGCGCGCACACACTTTACAACCAATGTAACACTACACAGTGGGTGTTATTCAAGCTATTTGTGGTGAGATTAGTCACCCGGTGTTACAGAGAGAGTAAGTGAGTGGACAAGTGTGTGAATGTGTGTTTGTGCTCATGGGTATGTGTTTCTTAACATGTTTTCTCTTTCTGAGCAGGGTGTGCATTGATGTGTTTCAATACCGAGATCACTGTCCTCATACAGGAGCAGTACACTTGACGGGCTGAAGTATTGCGTGTGTGAGTAAGGGCTGTTTGTCTGTGTGTTTCGCTGGGTTCACTCTCTAACAGTGGTGGGTCAGTGTGGCAATTAAACCCATCCAAAGTGTGACTCAACAGCCAAGAGGACATGCACACACACAGATTTACACAAACACATAGAAGTCGTGTGTGTGTGTGTGTGTATACATGCATACATTCATAAACAGTACCTACCATAAGTTTGGAAATATAAAAAATGTATATGTTTTTGAAAGAAGTCTAATTTTTAATAAAAAATACAGTGAAAAAAGTTTCAGATTCAGGTCAGGGAACTGGAATTTTGTTTGCACTTCAAAGTGACCCATTTTTGTGTTGATTTTGATGTTTGTTTTGGATCTTTGTCCTGATGGAAGATTCAACCACGGACCATAGGCTGTCAAATTTAGATTTTTTATCTGGTGGCATTTGATAAGAATCCATGATGCCATGTATTTGAACAAGATGTCCAGGACCTCCAGCAGAAAAAAAGGCCCTCAACATTAAGAATCAGCAGTATAAAAGTCACGTCTTTTTTTTTGTTTCATAGACCATGTTTTTGAATGAGAATAGAATATTTTTTCTTGAAACCCTCTCAAATAACTTGTGGAGAAGTAGGTGTCCTTTGATATTTTGGTAACACTTTACAATAAGGTTTCTTTTGTTAAAATTAGTTAACTACTTTAGTTAACATGAACTAATAATAAACAATACTTCTACAACATTTGTTAATCTTTTTTAATGTTAATCTCAACATTTACCGATACATTATTAAAATCAAAAAATGTATTTGTTAGCATTAGTTAATGCTTTATGAACTAACATAAACAAACAATGAACAGCGGTATTTTTATTAACTAACATTAACAAAGATTAATGTAACAAATGATTGCTCATTGATAGTTCATGTTAGTTAATACATTAACTAGTGTTAACAAATAAGACCTTATTATAAAGTGTTATGAATATTTTTGAGGCTTCCTGACCCCAAGACTCAACTACTTTCTGCAATTCTCTAGCTGTGATTCTTGGAGAGTCTTTGGCTACTTGAACTATCCTCCTTGCTGTACATTAAAATATTGACACGCGACCTCTTCCATGCAGGTTCACATTATAATTCGTAAAACACAGATTCGTAACATTTCCTGTTGATTGAAACTTCTTAATTATTGCCCTGATGGTTCTTTGGTTTCTTTGGTTCTTTATATATGGTTTTGCTCATTGTGATGGATGATTAAGGGAATTTGGCCTTTGTGTTACATCATATTTATACTCATGGCTGGATATTTTCATGTCACCCTGTGCTAAAAAAACTGTAAATATGAAGGGGAATAAACTTCAGATATATTTTACTTATAAGAATTTCTAGGGGTACCAGTAATTGTGGCCAACGTGTATTAGAGAAAACATTTATTTCATAATGTGATTTTCCCCCTCATTCATTAGTTTTTCTTCAATGAAAGGTCAGATATTTTTAGTGTTTTTTTGGAATGAAAGGTCAAAAGGATAAACAATGTAAATTTATTTTCACAGCCTTCTTTAATTATATTTACCAACGGTGCCAGTAATTCTGATGACTGTATGCACATTTAATATGTTTATATATATATATACATTCTAAAAAAAGTAAGTGAGCATTTCATAACGCCATTTCAAAGGTAATGTAAATGTAAAAATAATTTAATTTAGTGAGTAGAGGTGTATGTACTGGCTAAAAGTTGCAAGCCAGATTAGAACTCTCACATATGCGCCACAACTCAATATGTCAGTCAAGCATTCTAACCTCAAGGCCACGTTTCCGACAGAACGGGCAAGCCTTAATGTGTTTGTCATTCCCAGAAGTGCATCTGAACGTGTACCTGTGACACAAAACAGGAAAGCCTGACAGTTACCATGAGGGAAAAGTCAAAACCTAACGCTTAGCAGGGCTTTAACGGTTAATAAAATCAACCTCCAAGAATAGCGTTCCCTGGGTGGGCTCTGCCGAGATGAAAAAGCGAAATGTGATAGAATTTACTGGAATAGAGTGATAGGCTGAAGAAGGAACAAACAGAAAGAAACGGAGAGAGGAGCGTCTGTGGAGAGGTGAAGTTAAAAAGATCAGGGAGCCCCTCATGGCACCTCGCTCCCTCTCTGCCGTTCTCTTTATGGGTTACCCGATTCCCTGACAGTTTGTTTTAAATTTGACCATGCAGATGTTTCTCTGGGTGACTGACTTTTATAGTTTAGAAAAGATTATATCAGTTTCCCGCAGATTGTGTTACTGTATTTAAAAAAGAACCGACCGTAGAGGGAGAAAGCGATCGAGAGGGAGGAAGGAGAGAGAGGCCAAGGGGCCTGGGGGAGCAGGGGTGCGGGACTGGAAGGAGAACGCTGTAGGTCTTTAAATCCTGGGGTCTCAGTGGCACAAAGAGAGAGAGAGAGAGAGAGAGAGAGAGACTGTGCTGGAAGTGGAGCGAAGTTCAGGGGAGCCAGGTTGGGCTTATAGCATTAGACACAGATTCTTTCTAATTTCAAAGGACAACATAAGCGTCAAATTTGAGGATATTAGTTTTTGATAGGCAGCTGGGGCAAAGAACTTGGAGGGGGAAAACACACTGTTCCCATTACTGACTTCAACTTCCACTCTAGCCTGCCAGAGAACAACACACACACACACATACAGACAGCGATCTCTTTTTGCACTCGCTCTTTTTCATAACAGTATCTTTAGATCTCAAACTTTGTTTCTTAGACTTTCTATCTCCTAATCTCTGTCCTCTTAATTCATTATTTCTATCTATATCTGTCTTTAATGCGAGACTGTGTTTGTGTGTGTAATCTTTACATGGTGTGCATACTGTTGCACTTAAGCTGCCCTGATAGTGGAACGATTACACAGTTCATAGGAACGGGCCTCTGAAATTTCATAAACATTTTGAGCGTTCACATTCTATTTCCTAAATAACGTCTGATGCCATTTGGCAGGGGCATTAAGGGCTCTAAAGGACACAGGATTAAGGAAGTGGGTTGAGTGGCCTAAACAACGTATGATAGGTGGACGGTAATGGAGAATTGAAAGGGGTTGTTAGGGAAAATGAAGAAAAACTTCACTGCTGCTCGTGTCGGAAAGCATTTACCGCTGCTCCTCTGTCAGGTTGAATTTAAAAGGTCATCCGTCTTTGGCCTGGAACTTAATCAAACCCCATCAACACCAAATCTTACTTTTCCTTACGAAAACATGTCGAAAAACCGACGGAACACAACTGACAAGATTAAGAAATCGATAGCACTACCTTCAGGGATGAAGCGAGAGTATCAGTATGTATATGTAGACGTCTAAATCAGAATTGTGCAAAGAAAATTACTATTTGGGATCTGGGACTGATGTTGAACTTTTCACATTGGTTCGTGAAATTCAGAATTTATCAGAGATCAGTGTTCTGCCATGCTCCGTACAGTCAGACTAAACCGTCTGGGAATGACTCAGGATTTTTCCCAGACCATTGAGGGTGACTAACCTATCCTGTACTGTATGTCTCAGACCACTAACAGCCTGAACTCGCTTCACACTGATGAAGATGTTTGCGCCACAAGGAAAGCTGTGTAATCTGGCCTCGTGTCTGTCAGTCAGCTCAAATAAACTCCACGAAACTGAGCCACACCTTCCTGCTGTAACGGTCAAGGACAACACACGCTGTCTTTGTCAGGCTTTTAGCCTTTCAGTTTGGGGTGACTTTGTAAACATTATTCTAAGATATCTCTCCCTCCGAATTTTCGGAACAAATTGAGTTTCACTCTGTTGCAGATTTGGTGCAGATACATGAAAATTGAGTTAGAGAAAATTAGATTACGTTCAGTTACATCATACGTTAAGTTAATGTTTTAAAGAGCTTAGTTACAGACTGTTTCTTTTCCCTGTCTTGCTGAGAAATATAACAAGAGCTTCACTAAGAGGCTGCATATCTGACCTGATTCTAACGCTATGGATCTGCACAACCCACTGCTATTACTACTGGAACCACTTTCCCACAGTGAGGATTATACCTAGAACTGGACTGAATTAGACTATCAATGGAGATTCTCCATTTAGATTTCAGTTGGAAAACGAATTAGTGTTTAGAATTAGAGCGTTAAACTCTCACAACAGGGTTGGGCAAAATTCAGAATTGAAGAACTGGCTCTCTTTAATTAATAAGTTCGAATTTGAAGTTGAAGATGAATTCTGGGATATGAAGTGGCACCCTGCACAAAAATAATTCACTGTATTATATTTCCTTACCAATTTAAACTGGAATTCAGCATTCTTTTTTCCTACCTCAATTCAAATTTGTTGAATTGTCATTGAAATGTATTCTCAGTTAAATTCTGATTGGCTCAACCCTGCCTCACAATGGCTCATGCTGCATCCTCATTGAAGTTAATAGACTAAATTAATTTGTAATTTCAGTTTCCCTCAACCAAAATCATTTGTCTGACTACAGCTTGCTCAGATAATGTCTTGTACTTTAACGTTTGTGTCCCCTGGCCTGAAATTGGAGGGGGTTTGTTGGTTTGAAGCGAGGCAGTTGTTGACTTGATTTTCTTGAATCAAGATGAAAGACCAATCTTTCTTTCTATTGCATTTGATCAGTGAGTTCCAGTGACTCCTTTGCGTTCAGGTTCATCACGGTCAACCTCTGATCCACTTATGACAACATGATAGAGGTGACAGCAGAAGTGCCTGAGAGCCCCTGACTCTGGCCCTTCTCTCTCTTTCTCTCAGTGTCATCAATGACTTTGATTATTATGGGCTCAGTGATAGAATGGAAGTGCTGTCATTTGCCTGTAATAGCAGCACAATCAGGCTCTAACACTCGGTCTGTATTGCTGCAGAGGGGCCAAACATTTACTAGCACATTTCTGCTTTACATCTGTTTACACTAAGTGACGTCCATGATGCCGTGTGCACTGCTCGCTTCCTTTCTATCCCTCTGATGATTGGCTTTTTAACCATACATTACATCGTATAGAGAAAATATATGTACTTATGGTTTCAATTGTGAAGCTCTTGGGTTGATAAGCTCTTATGTAGATGTTCCTTTAATCTGCCTCTTCATTATGGCAATGTTAAGAAGGGAGAGGGGGAGTTGATGGAGGAGAGAAAAAAGGAAAACAGAGTAAGTAGAGAAATGTTGAGGAGGGAGAACTGAGAGAGAGCTAGTTGCATCTCCCTCAAGTGTTTCTGCCTCACCTTTAATCTATGGAAATGTGCGTATCAGATGAGAAGTAATTGTAAAGTGGAGTTTGACCATTAAAATGTCTGGAGAGCATGCTTGATCAGCCGTCCAATGATAGAGCTGAGATAATCGCAGTCACCTCGCAGGACACTGATGATGAGGACGGAATTAATTTGTGGCAGAGGAAAACAAATTAAGGCACTCGCCGCAGAGCTCTCCATTAGACAATAGCATATATAAATATTTGATCTTGTGCGATACGGGTTTGCAAAGGTTTAGCACATGCTCATCCAGATGAGAGCTCACACTTCAAACGCTCGGCTCTCCTTAACCTGCAGCCACCTCTCTTCCTTCCATTGCTCTCACTTTCTTTCCTTTCTCTCCTTCTCATCCCAATCTCTCTCTCTCTCTATTCTCTACTCCACTTTTTTCCTCACTTTTTTTTTTTTGCACTGCAGAATGATTCTCCATTCCTAAAACTACACCAGCAGCATCAACACTGTTTAATGTGAATGGCTGAGAAAAAGCATTAAGCCCTCATAAAGAATATATTGTGAAGCGTGCTTAATAAGATTCAGATGGCACTATTCTAAATGTCACAATGCTTTATGAATATTGCAATCAATTTTAATGGACTCTATAATTGAAAGTTAGAGTTACAGCCGGACTGACTCCTAGTTTCTGGAAGGATTGTATTCACACTACTATTGGATTAAATTAAATTGCATTCATTTACTTCACAGCTTTACAATGCCATTTGATCTATCTATCTATCCATCTATCTATCTATCATTTATATAATGTTCCATTTCCATCATTTTAGTGCTTTTTAGCCATAGGCTACCATAAAAGCCAATAGGGTACAACGTTTAAAAATATCTTGTGACCTGTCAAGATATAAGTGCATGGAACAGAAGATGAATGGCAGAGTATCTGCTTAAAGGCCCAAACACAGACAAGGTTTAAACTTCTAACAAGTGGATTATGAGTGGATTATGAGAGTATACATAACTCAGGAATTGATAAATTGAATCCCAACATTCTGTATAAAATGCAACCAAGAGATAGGAACTTTATATCATTGCTTCTGGAAGTGTCCCCAAGTTCAACTTTTTGGGGAAAAGGTTGTAGACTTTTTAGCACTGGCGTTAAAACAAAATGTCATAAACTTTAAATATGAAATATTTTCCCTGTAACTTGCACTTTAACTCTGGTAAGAAAAGGTTGATCTTCTGTTTATTACAAGCTAAACTTGAAGTCGCTCGTCATTTGAAAAACACAAAAAGCTCTAATTTTAAACAATGGTTATGTCTTGTTTGGCTTTGGAGAAACTCATATATATTGTTAAGGGAAGTTTTTCAAAGTATGGAATCCCTTTGGATTTTTGAAGGAAGCTGAACCAAATAGTCATTTTTTCACATCATGATATTAATGTAGGCCTACCATTGAAATTGCCTCCCTTTTAATTTAATTGTATTATTAATAATAATATTAGTATTATTAGCTATTATATATGCATTAATGTTAATGTTAAAATCAATGAAGACATTGTTGGGAAAAAAATCTTGTGTCCTATACTTCCGTGGAAGAATGTCAATCATGCAGGTTTCCAACGGCCCTTTAACAACGCCTGATGAATCATGACTGAGGAATCTCGTCTACGTCTAAATCGTTTCTAATTTAGTGTTTTTCTTTTAAGGTAATTGTAATGTTTGGCGTATGTAAAATGGCGTATAGGCTATATTGCTCAGTTTAGTATAGCCACAGTAGCGTAACCAAAGAGCGTCGGTGTTGATGTTCATGGTTTGATTAGCTAACAACAGGCGTCCGTAATTATCTCAGCTTGCTTTAATGACTGTGTGTCGGTGCGCATGCAGTTCCTCACGCGCTGCTCCTCCCTCTCCCGCTCGGACTTAATGAGACTAGTGCTCTAATGAGCGGGATTTAATGGATTTATTGCCGTTTAGGGCTCCGGGGTACGAGGCTGCCTGATGTCAAATGGCTTTAATTGGCATGTGGAGTTCGCCCAAAAGTCCATTCTATTGTCATCTATAGTCGCTCACCTGACGCAAATGTGCAGTCAAGTATAACTGGACTGATGGCTCTTTCTAAAGGCATGTTGTCTGGATAGACCCCAAGATTATTTATATTTATAAGTATTGTTAAATTTTTTTTATTTTTTTTTATTTTTAGCTACAATTTGTTAAACATTAGGCTACACTATGTAGGCGAAATACGAAAATAACAAACCCACATTCATTCATTCATGAATTCATTGTCACATAAACTGTTAAATGAACAAGGTTTGACAATTGGGTTTATATCTGGATATTCAGTTAATTCAGCTCCTTCTTCAATCTATCTCACATGCTGTCTGTATTCCACATCAGTTGAAAGTAATTTGTGTAGGCTACTTTCAGTGTTTGCTCTGGCCAGCTGTCAGAGGATCTGCGTCCTCCAGCTTCATGATCAATACTAATTTAGTGTTAATAGATGTCAATTGATCAGATGTCCCCAGGGTGTGTGGCATGACCACACGCAGAGTTTGACATCTTTAGCTTGTAAAGAAGGTGGTAATCCAGGGAATCGGAAGCCACACAATTTGATGCATTGCAACACTGTCTTCACAAGACTAATGCTCAACGTCAAAGGAAAACAAAGTGGCACATCTATAATGATAGATGATTTGATTATCAAGATTCTAATTATTGTTTACATTTTTGATTCATTTTTTGTTATTAGTTATAATGTCTCATCTCAGAAGGCAATATTCAAAATTGATCTGAGAATGGAGAAGTTTCTGAATTTGTATTGAATTTGAATTTAAATATAAATTCTGAAATGTAAGTAAATACATTTAAAATGAACTGAAGTTAAAAAAAATCATGTTACTGTATTTTATTACAATTGCTACAGTTAAGTTACTAGTCAAAACTTGTTTAAAAGCTTTGAAAAATATTTTAAAAGCCTTGAAAATGTAAGGTTTATTGATAAATAGATGGACAGACAGACCAGGGTGCAAGAACAATATTTTCCAGAATGGATTATCTGTTTCTGTATTTTTTATTTTTTTTAACTTTTAATTTTATTTTATCAGTTAAATAAATCCCACTTCCGGTCAAATTTTTTAATTCACCTTCCTGTGTATTGTGTGGCAATTCGGTTCAAGTTCACACTCATGAATTGAAAGGGAGTCAATTGTTCACCTCTTATTTTTGCTTAGCCCTGGTGCCAGAAACAAGTAAGATCTTTCATGCCTTTGTTTATTTCAGATAAAGCCCCACCTGCACGTACTGCAGCTCCAGCAGTGAGCTGAACGTCTCTTTACCCTGTTATTTCTCTGGTCCCAATAAAAGGACCCTGTGATGCTAAGCTCGCCCTAGAGACAATTTGTATTGGCTGATGCGTAACATTCAACAAGCCCTTCTCTTCAAGGAAGGGATTTAGCATTTATAAACATAATCACATAAAACAACTTTTGCAAAATAGGAAACAGAACATTTATAGTTGAGCCTAAAACATGTATAATCCTCTGTTTGTCCCACCCCTGTGGATCTGGCTCACAGAGGATCTGGAGAAGAAAGGAAGAGGAACTTCCAAAGTCTCCTTGTTTATTCCTGTCCTCTACCCATATTTACTTCTGAACTGTCACTCATCTTTTTTTCCTCCCTTGTTCGCTCTGCCCTGCGGCTTTTCTCTCACACACAGGCTGTGTGACGGCGCTGTTGCAAGCAGAGAAATCTGGGGGACCATCTGAAACCAATTAGGGTGGTGCAACAGCCACCCAAAGACTCGGTGACGGATGGGGCTCTTGTATTTATAGCCGGGGTAATTGGCAACACACACACACACACACACATACATAGATTGTGGTGCATGAATGCACTTTTCTCAAGACGTGTGAGGGAGAGCCAGGCCAAGTCCCTCCAAATTATGATTCATGTTACATCACAGTTTGATAGCACAGATGTGTATGAGATTACACGATCCTCCCTCTCTAGAGCGAAGATGCTTTGAAGTTGTTTAGGCTGCGTACGCTCGTCATGCCTGCCAAAGAAAATCTTTCCAGTGTCCACGGACCAAATGGTCTGGAATGAACATATTAATACGATCATCAGTCACTGTGGAAGGGACGAAGTGGAAATCACGGTGGCTGTGTGCAGCTGATACGGAAGTCAGGGCCGAGGCCGTACATCTCAGCTATCTGTCCGGGGCTGTCAGCGCGTCAAACCTGCATGTGAAAATATACACACGGCACATCTGCCTCTCATTAGCCGCCATAAATGGCTGCCATGTGGTCTGCTGATAAATAGGCCAGTCTATTTATTGGAACACAACAAATTGGCTACAAACACTGACATGGAATCGAAGCACTATAAATACTAGAAGCGATGAAAGTTTTAAAACGTGCTGCAGGTATTTTATGGGGGTCCTCGTTTTTCCTCCTTTCTTTTTATGTACTTTCAGCCATTCCTCTCACTCCTTTCTTCTTGCTCTGCCAAACAGGAGTGGTCTCTTGCTCTCTCTCTCGCTCTCTCGCTCCTTGGCTGTAAGTGATCAAGCATAGAATGTAGATCAGGCACTGACTCCATCACAGAGCAGAGTCTCTGTACACTAAAAGCCATAAGATTCCTGAATGAATTGTCAACAGACAAGCCCTAAACCCCGTGTAATTACATATTTGGAGTTTATCTGGGTTTATGCGAAAATGCACAAGTTTCCCTTCCTTGGTGGTCCTTAAACACATCCATATGTCTTGAGTGTTTCCCTTTTCACTCCTCCTTTTCTTTCTCTCGCTCTCACTCTCTTTCTCTCTCTCTCTCTCTCCCCTCCCTAGTCTTTGGAAACATTATCCTTTTGCATGAGTAGATTAGTAGACCTGTTGGTGTGGTGTTTTTCTATTGTTAAGTTTGTTGTGGCATTAGACACTTTCACTGGCCCAGATGAGGTTTTGGAGCGTGGAAGATCTGGGCGGGACGGTTTGCAAACAGAATCAAGCCGCAAAGCACATCCCTGCAGAACTAAACAGGAACACACAGTAAATGTGGGGAGGCCTGGGATCGTGTGTGGGCCTGTTTTTCCTTTTTTTTTTCTCCCTGCTTGAGAAAACCGATCTGTTTTAGAACACGTGCTAAATATTACCATATTTACATTTTCCTGTTTGAAAAAGGCCAAGCCAGGAGGGAGGGTGGTGGGGTTTGCAGTGGAAAGGTCTCGAGCCGGGTTAGGCTCTGTTTGAAACTCTAAACCCTTTTCATGCTTATTTGTTTTATGATTCTGCAGGGTACTGTGTTTACACTCAAAGTGCAACATCTGGATTAGATAATTTGTTGAGAATTAACCGAGGCTGGATGCTTATCGACCTCTTCTGATTAAATCTGTTTGATGTTTTGCTATTTCGCTTCCCAAAGATTTTTTTTGTCGGTCTGTCAGCTTGTATCTTGCATGATATATTTTGTTCTAATAACTTTGTGAGGGAAAAAAGCAGGATTATTGTACAGAAATGGCCTCTTTAAACACACAGACAGAGGGAGAGAGAGAGAGAGAGAGAGAGAGAGCGTCCACGCTCTAATCACATTCATGGCCTTTGATCTATAATGGCTTATTTGAAAGTTAAGCATGTGGTGACTGTTTGTCTAAAGGCCACTCCTGCAGACTACACAGTGGAGGACCAGAGAATGATTAAATCCCTCTTACTTCAGTAATATTTCTGTTGTCATTCACCAGCTTTTGTGGAAACCGTGTATTACAAACGTGGTTATGTTTGTTGTGAAAGGAGCAGAATCAATGGATTATCAAGTGAAAGCGCGTATCAGAAGCAAATGAATAAAGGAACGCAAGAACAAATGGAATCAGTCCATTTGATTTAGACTGTATATGCTTCACAAGAACTCCACGGGTGTCAGTTTGCAGGTGTATCTGCAATAAATGCAATAAAACTAATCAAATAAAATATAACAATATTGGATGATAATATGAATATAATAATATACAATGAAATAAAATAAATGACAGTATAAAAATACAAAACACTTATTTTTAATTTTTATAATAATGCTTTTTAGAATTTATATTTCATTTTATTATATTAAAATGTATTATGTATTGTTTTCATTTTCTATTTCATTTATTTATTTTATTAACTTAACAGATACACCTGCACATACACCAAGTGTGTTCTTTTTGTATGTGCATATTCTGGAAACGAACATCCAGAATAACACTGTCCTGTATTATTATGAATATTAGGACATTTGGCCAATTTAGTGGAAATTTGGTATAATACATGCATGGGTCAAAACAATGGGGTGTAATTCAGCTTGTTTGTTTTGTGCCTTTTCCAAAGACAGCATCAGCTTTTATCAGCATGGTACCACCAGTGCTTTGAGATCATGTCCCAATGAGGTTTATTAATATGCATTTAATAGCACAAAGGTTTTCAGTAGAAAAGCCAGTAATGACTCACAGGACTGAAGAGAGCTGCAGTAATTCGATGGGAGTGTTTGAATCATGGGAAATTCCTTGCTTTGAGCCGCTCTGCCATGCAGGGTTCCAGTATGGATTGTAAGCTAACTGTGTTGCTGAGGTCAGCCATAGTTCCAGTTCAGCTGCTGGTGTGGGGTCTGTGTCACATTAATGTCTTTACTGTCAGAGTGAGTGTAGTGGAAGAGAACAATATGTGTGTTTTACGGTTCAGAGTTTGTGTCTTCTTATTTATTGTGTTGTTTTAGCTTAAAATGGACACAAAGCATCTGGGGTGGCATGCTATGAAATAGAACCTTAATTAAGTAAACAAAGCCCTGTGCCAAATGTGTCATAAAAAAAACGACAAGGAGACTTTCTGTGTCCAGAACAACCCCCTTGAACAATGAAGGGCCGGTTGTGATCATGCAAATGATGCTCGTTCATCAAGAACGTCCAAGAGGGATTAGCCGAGTTACTTACTCCCACTGAAAGATGAGAGGTCTCAGGGGCGAGCCCAACGACCCCCCCCCCTCCATTCCATCACTGCTGTCCCAGGTCTCTTCAGCGAGGAAATTACTCTAATGCTGGGGAACAGATGTGTCAGAGACACGATTTGTGTGTGTTTTATTGACTCTGTCCATCTGTTAATACAGTTGCTTGTTTCTTGCAGATTTTTTCCTAATTTAGAGGCAAGCATGTGAGAATGCCAGAAGAAACATAGGAAGGAAAGGAGAAGGACTGATGATGAGATGAAGGAAGGGTTTGGGGTATAATGTCTTGAGATTTAAGAGTAATATTTATTTTATAGATGACGTTTCATTTGAATTACCTATCAGTCTCTTTCCTATGTGTTCGTTGTTTGATGCATATTCCAATGAAGCAGTTTATGCTAACAATTTAAAAAACAACATAGAGAGGGAAAAACTTTGCATCTGTTATAATGACTAATAACCACACAAAATGACCACACACAGTGAGGATATTGCATGTCTGTCAATGGGACAACCCTGTAGAATACAGAAGGCTACTTTGGTTAAATATATCAAATAAAATATATGATGTTAAATATAAAAATGTCCATATAATAAATCAAATTTATTGAATGAAATAATTTTTGTATTATTTAAATTTGAGTTATTTAATTATTTAAAATAAAAAATGCATTAGAAAAATAAAATAAAAATCATACATTTATTTTAATTTTAGACATGATTATCCAACGCTATTCTAGTCAAGTCTTGGATATTTGGGCATTAGTGTAATATAGAGATGGTTGTAGGTGTTTGTAGGTGACATGCCTGCTCTCAAAATCATGTGACCAATGAGTTAAAAGCTTGGTAAGTAGTTAGTATAGGTCCTGGCCTTGAACTTGGACTTGACATGACCACTTTCTTCTCAGATTTTGTCTGGTTCTGACATTGTCCATATAGGAAACATTTTCTGTGCACTTTTAGCCATTCTGTGAACCTGCAACTTGTAAAGCTGAACATAAAGTTAGTTAGCACTAAGATTTTGTTTGCAATTCATTATATTAATGTTAATTGTGAGCTTCAATGGTTAACTTGAAGCTGTTTTGTTTAATGGATTTCACTGTTTAAAAATGCTCACACATTGTATCCGATAATCACAAATGTACTTTGATAGTTTTCAGATTTTTTTTTATATTTTAAAAAAGATCTTTTTTTAAGATCTTTGATTTTTCAGATAGTTCTCCTTGCTGTGATAGTTTTCCGTTTGAGATTTCTTTCCTAAAAATATACTGTCCCATTCCAAGCTATTTCATCAGCACAGTAGAATGTGCATTAAATGTCATTAGACTATGTCAGTGTGTGTGTGTGTTTTTGTGTATAGATAGTTTAGAACATCTGATATATCTGCCCATGAGAAATGTTAGTAAATTTATAGATGCTGTTACCATTCCCTGTGCTCTGGGAAAGCCTTACATTCTTCTGTGTCACAGGCCTCACATTTCATCTCCCACTTTCCATCTTTTTCCATCTCCATGTTTTTCATCCATTTGCCTTTCTCCCATTAGCAGTATATCTCACAGTTTTACACTGTTTTTCTGATGTATTTGCAGTGAACTGACTGTCCCGATGCTGTCTGCTCGATTTACAGGACTCAGAGGTTGCAGATGTCATGTGATTCAGTCCAAACGCCGGCTTCTGGTCTCCTATCAGCCGTGAAGCTTTTTGAGTGCTGACTGCATTATAGCTTTTGAATACCTTGAAATCCCATCACTGCATAACATACTCCACAGCACTTTGTTTTGTTATCTGTAATGTCTCTCTCAACACTTAAATCAGGAGACATAGACTTGATGAGACAATGGAGGGGTGTGTGTGGTCATAACCGGTGTTCGGGAAGCTACTTTGAAATTGTAGCTTGTCAAGCTACAAGCTAACCATGATTTGAAGTGTGACTTTAAATACTGTCAAACTACTGTTTTGAAAAAGTATTTAGCTTATCTCAATTAGGATGACAGTATCAATTTTACAAATTTAAATACAACAACATCACCCTAATTTGCACATATGCAGTCATGATGGGATGCCAATTGGTGAATCGTATTTGTGAATCTGTTTATTTACATGAACACAGCTTACAATGGACTTTACGAAGCTATATGAAAGAGCCATTACGGCGCTATATATGAAAGAGACCAGTTAGGACAAATTGATACACTAGAATGAATCTGGTTTTAGAGAAAGGACTGTTTTGGTAAGTGTGTTTGATTGTTCCCTCAGAAAACAGCAATGCAGCGTTTGGTCGTGTTTTAGTGATAGTCTTTGAATAAAGTAGCTTACTGGAAAAGTAGCCAGTGAAAATGTCACTCTACTGTCACGCTATTGAAAAATGTTGCTGTTTTTACTTAGTTAGGCCTATAGCAATTAGTATGAACTTCTGCCATGTTCTGATGTGATGGCTCAATTGGTAACTTAATGGAGTCAATTTAGCTGTAAGGCGGGCTATTTCTACTTTTACTGAAAGGGTTAGTTCACCCAGAAATGAAAATTATCCCATAATTTACTCACCCTCAAGTCATCCTAGGACTTTCTTCTTTCAGCCAAACACAATCAGAGTTATAAAAAAAAATCCTGGCTCCTCCAAGCTTCATGATGGGAGTGAATGAGAGCTTGTTTTTTGGAGCCCAAAAAAGCACATTCATCCTTCATAAAAGTAATCCATATGGCTCCAAGGGGGTTAATAAAGGCCTTCTGAAGCGAAGCAATGCAGTTTTGTAAAAAAGAAAATCCATAATTATAACTTAACGGACGGACGTTACCGGAAGCTAGTGATTACAGAGTTTATGGTAACGTCCGTCCGCGCATCGAGTCGAGTTCCGGCGAATGAGGTAGGACTTGGGAGTAGCGTAAGCTTTGGTGAGAGTAGACCTCTCGCGGTTCAAACAAATAGGGCTGGGCAACAAACTCAAGCTCCTCCAACATTCCGCTTTAAAAATTCTTGTTTTAGACTAAGTACTAATTCGTGACCGGTGTTTTGTTCTATCCTCAGCACGTCTGCGTTCGTCAATACATCATGCGTCAGTAAGAGTTCACTCTTCCGCCGGAACTAGACTCTCGTACGGCCGTTACAGGAAGCCAGTGAGTATACAAAGTTATAAATATAGATATTTTTCTTACAAAAACGCATTACTCCACTTTAGAAGGCCTTCATTAACCCCCTGGAGCTGTACGGATTGCTTTTATGATGGATGAATGCACTTTTTTGGGGCTTCAAAGTAACATTATAACACTTGAAGAAACAGGATTATTTTCAAATATAACTCTGATTGTCTTTGGCTGAAAGAAGAAAGTCATATACACCTAAGATGGCTTGAGGGTGAGTAAAATATGGGATAATTTTCATTCTTGGGTGAACTAACCCTTTCAGTATGTTTTTCAGTAGGCTACTCTTTACACCTATGTCTAAAATCAAAGTGAACTTGTTGAAACTGAGGTAGAAACAGTCCTGAGTAAAGCCAAACACGTAGCAATTGCGTTTATATGCATTAAAACTATCACATGCCATCTCATGCAACAAATTGTTTACTGTGAAGCAGAGAATGGCCACAAACGAACATGCTATAGATGCTATTGTTAACCGCAGCAAATTAATACAATTCTTGTAGTTTTATTTATAGTATCATCAGACATTACAAAATGAGGAGCATTTCAACATATAGTAGCAGATGCAAAATAGCAAAAAGCAGAATAAAATGTTTTAGTGTTTGTTAGCTTCTTTTCCTCTTCCAACCCTCTCATATATTCACATGGCCACACAAACACACTCTCTTTCTCAGACCAGCTGAATAGTTTTTGGCCTCTCCACAGGTTGAACCAAAAATAAGAGGCTGTTTAACAGCACTGGCAGGAGCTTACATAAACAGGCAGGGGGATTAGAGTTTCACGAGTTTCTGTCTCTCTGTCTGGTATCAGCACTCGAAGAGAGTCAGGAGAACCACATGAAACATTTGGAAGGAATGAGCAACCAGCTAACGTCACATCATGCATTATGGATGAATACGCTTTCCATCTTCATGGAAAAGGCTCACATTTTACTGTTCTTTGTGTTATTGTTTATATGTAAATGCTTGGTAGTAAATTAAAATGACATGCTTTGCCCGTTTTATTACCTTTAGATCTAATAATGGAAATATGGCTAGGTAAACTCTCTGTGTCAGATTTATTGATGTGCAATAATTTTTTAAGTGCAAGTATTAACTTCGCTTATTTTAGTTTTGCAGTTTAGACTGGATTTTAGACCCTGTAATTGTTCCACATTATGCTTTAAATTGAAAAAAAATATATAGATTTTTTTTTTTATTGGTAAAACTCTGTTTGTAAAGGCAAAACAGCTGAAGGCCATTTCTTGTGAGCCTTGTTTCATTAAAAACATCTGATCGCTTCTGAGAAGCACAAAGACGATGCCTAAAAACCAACACAGCCAGTTTGCGTTCATGTGAAATTCTTATATCCTGCTGTGGCCCATCCTATTGTGGCAAAACACATGGCGTTTGTGGAAATCAGTCCTGTGTGAGGAATCTCATTGGCATGGCGTATTGTATATTGCAGAGGGTGCAGACATGACTGACCATGTGTCATTCCTCTTTTGTCTTTCTCTCTGATGGTTGTCTTTCAGCTTTGTCTGCCCTTGGGCAGTTTTCTGGATGCCCTGCTTTGATCTCAACCATAAGTGAGCTGTGACAACAACCTTGAAATGTAAAGAAAATAGCTATGTTTTCATGACTGGCTCGTGATATGTGCATTTTTGTCTTACTGTATGGCCCACTGATGCTTTTTCATGTTTGAATCATAATGTATCAGAATTATCATGTTAAATTTTTTTATCCTATTTAGAGATTATTGTGATTGATGAATCAGTGAAATTCATTTATCATCCTTCATCTCAGTGAACCTCTACAATCATCATCCTTATGTAGATTTCCTGCAGTGAGTTTTATCCTGTCTCCTTCATTCTCTTTGAAGAAGAATAAGGACAATTTTAGCATGTCCCACCTCGAAATCGCAAAAATCTCTAAATTGGACAAAAAAATGAACACGATAATTATGGAATCGTCACCATCTTTTGCCCCACTATAGCGACGGCCCTGCTCACTGACCATGGCTGTGAGGCCTAGAGAGGAGAAGCAACTGTTCAGCACAACTGACTTAATTTGTTAAAATGCTTTAGAAATGCTATAAGAATTCTAAAGGAATATTATTCCCTCAGAATCCCTCTTCACTGTTTTTTTTTATTTTTTTTAAATGCTTCTTATTGTTTCTATGGCTATTTTTCTTATGTTTTATGCTTCTTGATTTGTTTTATTTGTATTATATGCATTGGATAAAGTATGTATTTTATGTTGTTGTTTTTTTTCTGTACAGCACTTTGGTCCACTTGGTTTTAAAGTGCTTTATAAATAAAGTTTGATTGATTGATATTAAGAATTTTCTTTAATTAAAGGAAATATTATATATTTCTATAGGCTATTAATTAAATTAAAAAAATTGAACATGCAGTATATTTTAATGTATAATTCTGAATGTTAAGATTTTGTGCAATAGGTCTTTAAAACCTATTGGAGTTAGCAATTATTTGATGTTGTTGGCTGAGTGACAGCACTTTTCCAACAGACATGCTTAATGTATCCGAGAAACAGTCAGTTCAAGTGAAATATCAGAGGGCCGTTCCAGAACAATAAGCGTATACAGGTGTCGCCATATGTCTATACATTTCACATATGTTTACTGACAGCGAGTTTGTAGGCTTTCATTTGTGGTCTTGTTTGTTTGTGTGTTAAAAAGGTCTGCCTAAACATCTGAAAGTCTGTGTGCTTAATCATGTACACAAAACAACATTAAACTCTCTCTCTCTCTCTCTCTCTCTCTCTCTCTCTCTCTCTCTCGCTCTCTCTCTCTCTCTTTCATAAGGACTCCTTTGCTTTCAGTCTGTTGTTGCTACCAGCACTAACACACTCTTGCACACACAAGCTTTTTGGCGATCTCTCTCTCTCTCTCTATTTCAATCCATTGCACCCAACTGCACAAACACAGCTATCCCACCCTGAGGACTCTCTGGGGGTGATCTAAAGGGTTTTGGGGGGAGTGAGGCAGAAGCTCACACATGGGCAGCTGTGTGTGTGTGTGTGTGGGAGGGCTTTGATCAAAGACAGGGGGAACAGCCAAGTGGAGGTGGCTGCAGAATGCGGGCTGTGATCATTGAGGAAGGGGTGGGATTGGGGGGGGGGGCTCACTACTGAAACACACTAGCACTGCAAAGAACAAACACCTGCTTATCTCCTCACCACCTCCTCCACATCCAAACCACTGCCTGCTGCCTGGCTATGCACTCACCAAGACAACCAGGAATAGGGGCTCTGGGAATATGGGAATAGTAAAAAAAATCCCGTAAAAAAACTAATATTCTGGCAGCTGGGGTGCCAGAAAAAATTACAGAAATTTACATGACATTTACATGTTTTTCATGTAATTTTACACAGGAAATGTACATTTGCAGTCTATTTCTGTAATTTCCAGATTTCAAAAATACATGAAAAATCTGTAAAATAAAACAGTAAAATTCCATAAAACTACAGTAGTAGCCTTGTAGTTATTAGCTGAAAAATAATGGCCTTTTATTTATTAGCCATTTTCTCTGTGATTGCCAGATTTGTTCCCTGCATGCATTTGCACATTTGCAGAGCTCTTTATTGAATAGTCAAGGTGCAAATTATGGAGGAATTGGGAGGTGTGACCTCCCTAATTATGACTTGAACCTATCCAAAGGAGGTCAAAACAAGGTTGAGGGGGTCTTATAATTATGTATTATTTTTGAATATAAGCATATAGGGATCTCCCAGTCACGTGACCCCTAGCCGTGTGTCAGCCATTTTGACGGTATACATCCGTCAGCTACTCACATTGGCTATACTGTCTATGGACTGTCTAATGGCAATAGATCTATTATTAGGGGTGGGTAATATATTAGGGAGTATATTATTATACTAATAATATAATTATTAGTATAATTGTTTTATAATTAGCCTAAATATTGCAATACTTTGCGCTACAGTATTGATATAATTGCGTGCGCAAAATATCTCGATACTGAACAGAATCGAGTTTTCCCCCACCACTATTATTAGCTTCAGCTAACTCTTCACGTCATGTCATCGCACTTATTAGCATCACAAAAATATATATCAAGTATACAAGAGGAAGATAGGAATCATAGATCCATATGAAGCACCGCAAGTTCTTTTTACAGGCATTTAATGTGTAGAAAAACTTCCTGACATTGAGTTTGGTGACATTTACAGCTGACGTTACCTTATTCACTTCCCATCACGCTAACGTTACACCAGAGCTTCATTAAAAGCATACAAAAGCAGGCTATCGGTTGTCATGGACATGTTACAAAAACTGAATAGACGTAAAAAGTCAAGTAACCTTGTATAATTTCATCTCAACTTTATTGTATATTTTACATGCACTTTTATTATTTGTTTACATTTTTCTTCTTGTAAGTTACCTTATATCACAAACAGTTGGAAGCCAAGCACCACCATCAGCGTTTTGCCTGTTGCCGCCAACCACTTGTTTCTCCGTTTTGTTTCTTTCGGGATACGGTATAAAGATAGGCCTATTCCTTTTGTATGATCACGTATCTGATCGCATCCAACTGCACAGCATCGCTCGGGCATGATAGAATATCGCGACGAGCTGCAGTATCAATGTAGTTTATATCAGAGCGAGCCCGTCTCTGTTTATACTGTCTGTCTATGAGTATCACCGGCGGTTTAGCATTTTCTATTCCGTCAAAATGGCTGCTCCAAATGGCGTGACGTCACGCGGGATGTCCCTATACATCTCAACAGCCTTTTCACACAATGTTTTAGCAACCAAAATTCGTGCAGTTATTCGAGATCGACTAAACATTATTTATGACTGTATTATTTACGCGTGACAAATAGACTATAATACAGCAATCTTTAGCTTTGTGTTTTGTCTATTTAATTGATTGAGCGAGACGAACCTCAAACGACTAAAAATGAACAGATTTAGTTTTTTTTTTTAATTCGACCTAATGAAAGTCATTGAACAATTAGCACGCTGAATAAATCGAGAGAACAAAGGATAGCACAAATAATTAAATCACAGGTTATTTACTCGGTCTCGGGTCATGTGACTCGCTGGGGACATATGTGCTAGGCTGAGTTTGTGGAAAGGCTGTTCAAAAGAGCCTAAAATATATTTATTCTGATGTAGGTTCATATGCTATTTGAGCTCAGCACCACACTCTCTCTCTCTTCTGTGAAGGAACATATTCCTAATCTGACAGTAGATTTAACCCAACCCAGCTGTTTTAAAAAATGTCTGTACGAATTGGTCGTGAGATAGCGTTGGAAAGTGTGGGATTTTAATAGCCTATATGTTTGGCTAACAACCAAACGTATTATAATAATAGAGACTGCTGAAAATATATATTGTTTCGTTTTCAGGATTTCCTTCAGTTTCTGACACGCGTGAAACGTTATTCCTAACTCAAAACACATCCAGAACAGCTTTCTTCAAAGAGTCTCTGTTTTCTGTGTCCCCAAACCTGATTTATTTTCAATAAAGCAGCTGTGAGTTGTCCATTTGGACAGAAATATAATAGTTCTCAGCTATTTTACAGGCTGCCCGGGGAAGAAAAATTAATTATGAATGAAATAAATTAATAAATAAAGCCTTTGAAACTAAAGAAAGTCAGATCGTGAAAAGCTCCACAATCCTTTGCCAAACACAACTTACAAACACGCTCCTGAAAATTCACGGTTTATTAGAGTTGACGCATAAGGACGGAAAATTAAATTTGACAAATATAAATTAATAACAGAAGGCATTAGGCTATATGGGCAGATTTTAGTTGGGATTTGAAGATAATGTTCCATATGCAATATTACTGCACTGATTATTATTTAATGTTACTTTCACTAATAATAATAGGATAGCTAATAATATTGTTGTTGTTGTTATCAAAATTATTGTTTTCATAAAAGGTTTTGATGTGTAAATATAAATTTAATATTGGCTAATTGTCTAAATTATCAAAGTAAATTTATATTGATGGACCATTATTATTGTTGTTATTATGCCTATATTATTATTGGTGATTTGCAGTTTAGACTAGGCCTATATCTAGTTACTGTTCTTTCTCTTGACAGATGAGTATTTTATTATTATTATTATTATTATTATTATTATTCAGCTGTGCTTTTCTATGATACTTCATATTTTAATAGCTTGCTACACATGGCTATGCACTTTCAAAGTCCAAACATTTATTTTATAAACGACGTCACAGTTAACCGTCAGTTTGCTGCTCACAGTCCGCACAAAAGACACACGTCAGAACTATCCATAAGTGGCTCTGAGGAAGAAAACCCACAAACGAACATATGTTTTAAGTTTAGTTTCCAAACCGACTAACACACCGAATTGAGCTGGAGATGCCGCCGACGTTTCATGCTCCCTGAATGATGTCATGTAATGGAATCACTGCAGAAAATGACGTTGCAGTTCGAGGAAGGAAACGCACAATTAAAATCAGAGTGAATCGGCATTACACAAATCCTGATTTAGCCCCTGTGTGCGGTGTGTCTTAGGCCTATTTCACAAGCAGAGTTGTGTGTGCGTGTGTTTGAGAGTCTGTCGTGTTATTCAATAACATCAACGTAATAATTCAAGCCTTTCCGTTTAACAGCAGTAGGACAGAAGACCATTGGACCGAGGCAGTAGGACAGAAGACCATTGGACCGAGGCTTGGCAGTGAGACAGCGTTTGAACGGAATGATCCCCGCAATTTATTTTGCAAGCCTGACGCTTCATTACTGTAATATTGTTGTAATCGCTACATAATTGCTGCTTCCTTGCCAAAACAAGACGTAACCTTGTTGAGATTAAACTGGGATTTCACTATAGGAAATAATCAGAGAAATGCATTATGTTGATATTATTATTTATTATAGCCTGCTTATATTATTTATAGAATACAAATATGTTTCATATTTTTATAATGATAGGCCTATAAATTAGCCTATTTATTGTGGGCTATGAACTCAACTGTGTTTTCTTTCTTTTTTTAACTGTCTGTCTTTGCAGAAAGAATAGTGCCCTATTTTACCTGGAAATGGGAACACAGAAAACGCGAGAATTAAATCAATGTGTGTTTCCAAACAAAACGAATGGAATCAAAAAAAGTGTTTGGTTGTTCAGTGGTTTTCTCCGCGGGCGATCTCTCTCTTCTTCTGATGACCCCTCATTGGAGTCTTGGATTGTGCGACACAAAGGCGAGCAGATGGGCTCTAGTCTTCTCTTTTCTCTTTCTCTCTCTCTCTCTCTGCACTAACAGCCTTGCACGCAAAACTAACACACGTCTCAGCGCTGTTTCTTGAGGACGTGCTCTTGCCACCAGTACCGTCTTAAACAGACATGGTCAATTACACATTTTGGCTAAACATTAATGTGATTCCTTTCCAAATTAACTTCGAATTAACTTCGTTGGCCGGGTCCGTTTCGCTGACTTGAAGTCATAATGTAGGCTATGTCTGTCTAATTGTTGTAGACAACAGTACTGTTAAATTTTAAAAGTAATGAAATAAATATTTCAGCTCGCGCATTCGCCACAGAAGTGCAGCCAGGATTGAGAACCCGCCGTGTTCATTGCCCTGTACCAGCCCACCTCGAGAAGTGGTTTAGTCCTCAGAAGTGTATTTGGCATGAATAGCTCGGGGTCTCAACAAAGAGGCCGAGCTCTGTGCTCCTCATCGGTGTTTGGAAACCACTGGTTCGTGTGATGAGACCGAGGGGAGAGCTGGGTCTGGAGTCTCTCTCTCTCTCTCTCTCTCTCTCTCTCTCTCTCTCTCTCTCTCTCTCTCTCTCTCTCTCTCTCTCTCTCTCTCTCTCTCTCTCTCTCTCTCTCTCTCTCTCTCTCGCTGCATTAGGCCGTAATAGGTTTGGGATGACCTAAACGATTTGTTGACTGGGACAATAAATCTGTTGTGTGTTTCTTGGCATGCTGAGGGGAGGATTACAAGTTGTCGTACAAAGGAATGCAAATTGCTGGCCAAACTGCTGGAGAGGGCTTGGAGGAGGCGAGCAATTCGCACCATTTGTGCGGATCCCTTCTTCTTTTCTTCCCTTTATTTTATGTTTTTCTATTAGGCCTAATAACTGTGAAGGGGTTGAAAGTAGTCACTGTATTCATCCCAAATCAATGGATCACCCATAGCAAGCCCTGTAGACCCCGAGATTTGCATTCCATTGAAATATCGACGCTGAGAGGTGACCAGGAGGACAATGTCCTTCACTGGTGTTTGGACATTTCTATAGGGAACCTCGTGAAAAGTCTTGAATCACTTGGATTTCATCACTCTCTTCGATCCTCTCTTAGATTCCCCGTAATTATTTCACAAGAGTCTGCTGAGTTATGGATTTGGTCAACCGTCACTAAGTCCAAAATATTGACTTAAACTTTATTCACCTGCACAACATAAGCCTAATTTGATTGCACTTGCTAAATAATCATATAATATTTTATATGAGGATAATAGAAGGCTACTTCTATAGAAAAACATGACAAATCAAGTCATATTCTTAATTCATGTTGTGCATCTCAAAATTAATTTCCCTATTTTTTCGTAATAAAACGTTATTTTATTACTTTCAGTTTTAGTTTCTTTTAAGTTTATTATTTAAATTAATTTTTGTTCAGATAGGCTATGATATAGGCTACAAAAAAACAGCTTACGGTTGGTTCTCATGTCTGTGATGGACTATAAAACAAATTCAGCACTAAACTGGTTCAAATAAGTGATTTCAACACTTGGTATTTTAGGTGGAACTTGTAGATCAATCACTTAGGCCTTTGTGTATTATAAGCACAATTAAATGTCTCTCTGTCAATAATATTTCAGGTTTAGAGTACGCTATGTCTAATTTGTAATATTTCATTAAAGCCACTGTTAAGCATTTCATCCATCTTGGTTGTTCTCTAGTCGCGGTGGATAAATTGCCTGTCCTGCAGACGCTTTCAGTTTCGGTGTTGAAGAATGGAGACAGGGACAAAGCCGTGTTCAACAGCGCCTCCTAGTGACCCCTGAATACAATAACGCCCGGCTCCCATGGACACCTCGAATCCTTGTGAAGTTCCTTGGTTCTTCTGCAGCGAGAAAATAAGAACATAGGCTATGACCTATGACTATGCGCCACATATTCTCTCAGGCAAATAAAAATAGTCATAGCTAGCCCACTATTCGTTATGATATCCTATATGATTTAGCGCCATCAATGTCAATGGTGCTAAAAGTTATCTATCTATCTATCTATCTATCTATCTATCCTTCCTTGTGTGTTGCGTGCGTGGAGGGGTTGCTGGAAAATTCAGCTGACTTCAGCACTGTCAAATCGCTAAACCTACTTGAATTCTCTCCTTTAGGCTACCTCCCTACCTCTTGATCAATGGGGAGGGATCCGTCGTTTTAATTAAAACACAACAACAACGCTCTAGTTTAAAAGTCCGCTCTCAGCGTATATCATTCTCAGGAGACGACAGACTCCTCCCTGTAACAGGTTTAATGGCGCTGCGCTAAAAGCACCTGCCATGTGAGAGTTACAATGATATTTTACGATCGCCCGCTTCCAGGGACGAGCCATAATTGCGATCCTCATAACTTTTTAACAGACTTGTTGCATAAGGCCAAAGACGATTATTAAAAAAAAAAAGAGAGACAAAAAAGTGCATGTGAGCGCGAGACAGAAAGAGTCTTGTCTTGATTTAGCCTAACTTACCTCATAAAAACGGCACTTAGCCTAGCACAAGGACACCGAAATTATGCCAAGCCCTTTCCACGTTTGTTTATTAAAACGAACTAGTAGCCTATCTAAAATAACAGGGAATTTCGTTAAAACGTTTTCCGATAGACAGGTGTATTCGAGGCCTTGCTTTGAGGCGTGAAACGCTTTATGTCGTACCTGGAGTCGTCACCGTGATTCTGCTCATCCTAACGACCCACACATCTCTTTATGCAAACCTAGGCTCGCCCCTCAATTAATCTCATTGTCTTTGATCAGCACTCATCGCTACATTTAAACCCATTGGCACTCGGCTACCCATATGTGGCACACCGCGTGAGTGGCCGTGCGACCACGATTGGTTTGATAAATACAATAATGACATGGCACAAAAGACCCGAATATCCATTTCTAAGGAGTGGCGCGAGTGGTTTTCCCGCCACATACAGTACGTCACCCTGGCAACGGCGCCTCTAGAATGCAGATCAGGCGCTCGGCTCTTGTGTTCTTCTCAGCAATCGAGTTTGATAGCTGTCACTTTTGTTCACAGGAAAAGGGGGCAGGTGGAAATTACAATGTGCTCCGAAACCATCGCCCAGATCTTTTTCCTCTCTCGAGTTCTGAATTGATCAATTTGCCTCTTTTTTTTTCTTTTTTGCCCTTCCACTTACGAGCGCCAGAGTCCCATAAAACCGCTCACTTAGGCGCGCGCGGCGGCAGCGGGAGAGAGGTCAGTGTTATCCAAACAGTGCCATCGGGCCATTTGCTATAGCACCCTCCAGCCAGCACGCCGGAGGAACCAGAGCCCGTCACTTCAATCAAGCTTACAAGCACAAGCTGTGCACAATGAATTTATAATGCCAAGAGCAGAGGAGCAAAATCACACCAGAAGAGCGAGGGAGAGGGAAACGGGGAGAGAGAGATGGAGAGGAGTGTGTGGGAGGTGAAAAGCATTACACACACACAGAGAGAGAGAAGAGAGAGAGAGAGAGAGAGAGAGAGAGAGAGAGAGAGAGAGAGAGAGAGAGAGAGTATTATGCTATCGGTGTCAATGGCTCCTATTTTGCTTGTGCGTTTGCTTGTTTATAGATGGAAATAAACAAGTGATTGTTGAAGGTGAGGAAATAGACTGTGAGTAAAGCCAGCAGTAAACAGCGACCTGTTGTCATTGTGTATATGTGTGACAACAGTGTTAATGTGCTATTCTCAGGTAGCTGCTGTGTGGCTGATGGAGGTTTATTTCGCCTGTGTTTTCTCAACACTTGCAACGATACTGTGACTATTTGAATATGGTGTGTGTGTGTGTGTGTGTCAGAGTTGTTTGCTCATTTTACACCTGGCTTGTGGCCTTTGACCACATTAAGTTCTTATTATGGCTGCTCTTATCATGTCCAATCAAACATTCAAAGAGAGAAACATATACATGTTTACCTAAAGAAATTGAAGGAGAAACAAATGAAACTGATTGAGAATGAAAGAAAAGAATGTGTGAAAATAAGAAACCATCTTGAGGTAGAGAAAAGCGATAGATGCTGAAATGGATCTAGCGTATTATGTTGCAGTTCCTCATCTGTCCTCTAGTTTTAAAAGGAGGCTGATCAGCCTTTGGCAAACAGGATGTTTTTATGAGACAGCACTGCAGTTACGAGTTACCTTGACTGTCTCGGGTTTAAGAGCTCTTCGGCCTTGGGGTTTCCTGGATACACCTGGGGGAGGTGATAAAGATCTTAAGTTAATGGAGCCATTGAGTTCAAATTAAACCCATTCTAAGTTAGTCTCTGGGTTCTCCTTCAGAGTGCGTCTGAGGCCTAGTACCTTGTTTGTCTCCAGTCCAGGGTCTCAGTTAAGGACAAATGCCCTTGATTTGTGTACGTCTGCATCTAAATGCTGTTTCCATGGTGTCGACTGCATCCTGAAACACTTTCTGTGACATTTCAAACAGGTGTTTGGAGACTGACTGATGGGAAAATATTTGATCTCTCTTCTGTGCATGCTTCTCATCACTTAAACATATAATTTGCATATGTATGTGCTTGGATATCTGTATGTTCCTGTGTGTGTGTATGCATGCACAGTTTGCATAGTGAGCATCAGTTTAGCCTCACACTCACAAACAAACACACACACACACACACACACACACACACACACACACACACACACACACACACACACACACACACTCACACACATATTAGCAATGTTTGATCAAATTTAATCCAGGACCATTTGACCTCCACCTTCCCTATGACCTCTAGCAAACTCCCCGGGGAGATGAAGGCTAAGGTGTGTGTTTGTATGCCTTGATGTCTGACTAAGGACTAAACGCTGATGGTCAAACACACATCCCCTTTTTTCTTTCACTCTGTCTACTCACTTCCAAATCCACCCCATCCATTACTCCCCTCCTCCTTCTAGCATGCACAGGAAAAGAAAAGGAAAATAATTGTTTTATGCATGGCTCAAGTTCCAAAGTGTGAATTTATGAGCTTGAAAATTACACAGATATAAATAATTACTGATGATGCACTGCTCCTTTAAACAGCTTTTCCAAAGTCTGCTCGCAGATGATGAAATAAAGGCAAAGAGAGACATAAATCTCCTAAAAATATAAATACAATTCAGATAATTATGGTTTTTATTTGATGTAGCCTATATGTGAACGGTGATAATCTGTAAAATTTGAATGTGAATTTGATTTTTTTTTTTTTTTTTTTTTCATTTTACAAACGGTTCTGGAACATTATTTGGTGTGAACAATGCTTGTTGATCTGTAAACTATGACACTGAACCATTTTTGGGGTCAAATGATGCCACATTTTGCTTTAGTGAATAAAAATTGAAAAACAAAATAAATAATTTGTATTCATTACGGGGAAAGTATCTTTGGATAAAATCATATTTGTTTCTCTCTTTTTTACTCTCTCGCTGCCTCAGACGAGCTTTCATGTGTATGTAATTATCAGACATCATTATGTGGTGATTGTCATCACTGGAGCATCAAAGCTTGGGATCCTCGCGTGCGTGTCAGTGAAGCTTACCACTACTTTCCCCCCTCTTCTCTCTCTCTCTCTCTCTCTCTCTCTCTCTCTCTCTCTCTCTCTCTCTCTCGATAGTTCCAACTATTTATTTATTTATTTATTTAGAATAAATTTGTTAGCGTCTGTTTTTGAGAGCACTAGCTTCAGTCCGTATCAAAGAGAGCGCGTGAAGTGCCCCTTGTTCACGAATAAATGAATCGGTGCAACGTCGAGAAAAGCTGTGAACCACTAGCCTACTCAAGCTTTTCTTACCTCACTCTCAGTCTGTTTGCCTATTGAAACTTTCTCCCTAGGTGGCAAAATATTTATTCCATAGCGCGACATTAAATGTGATATGATATAACCTACGATAAATTTGTTCTTTGCATATTTAATTGTTCTTGTATTGCAGTGTCTTTAAGCACATGGCTCGTAATGGCGTAACATTTCGTTTAAACGTTTGCAACTTTTTTTGTAGGCCTATATACTATATGCCAATGTTTGTTTGCTATAGGAATTAAAATACTTTTTTACTAAATTGGGCTGGTTTAAAACACTAACAGAAAACATGGACAATTTAAATTCTGTGCACTAATTTACCGTGTTATCAAATTGTTCAAAAGATGCTGTCTCTCATCACCATCTCAATTTCACGATTTTAATATTTTTATATGGTATATGTCTGTCACCTCACTGGGGGAGGTCATACTGACCTCTGTATTTGGTTAAATTTCTTTATTATATGTAAATATAATGACAATATTTTTAAAAGTAACAAACTGTATATTGTTTGTAAATATAGTTTTTTTATTTCTGTAAATATAGAATTTGCATAGCTGCTACTATAATATATTATAGATTATGCAGTATACTGTTATACTGAAACTCGACAGTGCATGGTGCTTGCATGGCTTTTGCTTTATTGTTTGACATCCACACCTCAACGAAAACACTATGTATGATGTAGCTATAGAACAAAAAAAATATGATGAGAGCTGTATTTTTTTCAAGGTAAATATTAATGCACTAATGTGTTTATCCAGACGTTCCTTTTGAAGGAACTGAAATAGCTTTTATTTGAAATAATAAATTGTCCTTTATTTCCATTGATCTCTTAAGGAGTCCTTCCAATGGCAATCCCCTGTGTGAGGAACAAAGACACCCTCTTGTTTTGTGTGTTTTAAAACCGTGTCCCTGAAATTTTTATTGATTAAATGAAACATACTATGTAGTCTGAATTAGTGTTATATTTGAAAGACCTTGAGTTGATTGCATGCTTTATCTTTCACTCTACTCAATTAACTACTCATATTGGCAGAAAGCATTTGAGGGCCACAAACAAAACTGCACACAGACAAAAGATCAGTTATATATATACTGTAAATACAATCTATAAATATAGTATTACATTTATTTTGACCACCCTCAGCATCTCCCCAGTGCGTATAAGATGCTGAAACCACGCCATCTTTGTCTAGCCCTGGTGGGCCTTAACCTTGGACCATATGACCGTGCAAAGGGAGGCTTTAAAGCTGAGGGGGTCCTAGAGGTGTGTGGGCCAAGTCATGCCTTCCACATTATATGCTTTAACATGGATGGCAAATCCAGCACGGTTAAACAAACTTAACCTTCATTTGTGAAACGGTGCAACTCAAAGGGCAGAAAACGACTTGTGAAAGTAATTACCGCTGGGGAAAAGCAACAAGGGGAGAGAGAGAGACGGAGTGGAGGTAAAGAACAAAAATCATTTACGATGAAGAGGCATTTTTAATGAGTTTGCTCAGACATTGATTTTCCCCAGTAATCTTTTATTAATATGCAGTGGGCGTTCTGTCCCCAAGCCCAGGGAGGGGTCACAGCCTGTCAGGACCCCTACTCCCTCAAATAACACCCCAAAGCCAAGGCAAAATGGTATTTTAGCAAAGGCAAACATTGTCCTGTCTTGGCTTAAGGGGCGAAATAGCTGTTTATTTTAAAACTTGTATCTCTCTGCCTGGATAAGTGAGGTACTTCTGTGGGTACTACAAAAGGAGGTGCCGATATAAAAGACATGCATAAAATTGATAGGCTTATCCAGTTTTGCTTTTAGATTTAATTTATTACTTGAGAATGTGGTGTTTAAACTTCACTCAGTTGCAGTATTAATACAGTTTAATCACCTTTGGTTATAAGAAGGGCAAACATAGGCCTATACAATTAAGCAAGATATAATTGTATAAAGATAATAAGATAAGACAGTGAAATGTATTGATTTGGTAGGAAACTTTTTTTTTTTTTTGGTTCCCAATTATATTTATTTTAACCATTTAATATTAGCCATTGCATTTTGTCAGTGCTCAGTTTCTTTAAAGTGTAATTGGGAAAGAATATCCTGATGAAGATAAAGGCAATGGGCAAATGGTCAATGCTATTATTTATTTAAAAATACTTAAAATAAAATAAAATTTAAATACTGTAAGTAGGCATATTATGGGTTTGATATCAAAATTATTCAATATAAAAACTTAAAATAATATTGTTATACAAAAATTTAACATTTTTTAAAATCAAGCTTATTGAACGTAGACAAATCATCTTTTGCAACGTATTTCTAGAGGTTGGAGATTAGAATGCAACATTTCTTAAGGTACAATCAGTTACAAAGGTGTTGTCTGCCACCTAGTGGATCAGACAGGATGGGTTGGTTGCATTAAATAATTTAGACTAATTTTATTCCAACGCAGTACTTATTTTTTCCTATACAGATACAGATTTTCAATACAATGAAAGCGAATTACAATTTTAAATGCCAAGCTACAAAAAGTAAGAAAAAAAGTAGACTACCATAAAACTAGTCCATACGAATGGTGTTCAATATTCCAAGTCTTATGAATCCATACGGATGTTTTGTGTGAGGAACTTTACTAAATACTAAAATTCAGTATTTATTGACTGACTTTTTCCCTTGTACACCGGCTCGCGGTCATGGCATGCGAGAACAAAAGGGGTTTGCGTCATTTACGTCAGAGCGGCGCCATTTTTGAGTTGAACAAGACCGCGAATGATTACTCACTCACCTGTCATGACTCATAAGGAATAGCCTACATTAATGATAGTTTTTTATGATACTCAAAACTTGGCATTAAACATAACCATCCGATTTTATAGTATGGGAAACCTGCTTTAGAATTTTCTGCCTTCTCATGTTTCACGGAAGAAAAATAATATTTGCTTTGGAACTGCATGAGGGTAAGTGATGATGACAAACTGATAACGTTTTTATTTTGGGTGTACTGTTTCTTTAACAGAATAAAACTCGACAAAATGTGGATAATAATAAAGTGTCGACCATATTTTCTCCCTTCATTTAATAAATCAACTCGTAATTGTTTGTACAATTTTGGGTAGGCCTACTAGACAATAAATACAAATAATAATTAAAAAGAAATGCTTTGAGTGCCAGTAGAGGGCAGTATGCGTTCAAGTTTTAGTAACGTTGAAAACCTAAATTAAGGGACAGGACAGGAGTCAAGATTCTTTACACAACTCTGTTAACTTTAATACTTGAGAAATGCATGAAAATATACTCTTCATGAAATAATAAATATAAAATTTCTGTATGAACAAATGCACAATTTACAAAATATAAGTGTCATCTCTGTGAACTATTTAAGTTATTCAGTTATCTGTCAGTGACCATATCACATAATAACAGTCTCTATTACATAATTTAGGTTTTTAACCTTTATGTGATAATGATAATTTGGTATAGGCTACTTTCTTTTGCCCCATTTAACTTATTAGAAGAAAAAAAGCACATTCATGTTTTGCTGTCTGCTCTAATGGGGCAGGAGGGAACAATCATGTGGGTATTCACATCAAGGTACAATCTTAGCTGATACTTACGAATGAAGTCTGGTCAGAGTCATTGCATAAGTATAACAAAATGTTCTTGTTTTTCTTTTACTGTTATTCTTACAGACTACCATTCTGCCAGATGTAACAATTAGAAATGTCTCACATATGTCTGCTGTTACATACTACAGCAACTAATTTACTGTAGACACTAAGGCAGAAATTCAAAATTGATCTAAGCAGTACCTAAATGTACTTTACTGCCATTTATTTTTACCACAGGCAAAGTCACTCAGATACAATTCTGATCGAGTTGGTTTGTGAGCTTCCAAGAGACCCATTCCCTCTTCAGGAAGTAAAAAGCAGTTGTGAAATGAGACAGGCCAAAAGGTACGTCAGCGCATATGTTGGGTTTGGAGCAGCGGAGTCAAGAACGCTGGGGTTTGTGGGCAGGCTAGGTGTCTTCAGTCTGTCTCTGAGCGGCGTTCGTCTTTGCTGTTGTTCGTGCCGTGTTTGAGGAGGTTCCACCGTCACATAGCCATTGGTTATCCTCATATTCAGGTGTGGAGTTGTGCTACGGTCAACATGAAAACAAAAATGTGGGTTTTATTAGTAAAGAGCAGCTTTGAATTTCCTGCCGTTTCTGGCATGTGTCGTGTCCTCACCTGTCTCCCATGCGCACCCACAGGTCACTGAACAGCCGTGGTCGACTGTGTGAATGATGGGTTTTACGAGGGCGCTTGTAGCGGCCAAACTCCTCTAGCTGGCTGAGACTGTCTGGCAGCAGCATGTGTGTGAGTTCTTCCTGGCTGATCTCCTCTAGCTCTGGAGGTTCTGATGTCCATTCAGTCACTGACTCAGAGCTGTCTTCAGAGGGATTCACAGTAGTCCCCTCAACCTCAGACCAGCTCCTTCTGTGAGAACATGTGGAAGTTAAAAAACTTATGGGATGCAGAATTTTAATGGGACATTGTCGAAACACAAGTTTATTACTATATATATATATATATATATATATATATATATATATATATATATGCATATATGTGTGTGTGTGTGTGTGTGTTGGATATTAACATGCCTAAGACTTTTACACAGTACTGTATATATATATATATATATATATATGCTTAAAATTAGGGGTGCATGATATATCAGTACCATATAATTTATTCGTTTTTTTTATTGTGTTTGTCAATATTGGATATATTAGCTGATATTTAATTAGCTTGATAATTTCACCTCATTTTAAATTGAGATTATTTTTTACTGTCATCCAATGCTCACTAATATCTTTTAAAACATTATTCATTTAATAATGTAAATAATTTAGAAAATCTCAACATGAATTTCCATTTTTTTAATACTAAATTATAACTTTGTGGTTTAAATTCAGTTGCAATGTTTAAAATGATTCATTTTTAAGTTTTCAATTTACTTAAAATTAATTTAAATTAAAATGGACTAAAAACAAATATTTTAATATCAGCCATCTATATCATAAAAAAATAATATCAGGCTATCAGTTTAGGTCAGAATTTGAATATAAATTTAGTTGTAGCATTTAAAATGAGTATTTTTTTAGCTTTTACTGTTATTTTTAAAAATGTATTTAAAGATAATTTTAATTAAAATGTATTATTAATGAATATTTTATTATCAGCCATTTATAACAATTTACAAGCAATTTTCTGATTATCGGCATAGGTCCGAATTTTTGTATCGATGCATCCCTATTCCCTACTTAAAATAGTGGATTAATACATATGAAGGTTATTTGAGAACTGGGTAGTGTCAGGAGACACCTTTGAAGTACTGGAGATAAAATCCTAGTAGTGTTTTAAAAAAGCTCTGGCTTATGGTGTGTGTGCATGTGTTTTGGAGATACCTTGGACTTCAAACAGCTTCATATCAACCTTTCGGCTTGCTAAGAATTTACAAAGAGCCAGTGAGGTCAAAACTACAACCTCAAAGTCTTGAGCTCCCTTACTGATATCCATATTCAGACTTGCATACCAATCCATACAGCTATTAAATGCTAGTATTATAGAGTCATGACTCTTCTTTCATTATAGACATTTGGACATAGACTTTACCATAGTGAACCAGTAGGGCGTAGCATTGCTCAAGATTACGCCACTCTATACTTGTCACCTCCTGTTGGTGAGTGCCCTATAGGGCATTTCATCGAGTAACCATGACGACATTTGGTAAACCGTACTTTATTCCAAACTGCCACATTGTGGTTAGGCCAACCCACTGTGTTTAGTATGTCCATGAAGTGTTTTGTTTGGTTTGAATCTCATAATCACCCATATGTACACCACAAACACACTACAGGACTGGTTTTGGTTCTCCAGTTTGTGGTTCATGAGCTTTTAGTAAACACATGTCCAGCTGCCATTGCATGTTGTTTTACTTACCCATCATATCACCTCATTTTTTTTCGCTTTAGAGAGAAAAGTGAGCTAGAGGGAGCAGGCCTGAGAAAGCTGGAAGGGTTCATGTTTCTAAACCACAGTCAGTCCGTCATTCAGCCAGTCCATCCAGCTGTCAGCTTGTTACCACAGCCACTGTCATCATCTCCAGCAATCTGAGAACCCCCCCTCATGCACTCTCTGCCTCTCCCACTTCCAGTGGCGCAATGTGCCAAAGGAAAACGTTTGCACTGAAATTAGCAACAGGAGATTTTTCAAATGACACCGGCTGTATGTTGTGGCGGTGGTTGGGTCCTTTTGAGTTCTAAATGCCTTTCTGAGACTGTTGGCTTGCTCATCGCTCTCATTTTTCCATTTGCGTCTTTGCTGGGTGTTGGAGTCATTACAACAGCTATTTAATGAGTACAACCTACAAAGCCTTTGGATCACCTCCTTCCAGCTCCCCCAAAGGCCTGTTGAGTAATGGTACAAGTATGCCAACAATGGAGGTGGGTTTCCTTTGTTTGAGCAGGCATTGCACCTCTCTCTAAAAGATAACTGGGTGAGGACTGAGTTTGGAAGAGTGCTGGTGTAGCCCACCTTGTCATGGTTAGCAGGGGGAGATAAAAGGCATAGTTTAGCACTGTTTGCAGTTTAGCACAGTAAGTGGAATATCCTCCTGGTGATTTACAAAGTGCTTGGGGTTTCTATGTGGTGAAATACGATGCACTACAGAGTCTGTGTATGTAGTATGCGTCATTATATTCTGCGCCACAGAATATTCAGGGAAGTTTGTTGTATAAATAACTTCATAATTATTGTGTGTGTGCACGGTATTGGCATGGGAGGAAACGGAATTAGTGGAGACTGAATCTTAACGGGGAGAAAAAGGTGAAGAGGAGCACAGTCCTTGGTGAGAGAACCATAAAGCCAAGAGTGTGAAGTAGAGTTGTGTTCAAAATGCAGTTCCTGAAGTTGAATTGAGGCAGCAAACATGATGCAGAAGTTCAGTTCCAATTGGAATGCAAGGCAAGGCAAGTTTATTTATATAGCACATTTCATACACAATGGCAATTCAAAGTGCTTTACATAGAAGAAATTAAAATAATAAAAAGAAATAAGAATAATTAAAACAGTTTAGAAAAATAAAAAATAAAATACAGTACAGTACAAACAGTCGGACGAACATTGGCACAGTGCTCATTCATTTAAATGCATAGCTAAACAGATGTGTTTTGAGTCTAGATTTGCAAGGAAGTAGAATTACAATGAATTATGAAGAAATTCATATAACTGTAATTTTGAAGTTTTCAAACATGGCTTTGTCAAGCTAACATTAAAGTTTAGCTTGACAATACCATGTTTGAAAGTTTTTTAAAAAGCCTTGAAGTTTCAAGGTTTATAGGGCTTGGATGGATGGATGGATGGGTGGATGGATGGATGGGTGGATAGATTGATAGATTGATTGATAGATTGACTTTTGTGGCCCTGGGTGGAAGGACACTTAATTTCCCAGAATGCATTGCCTGTGTTGAATTTCTTTGCATTGCCTGTGTTGAATTTCTTTGCATTGCAATTCAGTAAATTCCACTGCATTCTGATCCAAATTCTGAATTAATTCTGAATTTTGCACAACCCTGGTGTAAAGTGTTTGTATGTGTGTGTACTCACTGTGTGATGGGCTCTTCCGCTGGTGTGTGCTCCACCTCATAGCCCTCCTGCCTCAGAATGTCCAGTACACTATGATTCCCCAGGAAATGACCTGTAGAACACAGGAAACAAGTAGCAGCCATGTTATTGAGGATACGTTTAAGGTGGGCATGTGCAAATATTAAGAGAAAGCAGATAAGAGCATATAGTTATGGGCGGACGCTGTCTCAAGAACCCTCAGTTTCTCTTGTTCTTGATCTTGAGGTGCACTTGTTCCTTCAAGAATAAGGCCATATAAAATGTCCCCGTGCTACTGTCTCTCCGCCTCAGCTCTCACATATAATACGCTCATAATTCCTTCACTCTTGAGACATCAAACGCACGCGCTCCAGCGCCACGCTGATGAAAGCTGTTTCACTTGTCTGCGTAGCCGATAATCCTGTGTGTCACTCAACCCAGCAATAAGCGCTAATACAGCCTGACCTCATCGCCTCAGCATGCTCCGTGAGCTTATTAACGGCACGCTGAAAATCTTCAAGGCTGTCTCTTTTCATGCTTCTTTATCATCATTATTTTGCTGATCACTCGTGAAGACAGGGAAGGGGAGGGGGAGAGATGGGGCCCGCGGTGCTTTCTTGGCCGCCGAGTTCAAAGGCTGCTGGGGCGACTGGCACGGAGCGTGAAGAGGCTACCGCTGAGCGGCGGTCAGATCAGACGGACAGATTATGCCGCTACGCCCTTCGGCCCGGTGGGAAGGAACAGGCGGCCCATTGAGGCCGGTCCTGTTGTGTTCCTCACCTCGTCTCCCATCCCAGTGCTGACTCAGGTTCAGTGACACTGCGGCATGGTCAGTAAGCTATCACACCCACATACACACCCAAATATGATTAATGTTCATATTAAACTTGGTTAGAAATGATCTTTTATGGAAATTTCGAGTAAAACAGCCATGCCTCTGTATTCTGCATGTAAAGTCGAGCAGTTCATTTCATGTGCTGTATTTATTTGCAGGGTTTGAGCCACATAAATAACCCAGCTGGACAGAGCGTTCTCACAGACATTTGGCTACTGGAGGAAGTAGTTACTGGAGAAGTGTTTGGTTACTAGAGGAAGTAGTTGGATTAAGTTTCAGGCTGCGGTGAGGTGCGGGTGGTCACCAAATTGGTGAGGTTTTTCTTTGTTGGGACTTATTTAGGGCGCATTCGGAGGTCTTTCTGAAAAGCTCTCCTTTAATTAATGCAAGGAGGCAGATGCATGCTACAAAACAAATCAGCCTGAACTAATCTCTTGCTCTTTCTCCGTAGGCACCCACACCCAAAACACTGGCACACGATAAATAAATATACACACCCAGAAACAAACAAACAAACCTGTGCGCCATACACACAGACTCGTTTCACTACAGGAGCTTCATCTCTCCAAAGGCTGATACAATTCATTATGTATATTTGTGGTGTTTATTTTGTGACCGCAGTTAGTATATTCTGATTACCAAGAGAAAACTGCTGTTAAGAAATCCTGAAAACACACGCAGGCCTTAAACAAATCCATTTGAGGCTTAGCAAAAGCTCCTGGCTTTTCACAATAGTTACACCTAAAGCCCTCGTCCAAATCATCCTGTTTACAGGTGCAGGTGCAGTGACTGTTAGTTCATTCCTTCTGATTCAGTCAAAGTAGAGGACATGTGGTGTTTACATAGTTTGTTTTTCAACTTGTAGCTCAGTCGGTAAAGCATGGCGGGAGCAATTCCATGGCTATGGGTTCGATTCACTGGGAGTATGAATACATTGAATTCACTGTAAGTGGCTTTAAATAACAGAGTCTGGCATATTAATAAATGTAAATGTTTAACTAATGTCCTTACGGCCTGGCTTTCGCTGTAATGCTTAAGCTCTGAGCTTTCTCTCTCTCTGACTTTCATCAGACTTGTTCTCGTTTTCACTCTCGGGGTATTTAGGGTTCTCAATCACTTTTTAGCAAACATTTTTTGGTGCATTTATACATTTTATGAATCCCCTCTCCTCTTGCCCAATCTTCGTACTCAGAAGATGTACTGTGAACAGTTCAGGGGTTGGTTTGAGTGTTTTGGTTTGTGTCCAGGTATGTCAGCACCTTTATGATACATGACAAACAACACGCAAACACACACACACACACACAGCCATTCAGCCAATATTTTAGACTTGTGAGGAGTGTTTTACACAGCAGGATTTTTTGTTTTAGTCATAGTTATTGTCAGCTTAAATCTAGTTAATATATTTTTGTCATATTTGTCAATTTTATTATAATTTATTAAACTCGCTATAAGATAGCAAATAATTTTATATTCCATATTATGCTTATATTTTTATATGCAAAACAGACCAAACATTAACCAAAGTGAATGACCAAAAGTTAAAGCAAACTAGTTCAGTTACAATTTAGGTATTCAAATCTATGATTGTACATACTTTGAACTATTTACATAAACCTTTTATCTACTAAAAGCATTGTTACTGCACTAATACACACATTGCTGTGTTAGGGAAACCCTAACCCTCTTGGTATATGTTTGTCTGCTTAACACTTATGTGAATGTGATTTCACCAAGTATAATTATGTTCCTAGATCAACATCTTTGTTGGTCCTGGAACAACATTCCAATCAACCAATCAAAATTGAGGTACACATTTACAGTTTATGGCAAGTTTAGGCTTACAACAAGGGTTAGGTGTTTCTACATCAGTGTTATTCACCTATCATTTCTCTCTGATTTTAGGGTTAAGTTATGGGTAGGGTTAGGTTTAGGGGTAGGGATAGGGATAGGGTTAGGACTACATTTTCGGGAAGGAATGTTGTTTCAGGATCAACAAAATATGTTGATCCAGGAACATGTCTTACTTGGCAACATCACGGTGGCCCCTATGGATAGACAGCCAACAAACAAAATATTCATTGGAGAGAGGGAACATTTGAAAGAGAGGAGAAAGCACATATTGAGATCTGTGATATGAAATTGAAATGCATTGTGGTCCACCAGGCTGCTGCTGTCTTTGATCATAGTACTACTTTTGTCTTGTTTGTTCTCTGCTTGCTGTCCATTATTATAAGCATGTGTGAATCTGTGGGTGTGTGTCAGATGATGCTCAAGGGAAGCCTCCACCTCAGAGTTATTCATTTTTCTTCTATCCAGCACTCAGTCCCCCATGATAACCCTACAAACTACTGACCTGCAAAGCAGCACAGCTCCATCTAATCCACACACACATGCTACCCTCTGCAAGTTTTTACAGCAGCAGGAAATCTATAAATCTCGACATGGTCTCTGAGTCAACAAAACCTCCGCGCCGCCTTGAGTGTGAGCGAGAGTAAATGACCACAGATCAGCTCTCACACCTCCTATAAATCTCTAAAGATCAGGAAATTCCAGCCTTCAGGCCATCCCATGGATCTGAGTTGAACCCAGAGATTAGTGAGAATTAAGGGGGTGCTTCTCTCTTTTACCTGTCCAAAGGGACTCCTCTGGTGGTAGTTCAGCAGACTCCATAATGAGGGGACTCTCTCTCTGTGGCGCTGCCGTAGGGGAACTGGAGTGAACTACTTTAAGGTCTGTTTGGGGTTCAAGGGTTTGATGCAGAAACATTGAAACTGTTTCCTTTATGGCTTTAAATATTTACATTTCTCTTACAGTGACTGTTGGGTGGCGGCAAGCAGATTTACCAAAGAGAGAGAGAGAAAGTCAGTACAATGGATGGGGACATTTTCACAGTTGGGGAAATGTGAAAATGGAGGAAAGAGACAAAAACAGGCAGAGCAGGAGCGCATTAACAGTCAAAACTCACAGGGGTTAAAGCATTTAGGGGAAATTGCCCCTACAGTTTGTTTTAGTTTCTGACAGCTGGGGTCTCTACTTTTTTTCTTGGAATGTTGAAGTGGCTTTGAAGCAGTAAACAGAAAGAAGCCTTTCTTGCTCATAAATACATGTAATGGTATGTGCACATACTCGAAGAGCAAAAACGACATTTATTGACAGGGCAGTGCACAAAAAGTGTGTGTGTGTGTGTGTGTGTGTGTGTGTGTGTGTGTGTGTGTGTGTGTGTGTGTGTGTGTGTATCAAATGTCAAATGTATACAGCCAATGTAGCATATTTAACTGCATATATGGGCCATTCTACAGAATTGATGCAAACTGCTGTCCGACAACCAAAAAACACATTTAAAAAGCATTTAAGTATTCAAATTTTAGATGTTTACTAAGATCCTTCTATTATCTATTGAATCCCATAATAATATTTAAAATATAAGTAAGCTTAATATATATAAAATTATAATTTATCGGGTACTTTCAATTGGGAGGTGGCTGTCCCGAACCCAAACCCCTAAATTTCAACTTGTGAAAATATTGAATTTATTTTTATTTTTTTCATTTTATTCTATTGTTGTTTTTAAAAATATCTTTTTGATTTCTTTTAAAAAGTAAAGTAAAAAAAAAACATTTATTTTATATTATATAAATCATGAAACTTTATGTAAAAAAATGTGTCCTGCATTTTCATGTCACTACCCAAACAGTGTGTGTTTTAGTCCATTGGCTGAGACTGATTTTAACCACACCCCTACATTATTGATCAGGAAATATTCTTGTGTGCCTCTCTCTCATAGCCTCTCTTTCATTATAGATAGGTACCATCATGTTGAGGGAAATGTGTTCAAAAGTCTGAAAATCTGTGTGTAACTTTAAGGGACATTACTACCAAACACCTTTTTTCTGCAATTAAGCAAACTTTTTTTGGGTGTAATTCCATAAAATGTAGTTTTTTTGTTTGTACAACTGTTCAGAACTGTGCTAGGTAACCAAGTGCTGGCTATCATCTTTGAACTAGGCTCAAAAGTATCTTAAATTGTCACTACCGAAATATGTGGTGAAGTTTCGGTTGTTACATCATGTTTTTTTAGTGTTATTAAATCAAATTTAGTTTTTGTGTGTGTACAACTGCTCAGAACTGTGCTAGGTAACCAAGTGCTGGTTATCATCTTTGAACTAGGCTCAAAAGAATCTTAAAATTGTCACTACTGAAACAGTCATGACCGAAACATGCCATCATTGTTTCGGTAGTGACAAAAGGGGACACATAATCATTTATTTGGGGGAAATAAACAAAAAAATTGTACAGTTATGCAAATCATTAGTATCTTAGTATGTTTTAGTAGTGTTTTAGTATGCAAGTTAAAATTCTGTAACGTGATGTGGTCGCTACCAAAACATTGGATGTTTTGTCTCAAATAAAGTATACTGAATCATCAACTAAGAAGTTATTATAGTGTTTGGTTCGATGCATATTCAAACTAATGAATCCTTAACTTTGAAATCAGTATGATTAACTTAATGCCTTTTATAAAGAAAGATTGGGTATCTTTGGGTATCAACAATTCTTATAAATTACACTTGAAATATTGTTAAAATTGTTATTGATTTACCTGTGAAAACTTTTTAAAAATAGCAAAAATATATTTACAAGGTAGATGTAAACAAAATATTAATAGGTCAATATAAGCCGCCTTATTTAATTCTTTATTATTGTGTTTTGGTAGTGACAAATTTGGGGAGAGGAAAAATATTCCAAAACTTTCTGAAAATACGATATGATAATTAATTACTAGAAATGTGTACCTTGGATATTATACAATTTGCATACATACACAATTTGTAGAAAAAGACACCTTTTTTTCAAGACGTTTCCAACTCAGACTTTGAACCAATTCTGTAGAATGGCCCATAAATTAGAAAATAATATTATTTATTATACAGTTAAGCCCAAAATTATTCATACCCAGAACAAATTTTGAGTAAATTTTAAGTTAACTTTTACTTGGTGAATGGGTATCTACAGACTGTCAATGACAGAAGAACGTGGGTGTCAGAGATATTAATGAAAAATATTAGGTTTGTATTTTATTTACATTTTCACAAAAAGTTCCATGTCCAAAATTACTTATATCCCAGATCTTATTGCAAAATTGTCAGGAAATGCAATCTTATGCACCATTCTAAGAGTTCCTAGTAACTTCTAGCATGTTCTAGAGCATTGTGATCAACTCTAAATTCAGAACATCTGATATACCTGTTTGCTAAAAAGTTTCTGGTCAATTGCGAGTCATGGTTAAAACCAAGGAGCTCCGTGAGGACCTCCGGTTGCGCCTGTATAATCTATATCTAATATATATTAGGGGTGAGTGTTATGGCAAAAATATCATATTACGATTTTTTCCAGGAAAATCACGATTCACGATTTTATCACAATTGTTTTTTCACATTGGTTTTACTATTTTACAAGTGACTTAGCATTGCAGCCAAACTAATGGCACGGACACACCGGACACCGGCACGGACACGGCACAGACACGGCACAGACACAGCACGGACACAGCGACACGGACACCGGCACGGACACCGGCACGGACACACTGGACACCGGCACGGACATACTGGACACCGGCACGGACACACCCGACACCGGCACGGACACACCCGACACCGGCACGGACACACCGGACACCGGCACGGACACACCGGACACCGGCACGGACACGGCACAGACACAGCACGGACACAGCGACACGGACACCGGCACGAACACAGTGGACACCGGCACGGACACACTGGACACCGGCACGGACACACCGGACACGGACATACCAGCAAGGACACCAGCACGGACACACCAGGCACGGACACACCGGACACCAACACGGACACACCGGCACAGACACACCGGCACAGACACACCGGACACCGGTACGGACACATCGGACACGGACACCAGCACGGATGCAGCATGGACACACCAGACACCAGCACGGACACACCGGACACTGGCATGGACACGGACACATGACACCGGCACCGACACACCGACACACGACACACTGACAATGGCACGGACACACCGACACGACAAAAAAGGTGAATTTGACTTGGTTACATGACACTCACCAACAGCGGTTACACAAACAAAACTAGACAAGATACAATGGAAACATGAGGGCTATTTATACACCAAGAATAATGACTAACAAGAAACACCTGTGAACAATCAAGACGATCAACCAATAATAAATATATATATATATATATATATATATATATATTAATTATATATGCTATTATTTTATATATAAACACCATAACTGATGGTTATCATGGTGAGTCAGTAAACTGTATCATTCACACACTGTATGATTTCACTCCTGCATTTTAATGTGGTTGTCACTCCCAAGACTCTCTGACTTTGTTGACTCTGCAATTATTCTCACAGTTATTTTTTCTGTTGTAAAGGGATACAAGGCTGCTTAAATAATTTGCATAATAAATCACAGACTTTGTCTTGGAGTGCATCCACATATTCTTTTTGTGTGTGTGTGTGTGTGTGTGTGTGTGTGTGTGTGTGTGTGTGTGTGTGTGTGTGTGTGTGTGTGTGTGTGTGTGTGTGTGTGTGTGTGTGTGTGTGTGTGTGTGTGTGTGTGTGTGTGTGTTGGATAAAATCACTTGCAGGTAGAAGCATCTGTTTAAGTGCATCACAGTAAAACAGTGTGTGGGAGAAGAGAGATCATGTGTTATGTGTGTAATGTGAGCTTAAATTCCATTAGCACCCAGATCAGTTGTTTTAGTAGCTAATGAGGCGTGTAATGGCAGAGTCTGATAATGAGCTCTGCTGGTCTAATTAGCACTGAGAGTCACTTCTGCACAATGTACTCAGAGATGCAGACCAACACAACACCGCAGCTCAAGACAAACAGACTGTTTTCTCCAGGGTCCCGAAAGCCATTCCATTTGATTTGCATTTAATAGTTGAGCTTTTTTATTGTGTATTTGGAGGGACCATTTAATGACTCAGATAAAAACCCTTCCTGCTTGCCTTTTGAGCCTGCATGATATTCACTTTCTAGTATATAATATTCCTAGCCAATAAAAGGACCAATTGCAGTGGTTATTGTGATGCCATCTGGTGGAGTCATCTTTTAAATCGCTTGACAAGCTACAAGTGACTCAATTTAAAGCAGTTTAGTTACAGTCAGGCTGCTTTTTGCATCCCAGTTTAGCTCAAAAGAATCCACAAAAGTTCTTCATTTAAACAATCCATCAGAATTAACTTTTACTAAAATGAATTGGACCCAATGCAAATGGTCCCAATGCTTCATAGTGCTTTATCAAACAATTGTGACCATGCCTATGTCCTATTCCATTCACTCTGCGAAGTTAACATAAGGTACTTTGACATCATCTTCCCAAACCACTGGAGCTTTTGTTACGGTTTTTCAATGACTGACGCTTCTAATGCAGCGCACAGAACCTTGGGAGTGAAGTGTCCCTCGGTTGGACACCAAGAAAATGTTCATGTCAAAGGGCCCTTTGAAGCAATTCTTTTTGAGCACTTCTGTAAGGAATGACAATACAATGACCACCACAAACAACTGCAAAACACATGTGCTGAGAGTTCCTCACCACACACAAACACACGGATGAGTGATCACATTCATACAAACACAGTAAGACATAAACAGTGTCCCTTGCTCTTACTGGAACTGACTGTAATAGTGCTTTAGAGCCTGTGATATTAGCATTGTCATTTATTAGTGTCATATGCATGTCAAATCAATAGAAAAACAAATCTGAAGCCATTAATGCGAAGACAAATGCTCCCTATCACTTGTAGCGTGTGTATTAAAGAAGAAAGTGGTTGGCCTGGGTTGTGGCCATTGCAGGAAATTCCTAGGGATGTTTTCAATAAGAGCACGAAACTCCACGCAGCACCGAGGAACCAGGCAAATGAGAACCTGCTGAAACGCCACACACACACTCTCTCCTTGCTCAGCAAATGGCTAATTAGGATGTGAGTGAATATGTTTGAGGAAAGCAAAATGATTTTTATTACACAAACAACGTTTACCATCGTACAGCATTGCCTTGACATAAGGCTTTTTATGTAAAATATATGTGTTTGTCGGAGGTTTGTTAATAGATTTCTAGTGGATGTGAAATACTAATATATACTGAAGTTTGTGTCTGTGATCTGTACCATAAACAGATGTGCCATGGTGGTGTGTTCCTGCTTATCATCTAACCTGTTATGTAACTTTGCAGTCCTTCTCATACTCACAAAAAAACAAAGCAAAACAGATGAAAGAGAATAATTGCTTTTTATATGAAACACTGAATTTTCGCAAAACTGTATACATCAGGGCCAGGGTGTGTTCCAGTCTTGCTCCTGGAGGGCCAATGTCCTGTCCTGCAAAGTATAGCTCCAATCCCAATTAAACACAATAAATCCGAAATCACCCCCTAAACCCTCAATCACTATTCCCTACGTTAGTCCACTAATACAGTTCACTTAAAGTAGTGAGTGAAAACGAGTGAACGAATTCGGACAGCCGTTGAGCCAAACTGAATCAAGTCTTATTCATAAACAAATCATTTAGTTTTGAAAACTGTGTGTCTGTTGATTCATTGAATATTTCCAATTCAAAAGAATGATTAATTCATGAAAGTGAATGTCAGGTAGAGCTAAGGCTGATCAGATTTTTAATCAGCATAAATTGTATGGATGACTTTTAGGGAACTTTTTACACAAAGGTGCTTTGGCGTCAGGGTTTGGGGGTACAGTATGTGTGAGTGCATATGAGTATGATTTTCCAAAAGAGTCTTCTAGCCTGTGCCATAAGGGCTTCCTGTTGAATCAAAACATGCTTTTGGAAAGTCTACAAAGCAAAGGTGGCAGGTTTGCTGTGGAGCAAAGATGGATGGCTTGTTTAACCACTTTACCAGCACAATGTGTACTTTAATCACCCCTACAGAAACTTGTGGAGCACTCTGGTAACTGTAGAACCCTATGAGCCCAGGTTTACAGCTGCCAATTTTGCTTTCTGTCAATAGTTCTGACTAGGTTCTGTGTGAAATGGTCCAAATTAAACTGAGTAACTCAAACAAGAGCTCTGAGTAAACACAGTTAGAGAAAGGACTAGCACACCAGGGACAGACAGACAAACTAACACTGCAGTTGGTGCTATTAGTGTGTTATATTTGTCACAGTCTTGATCTTTTACTGAAAAACCCAGGCATTATCATGTTAAATTCTACTTCTATTTCATTAACACTTATAGTGTACAGACAGGTTCTCACACACACACACACACACACACACACACACACACACACACACTTGTCCAGTAGAAAACCTCAGATTCACCCCATCAGTGCTAATAAACTTCACAAACATAAACGTGTGCTCATACCTATTTTTTACAGTCTATGGCTCATACACACACCACAGTTATCCCTGATGACTTGAAGCAGCATTAGCTTGGAATGCAAATTAAAAACAAACCACTCACACTCTTACAGATGAGAGTAGCTGTCAGTCCTCTCACTGGGTCTCATTCACTATTACACGCATTCAAGTGTTCTTAATTACGTGTGTACAAAACGTTTTCACTAAATTTAGAACAGGTGTGTACACGCATGCATTTCTATTCTCGTTCTAATGAATCCTGATTATTCTAAAGTGTGTAGCCAGAGTTAGTAATTAGCATAATACACACCAAAACTCTCACTTCATGCAACCCTTTTGGTGATTAAAAATGTCATGAAAATAATGCATTTTGTGAGGTATGCATTTGTCAAACAGACAGAGAATCGCACACAGGTGCACACAGAATAGGAATGTAGGTGATGTGTTCTCAGTCGTGGGAAAAGTTCTGAGGGCCGTTTGGTTTTACTGCCATCTGGGGGAGTTTGTGTGTGTGTGTGTGTGTGTGTGTGTGTGTGTGTGTGTGTGTGTGTGTGTATGTGTGTGTGTGTGTGTGTGTGTGTGTGTGTGTGTGTGTGTGTGCACGTTTGTTTTGTATGTGGAGCTGGACCTATTCCTAGTCAATGTCAACTGACCTCATCTTCACGTTGTTAAGTGTATGTGTGTGATGGTTATAAGTTTTGTGTGACTCACCAGCTCCGAAAGCAAAAAAGAATCTTTGGGTGGGGCTTCTCTGAAGCAGGGCAGAGACACGGCGGGCCATTCGCTCGTTGCGTTTGTAAATGAGCTCCTGCCGCAGGTAACTGTCAATCTGCTGCGCTGTCAAGCGCTCGTGAGCTGGCAGGGAACTGTTGATGAAATGTGGAAGCTGAGAGAGGAAAAAGAGAGAGAGAGAGGTGTTACTAAAGGCCTGGCATGAATCTAAGTCTGTGTATGTGAGAAATTGGGCAGCTGAGAAGTTTATGACGCTTTGTGGACGCTTTCTTACAAATTCTGTTTTACTGTCTTGGACTGCATTGATTTGCTGCAGGGTAAAGTGTATAGAAAGCTTTCTACAGCTGTCCGCGTCTCTCTACACAGTCTGCTATTAATACATAGGGATGGACTGAATAGATGGAAGGAGAAAAGGGAAAGTAGACTTCAAAGATGGAATAGAAGAGAAAAAGAAAAGGAAGATTGGGGAAAGACAATAAAGACGCCAAAGTCCCTGCAAACTGGTTTTCCACAATGAGGTGAAGTTTTTCTGAACTAAATGATTGAGCTTGTCCATTTTTTTTTATGGAATAAAAGTCTAATGGATGCCCACTTTTAGATTTAAAATGAGCTATAACATTTCTGTCATAAACTACAGTAAATCATAATCATAATAGGATAAATTATGCAATAGAGATGTATAGTTTGAAAAGCTTTGCTTTTATGGCACAAAGTTGTCTCCTCCTATTTTCCTCTTCAATGTTGTTTATAATCGAGGTTGAGTCAAGGTTTTCTAATCTTTTCGAGGTTTTTAAATTCCATAGTGCTTTAAGTTCAAAGTAGAGTTTTCTGTATGATTTCATTGGGTCTTTAAGGCCTATTTACACCAAGTGCATTATGACCTTGTTAGGAAAATGTGTGAAAGACCTTTTTTCATAGAGTGAAAAAGTCCATGTTTTAATTGTAAGACATTTAAGACAGTTTAAAATAAATGTTATACTTTTAAGCATCATATGAGTTAGAAAGTTGCAATTGAGAGATATAAGGCTGCAATTACAAGATGTGAAGTCACAATTATGGGATAAAGAGGCAATTATGAGAAAGTCACAAATGTCATACATAAAGTCACAATTTTACTTATACATTTAAGTCGTAATTACCTTTTTATTTTTTTCTAAATGTATGGAATCCATCTTTAGAATTGGAAAAGCGAATATAGATCTTTGGAAGAGAGCAGGGCATTAGGGAAATATATATGGTTATGGCTCTAATAGATGGTCGGAAACACAACGCTTCCCATGTCTTGACTGGCTATACATACACCAGAAATGGGGGGGGGGGGGGGTAATGGATAATGGCACCAGGACGGAGGAAGCGAGAGAGACTTAAAAGGGAAACTGTGAGGTGGCCTCTTGTTAGAATCCAGAGCTTTGGAACGTCTAAATACTATGTATGTGTGTGTGTGTTTATCCATTCACCCCTCTAATGAGAGAACAGTTTGGAAATTGGGAGGCAGAGAGGGTAAATATGGCTGTGCATGTGTGTTTATCTGAGAGATTCCTGCTGGAGTTGTGCACTAAAGAACTGAAGGTGAAGTGCAGCGATGCAGAAAGCCATTCGTCTGACTCCACTGTATGTGTGTGTGTGTGTGTGTGTGTGTGTGTGTGTGTGTGTGTGTGTGTGTGTGTGTGTGTGTTTGTATTCAGACACTGATAGATGAACTGCTGTACCCCTGCAAGCATCCAAACCACTTTTAGGGAAGGCTTTCCCGCAATGCCCTCTTATACTCTCTCTCTCCTCCTCCTCCTCTCCTATAAGACACAGTATAGAGAAACTTCAGTGTGCTAAAAGACATGGAAATTCAGTAAAAAGAGGGAACCTGACATTTAATGAGTTTATATATGTATACATTATCCTTGAATGCGGTTTGGATTTCTGTCTGTAATGATGAGACTCTAGCAGAAAACTCAACTCAAGCTCTAAGTCAAGTATTGCATAATTTCCGCATAGAATATAGAAACCGAAGTAGAGAAAGAGAATGAGGTTGAGAGGCATAAAGCAGTGAAAGGGGGAGCAGTCAGATTACCTTATCAGACAGTAAAGCCATTAGCTGCCCAGTGTCTGATCTTTGCAGGAAATATGGAACAACAGAGAGAAATTCCCTCCCTCCTTCCTCTTACTGCTCCCTCGCTTTTTTCCTAAAATGTTCATTCTCTCTTGCACTATGTGTGTGTGACGTTGCTTTAATCTCTTAGCGTGCAGGGTGAAGTTGAGAATTATAGGCCATCCATCAGAAGGAACCTGTTGCTGCTCAAACTTTAAGCTCATAATGAATTCAATACATCACATACATGCAGTAACACTACACACATACTCACATGATGCATAGAACAGGAGTGTGTGTTTTGTGTGTGTGTACCTGTGATGTGTCATGATTGAAGATGATGGAGTTGAGGTCTCCACAGTTGTAGTGTGTGATGAGGTCCTCAGTAGTGAAGGCGCCCTGCAAAATGCCTGCACGCAAACTTTCATGCTGCAGTAGAGTCTGGTTCAGAGCAAACAACACCTGCAGACATACACACACACACACACACACACACACAAAGAGAGAGAGAGAGAGAGAGAGAGAGAGAGAGAGAGAAAGGGGGGGTGGGGGTCAGTTTGACATTTTGAACACAAAATACACAAGTTTAGTCATTTTCACTCCCACACACAGAATATAAAGTCACAAACGCACTCTTCATTTATTCACACACTATAAACATACTCCATATGAACATTTTTCCTTTTGGAGGCGCCCAAAAATTACACCAGCATACTGCCAGGTACAAATATGTTGTGTAAAGCAGGCAATTTCTAGAGAAAAAGGTATAAGAGAGAAACAAAAAAGACAGGGAGTGCTCCTTTAAAAACGGCTCTATCTCCAGGGTCCAAGGGTTGTAAATTTACAGCCCCCATTAAAATAAAAAGTAAACTCTCTTTAGAGAGAATTTATGGTGTGCAACAGCCACAGACCACAGTGACACTGCAGCTGTCCCAGACTCCTGGGATTAAACTTCACAGTTCACACTCCCGCCCACTTCGCTCCCACACCACGCCTGATTGGCTGACTCGCCCGACTCTGGCTGTCAATCAAAGTTAAGCGTTTTGACAGCACAGCCCATTAGAGATGGGAGGGGGTCGTTTTTTCTGTTATTTTGCGTGGAAAGGTAGATCGAATTTCACACTGTCGTGCACTCTGCTGGCTAACACGTTCATACCCGATCATGTGTGGTCAGTTGATTTGTGTACTTGATTACACCTCTCTATTCTGGCTGGATCCCGTCACATAAATTGCCTTGGAGATTTACAGGGAGGGTGTATTTGTGAGCGTGTGTGACAGAAATACAGTAATGAAAATGGTCAATGAAAGCAGTGATGCTGATTGATTTATGCACTAGCTTAAAGGCTACAGAAGATTTAGTTCCTGCCTCATGCAGAAAGGTTGGAAATGAGAGTCTGTGCTGTTCTATTTAGCACTGGGAATGAAATACAGAATGCTGTTTTGCTCACTAGTCCAATGTGCTTTGTCTACACTAAGCATTGCCAATAGCAAGCCAACCAAACTTGACATCACTTTGTTTTTGTTTAAAAGTTTGAGAATCATAGCCTAAGCTCCATCTATCTATCTATCTATCTATCTATCTATCTATCTATCTATCTATCTATCTATCTATCTATCTATCTATCTATCTATCTATCTATCTATCTATCTATCTATCTATCTATCTATCTATCTATCTATCTACTGTCTGTCCGTCATTTATAAGCATCAATGTAGTAAGCTACTTTTCCCCTGTAGTTTATAGTGTAACTATCTACTTTCTCAACTTACTGTAAATATTTTTGGTATAATGTAATTTTTATCTTAGCTAGCTATAGGCTACCTTTCTTTGAGCAGTGTTATTTATTTTAGCATTATTATTTATATGCTTTTGTAATTTATATGCTATTATGCTATTATAGTATTTATTACAATTTTAAATGATCTTTTATTTTTAGATTTTCAGTTTTTCATTTTGATTTTAGTTTAAGTTTTATAATTTAACAAATTACTGTGCTTTTGTCATTTTTCTTAGTTTTTGTCTTAAACATATTTCTATATAACATTATTTTTTCAGTTTTCATTTTTCATCTAATATATATTTCATTTATTTTATGTCATTTAAGCTTTATTTCAAATAAAGAAAATTATTTTTAATAGTTTTATTTAACTATAACAACACTGTTGTTTGAGTAGCTTTCCCAACACTATACCTGGGTATAATGTCAGCGTGGGGTTAGTGATGCTATTTAATCTATTAAACATTTTTTAAACAATTCTATTTTCAGCCTAGTGCTGTGCAGATCTTTGTCACGCTGCCAGTGCGGTAATCCCACAATGGACCGCGATCAAACCAGCACCAGAAGAGCACGAATGCACTCCATCTATCGCACTTCACATCCAGCCAGCTCTCTGTGCTCTAAGCCGACCCCCTGCCGGCCTTGTAATCGCCGGCCGTTTATTTCGATATTGCGTGTGTTGTTTTATTGTCTTCATTTTTTACGTTGCCATGTCATGTCGGGTGTTGCCCTCCTGTGCAGATGTGCTCTGGCTCTGTGAGCCACGGTTTCTGCCCACACATGGGAGCTTTATAGTGATGCCAGCTGCTACAGCGGCCATGGCACGCTCAGATTAGGAGACGGGTGTCTGACCCATCTGCCTCGCTTCTGTGCTGGTGCCAAAAATGAGGAGTTTCCCTTAACCTTAAGCGCATTCCATGTGAGAAATAGAAAGATGAAAGGACGACTGGGATGTGATAGATAGAAGGATTAAAGGATGGGACGGCGAGGACGAAAGCAAGCCAGGAAAGAGAATTGGATCATTCTGTGCTTCTCTGCTGTTCATTTGATGGACAGAGTGCGAGAGAGCGCAGACATTAAGGCCTGGTGTTTTGTGTGTGTATGTGAGTATGTGGGATGAAGGATGGCTAAAGTGTGTGAGAACGTTCCATTTGTTGAAGTGTGAACACCCTTTAGCATCCATTGTGCTAAACAAAAGCATATTTTCACAGCGCTTTCTCTCTGGTAATGGAGATTTCACAGGGTGGTAGGTGTGCGATTTACCCAGATGGACTCTTCTGTGTTTCTTGACATGTGAGAAGCCTCGTTTACATCTGATAATAACATCCGTTTTGGTTGTCAGTTTAAAACAGGATGATGTTGAATACAAGTGTTAAGATTTAGATATCAAATAAACCTAAAAGGTATGTTTGGGAAAAACAGTGGTGAGAATTTCCTTTTTGTGATCGGATCACTCGAGACGGATAATGGGTGTAAACGGGGCTTGAGTCTCATGGACTGATTAAACACAGAAACCCCTTTGCAAACAAAAAAAGTTTGGAGAACCCAGCCTGCTTCTGGAACGTCTTACCTTCTCCCAAGCAATTCATTCCAAAATTTCATTAGCGGTTTGGAGAAAATAAATAGAGAAAAATACCAAGTGAGGGAGGGAAAAACAAAAGAAGAGAATGTTAATTCCCATGTAATGATCCCAAATGAGAGGAGGAAAAAGAAGCATGCTATTTCATTGACACGTGTGAGTATGGAAGTAGTTGACTTCTTGCTCGTTCATGTTAGTTGTCCAGCGGACTTCTTTTTTAGTTCAGCTGACGCAGATCTACACGACCAACACACAGCTAATTACATTATCACTCTCACACCTTCATTTCTTTGGGTCTCTTTCTTCATTCAATTCTTTGACTTGCTTGTCTTCATTGTTGTTTATGGAAAGTTCTGAGGTAGAACAGAGGGATGGAGGGAGAGAGGATGGCAAAATAAATAATAGCTGGCTGCAAACGCATGTGCACCACAGCTGGAAGTGATTTCGTCTCTTTTAGAGTGGTCAGAGGCATTATGGGAAAAGTGCAGATGGGCACAGGTGCAGTTGGTGGGCAGTGCGAGCCAAAATCAGCTCAGCGTATCCAAACATAAAAAGAAAAACAGCAGTCGAGCACAGCTGACCACTTCAAACCAACATCTTGTGGATGACACTTGCTCTTTATTGGTCATTAATTAGAGGTTCTCTCTTCCTTGCCAAATTTATCCCTGCACTTTTGTTCTCACTCTTGACTGCCCCCTACATGTCACAGAGATATTGTGCATTTTGTGGATTAGCTTGGGATAACTGATATATGGCATGAAGTTTTTAGTTTCTAATCTTTCAGCAGAACGTTTTTCACAGCAAGGTTGGGCAAAATTAGAATGTAAGAATTGGCCGCTATTAATGCTTGAATGTGAAATTTAATTGAAAGTTTAGTATTGTCAAAACAATAATACTCCCACAGACAAAATATCCACCACATTGTTTCAGGTAACTTTATAAAAATATCACAATTGTGATCTATTTATTTTGTAATGTTTAATGAACAATTATAACTAGTCCATTAAAAATGACTAAAAGTCATATGCTTTGCATTTATTTATGTTCTATATTAAATAATTAGAATTCAATTAGAATTTAAATTCTGCTTCCGTTTTAATTTGAAGTTTAAAAGGCATTTTCAATTCAATTTCCAGCGACACACAATCCTGAATCAAAGCAGGTGTGATTTTAATGTTGTTTTGACATTCTTCTAAACCATTTTGTGTAAATTCTGCATTTTTTTCTTGCAGTACCCTTAAAAGGACATCTGTGTACCTTTTTTACTCCTAAAAGTTGCATATTAGTACTTTAGAATACAAATACGAACCTTAAGGTACTAATATTAAACTTTTTGTGATAAAAAAAAAATGTACAAATATGTCATTTTAAGGGTACTGCCCCAGAGACAAGCTGTTGTACCCTAAAGGTAAATCTTTTTACACCTTTTTCTTTCTGTGTGTAAGTGGTTAATGCCTTAAAGAAACAGAGAGCAACATATTGCAACATATGCATTGAAGCACTTTCTGGACCAGGGTTTCTCTTTCACTACCTTGCATACTAATTTTACATGCTTTCCTTGTCTTGTATTTTCTTTTAGTCCAGGAGTCATATTAGTTACTGCCAAGAAAAGTTTGGTAGCACATTGGTGCATTTTGGTTTTCCTCTCCTTCCTGTCTTGCCAGACAAATCTCTTCATCTCTCTGTCTAATCTCTCCATGCACTCGTCTCCATCCTGTCAGTCTGTGTCTTGAACCCGCTGTCAGCCTGCAGCGACCATCTGTGTCTGTTTAATAAGATCATGGAGAGAGTTTCTCTTTTATTTTCTCTCTCACACCCTCTCTCTCACTTTTTGCACTTGTCCAAAAACAAACTCTGCCATTTGACTTGGCAGCACCGGTAGCGGAGTCTTCAGCCATTCTTTCCCTTCAAACAAAAAAAGAAAACAAGACGAAAGAGCAGGAAAATAATCAACTGTTTCTCAGCGCTCCAGCTGCTTCTGTGCTGTGAGGAGAAGAAAGTGGGAAATTACAAAAGAGTATGAAACGTATAGAGAAAGTGAAAGGGTACACCACTGAGAAACAGGAAAACGCTCAGGCCGGTCTCTAGGAGCTAAGGGAAAGATGGAATGGAGGGATGAATAAACAGAGAAGGAGAGGAGCATTGTTGAGAGGGGTCAGAGGTCAAATAAAACTCAGCCTCCTGAAAGCCCACCGCTCTGAATAAACATGCCAGTAGAGATGAGCCGAGCTGCATGGGGCTTTAGGACACTTATTAACCCCTGTGTGTGTGTGTGTGTGTGTGTGTGTGTGAGAGAGAGAGAGAGTCAAGTTTTTTTTGTCTTGTAGAGGGGGGAGTACTGTTAGGACATGATTGGTTTTCTAAACGACATTACAGTTTAACATACAGCTCTTGTGTTTTCGTACTGATTCTGACGAGATTGGGATCTGTGTATCTCTGGATGTGGGTGTTATGGAAGGTCAAGTGCTATGGATGTACATGCATCATGAAACCCTTTGAAATAAAAAGAGACGTATATAGATGTGACCAATGTATGATAGAACACACTACCATTCAAAAATTTGTGTTTTTTTTTAAGAAGTCTCACCAAGGCTGCATTTACTTGATCAAAAATGCAGTGAAGCAGGAATATTGTGAAATATTATTACTATTTCAAATACATATTTTCTATTTTGAATATATTTTAAAATGTAATTTATTCCTGTGATGGCAAATCTGAATTTTCCAAGCCATTACTCTAGTCTTCAGTGTCACATGATCCTTCAAATTTGCTTAACCTTAATTAAAGCTGCAGTCCGTAACTTTTTTTGTGTTAAAAATTTATATAAGCGAGTACATCATGAATCCATTTTCCAAACCGTGGTTTTGTCTTATTCTGAACACTATGGTACATCTATAATAAGTGTTTATATTCAGACTATTTAGACTGGTTCGGGTCGTACCACTGCAGAGTAGCCTAGCACCTGCGAGACTCGTCATAGACATACAGAGAGAAGTAGCTCCGGCTACAATGTTCTTCCGCAAGACGCATACAGTTCTGTTTATTAACTGCTAGAGCGCCAAAATTTACGGACTTTAAATACTAAGCATGTTTAATGTAAATATTTAAAATAAAAATAAAAATTGTGAGCAACAGGAGTCAAAAAATATAATTCGCTCAGTATATAAATAATAGAAGTCAATGAAAATTCCTCATGATTGATAAAAAAACGTGTGTGTGTGTGTGTGTGTGTGTCCTGCACTCTTGCATTGATCCTCTCACATTCTGAAGATAGTGGCCCCTCCCACTGGAAGAGATAACTGACTCCCACTGCTCTTTATCAGACCCCGGGGCGTCTGATAGCATCTAAACCATATGATGCTCATTCCAGAGCAGAGAGAGAGAGAAAGACAAAGAGAAAGACTGAGAGAGTCCTTCCAACTTCTCTCTTATCTACAGGATAGGCTTTTGTCCGTTTAATGCCCTCGGACAGCGTAATTCTCCTTGAGTGATTTGTAGTTTTCACAAACTCTTGCTGGAGAGTGTGCTGAAACATGAGTATAACCCATAAGTTTTAATATGATAATAAATGTGCTAAGGAAACTGGGGGGAAAAGCCTCCTACCGCTGCTGTTCATTCATACAGACAGACCTGTGTGTGTTTGAGAGAGACTAAATGAGAAGCAGACAGTGACAGTGTGTCATGTTCTCCTGCTCAGAGTCACAGATGAGATCTGGAGCACAGATGGACTGCTCTCCACCCAAACCTGCAGTCTTATCAACATCACGTCTTCTTTCTCCCTCTCTTTCTACGATTCATCCTCATCATAATGTTTATTCTCCTTTCATCTACTCTCAGCCCTTCCTGTGCCATTTTCCTTTCATGTGCGTATTTGTGTGTCCACTAATGTTGGTCGAATCTGAGTGTGATTGTATAGTCAACATGTGCTCCAGTTGGTTTTTACATGACTGTAGGATGCACTGATGATTTTTTATTTATTTTTTTGCCCAAAAATGCCATAAAATGCCACTTTCGTTTTTGGCTGAAAGAGAAAATAGACCAAATAGTTGAACAGAAAGCATTACTTTATTCAATAACAGGATCATTAAAGGCTTTAAAGACCTAAAAATGAAACTTTTGTCATCAGTCATCCTTATGTTGTTCCAAACCCTTTCATTTATCTTCAAAACACAAAGATATTTTTAATGAAGACTATATGACATTTCTGTCCCTCTAATGAAACTCCATTCACCCAAAACTCCATTCAAAACATTCATAAAAACGTTGTAAATCAATCCACAATAACCGAATGGTTTAATACAATTATCAATCAATTCATATGGATTCCTTTTACAGTATTTTTATAAACTTTTTAAACTGTCAAAGATTTGGGTGAATGGACTTTCAATTGAGGGTAAACAAAAAAATAGCACTTTTTGCCACTTGTTACCCATTCTGTTTTACTGAAGGATTATAATTATATAATATTATAATATAAAATATAATATTAAAATGATAAAAGTAATAAAATGTAGGCTACCATTTTGTTGTTATTTACATAGATTTTTTGTTTATTCAAACAAAGAGCGTTTTAATAGAAGCATTTTAGCAGACCAGCTAAAAGAAATATACCTTGCTTAATATTATTATTATTTTTATTAAATTAAATTAAATGCTGCATAAATACTGAGAAAAGCACAACCAATCAAAACATATGATCTTTATTATATATTTATTTGGAGCAGGATTATGGACCAATGAGATTTTACTCTGAGTGGAGTTCCTCAGCATTAAAAAAAAAATAGAAACCAGGCGACCAACAAAAGCTTTTGTTGCATGTCACGGATGCAGCTGTCAAGGATAAACTCGGAGATTGAAGACAGAGGGTTTGACACTTAGGACACAGCGTAAGACTGAGTAGTTTGTGTCATACCATGCGCACTAATGCAGCCTAAGCCCAAACAAACACAGCATTTCACGGCAAATCTTTGCAGAAAAGTCCGATTTCACACATAGACTGTGCCAGCACTGCAGGCCAATGTCTCTCAGACTAGAGGAGAAACAGAGAAAATGTGTGCGTGTGTTGTGTTTGGCTAATGGCAGGCATATGCTGTCTTGACTGTGTCCTGTGTGTACTGTACATGTGACCTAATGATAGAAAACATGGAAGTGTGCATGTGTGCTTTCATATCAGGAGCTTTAACATGTGTTGAATGCATATGAGTGTGTGTGTGTGTGTGTGTATGTGTGTGTGTGTGTGTGTACAAAGGCAATTGCACTCATCCAAAGGGGTCAGCCTCCTCCGTCAATTTCAATGTATTCCATTACAGCAGGAAAGGTTCCTGTCAACATGTGCGTACACACTGCAACAAGAACAAGCTGTCTGAGCCTGAGCAGATATTGATGGAGCTTTCACAGACTGGCGCACAGACGTGCCGTGTGATTCTGTGGAGGAGCCAGCGTTCTCTCAGTGTTGGCTAGTGCAGTCAGAGTCTGAAACTAGAATGAAATGACACTTTTTTCCTGATGGAAAATATGTACAGAGTGCTTGAGCAGTCTTATGTCATACATTTCTTGTGCTTTTGCTCTCTGTTTTCGGCTCTCACCATCCCAAGGCCCTCTGTGTAACATACACTCATGTGTATTTATACAGACGCATACAGATACATATGTCATTGGATATATATATACAGTATATATAGCCTATATATATATATATATATATATATATATATATATATAAAAAAAAATTCCCAGAAATAAAATAAAAATATAGCTGTGAGCAGCAATTATCGGGGTTCAAGCAGTTTAAGGCCTTTAAGCACATGCGTAAAAAGACATTATGTTTTATTTAGCAAGCCTGTTACCATCTCAAACATAGATGGAAATGACCATTTACAGCCAATACAGGAAATGTAACAGGAAATATATGGATTTAAAGTTGTTTAACAGTAATTCATTGGCCAATGGCGGACATGTTTTTTGAGATGCGTCAATGCACGCATAGACAATCAGCTCGGACAAAGACACGGCATGCCAATTTTCAAGTCAATCGGACAAGCGGTGAAGTAGTTATAGGTGTTTTCATGTTTTTCCCTGTTATAGCGCCACCAGGTGGCCAGTAGCCGTGTCCTTTTCAACGCGACCACAGAATGAGCTCTTACATAGGTGCGCTGAGTTTGGTGAAAATCTCTCATTCGGTTCACAAGTTATAGCCATTTTAGTAAAAATGGCTCCTCCCACTTCGAGCGTTTTGGCGGCCCCTAGGGACCATGTCAAAAATCCATTTTCTAAAAAAAAATAAAAAAAATAATGTAATATTGACGGAACGCAAAAGGCAGAACTCTGAAGCGTGGAAGTGCAGTGCCCGGATAGTCTGTGGCGTGCGCATAACAGAGACGCATGATGGCCCGAAATCCAAACGGCACCTTCTTCGTTAAAAGCTAACATATGGAAAATTGGCATAATTTATTTGTGGCCTTTTTTCTATTTTTGTATGAGAGCTGCTTTCTGTATTGTTTTGTTTTCACATCAATATACTGTAAACAGATCTGTTATACGTACGTAGGTTTACTGTACTGCCCTCCACAGTCATAGTGTGTTTCAGTGCAATGCCAGTCACAAAAAAAGTTACATTTTGACTGTGCTCTCTGCAGATGTTCATTTACTATTTTTGTATAAGCTGTTTTTGATTGTGGTATACAGCAACAATTTCAAGTCATAAGTCTTAGACTCTTTATTATTTATTTGTGTCTAAAAGCAGCTTTGTATGTTACTAATTATTCAGAATATGCATAAGTCCACAAGCATTATTTTTGAATGAAAGCTGCTGGTACATAATTCTAGATTTTTGTATGAAAGCTGTTTGTGATTTTGCTACAGCAAAATGTTTATTTATTTTTTGTCTGAAGGATTATATTGCTCATTGCACATAACAGGAGGATGTTGGTTTGAAGTCTATTATTTTATGTTAGAGATACAGAATATGCTGAAGTTCTTTGCAATGTTGGTACATACATATGCTGGCAAATGTAACCTTACAGTTGACTTGCCAAATCCCTTCCATTTGTTTTATTAATAAAAGACATTGGAAGTAAATTCTTTATGGGTCATTATAAATATTTTGGTACTTTAAAAGTACCAAGTAGTCACACACACAAAAAAGATGCATCGATAATCGTTTTAGCATCGCATCGCAGCCCTCTGAATCGTAATCGAATTGTGAGGTGCCTAGAGATTCCCACCGCTAACCGTGAACCGAAATTTCTACTTTTTTGACAACTATCGACAACTATCGGGCCAAAAACCTAGGACTAGTTCACAAAAAATCCAAAACACCAGAAAATTTCGCTGAACGACAAGCAAATCTGGGGCATGCATTTTGTCCGCCTTGAGCCAAGGATTCCAACGATAGAATACACTTGAGCCATTTCGTACTTTTGAGCGCTGTAGCGCCCCCGTCAGGCCGATCGTGGCGAGCCTTGGTGACGTTGTAGGCGGTGTGAGTACTACCAGCCCTCAAAGTTTCAAGTCTCTACAACTTACAGTTTGGTCTGCCCAATCACTTTTAGAGGAGAATGCTGATCCTTAGAAAATGTAACCATTACAATAGGGCTTCAGCGCTATGCTGAACATTTTATTTTATTTAATGTAAATCCCAATAGAGTGATCACGATGCAGACATGAAGAGAAGGGCCCCAAAAAGTATACTACTCAAATATGTTGTCACCGATATACTGAAACCTGTAGAACAACAGGTTTGGGATTTCACTATTTGAGATGTTCATAAATCTGCCAAATCATATTTTGCTTTAAATCTAATCATTTCTACTGTAAGGCTTAGGATTAGGTGTATAGTAAATCATTTTTTTGAACATGAAAACCATTGCATCTATGAGAAGTCTTCACTAAAACAGCTTCAAAGGTTTGTGTGTGAGGTGCATGCCGGCTCGGGCCGCCTTCTCAGACAAAGAATACATCATGTCAGCTCTTTCCCTCTCCTCCACACCCATCACTACACAGAGCGAGGGAGCGGGTAGCTTGGCAGAGGAGGGTGTGAATTAGAAGCAGATGAAGACGGGGAGTCACAGCCAGTGTTTCGGCAGGAACGAGAGCATTTTTACTCTCTCAGAGACCCACATCCCAGAACACATACAGAAATAGACAGACAGTGCTTCCGTTTCTACAGCTGGCTGGATCCTTATCTTAGAGAGGGAAATGGAAAGAGGGATAAGACCGACATACACAGACAGACAGACGACAGGATGAACTCAAGGAAAAAGAGCCAGAGAGAGCCAGGCAGACAGACCCACAAACAGAGCGCCTCTTCGACTATGTGCTGGTCTTAATTAGAAAGCGGGATCCAAAGTTTCTACCTCTTTCTCCCTCTCTATCCCCTTTTCCTTGCTTAGTGTCTTTCTCTCGTACTTTCTCTTGCCCATGCTCAAGTCTCCAAACCAAAGAGACTTTTATTACTTTACAAGAATGTTCCACAGGTGAGGGCAAGGCCAATTTGTAAATAAGACACTGGGCAACTTGCAAAGTGGAACATGCCAAACTGCAGAGATCGCAGCTATATTCGCATCCATTTAAGTCTTGTTTCATTTTAGTCTTCATTAGCCTGTCATAACATTATTTATTTTTATATTTTTATGTGTAATTTTGCATTTTTTTATTTGAGTCTAATGCAAGGTTTTTGGAGGACTCCATTTAGATTATATTCAGGGTTTTGTTCCTCTTATGGATGTTGTTGAGTGCTGTTAGGGGCTTAGATTGTGTGAATATATTGTTAAAGAAATAGAATATCAAAATGTGAAAATTCTGTTTTTTAATTACCCTCATGTCATTTCAAGCACATGACTTTTTTTTCTTCTGAGGAACAAAAGAAGTGCTGAATGTATGCAGTGACCAACAGCGAGAGGATGAGTAAATTTATGTAACATACACTAACGTTCAAAGGTCTGAAGTCTTTTTGGAGATTTTTTTAAATAAATTTTTCAAATGTAACAAATGCTGTTGTTTTAAAATTTCTATTTATCACAGAATTCATCAAAGAATCCTGAAAAAAAATTACCATGGTTCTTTCTACAAAAATATTAAGCAGCACAAACTCTTTCAACTGGGATATTAACAAGAAATGAAGAAGAAACGTATTAAGGATAATGTGAAACTGAAGACTGGAGTAATGATGCTGAAAATGTTTGCCATCACAAGAATAAATTACAATTTGAAAAACAATTTTTAAATTGTAATATTTCACAATAATGTCACTGTATTTTTGATCAATTAAATGCAGCCTTGGTCAGCATAAGTGACTTGGTCAGCAACACTAACATTGAACAAAAGCATTAGTTGTGGTGGTCCTGTAAATTGCACACTGTTTCGTGCGTGCCAGTAATTCTAGCTGAACTTTATATGTGTTTTCCGGCGTAATTAGCAGCTTTCATATCATTCATATGATGTATTTAGTTAGTTTCTAGTCCAACAGCTCAGAGCTGATTTCATTTCTTTTGTATATTTACAGCTGTAGTTGTTTTCCTTGAATGTTTTATTGTTTTGTTGTGCGTTTGTAGTTGTGTGTGCTTTTTATGGTGGTTTGTGTGTACGTGCATGTCTGTTTGTTTGCCTTCCAGTAGTTGCATGCATTTGGCAACCTTTGGTCTTTTGCTAAAATTACAACAGCATTTGGTTTACTACATTCTGTATCTGTTTGTGTGTGTGTGTGTGTGTGTGTGTGTGTGTGTGTGTGTGTGTGTGTGTGTGTGTGTGTGTGTGTGTGTGTGTGTGTGTTTCCTTTGTGGCTCTTTGCTTTGAAAAACAAACATTTTATTATTTCATTAGATCCTTTAATAATGTGCAGCATTAGGAAAAACAGAGATCTGGGATTTGGTTTCCTGGTAGTACTAACTAAAAATAAGGGTTGTTTTTTTTTTGTCTTGTGCACATGATGGGCCAGCAACCAATCACAAACAATCCTGTCTTCCAGCTCCTGCCAGCGACCAATCACAAACCAATCTCTGCCTCAGCTAACTGAACCCTTGGAAAACAAAAACCTATTTTGCGAGCATAAAGACAAAGGTGTTCTGATAAATGTAAGCTAACTTTGACTGATAGTCATTTGTACTACAAAGAGCATACAAAAACTCTACACACACCTGTGCTTACTCACATTTGTGGCAAATTTGGATGGTAAAACCCTGGGAAAAAAGTGCTGATGTTAATGGAACAGCAGGGAGAGGGAAAGTTTTGCACCATATTTTAACCAATAAAGCCAAAGAATTACAGCTCAAACGGACTCCATGGCAATGCACACGTACACGTACACACTCACGACTCACCAGAGAGAGTATATATATATATATATATCTAGTGTGATACACCAAAAAAGTACTAGTGCTTTAAAAACATATTAGGACAGATGCAGGAAAAATGATACACTTTTTGCAAATAAATAATATATATATATTTTGAATTTCTTTTGAAATAATGAGTGGTGCTTACTGCTTAGTTTGAGTTGCTGGGACGTTGCTGTGTGATTGCTGTGTTGCCTCTAGGTAATTATTTACTGGCTTAAGTCAAAAGATTTCACTCCCAAGTCTCTATGATAAAATAAGCCTAAATATGGCTCAGGTCCTTCCATCAAGTAAGTCTAGGGGATTTTTCCACCCATTTAAATGTCCATCACGCAAAATCGTAAATCTGATTGCTTAGAAAAGTAATAGCACACCTCTCTTCAACAAACCACAAGATTTGAGGTATCATTCAGGACAAATTACATGCCAAAGATTTGTCCAAATCCCAAACCTTAAGTATGAGCAATAGTACTAATGATGATCGTCTTAGCAAGCACCACTAATTCTAAGCGTGATCAGACTTTTAAACAGCCTTTTAATCTTGAAAACGTCTTAACAGTCACAGATTGATTCATCCATAGTGCCATTAATGTGAATCAATCTAGTTAATAAAGCTTGATAAGTTGTGATGGAGCAGGTGAGGAAGAGGGTAATTTTGTGGTAGCCCTAAACGTTCCTTCTGCTGGACCAGCTGTGAGCAGTAAATCCAGCGGTGCCGCCAGGCTGATCTCAGCTGATTTAATTCAATGAGTCGTCCTTTTCCTGCTCTGGACAACACGGCCTCCCATCACATTAGGGCTGTACTGAGGCCTCATGGGAATGCATACAATGGAGCTCTTTTATTGGACTCTCAACTACTATTCTTTCCCTCTCACTCTGACTTTCTCTTACTTTACCTCTCTAATTTTTGTTCATAAATTTGAATGGGGCCGCTCTGTTTGGGAGCCGAGGACTTTGTGCTGGGTAAAGCTGGTTTAAAGTCTCCTGTTTCTGTAATAGATGGTGCTGATTAAGTCTTTAGGGGACCAGGCCGAGTCTTTTGCAGCTGTGTGAGGTGTGCACATGTGTGTGAGGGGATATGCAGTGGATGTAGCAACCGTTATAACTGCATTGGGGGGAATAGAAATGAGAAAGTTCCTAATCTTTCGGGCAATTAATGATATGCTGCAATGAATGCTATGAAAAGTACTGAAAGAAAAGTCACCTATACAGTAATTAATATTCATGAGCCTGGCTGATGATAAGGTTTATAAAATTTCCCGGTTTGCAATATGAGCCTGGAGTAAATTATTTTTTAAGTGGCTTATTGTAGTACAGTTTTAAATGCCATATCTGAGACTGACACACTCAGATTGGCCGTTCTGTGACCCTACATTTATCTGTTGTTCAGATCTCTCTGTGGGACTCGAGGCACTGTCTGGTTTGGCTATGCCCCAGGTCATTTAACCTTTTCTCTTTCTCTATCTCTATCAGTCTTGCACTTAAATACAGTTAATTTAATTCACTCACTAACAGTGTGTACAGATGTATGCAAGCATAAAATCTGTGTGCAAACATTTTCAAACAGAAACTTATTTACAAAAATGTATATGTATGTCAGGGGCGTTTCCTCCGAGGAGGCAAGGGAGGCAGTGCCTCCTAAAAAAAATAGGATGAGAAAATAATCCCTATTACAAAAATAAAACAACGCAAATATTACAAAATGTGACATTAAAAAGTGTATAAATCACTACTTTTTTTCTGAAGTAACACTGTCCAACAGCAACACCAGCAGGTAAAGCTACTGCGGGACGCCGCGTCTCTCGTGCCTCCTCTGAGCCCATTGACTTTTAACAGACCCCCTAAAGTTTGCAGTGGGTTTAGTGCGGGGTAATTGAGAATGAATGGAGGAAAGTTACGTGAGAGGAGGCAATGCCTCCACTGCGCTAAGATTAGATGTGATTGGTTATGATTGGTTATGATTGGTTCACATGATAAATCTCGCCTCTTGTTTTCGTGTGTGTGTGTTCCACATCCGCGAATCAGTCTCAATGAACAAAATGATGGCGCAAATGGAAAGACTAATTAAAAATGTAAACAGTAAACAGCCCATGTTGTGTTTTCATGTTTTATGGAGACTTTCCATAGACATAATGGGCCCTATTTTAACGATTTGAAACGCAAGTATCAAGCGCGAAACGCAAGTAACTTTGTGGGCGGGTCTTGGGCGCTGTTGCTATTATACCGGCGAGAGAAATGACTCTTGCTCCCGACGCAAATCTAAAATGGGTTGGTCTGAAGTAGCTTCATTATTCATAGGTGTGGTTTGGGCTTAACGTGAAATAAACCAATCAGAGTGTCATCTCACATTCCCTTTAAGAGCAGGCACGCTTGTCCCATGGCGGATTGCTATTATAACGGCAGATTTGCCAGGCGCACGCCAGGAGCTGTTCACATCCGAGGAGACCGACGTTCTCGTCAGGGCCGTAAAAGACAGAGAAGTGATATTGTATGGGGATGGGAGAAACCCACCCAAATTAGCTTCGTTTAAACAGGCGTATAAAAATTTGGGTAAATGTGTAAGCTAGATTTATGCCTATTTTTTCACATCTTCGTGGACACCACAATGATTTCCCTCGTGTGTTTATATTTTTCCTTGTAATAATGTATGGTTTTCTAAAAATGAGAACTGCTGCGTCTGTGTGTAGATGAGAGAAGCAAAGTGCATGCGCCCTTAAAATAGTATATGAATAACATGCGCAATGCGCCACTGACTTTAGACTAGGTTTTTCCTGGTCAGTGGCGGAATTGTTTTCTAAACTTGCAAAATGGCACCAGGGAACGTTTGCGCCGGAACACGCCTCCTCTTTGCGCTGAACCACCCCCGGGAGCGCAAATGCATTTCCTAGTTTATCGACGTGCGTCTGTGGAGGGAAAAGTCCGCTGTGCGCGGGTGCAAAATAGGAATGATACATGTACAAAGTCAATTGCGCTGGGTGCAAGATAGGGCCCAATGATTTTTATACTGTACTAAGTGTATATTCTATCCCCTTACACTAAGCCTACCCCTAAACCTACCCATCACAGAAAACTTTCAGCATTTTTACATTTTTAAAAAACATAGTTTAGGATGATTTATAAGCTGTTTTTATCATGGGGACCAAAAAATGTCCAGGCAAACCATACACACACACACACACACAGAGAGAGAGAGAGAGAGACACAGACACACACACGCACACACACAACTATTAAAAGATTGGGGTAATTAATATTTTTTATGAATACTTTTACTCAGCAAGGATGCATTTGACTGGAAAGTGACGGTAAAGATATTTATGATATTACAAATTGTATTTCAAATAAATGCTGTTCTTTTGAACTTTCTGTTCATCAAAGTATCCTTTAAAAAAATATATATTGTTGTATGTTGAAAATTCAGCTTTGCCATCACAGGAATAAAATACATTTGAAAATATACTAAAATAACTATTCTATTAAAATAAATAAAAAGTTATTTAAAATTGTAATATTTTAGAATACTACTTTTGTATTTTTTATTCAAATAATGGCAGCTTTGGTGAGCATAAAATACTTCTTTCAAAAACACTAAAATCTTACAATTTGAGGTTATGCTGTGTATGTATGTACAGTATATGCTTTATATAGCTTAATCTGGGATAGGCTCTGAATAAACATTAAGTCAATGAGAATATTTATGGTATGACTGCAGAGAATGCATCTTTAACATTGTGGTGAAATTCATGTGCGTATGCACATGTTCTGACTCTTGTTGAAATTTTGTATGAGAACCTTTCCTGCTGACATAAGCAAGAACACTTGAAGGCAATTGTTAGTGAGTGAGTGAATATGAATGACTTTGACCGTGGCAAAGCCTCTACCTGAGTGTCTACAGTATGTCAGTGTGTATGACTCTGACACAAAGCTCAGTTTCACCCAAACCCCAGGACCCAGTCATTTCTCATGAACCTTTTGTTTTTTGAAATTAATATTAGAATTGAAATAGACATTGGACTTTCGACTCATACAGTTAAAGTCTTGATTCCTGTGTTCTGCCTATTTCTATCAAAATGCTTGACAGACATCTCAGATTAAACTCTGTCAGAAGCACTTAAGTTACGAGGAATGTGTTTTTTGTTTTTGTGTTTGAGAAGAGAGCGATAACAGCTCTCATCTTTCAGTCGAGCCACTGCTCTTGTTTCATTTAGTAACAGATGCTTCGGGTGAGTGGTTGTGGTTTTGGTATCTTTTGGCGTGTGTGTGTGGTGTGCTGTGCCTCCTAGACACAAACTAACCACATTTTTATCGCTGTGTGGGCATACATCAGTGCCTTTTATTTATTCAAAATAGGAATGGCAGGACGAGAAGAACTATTTCAGCAAAAATAAGTCTCAGTTCACCGCAAACACAGACACACTCATACTCTTGGCTGTGTGAGGAAATGCTTCATTTTCAAGGCCTTTCCACATAGATTACAGGCAGTGAGTTGTTCACCCCACAAACAGTGTGAAACCAGAATCCTTGAGAAGAGAGGATGAGCTCTTTGGGTTATTTCAGGTCACACCAGACCCAGAGCACACACACACACACACACACACACACACACGCAAACTGCTGTAGGCTGCAGGGGACATTTATAGGTGTCAATTAGACAGACCACAACACACACATAATAAAGTCCGGTTTGTGGGCAGTCCAGCGGTGCCCATGAGTCAAAGCGCAGCTTCAAAGGTAGCCTTGAACACCATTTTCAGAGAACATTTAGACTTCTCTGTCTGTACATTTAAACAAACTCAAGACAGCTTTCCACAGTGTGGTAACTGAACCCACACACCTAGAACACAGAACCGGATCAAACGGCTTAATGGCATATACAGTAAAGCTGAGATATGCTGGTTTGGCAGACAGGTTTGGGCTTGGGTTTTTATAAAGGATAACATTACGTTTGAATTCTTATATGATTTTAGTATCTCTCCTATTTATGAGACATTTCATGATTCACACTGTATTTGTATCACAAACAATTTGTCCGTACTGTTTTTTCCCTCTCAACTCATCCGCCATATTGGATTTTCTTTTTTATTGAGCTCAACGCAACACATTCTAGGATTGCTTTTTCTTCTAAGAGTATGCCATGGAATATATTTTAGTAGGCAACGTAATTAGGCTGCTTGCCTTTTGCAACAACCCTCACATCAGAAGCACACCATTTATTATTTTCACAGCGTATATAGGGTTCACAGGGTATCAAAATGCTTGTTACGAGGTTCAGATTGCAGGACACTGATGAGATCAACACTTGTGCAGAACAAGACACAGAGTATTACACAAAAGTAATACATAAAAGTATATATAGAATTAAAATATAAATCTCCTATTTTTAATAAGAGAAGACTAGCAGACTGTAACGTGCTTGTAGAGCAACAATGATGTCTACAAATGCTGTCTAGTTAGGCAGCTCACTTGGTTTTGGTTTTGGTCAGCGCTGATGTGTTTCTTCCTCCGACCAGAGCAGGGACCGGGACACATGGTTATCATTGAAGAGGATTGTGGATTCCTTTCATCCGGGGGTGACTGTCTGTTTCCTAAACCCTGCTCTGACCTCCCTTACCTTTATCTCTCCCTGTCTCGCTCTCTTCCTTTCTCTCTCCATTTTCACCCGCTCTCATCTGCTTCTCATCCGTGAGTGAAAGTGAATCGAGCATGTGTAATGTATGTCAATGCTGGACTGTAAACCGTTTTCCCATGTACAAGTGGAGGTTATCTATTCCCATAATACGATACAACGATACAGTATCTGCTGTAGACAATAAGCCAATAGATACACATGGATCACCAGTTCAAACAGTGGTTTGTCAGAGTAAATGTGTGGGGAAAAAAAAACACATGGAGATTTGACGGGGCAGCCTGCCATTTCAAAACACACATACAGACAGTCTGTAAGGCTGTCAGTGCCTGTTAGGCTTGGCATCCTGATTAACGGGCGGTTTGGATCCACTTTCAGAAGACCTTTTCCCCTCCACTCCTCTCCCATTTACAGACAGAGAGTGAGAGAGGAGGATTATGGGAAAGTCTGAAAGGCTTAGAAATATAGAATATAGAAATATTCTTTTTTTCTCATTACCTTATTTTATGCATATTTAAAAAAAAAAAACTGCTTTAACTCTTTTAAAAAAGTGAGTTTTAAAAAAGTGAATTTAAAAAAATTCATTACAAAAAAATGTTTTAGCAGTTCCAACAGTATTCGTTATCGGACGATATTAGAGATTGATTTATTTATTGTTATTTAAGTGTGCATGCTCATGTCTCCTATTTTTTTTATTTAGATTACCTTTGCCATTATCTAACACTGACTTAATTTTTTAACTCACATGTAGCATTTAAAAAAATGTTGTGTGTTTCAAATTTAATTTATTTAGACAAAATAGTATAGAATTTTAATCTTTATTTTTACTTATTGTTTCAACCAGAAGTTTACTATCAGGGCATCACTACTTTAATTCTCACTCTTTGAAACTAAATCCTAAGGGAATGGAGCTGATAATGAGTATTTATTTGTGTTTAGGAGTTCTGAGACTTAAGACTAAACCAAAAGATCCCTGTGAGTCATTAAATCCACAGTAACATCAGCCTTAAAACTGACCCAGATCACACACTCAGCCAATAATGACAGAGCCTCAATGCAGAATCAGATCGTCCTGATGATGTCTATCACCACATTAAACATTTTTTCACCATAATAAACAAAAAAGGCAAGAACGTTTTCCTTGGATGCAACGTGTCCTACAGAGACCAGTCGGCTAAAGGTGCTCTTTTTCTCTCGCTCTAACCATCTCCCGTTCACCCTCAGAGGAAAATCATTAGCTCCTACTTTTCCTCCATGGATAATGTGTTTCAAATGACTCCTTGCATCTCTTTCATCCCTCTTTGTCTCTCTCCTTTGGGGCAGGGTGCCTCTTGAAGGGCTTGTTTGGAGAGGGATGTTTCCTCCTGAGTTTGGCCAGGGCCCATGGCAGGTTCGAGAGGGGCCCCTGCAGGCCTCTATTCTACAGGTTGATGGATGGCTGTTTCACCTTGGACAGCTCTAAGGGTGGGGGGGGAAACGTTGCTGCTTTGTAACGCTGTAACGGGGCTCGTTCACCCCCCGAGACGGATGGCACTCCAAATAGAGTGAGCGGCAGGGGGCCATGTGGCTTGGTAAGTTAACAAGCTCATGTGTGCTTTTCTCGCAATATACAGATCGCTGTCACACTCGACCCCTACACAGCGGGGTCACGGCTTCTGTAGAACGCAAGGTGGGAGGGGGTCCGCATTTGGCCGGTAAAGACATTATAGGAGAGAATGCTCACACATGCATAGAACCCCCCTGGTATATAGGTCTCTTTTTAACCCTTTCCTACATTTTAACCCCTTTCTTAGTTCCTTGAGCCCACTGAAGAAAGGTTGTGCTTTAAAGACTACAACTAAACTAGAAACACCATGGGTATACCTGAAGTGTTTACCTTGAATTGATGTGGGGTCAAAAGTGTTTGATATTTGGCTAATACACATCCACATGGCTCAATCAATCAGATTTTAGAGCTGGAACTTATCCAGTGATATTTAACGGAACATTTTGTGTTCAAAATACTGAAGCAATAGCACAAGCTATCTGTAGCACCTGTGATACGTCGTCAATTACCACAGAAAAAAACATTTTAGTTTACAATGGAATTCCTTTCCTTGTGTAGTATCCAAAAACCTTTGTGCAATGTGCAAAACTTACTTTTAAGGCTACAGCAGTTTGCCATTGGGGCAGCACCCTCAAAAGGTCCACCTTTATAACTTAACTACACTTTAAGGGTGCATATTAGTACCCTAATGTACAATTTTTACTCATTAACACACATAATGTTTGTTTTGGGGCTTTCCTTTAGAATATTTTTTAACATTTATCCTAGCGGAAAGCCTTCCGTCTTAGACTTCTATTGTGAGTACCGTAAAATGATGTTAGTCGACAGCAATGCTTTTGATAGAGATTCGCTTATTTTGAACCAAGAACATTCCTTTAACTTCTCCTCTCCAAAGTGTAGTCAATCGTATACCTTATCTTCTCCGTAGTGACCTGTTTCACCCTCCTCTGACCTGTTTTTAGGAATTTGCTGGGGAATTTACAGCAGTCGTGGCTGTATACAGGCCAGCTGACACAGAGAGTGTCTTAAGCACACAGATATACAAACACGGGAAACATTTGTGCATCCTGAGTGGTATAACTGCCATTCAAAGCTGTGGAGACACAGAGGTCATCTCAGGGCTGAAGTCAAAGGTGCTGAAATATGTAAATCTTGGGCTGAAAAGCCTGAACATCTGTAATTGCTTCAGCTGGTGGGCCGAACGTGGTGCTGTAATAACAGACTCCCAGGAATCACAACAATGTCCCAATATTTCTCCACACTCGTGTTTTTAAACTCAGCTAATTTCTCTCAGCATTTTTCCAGCAAAAACACATTATACCATTAATTGAACCTCTCCAAGATGTTTTTTAAACCTTTCAAGTCATTTTTGGCTGCCTTTATGTGTAGATCTAACTGAATCCAACAAGCGTTGATGGTGGTAAAATTCAGGATTAGTGGACACCAAGGAAAGATGACGTGTTCGGCTCAGTCATGGATGGTTGGAAAGACCCTTCCCCGCTCTGTCGACACTCTCTTCCCATCTCCAGTTCTCCATCGTGCTAAATGCCTCTCCTGTTAGCAGGCATTAAAAAGCCATTCACACCGCAGCCATGTGCTTGAGTTGGCCGGCATAATAGCTGAGCTACGTCTGGAAGGTGTCCGTTATTCTCTCAATCATTTATTTTCTCCATCTCCCTTAGCTTTTGGCACGCCAACAGCGTTCGGTCTCTCAAGACCGGTGCTCAAAGCCGCTCAGACACGGCAGATAAAGTCTCTCATGCAGCTTTTTTTTGCTTAAAACACAGAGAAATGGCTGTTATGACTGTTACCTGTGAGAGCCGGAACAGAGAAACGTGATTTATGCTTTTGAAAGCGAAAGGATTTGCTAATGCATGTCGATCGAATATCATGGCAAGCCACGGAAAAGCACTCTCTGGCACGGACGAGTGCCTGAAGCCATATTTTTCATATTAGAGGTTCTGTACAGTTGCCTTGTGGTGCACATATCCGCTGGCACCCTGCTTGGGGGACGATCAAGCCTCACAGGAGCTGTTCTCATACTGCGATGCCCATCTGACCATCATCATAATCAAATACACTGCACATGGGCCCTGTGAATGATCCAGTGTAGCAGTGCGGGCTGAACTGGGGGCATTTTGGAAAGTCAGGGAGGGGTTAAGAGCTTGATGGGTGGGATAGAGATGCTGTAGTGCAAGTCTCTTTTTCTCTCGCTCACTCAACCTCCTCCCTTGGGCAGGTGGTCTGGCCGAAAACTGACAAGGGCATCAGAAACCAATTACCCAGACTGCTTACACACAGGCTTTTCGCTGCCAAACCAAACTATGCTATCTGAATAGGCCTGCGTGTTCACTCCCACCCGAACCCCCCTTTCTCTCTTTCTCTGTGTCCAGCTCTCAGAAGAAAGAATGTGAGATGGTACCGTATTATTCCCCTGTTCCCAATCGTTATGTTTTTTTCTCATTTTCATTCATCGCTGACGTTGCTTCAAATATCCATTTAAAAGTTATAAACACAATTAAGCTGTATTTATAAAATCATGGTGTATTAAGAAGTGTTTTCCTTTTCTTTCTTTCTTTCTTTCTTTCTTTCTTTCTTTCTTTCTTTCTTTCTTTCTTTCTTTCTTTCTTTCTTTCAGTGTTGTTTTAGGATCATTTATATACTGTTATAGTATTTATTAATATTTGGAATTTGCTTTTATTTTTTAATTTGTAATAGTAGTAATAGTAAATATTTTATTTTTTTTAATATTTATATTTAGCTTTAATTTAGCTGTGTTTAGATTTAGCTTTAGTTTAGCTGTGACTCCGAAAACCTGAGATTTCTCTCACTCGTTCTCTCTCTCCTCCTGTCTTCCTGTTTTTCTGTCTGGAGGGTGTAATTTCAGATGCCCATCATCATCTCCCATGGTAACTGGTTCCTGAGGAACCAAAGCTGGAATCGTTAAGCAAATTTGATTTCTCAACTCATTTGCCTTCTATAAACGTTGCCATATGTTTGATATTACATATAAGCTGTTCCAGTGGGTGCAGAGGGAAAGCTGAGAAAGGAGAGAGGTGGAGAACAGGAATCGGAACATTAAATGGCAGGTGAAATTGAGCGAGATCTGAGGCGGAGGAAAAACAGAGAAGATGAGAAGAATGATATGCCAAAACATCACTTTTCTTGGCCATAAATAGGGAAAAAGACAAAACATCAATTCTTTCAATCAGTCTGTTATTACATGCGCAAAACAAGAACATCCGAATGTTGAAAGTTCAACCAGCAGACAACCGTGATAGAAAACAACACCATGTCCCAACTCTACAACGAAACTTAAACAATGCAACATTGAGTGGCTAACCAAAATCTCTCTGTAGGCTGAATCAAAAGTATATTGTTTCTGGAAAAAAAAGATTGTAAAAACCCTCAAGTATTTAACTCAAGGACAGCCTGAAGGTTGGACAGTTTTGTGCATTGTAAGGAATGTAGGCAAAGGAAAATTACTAACTTTTAAAATTCAAAACTAAGTTTTATCAATGTCAATGACTATATCAATGTCCAAAAATGCAATTGACATGTTTTCCATGCAAGAAAAAATTTGCATTTAAAATATATTCAAATAGAAAACTTGTAATAATATTTTACTATTTTTACTGTATTTTTTATTAAATAGATGCTGCCTTGTTGAGCATAAGAGACTTTTAAAAACATAAAAAAATGTGTGATGTTTCTAAACTTTTGACAGAATTACATTTTTAATGCTTTGTAGGGAGCATTATAAGCACTAAATGAGGTTATGTAGGGGTGAGAGTGAGAGGAGGGATGGGTTTATAATATTTAAGAATAAAGGAGAGGGGATAAAATGAGACTGGGTGATGATCTGTCAGTAACAGATAAGTGTCACTGTTTCCCCTTTGATGTCACTGGCTCTAAACCAGTATTAGCGCAGTGCAGAAACCTAATATTGTGCTAATCTGGACCTATCTGCTGTCGTCTTAGATGGACTAGGGGGGGAAAAGCCCTCCAAATGCCATAACCAAGTACTGTAGATGTACTTGCTTCCCCATGTAGCTATATATAAACAGCCACGAACAGTGAGCACTGCATCACATCCCTGTTTTATTGATGAATTGGGACTGAATTTGCCTGATCTCATTCTGATCTCGTTAAAAAATTGAGAGAATGATATACAATCTTTCCCATCATGCCTCTCTCAAGAGCAGAATTGTGATAACTTTGCATCTGAGTATGAGACCTTGTTAATATCACTGAAGCCTGTCTACACCCCTCAGGCGCTGAAGATCAGGGGTTGTTCAGACTCTGAGCCTGCAGAGGTTACAGTGACAAAGTGAGGTTTTGAGGGGAAGAGGTTGACAGGGAATCAGAAGATTTATGTGCACGCCTGTAAAACTTTACGAGAGGAGCCGCATTTCTAACGATCCAGCGGGCACTATTCACATCAGTCCCGACCCGGTGGGGGCGAACTATGAAAACTTTGTCTGAGACGGAGGTGGAAATGATAAAATAAGAAGAGATATGTTTTAGTTAGTGGCTAGCAGCATCTGTTCAAACAATACCAGCCTGACAGAAGCTGTATGGTTCAAAACTGTCCATAAGGAAAATGAATATTGTGATTAGGGCAATGATTCTTACTCTGCATGCACGTGCCTGCTTGTCCAGGGGTCACAGAAGTTGCCCTATTCCCATCTTTACTCATCTCGTGGGGTTTGTGCTGACATGTACGGGCAGGACCCAGAGGAGTGTTTAGGGAGAGTATGGATTGTGTTGGAGCAGAGGTCAACAAGAGGCTGCCCATGTGTGCTGTGAACCTGATAAGATTCAGAAAAAGACCATAGAACCAAGCATGGAGGGTCTCTGGATTAAAGAGTTTTCAAAATACATTTACCTTCTGTGATGACAGATTCCTGAAACTGAATATTCTGAACTTAACATTATTATATTCAATAATTATTATATATTATATTCAAATAATGTATTTTATCTATTAAGATTTATTGGATGAGGTTGAAATGTGACTATAACATGCACATACACACTACCATTTAATGTAGTGTAATTTTTTTAAAGAAGTCACCTATGTTCACCAATCCTGATGAAAATTTGCATAGAAAAAGTAGCTGTTGTCTATGTGAATATATTTTAAAATCTAATACATACCTGTGATGGCAAAGCTGAATTTTGTATAAAGTAATGTTCAATTTCTCATTTAGTGTCTTTCAGTTCATGTACTTTCAAATGTAATGAAGTCGACCACACAAGTGGATTTCCTCTAGTTTTGTGTCTGTGTGTGTACATGACAAAAATGTTTCAGTCTCAATTCAATCTTCTTTGTTCCACTAACAAAAGCACTGCTGGAAAGTTTCCTCATATTTCTGAAAGGGTGCCATGTTTGTGGTCAGTCGCCTCAGAAATCTTTCCTATGAAGAGGGAACACTCTCCAAACCTGTTGACCGTTTGAAGGGTGTTTGTAGTGTGTTATCTGATTTAACTCTGTTACACCCATTGGTTGTATCTGTGTGTGTTTTTTATTTTTTTTGTAAAATAGACCTTCTCACTGATTGGTTCTCACTGATAGGTAAGACAGCCGGTCGGCGACCTTTTGCATGACGTTAGGCCATTAAAGCAAAGATGAAATGACTGTTCCATTCTCAAGGAGGAATGCAGTGAAGATGATGAAGAGAAAGGAAAAGAAAGGTGGATCTTGGCACTGGGATCACAGCTGTGTGGAATAGCACTCTGTCTTGTGCATTCCCAGCTGTTGGGAGCTCATAGCACGATCTATCCCCAATGTGCAGAATTCATTAGCGCTGGAATACTGTAGCACAACAGACTTTCATTCAGGCCATTCATTCAGTCATTGAGATGTTTCATGGATCACTAACAATAGATTGATTTACTGATGCATTAACAGCAATAACTGATTTTGATACAAAGAATGTCTGACTGCATGAATCATTAAATATCAGAAATCACTTTTCACAGATCAGGCAATGGAATGAACATGGTTACTTATATGTTGTGACATTACTGTCGGGTCCATTTCTTACAGTGAAAGTCTGTTTGCAAAACTTGCGCCGAAATTGCAACTGATTTACCTAAGAATCACAGTGAAATGTACTAAACAAACAAAGCTCCACTTGAGACATTCACATAGTTGAAAATATAAAACCACTTTCTTTGCATTAGGATTCTGTACCTCTTTTCTCTCTCTTTCTCACTAACGCGCCAGTGGGCTGGGCAAAAGATACGATGATGTTGAAGTAGGCGTTGTTTTTATTCTGCTGAGGCAGTCTTTCATCACGCTATTACGTCATAATGTGACAAAATTCCAAACAAGTCATTTTCTAAGCTTGGATTCAATAAAAGCTTTTTTTGGACTAAGTTTTGAGTTCTAAAACTTACATGATGTTTATATTGCACAATGACCGTATATGTCGAGGAAAGGAAATGATCAATTCATGACCACTTTAATAGACTTCTATCAAGCACATAATAGCAATCTTACCAAAACGAAATGTATGACCTGTAGTATACACTCGCAGACACACATCTAGTCCAAATTCATTTTACACATTAACATTATCCACTTCTATTTTCAACTTGACAGAAAGCAGAAAAAGCCACAGGACAGGATGTTTGTGGGACACAAACTCCAGTGTGTACTTCATGGATAATTACCTCTGCGAGGAAGGGCGCACCCTCAGCACAGACACAGAGTTGACCTTGCTGACCACTGCTTCCTCACTGTGTGTGTGTCACACTTTGGGGAAAGATGGCACTTTGATGTAGGTAACTACCTCCTATTTGATGAAAGTAAACAATCACGGTATCCATGGCTTGGCTTTTCCACTTCAGTGATTTCCACAGCAAGCCTCTTTTTCAGGCCAATACATAATTGTTTAAGTGGTCCTGGACAGCAGGGGACAATTTAGTCATTAGAAAGGCCAATTAAGTAATTAGGCCAGTGGTTTGACTGCCGCGTGTACGCTCACAGGCCCCGCAGATTGCCTGATTTGGCTTCGGTGCCACTTCTATGCACATTTGCTCTTGATATCATTGAAAGCTTAAGTCCCCTAGTGGACATTCTCCAAATGGAAATTGCATTTCTTTAAGAGCATGATTGGTAATTGAGAAAATTAAGTCGTGGATATACAAACAGAGGTCATTCCTGAGTCAAAAGTATTTATGAAATAGAGAGTGCCAGAATCTTGGGTAATATTTAAAGACATGCTTAAACATCAGCCAATCAGCCACACGAAAACACCAAGCTCCAATACCATCTTGAAACAATGAGGAAAGAATTTGATGATAACATCTTTGCTTCCACCAGACTGAAGCTCATGTGTTCACATTCCCATATTCTGATATTCTAATTCTCCATTTATTCTAATTCCATTATGCTGACATTAAAATTCCACTCTTTGCAGGTAGAGTGTCACAGAGGTGTGCAAAATGCCTCCACGAAGAGGACGAGGAAAAAAAAGAGAGAGGCAAGGAGAATATTTTGGGCTAGGAGGTTATCCAGCAGGAGCAGAGAGGTGGCTGCTTTTTCCATCACGCCGTTGCTCATGCCAGCAGATCATAGCGCCCAGTTCTTACACATGAGACCTGGAATGTAAATATTTAAATGCAGCAAAAGTCAGATTCTCCTTAATTCTATCATTTAAATATGCATTATTTATCCGAAGTCCATCAGATGATTACAGCATGGAGTATTGAGTAAATATTTGTAGCACAATGCTGATTATAAACTCTTTTGAATAGCCAGTTGACCATTTGCAAAATTTATGATGGAAATTTTGCACACATTTTACATCATGGTGTCATTCCTAATAACATTTCTAATTAAGCAGTAAGAATACAAGCAAGAGTGCAATTATTGTGCACTGATTGGCTGTGATTCGGGTGCTTGCTTGTGAAGTTCTTCATTTTTAAAATGCAGGGAAAACATGATATTGTGAATATTACAATTTAAAATAGCTATTTGAATATATTTATTTGAATATATTTAAAAAAAAATATATACAGTATTATAAAATAATGATATTAAAAATATATATATATTCAGCATCCATTAATCCAGTCTTCAGTATCACACAATCTTTTAGAATGCCGCCTTGCTGAATAAAAGTATTAATTTATTTTTTATAAAAATCTTACTAACACCAAACGTTTGAACAAGAACAAGTTTTTGAACAAATTAATACAAGGTAACTGACATTTCATTCACAATATGGCTGGCCATGTTTATTTTTGCGCCGCCAACAAAAATACTTTAGCTTATACAGTTGGAATTCTCTGTAGCAAACACAGAGAAGCAGTGATACAAACAAATTAGTGGACTGGAATTAATTGCTGTATAATAATATGGTGAAAAGATCATGACAATTTCACAGTGAGTGTACAAACATTTCTGCTGTATTCAACCTATATATTTCTGTTAATCCCATTTAAACAGACTATATCCCTCCACGGTCCATCAACACTTTAGCACTTCTTCACAGCTGAAAGCAGATGTGGCTTCTGCTAAAGTGTGAGATCCAACAACTTTATACTGTTAGTCTAAGTTTGCAGTGGGGTTTTCACTCCTTACGCAGAGCCTGAAATAGCCTTGTAACTATCCCTTTCTGCTGGTCAGAATCACACAGAGACTCTAGTATACATGGGGTTGTCTGCATCGTCAGCAAGGCCGTGACTTTTGACCTCAGCCCTGACGAGATTGGCAAATATATGATGTTTCTTGTACATTTTTTGTCTTCACCCCAATTGTCAAATGCTAGCTAAGAAGTGACCTCAAAATGAATAAATAAGCACATGTAAACATTGCTTTAGCATAGGCATGAGGCATTCAGTCCAGTGATGCATTATGGGAGCTTTTCTCACAAAACCAGAGATAAACAGCTTGTCCTCCACCCCTATGGACACCCTGTTCTGCTATTGCCTGGTGTATTCTGCATGCTTTAAGCTTTAAGTAAGTGTGTGTTGCTTCCTGTCATGCCCAGCTGTCTGTGTTCATCCATGTTTGTGAAGCTAGAGATGAACCATGCGCTCCATGCGGCCTTTGAAACTCACCACTCCTGCTTCAAGGAGAAAGCCAAACCCTCCCCAATGCTCTTCAACTCCCCCAAGCACTCCATCCAAGAGCCAGACATGGATCTGTGCCAGGCCAGGCAAACCGCTCTATCCTCCAGGCATCACACCCCATTATCCCCCAAGGAACCACATCAGCACTGAGATGGGACCTGTTTTTCTGTAGCACCTTTCAAGCTCAAAGCACTTCCTGAGCTCTTGGCGACGATTCCCAGCGAACAGAGAGGTAAAAGGTCAGGCTAACTGCTTTAACCTAAGGTAAAGGCCAAGAAGGTTAATGCCAGTGACAACTGATGACTCACACCACAAAGCCCCTAGAAAGAGCGCACTGCAAGATTGAGGATATCGTAGGCAGTTACTTTTATTGGGAACGATTAATACGCCGGCTAGCGGCATTTGGAAGCATTCCCAACTCTGATCTCCCACAATCCCGTGGCTCATGTTTCAGATTAAGCCTCGCAGCGACACCACAGCCTACACATCATCCAACCCCTTCCTTCTTGCCTCCACGCATGATCTTGCCGTCTGACCTCACTCCTGCTTGAGCGTTCCAGGCGAGCACAGCGCTCAAATTATCCCTCAGATTCTAATACAGCATAATCATTTGCCTGTCATTTTCATTTCATGCTCTTTACTTCTTCTGGGACTATTTTTGGGTGGAAAGCTGTAGGAAATTCAGATGTTCAAAAGCTTGCTGATTAGCCCTGTGATTAAAATGGATCGCTGGCTGAGCCTTCGCCAGAATCTAAAGCAGAGACTTCTACAGTCATTAAGAGCACTTTGTAACAGTTCACATTGCAGTGCCTAACTCCATCTGCTCTGCCCATTCTGATCACATTTAGTGTACGAACACAATTCGCTGAAAAGTAAACTCATACTCAAAGAAATATTTGATGCAATAAATATCCAAACCCAAAAGCCATTCAGTCTGAAAGCATTATTTTGCTGCTACATTAAATACGATTTTTCGACTTGCTCAGCCTGGGAATGAGAGTGGTATTTTGACCTCTCCCAGATTAAAGACGAGAGTGCTGTCACCCTTAGCTGGGTCTACATTTCCCACGATTCCTTACAGGGGGTGCGCTGTATGGCGGGCCCTGAAGGCATGTTCTTTTTTGACAGCATAGTTAGGAGGTGCTGATGAAAGTGGAGAGGCTACGTTGCCCCTGTACCCTCTCAAATTAGCACAGGAGCCCTGTTGCCTGTCACACGGGGGCCCCGACTCACAGATTCAGTTGCAGTGTGAGCGTTTACGACTGTGTTGCTGCCTCTGATGCAGGTTTTGTGGTGCTGAGGTTGCGGATGTATATTTTTTTATGTATATATGTGTCACACAAGGAACAAAAACTCTCTCTGCCGTGTTGAATTTGTGGATGTGAATTTTTTATATATATACATACAAAAAATGTACATATATATTCATATATATATATATATATATATATATATATATATATGTGTGTGTGTGTGTGTGTGTGTGTGTGTGTGTGTGTGTGTGTGTGTGTGTGTGCACTTGTACAACTATCTTTGTGAGGACCAGTTTGAGTTTTAGACCATTGGAGTGAGGACAATGAGAGTAAAGTGAGGACATTTTGGCCGGTCCTCACTTTCTGAGACCCCTTTAAATGTCTGATTAAGGGTCAAGACTTGGTTTTAGGGATAGTTAAAATTAGGTTAAGGGTAGGTTTAGGGTAAGGGTTCGGGTTAGGCACTTAGTTGTGATGGGTAAGGTTAGGGTAAGCGGCTAGAGATTGCATTGTGCCAATGAATGTCCTCATAAAGATAGATGTACAAGAATGTGTCTGTGTGTGTGTGTGTGTGTGTGTGTGTGTGTGTGTGTGTGTGTGTGTCAAGCAAAAACTGTCTGCCTGTTTAATATAACTCCTACGCTCTATACATATTTCTGACCCACTTCTTCAGTACAGAAATAAAAGCTGGATACCCTCCACCTGCATATCATCAAGCAATTAGGTAAGTTTGTCCATCTTTCACTCTAATGTTACATTCGACAGGCAGCAATAGGATAATCAAGACGTGTCAGATGACAGCGCGACCCCACAGGCAGCCAGAGTCATTCTCTTTCCTCCCTCTATACCTCATAAATATTATTCAGCATTGATTTCCACACCAATCTATCAACCTGACAGCTGCTCTCCCTCCCCCTCTGATTTAACTTCAGTGGCTTCAGACTTTTTTTTTGTCAGACTTTTATCTCATTTCCTCCCTGCTCTGGTCTGTCGGTGGACATTCATAATCACTTAATCCATAACAACACCTTTTTTTTTAACCACCGGATCTCCCATGCACACTTGCCAAAACACACACACAGGCCTCTCTGTCTGGTTGCCTGCTCACTGACCTGTGAGAAGTTCAGTCCATTCAGGGGATGACACTGTTCCTCCACCCTCTCCACAGCACCTGTCTGCTTCCCGAGACGCTCTGCCTCCTGCGCCATGAACAAATCGAGCACCGGAGTTCCCCTCGACCGCACATCTGCTTCAGTCAGAGAGTTCACCATCAGCATCACCCATACAGGCCTCTTGCGTTCCCAGTTCCCCGCAATGGCATTGAAGAGGTAGTCAGCATAAAGTCCACGGCCACGCTGATCTGCCGTCATCCAGAAGGGCATCATGTGTTTGACGTAGTCCAGGTGGCGCTTGAGGCGACGGTAGAGGTCGCGCGGCAGTAACGTCTGGAGGTTTTCTCCGTTGGGCAAAAGCTGGCAGCTGGTGAGTTTTGAGATGGTTAGAGGATTTGTGAGGTCCAGTTCAAAGAATACATTGGTGCTGGTCTGGAAGGCCCGTTTCGAGTTCTCAGGGATGTAGTCCCAGACTCGAGTGTAGGGGACGTGGATTGTCCCGAACAAATAGGACGGAGGGTAAGGAGGAGGCCGTTTCACAGTCCACAGGAAGGAGTTCATGTCTTTCTGCTTTATGAAGAGAAAAGGAATAGAGAGGAGATTTTAGGGTCATTAAAACATTGGACTGACACAAACACATCAAGGCTATTTCCTTTTATATTTAGAAAAGCAGTCTATATATTTTAATTTGATTATAATTTTAAAAAATTAACTGCATGAATCAAAGTAAACCACACTGATGAAGTATCGGACACTGATATAATAATCTTAACTGGATTCCACAGAGTAAGACATTAACATGCATGAACTTTTTCCTTATTCACAGTCAAACTGAGAGAAAAAAAGCACCGTATAGTAGCTGTATCACAGAGGAGTCGGTTCATGCCAGTGCACTGATAGAGCTGGCGTATTAAATCTGGGGTGGAAATGTTTAACTGGGGTTCTTAGTTTACAGTGTGCCTCTCCTCGTAAAAAGGGCCTTTACACTCCGCAGAGCAGCAAACCTCTGCTGTTCTGCACCCTCTGAAACTCTCAAGTATTTACTAGTTTCTGAGGCTGTCAATAGCTGTGCCCTCGTAAAATGTAACCTTCAATGAACAACTCACTCTTAAACGGTCAATCTTTAATTTTAATGAATTGTTCATCCACCTCAGATCAGGAAAGAGCAGTTTAGAGTTTATTAACCACTAGTCAGAGCTGATGGTAATGAGAGCAGAAAGAACTGCAAGTGATGTTTGACTATATTTTTTGAAGGTCCCCCTTCCCCAGGTATCTTATACTTGCACATAACTCTTTTTTTCTTTTTGACTGGATCTATTAAGTAGGCCTACATTACGAAACGTATGGAACGTAAACGTAACATGACTTGGATACACCTCTTCTATTATTTCTGAATTAGACATTTTAAGATTTTTATGAGGGTGTTATGCGGAAAGCCATTTTGCTGTCATGTGACAAAAACACCTTAAGCCCCCCATGTCATTACATTTTTTTTAACCTTTTTATAAAAGTGTATCAAATCAAATAGAGTAAATGTAAGCAACTCTCCATACTGAAAAAAAATATGATAGGCTATATAATGATTTTTTTGAAAATAATGATTAAGCTATGTATAGCCAACATAAAATATTTCAGTACTGTTTACTTGGTTACATGTGATATTATAGGGTCATGAAATCAAAATATTTTTAAAAAATGGTATAAAATGTTTTTCAAAAATGTATGAATCCAACATAAATGCGAATGCATTTCTAAGAACTTTCATGTTTTAATATTATCTTTTTACATTTTTAACCTGACATCCTTATCGTTGTGTTGCTAATGTGCCTTGGTTGTCAGCATTTATTTTCTAGGCTCTATTCCTTTATTCCTTTTTTCTAGGTCTTCACGCCTGAAATCCTTGTTCGTAAATGGCCACGTGCGACGGCTCTTGTCTTTGTATTAGCCTAATGGACACCTGTGAAAATGGCTCGAACACTGACCAGCTTTACTGGAGAGAAGCTTATACTAAAGTAATATATTGTGTATTGGCCAGTCACATTTGCAGACCCTCTGCTCTGTTTTATAGAGTAATTTCTTAACCAAAAACAGGCCTCGCAGTACTCGCGCATTATGAATTACATAAAGAATGCACAGGTCATGTCCTGGACAATGGGGCCATTAATGATATAAATCTCTAGGAAAAGATAAACATTAATTGTAAAAACAAATAGAGAGGTAAATTGGCAGAACGTTTGCGTGCATAATGCATTCATTTTCGGATTAGTATATTTAACAAAGTCTGTTGCATTTTAGCCTATAGGCTACTCAAACTCTATTGAATGTGCGAATCTCTATTAAGATTTGGGATAGTCAATATGTTTAAAGGAATATAATGCATCATCTTTCCTTATGATTTCCACCTCTACCGATGAGGAATTCTCTCCTCAACACACTGCATGGCTCAGATGAAAGCGAGACGTTAATTGCGTTAAACAGACTCGCGCACTTGCCAAATCATAATGAAGTAAATATGCTCGATAACTACTTTAACAGTTCTCGTCTCACGCACTGAAACTTGATCAGTTTATGGGGGTCAGTGATTTTTTCCCATATAAATGCATTTGAAGTCTATTCACCCGTGGGCTTCCCCTTTTTCCTTTGACACATAAACTGGCATTGCACTGGCAAGAGTTTAACGGTATTTCACTTGGCACAAAAATTCATTTTTCAGGCCCAGATTTCTACGAGTATATGACAAGAAGTGACACGCGGTTGGCTGGACGCCACTAAAATAATTGTTTTAAAACAATAAATTCCTATGGCTCAATTATTAACTGGAATGCAATAAATCTAATAATAATAATATACAAATAATTGTTTATATTGCGATTATAATGCCATTAGGGATTTATATGATAACTATTTTATTTTTAAATATTATATAGGCCTAGGCTATATTTGTTGTTGTTTATAATACGAAGAGGAACAATATCGTGCAGAATAATTAATTAATAAAAAACGAAGATCACTTTAATCTAGTAGCAAATGTTTTATGTTAAAATATTTATTTTTTTAAATCATATTTTAGTGCCCATATATAATTTTAGTTTGAGAAAAAGATCGTAGAGAGATAAAACAGATAAAACAAATGCATCTATTTTTAATTCATTAAATTTTCTTTTAATTTTATTCAACTAAAAAAACGCAAACTGAACTTTTATTAAACATAGGCCTACACGCATTCTAATAATTTTGATTGACAATCTGGAGAGGGGAAAAAAAAATCAGTTGTTGATAATAAAAGCACCTCTTTAAAATAACCCACATCAGCAGCGGAGAAGATCAAACAGCGAATCAATCTGTTTATAATATCATTCAAGATTGATCTAGTTAACATGTCATTTACGAGGATCTCCAAAGGTGCGTGCATTGCGCGCGAAGCAACTGCAGAAAGTGCGTTTGAGACAAACTCACCGATACGGGCTTGTCACATTGCCGCGTGCTCTCGTGCGTGTCCCGGGGTGAGCCCACTTGAAAGAAAGCGCATAAAGTTACCAACCATCGTAGTCCCGAATGACAGTTCATTTCGAGATGAGAGGGCACAGGACACCTCACGTTTCCCTCAGCTCCGTTACCTCTGTTGTTTACAAGTTTTTCCTGGTTTCACAGCACAAATGAAGTGTTTTACGCCGGTTACGATAATGAGCTCACATTTGCCGTCTCGAAAGGGAAGCATTCTGCCCCTCCGCCATTCTACTGCCCCAGACTATCAAAGAGATTCGCGTTGTCTCCTGTCTATCTCTATCTCTATCTCTCTCTTTCGTTCTCTCTCTCTCTCTGTCCAGTTGCCCAGCTGTGGAGAGCACTAAACTCTGCGCTGCGCCCCTCAAGTTTCCAGCTTAACTGCGCCGAGAACGTGTAACGCCTTGAATGTTTCCCCCTCTGCTTGTTTTACAAGAGGAGGGGAGAACAGGTTCTTTCAGAGGACGCGAGTGTGTAGCACTTCGACGGTCATGGAACAGAGCATTGATCTTTAGCCTGTAGCTATTGAAAATATTGCATTTTTCATTAGATGAATGTAGACTTTTCATTAGATGGATGTGCATGAATAGAAATAAACCCCATAAAAATCCTGTTAAATCTGCAGTGAAACGGATAGCTCTTGTCGCCAGAAATTCACCTGACGACGTTTCGGTCATCACGGAAGAAGTTTTGTGCTGTAGCTTATATTTTGCAATTTCATACAGCTATATCATCTACTACTGCGGTATAATGTTAATATTCCTGGCTGACTTGGATTACTAAAAACTGCTTTGTACCTTAAAATATAACCACCATAATTTTACAAACAGTACTGTCTCATGCCACGTGATGAACAATGAGGCTAATAAATGTATAGCACAATGTTACACAAAATACCATGATCCAGGGTAACACACATGACAGTAAAAACATTAACTAAACAACAAAAAGTGTTACACCCTAATGTACATAACTGATTTCAAAAAGTAAATTTAAGTATTTAGATAAACCGAATGTAATGTAATGTAGGGACTCATGGGAATGCCTTTTTTAATTGATACGCCTTTCACTGTGTTTCACTGTAAATTATATCTTGTATTTTTCTAAAAAAAAAAACATTTTAACATTACTCTAAATATGCATGTATTATCTTGTTAAATATAGATTTGCACTGTAAAGTAGGCCTGTCGGCTATATTAATTCATACGTTTTACTTTCATAATCACATTTTGAAATAGGTTACAGTGAAATTGCATATATCCATTAATCTATCTGCTTTTTCTGTTAAAACTGCATATTTTACAGGGAGTCAAAATAATCCGGCAGTGGTTCTTAAAGGGTTAGTTCGCCCAAAAGTAAAAATTCTGTCATTAATTACTCACCCTCACGTCATTCCAAACCCGTAGGGCTTTTGTTCATCTTCAGAATTAAAAAATATTTTTAATGAAATCTCTGAGCTTTCTGTCCTACCATTGACAGTCTATGCAACTACCACTGTCAAGCCCCAGAAAGGTACTAAAGACATAATTGAAGTAATACGTGTGACTCCAGTGGTTTAACCTCAATTTTATGAAGGGACGTGAGTGCTTTGTTAGCACAAAAAACACAATTTAACACTTTATTTACAAAATATTAATCTCCGACACGACACGACACGTGTTGACGCGAGAGCAGATGTTGCGTGAAAATGCTTTGTAAATTAATATTTTATAAATAAAGTGGTAAACTGTGTGTCACTTGCGCTTCATAACATTACTTTAGGATTATTTTAATGATGTCTTTACTACCTTTCTCGGATAGGCTGTCAATGGAGGAAAAGAAAGCACACAGACTTCATTAAAAAGATCTTCATTTGTGTTCCGAAGATGTTACAGCACAAACGACGTTCTTCATGAATTTGTGAATGTCATCAGGGTCTTTTCATGTTTAAATGTTTCGTTTCTGACATATTGTACTGTTTACCCTCAATTCATCACTGTCACCATCTATTTGACAGTAATGCGTTTTGGCTATTGCCTCTAATCATTTTTGCATTGACGTGTACTGGATCGCAGGCGTAGCTATGATTAATGGATCCAAACATTGTAGGAAGTAATGCCTGCAAAAATATATTTTAAGTTTGTTTTTCATTCCATGTCTTAAGGATGTGTCACTCCGGCCAGTAACACTGGTGGATGAATGGCAGTGCTGAAAGCCAGTTGTCGTGTTTCCGCAGTCCCCAGCTCTGGTGCCGTGACCCGTGTTATTGTCCGAGTGGATGGGCGAGTGACAGTGTCAAGTAGTGGGCAATTAATCATACGGATCCTTCAAAACAAGTGCTACATAGAGCTCCGCTGGTGACAGCAGAAAGGGTCGACACAAGAGCCCCTTTGTGTTTCCATCACGTCTCATTCTCCAGACTCTCCACAGGTCCATATGGGGCTCCAACGCCGGCGTACTTGCTCTTACCTACTGTATATTTTCTGTCGGCTCAGTGATTACACCACACTGATTACAACCTTATATTTGTTTATGTGAGTGCGAGCCTGCTCAACCAGGCCTTGATGATGTGCAGTATCAGTAAGTTTTAAAGCAGCATGTTTCAATCACAAGCGTTGATGAACGATTAAATTATATATATCTGGCTACAGTAATGTAGCTAATGAACGGCTTTAGCTCAAATATTCCTCGCAGTTTACCCCACGTGCTCTAGTTACGGTAAGAGCTTCAGTGAGAATCAGTTTTCAGTCTGAATGATAGATAATCCCGTTTAATTGTGTTTTTCTACGGCTCATTGACCGCATGTGCCGTTTAGCGGGTTTATTTGACTGTTACTCTCATGGTGAATGTCAATGTGAGCCCACATCTGCCTTCTCTCATTGTGTGTTCTGTTATTGAGATCTTTTCTCTTCGTACATGTCTTCTGTATCACCTGTGGCCACCTGCTGAAGCATTTACCTGTTGAAACGACGCCTGGGAAGAGCTCAGGGTCTGAGGGTGATTTTCACATTCTTGGCTGGCAAGTGCCGAATATTCCTGGATCTGCTCCAGAGCTTGAAGCACATTTATTGTGCACTAGGATAGTGGAAATAAAACAGTTAAATGTTAATGTTCTGGTTGTTTCTTTAATGGATGCCTTGGGAAGCATAAACCTAAGAGCATGTGTGTTTTTTATGGTCACAGCGCTGTCATAGTTCGTATCTGCATTCATTCACCTCATCGTCAAACTCAACCCTTCAACTGGACGTTCAACCAAACAAACACGCTGACAGACCAGTCTGCGCTCTCATATGCCGTCAAGCTGCTTTTTATGATGGAGTGGGTAATGTCTTTCACCTCAAGGTTCCTCAAGGCGCTTGTTTTCGTGTTTCTGAGGCCGAGAACTGACGCTTTGACGTTTCACAGCTCTCCCCCGAATGAGCTCATGAATCATGATTAGGTCGAGAACAAATGTCTTCATTTATATTTGAAGGTCTTTTTTGTTCATTTGGGAGCCTGTGCTAATTTTGATCTCTTTTTGGTGCCTTACCTGCTGTGTCCATTATAATATGTTTAACTTGTTGATCTTTAAAACGGCGCCCTCTATTGCCCACTCATGATAGTGCAAGAGTTTGTGAGAACAAACTAAGAGAAACGACCATTGTGCTACTCTCAGTAACCTAAGACAAAGTCAAACAAAAGGAAAAGTTCCCAGCAAGAGGGTTATGAAGAAATTAAAAAGAAAACAGCTTAGTCCAGACCGTGCTGCTCATCCTGACAGTTCTGTAGCCGAACATGAGACAATACTGCAGTCAGTGGTAACCTTCAAATAAAATTTTAAACTGTCCCCCAAACCAAAAACAACACAACACGGCCTTGTTGTCAATATTGTTGTGGTTTCCAGCATTTTGGATTTCCTAGGACAGTATGGGGCAAAGCGGTCCTCACAGAAGGGGGTTGCAAGTGTCGTTTAGGGGTCACTAGAAGAAACATGAGGCTCTGAGTTAAGTGAACTAGTAATAAGCCTAAGGAGAGAGAAAAAAAGTTTAAGATTTCACAGTTTTCATGCCAAAACATGAATAACTTGTGTAGTTGTGACAGCAAAGTGTAGCAAACTACAAAAACAATAAAGGAGAACGACTCCGTTTACGACTGTTTGAACTACGTGCTTTCCTGGCGTGTGCTCACACGCAGACAAAGACTGTCGGGCTATCTCATGAATCAGTATGAGAGAGATGGAGAGAAAGAGTGAAAGTGAGAGGGGGGATGTGGAGAGATTCAGATGATGATAAGATTGGAAGGCGACAGACGGATGGTTGTTCGCTTTCTTTTAGACTATGATGGAAATCCTTACAGATCGAATTTGAAAGGCTGCTTCCAGGGAATATCGGAAACTGTGGATGGAATTGCTTAGCTTTGTTTGTTTGATGTTGGAATAGGCTTAACGGACTTGTTAGTGTATGTATGTAGGAGAGAGAGAGTGGAAAAACAGTGTTCATAACCTCAGAAAACACTGAACAATCACATCAAAGAGCTTGCAAACAAAGGCTTCCCATAATGCAACAGTGCTTTCTTTTTAGATCAGAGATTATGTGTGTAATTGCATGATGATCTGTGGGGGACCCCTGCTATGGCTTCATCTGTTACTGGGGTCTCTCAGTGTTACAGTCTGAATAGACTGCATAACTGCATCTATTCATGATGCAACTGTACAAAGAGCTCCAAAATTACTGCTGGTTAAAGATTGTGGTGGTTTAATATACTGAGACCTGGAAGCCTAGATTTGGACAAAAGAAATCATAATATTATGGAAATAACAACTAAGGCATCATTGTCAGGCAGCAGTTCATTCACATTCACCACAAATCGGCTTATCCAAGAGATGCTAATACATAGCAGACTGGCAACAGGGATCCAGAATTTCCCATAGGGAAAAGGTACTCCATACCGAAGCCGGTGTAAATCATTTATTCTCTGACCATGTAATTATAGGGTTTGAAGGAGCACTTAATCTGACCAAAGCAGGCAAACATTTATTGTCATAAATTTGCCAATCACAATGTACTGACACACCATTAGATGTAGTATATCATCTCCTGTTTAAAATGTACTTATGTGTGTGTGTTTAAGGCAGAAATGGGTGGGGGGTGGCCAGAGAGCTGCCTAAGAAAATATGGAGAGGCCAGTTTCCTGGCTGCAGCGTACTGTGTAGGGTTTTTATGAGTGGTGAAATCTTAACCATGTTTATCCAGCGTTTTTCCAGTGTTCTTAAAGAACATCTTAGTTTCTTGACCTGGATTACTTGTCAGATTTTGAAATGTTGCGTGTGTGTACATGGTTATGACAAATATGACAAAGAAGCAGTCTTTTTTAATCAATAATGAATACATTTATTTATTATAATTTTTATTAATACATTTCTCTTGGAGTGTCTGGCATGATCATGGATATGACAATGTTCATATTTGGTCTTGGCGGAATAGATCTGCCATGATGCTGCTGTTGCAGAGCATATCCGGGACTTGCTACTGCCAATACATACACAACACGCTGCTGTGAGCACATGAATTACCCATAGCAGATCTATAGCCTACAGGTGGAGCTGGGGAAGGTGGAGGGTTTCCAGTAAACTCGTCATCAGAGAAGAGGGAGGGGAAGATATTTTGATTAAAGATTATAAGGGCACATTAACTTTAAAAACATTATTTGTACGGATAAGTCGTTACAAGTCGTAAATACTGTAATATTCCATAAAAAAATAAGAATTTTCAATGTGACTTTAAGTAAGGTGAAAGGTGTGAAAATAAACATTTAGTTCCATCTGTTACTTTCAAACTTTTCAAAGAATTAGTATCAAATGATCATAACTTGTAATGGAATGTCTTTTTTTCCCACATCTCTTTTGACATGTTTTACAAAAGAACCTCTTTAGATCATGTTGGTATAAAGGCGTCTCTGAAGTCCTGCAAAAAATGGCTGATCTGATGGTTATCTCTCTCATGTTGGCACCTTTAAATGTTTGTGTGTCCGTGCTGTGATTTGAGCTTGTGATGATGATTTCTGTCTCAGCAATCATAGATAAATCAAAGAAGGCCAGCAGGCCATGGGAGAGAGTTTTGGACTGCTTCCCCAGTCTGTCAAGTGGACAGAATTGCAATGCCATTTTTAAAAGCTTGGAGAAGTGCATTACGAATTCTGTCAAACTACATCATTTTCTTGTCTTGGCATAATCACGTTCTTGTCATGTCTGTGTAATTTTGCACTAGAGATGATGTCCTGTAAGTACTTCACTGGATAAATAAAACTCAAATAGATATCCTGTCCAGCAGTTTTTGTCTTGAATAATCTTCAATGATAATTTGTCTTCAATGACTCAAAGCTCCCCAGGGATGCTAAAAATGCAAGTACTTTTCTCAGGAGGAAAAAAGGACGTTGAAGTAAAAAGAAAAAATGCTCTGCCTTTGGTTGCCGTGACAGATTCTGCACTCTCTTACACCACAATTGTGCTTTTGTTTATTTTCATCAACATTGGTTTCATCATGTCAGTAAACAGCACGATCAGATCCTGCCTTTTCTTCCGCTACATGTTTTCAATTTCCGCTCACAAACAGTTGTTGCTCTCTGGCTCAACCCAGAAGCAAAGAGAAGCTGTCAGTAGGGACATGATAAAGTCTAGGAAGCATCCTACCCTCCATCCCTTAAATTATCATACCACCCCTCTTCCCAACGAACGGCACATAACCGGAAAAAAACAATGAGTGTGGGCGCTTCCAGGAAAAGCTCAGTTCTCATTTTCTGCTTCTCTTGCTGATTCTGAGCATGTGTCTGAGCTTTTACTGTAATCTACAGTACGCCTAGGAAAAGGAAACATGCGTTATGCTGATTTGCTTATTGTCCTGCCAGCGGCCATGGCCTGACGTGCCTGTTTGTGCAGACGCACTTCACAAACAACATATGTTTGTATGGAAGAAATTATACAAGTATGTGAATGAATCATTCTTGTCACATTTCCAGGCACGAATAGTAGTGTTGAAATCATTTTCATATTTATTATAAAATCATATTAATCAATAACTTTGATGATGAGGTGGTCATATTGTCTTTAGAATGGCTGATCCGGGTCCTGATGCTGGATGTCAATCTAATTTGCTCTTATTCATGTCAATCAAAGTGTTCCCTGTAAAAGAAGTACTCTTATATTTGTATTGAATGTGCACTTGTAGAGTACTTCAAATCTTAAAAGTATAATATAATATTAATGAAATAAAAGGTCATAAGTGTACACTTTTAAAATGAGGTGCATTTTATAATAATGTAAACTTAAAAGTTTTACTTGAAGGTACGCGTGTATTTTGATGTGTTGACTAAAGCCTACTTAAGCACATATCGTTGGCTATACTTGTTTATAATTTTAACTGTTATTCGATATTACTTTTAAAGTTATTTTTTAAATTGCAAGTTTATAATCACAAAACTGTAATTACAAATATTTAATTACATGACAAGTTTAGATAAACGTGACATTAACATTTTATTTTACCATAAATGTTTGTCAGCATATTTGGCAGTGCATTAACCATAATTCAAAGTCAATAGAAGTAATTATGACATTATGTGTAAAGCCGTACTATTTAAGTGGGTCAAAAAACAAAACAAAGTTCAGCTGCATTTAATATGCATTTAAAACACAATACATTTTAATTTAATTGTAAATGACATGCAGTAAGTGTTTAGTTTCCACTTAAAGGTTTATTTTTTTTTTCCAAGTCAATGGGGCCCGTTTGCTTACCAACATTCTTCAAAATATCTTCTTTTGTGTTCAGCAGAAGAAAGAAATTCATACAGGTTTGGAACAACTTGATGGTGAGTAAATGATGACAGAAGTATATTATTTTCATATAGTGAGTACTTTTTTAAAGTATGTTATACTTCTTTTTCCACAAGGGCTTGCCGTTCTAAAGCCTCAGTTAGACTCAGTTCCTCTGGGCTGGACTCCACTAAAGCCTGTAGGGGTTTGTTTTAAGTGTGGGCAAAGGTGAAGAACTAAAACACACACCACTCAACAGGCGGTTAAAAACACAGCAAGGCCCGTATGAAGGCAGAAAGCTTGATTAATGGCTGCGTTCACGGTCCAGCCAGATTCGTGTGGCATCAAACATGAGATTCCTGATTCCTCTTAAATCAATCTCAGAGAATTGCAGATTTCCCGGTGTTGAGTTACTTCATATCTCAGATGCTGTACGTGATATAGCAGCGTTTCCCTCAATTTGATTTCAATGAGATGAGTGCCTTATGCTCAGACATAATAAACAACAGTCATCCTCTTCGTTTTTCTTTCTTTTTTTCCACTCCACTGTCAAACACAGATTTCATCCACATGGAGACATGTTATGAAACCCTTTTATGTGTTTCTGTTTGCAGAACTCCCTCTTCAAGACAAGCCACAGCCGATCAGAGCATCATCATGTGTTGAGTTTAAATGATGCATGGATGGATGAGAAGCATGCAGGTACTGCAGTCTGACTTTCATATTCTGAATGAGATAAAATGTCATGTATCATTGTTAAGTTGAATGAGAATGGAAAGAGAGAAAATTTATGGAATTTCCATAAAAATGGAAGAGAGTTCTACCAATGTTTTTCCTAAACCCTGTAAAATTTAAAAAGATTAAGTGAATTTATCCATACTCAGATATTTATATTACCCATAAAGCCACAAGATAAGCATAACATGTTATTTAATTGTACAAATATTCAAATAGTTGTTGTTTTTTTACTAAAAATGCTCATGAGGGTCTTTTGGTCAATTCAATTTTATTTCCATAATTTGATGGATTTTCCAAGTGAAACAGGATATTCAATGAGAAAAATTTGTAGTGCGGCATTTGATTATATCCATGAGGAATTGATTGGCTTGTGAAAAGTGGGAGTTATATGCTAGATTGGAGCCAGATTTAAGGGGCGGATTGAGAGATTTGTAATATTATATGAAAGGAAAGTTGTTTAGGAAGTAGAGCAAGTTTTTTTGTTAAGATTACAAAGTTAAACTTAGCATGCAGTACTGCTTGTGCACTTTATGCCAGAAATGTGTACAATTTTATGAAACAAAAAGGTTGATCTTACAGTAACTTTACTTATGAAGTAAAAAGGTCGATTTTGGTGACTTGTTTCAGACAATATGTTACAAATAAATAAATGACTTCTAAAACATAAAAAAATGAAGCCATATATGGAGAGAGCTATATCTGATACCCAGTCAACTTCTTCAGTGTGTTCGCTTCTCATTTAGTCGTCATATAGTGTTTGGAGACACAACTTCTGTTTTGAAGACGCAGGACTCAGACAGTAAACGAGCCGCGGTGTAGGTAATTGGGGAAATAATCCCCCTTGAGCTGCAACAGCATTTTTACAAAAAAAATATTAAGTGGAAACAATTTCATAGCCTGACCACCACATATGCAAGAGGAGGAAAGACGGAGATGAAAAATTGCAATAATCCCTTCTTTCCTGTTTATCCTGGCTCAGTTTGATGGTATGTGATACACTGATAAAACAAGGAACTGATGTTTGATGCAGAGGGAAGGGGTTTCTAATGTCAGAACGACCCTTAGATGTTGTAAATTAAAATTAAAGTAGGAAAAACTGTGTTCTTGCACGTATGAAATGTGTTGTTAACGTAAAGCAGCACTGTAATTAGTATGGTGACCGAGAGCTAAAAAATAGAGTGCTTTAATCAATGTAACGCTAAAAAAACTAACGTTAATTTGTCTTGTGAAACTTGTGAAAAGATCCATGCATACTCGTGTAATATAAATGATGAATTAGGCCTAACTCTATGAGAAATCACAGAGGTTCCTGTTCTTTTCCAGTTCTGTTAGATTTTTTGTATGATTACCAAACAGCTATGAAAGCTAAAGAGCAGACCTGCCCTTCAAACAGTGCTTAGAGTCTGCTGAGGCTTTGTTCATGGGATTTTGCACATGGTTAATTAGATTAGATTAGCACAGATTCCTCTGCTATTCACATTAATAAGCTTGTCTGTGTGGGTGTTTATAAATGAGTGTGTGAGAGAGAGAGGGACTCTCAGTGTTTTCCATGACAGGGGCCAGACAGACCCCCGGGCCCAAGTCTCTCCCGACAGAGCCTGTGATTTATCATCTGTAAGCCCCTTGCTTCGAATTTACACACACACATAGACTGATCAACCAAGTTCTCATGTGGTTAACCACTCCTCAAAAAGACAAATCTCTCAATTCTTAACTCTCTTACATACAGTGTGGAAGGCACTGTCACTCCAAGAAATGCAGTTTGTGCAAAAACATGACACCACTGTAAAGTACACTCTTAAGAAAAATGGTTCTAAACAGTACCAAATTAGGGTTCTTCGGCTTGTAACAATAGCAGAACCCTTTTTGGTGCTAAATAGAACCCTTTTTATGAGGTTCCATAAAGAACCATGCTTTAAAAGTGCTATATAGGACCTTAATGGTGTTATAAATAATAAATAAATAAATTTTGACATGGCAGATTGTAGCAAAACTTACAGTGCTCTACCAACAGAGGATACCTGAATACTTTAATAAATAACAATTTACATTGAACACTATATAGATGTAATGAAGGCTAAGTTCCAGTGAAATATCTTCACAATCCCCTATGATGTCTTTATACGTCCTTGTGTATTCTGAGTGGCAGTTTCTCTGAGATGATGAGGTTATGATACGTGACAGCATCTGAAATACACAATTGAGTTTAGAGTTACATTGTGTCTCTTCCATTTGATCATGTAAAAACAGTTATGTTCATGAAGGCCAAAATTAGCAAAAAATGGACTGAATGAGCCGTTTGTTTACAGGAAAAAGTGATATAAAGTCATGGTATAGCTTTTTTTTGTGACTGGGTATGTTTAGGCATAAAGTCATAATTAAAAAAATCAAACAATATGGATCATAAATTCCATATCTCTGTTGTACTTTGTGGAGAAGAGAAGATGAGTAGGCTATCCTTAACTGAACAGAGCTGCTCACACTTAATGTTCTGTTAAACTAAAAAGAGAAAAAGACATGATTGTTAGGAAATGATTGTTAAATTTTTTAATAATTTATTGACATTTTAATAAATCATTTACCTGTTGAGAGTATGTTGATAGTCTGCGTTGTCGAGCTCCAGAAAATCAGTAATGAGGAGGCTTTGACAGTTAAAGATTTGAAACACAAAAAGGCGGGAATAAATAACCCTAAACTCTAACACAAAGAACCATTTCAGCATATAAAGGGTTCTTTAGGACGATACGGTAAATAGAACTGTTACTATGCGTAAGAACCTTTAAAGAACCTTTTTTTTTTTAGAGTGTAGGAGCATCATACCTATTTTTCATAATTTAATCTAAAAACACTTTTAACTAGCAAATAGTAAATGTATATAAATACACTGCCATTCAAAAGAATTTTGAAATATAAGTACAATTTCAATATATTTTAAAATGTCATTTATTCCTGTGATGGCAACACTGAATTTTCAGTGTCACATGATCCTTCAGAAATCATTCTAATATGCTGATTTGCTGCTCAAGCAACATTTCTTAATAAATGTTGAAAACAGTTGTGTTGCTTAATATTTTTGTGTAAACCGTGATGTTTTTTCAGAATAGAAAGTTCTTTTTTAAGTAGAATCTTCAAAAGAAAGTTCAGATCAAATATTTTGTAACATTATACACTCAATATTGATCAATTTAATGCATCCTTCCTGAATCAAAGTGTACTAATGTACTATTTTCAGTAAAAATCTGAAATCCCAAAACTTTTAATGGTAGTACAGTATATATATATATATATATATAATCGGTAATTTTGCACAACACATCCGCAATCAATTTTGGCCTCCAAGTAGAGTTAAAGGTAGGGTAGGCAATTTCGGAAGCTAGCTTTGAGCATTAGATTCCACTCTCCCATCAGAGCGATCTCCAAAGCCATGCCTCCTCCAAAAGACAAGAATGCGCACAGCAGAGTGTGCAAAGCTTCATGAGACGGTGTTAAATTAACTCATGTCTCAAAGCACACAACATTACAATAGTAATGAACGTAAACAACTTATAGAGTTTACTTGTACCACCTGACTGCTGCAAATTCATTTCGGTGTTGATTGTGTTTGCATACAAACACATAATTCTCATAAGTCTGAGGATGTGAACAGCTCAGAATAGAACTTCATGGGTTGCTGTCTCTAAATTATGTTTACGACATTCGAACCGAATGCAATGATTGGACTAACATTTTTTGGTCCTGAGACTTCCACAGAAGATATATATACATGTTTTAATATTTAGACCACTTCTATTATTGATTGCTATCATGATGTGAAGAGAGTTTTAACCAGTATAACAAAAAGTGTTTATTTAAAAAAGCCTTCACTACCTATAATTGAGTGCATGGTGTTATTGTGTAATTTTTATCGTAAAAGAACATCTGAGTTTAATTTGTTTAATAAACCAAATAAGATAAGCTTGAATATTTATTTTGCTATTTTATTTATTAAAAATGTAACATTTTAAATACTTGACTGTAGGCCTACGTTGTAACTGTAGGAAGTAAATTTAGATTTGAACAATGTACTTTTACACAACAAACTCTAATCGGTTTTGCCCTCCAAGAGGAGTGCATCAAATTTAGTGTGTGAGACTGGGCCGTAAAGATGACGAATGTCAGCATTTGTTTTCCCATCAGCGGCGAGGCAAGTTTCACCCAGGAGAGCTCTCTGTCACAGCCTTCACACTTCCACAGCTCTCAGGGGGTCAACAGTGTGTGAAAATGACCGCCCTCAGTAACCTCTGCACCACAGTAAATCAGGCCTTGATGATGACGCTGCTGCTGCACTTTTCAGGTTCAGGGGAGGAGGAGGAGTATCAGATGAGAGGGAAATGAGAGGAGAGATGAGAGAGGAGGATTTAGTGTGTGGGAGGACTGCGGTCTGAGGTTGATTTGAAGCTCTCCCAGGTTGCCTCGGATCTCCGTCATCTCCATAGTTGTTTTTCTTTTCGAGTTCTGTTGGTGACTTACTGCACGCGTGCAACTCTAAGTCTTTGGCGCATTTCACAGAGCTCACAATCAGAAAAGGGATATATTTATATTTAAAGGGGTGGTTGATTATGATTTCACTTTTCTAACTTTAGTTAGTGTGTAATGTTGCTGTTTGAGCATAAACAACATCTGCAAAGTTACAACGCTCAAAGTTCAAAGCAAAGGGAGATATTTTCTTTTAAAGAAAATGCTTTTTAAAGGGTAACTCTTGCCAAAATTTAACCTAGGCTCTTTTTGTTAATCTACCCGAGTCAAACTTTCGTGTAAAGGCATAATTACAATGGAAACGCCACTTTTAAGATTGACCGTATTTTCATTTTAGGTCAAAATGCCTTTTGAATGGGAGTGCATGGGGCACTTCTATGATAGCATCAAAATCGCTATTTTTAAAACACTAAGAAAGTTTCACACAACATAAAACTGACCTCGAAGTATCACCAGGGGCTCTACACATGAACTTGAGCATTGACTACATTGTTTTTGTACACAAAGTTTACTAAAAAGAAAGGTTTTGTACAACTCACTTTACGCCGGCATTTTGTCAGTCAAAAATAGCCGATCTACGAATGCAACGTAACCGGGAGGAGAGTAAAGAGGGAAAGCTACAACAAGGACTACAACAAACGGCTGGTAGGGACTACACAAGCTTCCTCCCGGGTTAGTGATGCCACAAACCCTAAAATGTACATAAATCCCACCCCTGGGAACACGATTTATAGATTATCATGACAGAATATGCTAATCAATGACTAGAAGATAACTACACATAAGCTACATAAATTAATCAGCTAACCATTCAGAAATGTCCTGTTGCTTCTACATGTTGCTTATTCTTGAGTCTCTCCATCATGCATGTCTGTGTGAGGTAAAAGGACACAAGCTGTTGAAGCTCCGCCCTCTGTGCCGGGAGCAGCAGCTCATTTGCATTTAAAGGAACACAAAACGGTGTGTTTTTGCTCACCCTCAAAAAGTGACAATTTTAACATGCTATATAAAAATATCTGTGGGGTATTTTGAGCTAAAATTTCACATACACACTCTGGGGACATCAAAGACTTATTTTACATCTTGTGAAAAGGGCATTATACCACCCCTTTAAGCCTCAAATCTAAAATTATACACCTTTTAGAATTATCTTAAAAGTTTAGTGTGTAAAACATTTTCTCTTGAGCATCCTAGCAACACTGACTCCAATGGTGTCAGTTTAGGGCAGGCCTATCTGATTGTCTGAACAATGGAGAACCCTTTTTGAAAACAGTCATTGTACCAGCTGGTGTCGCTAGTGAGCAGAAATTACAGAAGCAAAAGAAGAGTTCAAATTCAAAGAGTTTGTTGCTTTCCATTTAAACCTGCTTCCCTGCTTGCAATGAGTGAGGGAATTAGAGGCCAAAACTCAGGAGCTGAGGGAAAGAGAGCGTGAAACCACAGATCAAATGATAAAGACGAAAAAAGTAGTCGCCTGGCCCCGGGAGCCTCTGCTAAGCACTACAGGAAGTCATCGGTACAGAGGAGCTAGTCATTAATTTGATATGATACCTGCGCTAGGCTGGCTGTGGGCCAAACCAAATACAGGTAATGGTGAGGGGAATGCAGCCCTTTTCCTCTGGCTTTGAATGAGCTTTTCTAATTAATATATGGGCCCTGTGTCACCAGGAAGCAATTAGGGGGTGTTGAAGCTGTCACTTCTTGTCTTCATTGAAAAACCTCTCAGTCAGAGGCAGTTACTTCAATACACAGATCAATACACAGTTTTGCTTTACCTAGCTTTTTAACCTTTTATTTAAAAACATTATTACAAATTCAGTGCAAAGTATGTTTCATTGTATTCTTTGGAGGAAGTAATTCAGGATTTGCCAAGGAAATGAAAAAGGGTCACAGATTTTGTCAGGGGTCAATAATTCTCATTGAATTTTTCCTGTATGAGGTGTAAGAGGAAGCACATTCCCCCTCAGATATTCAGATATCCCCCTCAGATATTACCCCTCAGATAAAAATAGTTTTGTTTTTGTTTTTCATGACACAAACTTTTGAAAATAATTCAAGAAACATAATTTTTTTGATCCATTCAGTCACTGTCTATGTGGTAATTGTAACAACCTAATTATTATTCATTTTCAGTTTTTCTAATGAATGCAAGTGTAAAAAAAAAAAAGTTTTTTGGTGTGTGTGTGTTTTTTTTTTTTTTTTTTTTTTTTGTGGCCTCTCTAATATTTGCACTGGCAGCCATCTGGTTTGGATAAAAATAAATGTTAAGAAGTTTGGTGGTGATTGAAGACATGGTAAATAAATCAATAAAACACCGCTTTGCTGACACTCCTGCATTTCACATTTGCTCCATAAATAGATTAAGTTACATTTGACTTCATTGGTTTTATTAAGTATTTCATACAGTTAATCATTTTGGCATCCAGCAGTCCACATTCATCTTACCAATCCTTTATAGGGAGCTTGAGCCCCCTGAATGCGGTTTTGTTCGTGGGGTTACACACTCACTGGCTTGTCTGGCAGTGACATGCTGGACACTTATTGGCTTCATTGTTTATTATGGGAGTGTGGTCTCAGAGTTGCCAGGTTGGTCAGTATTTATGGTGCTCTGTGACCCATGCCGTGGCTTTGTGGATCGGTGGGGTGATAGAGAGGCCAAGGTCTGGTTCAGGTGAGGCTAGGGTTTCAGTGCGACTCCCCTCCTTTTACCCTCCCCTATGGATCCACGGACCAATTCACCCACCGGCCTCTTTCAGCCCTACAGCTGTAAATGTCACCTGACTCCTGCCACACCAGCACTTATTGACAGGCCTTTTATTCCTGCCGCTTTAACGAGTTTCAGCCCTCCTCTTTCATTCCCTATGGTTTTACAAGTATACTAAACACCATTGCCCCCAATAATTCGCTCATTTCGATGCAAGTTGGATGGTTGTTGCTTTTAGACAACAGTTCAATACAAGAGGTTAATATCGAATAGTTTACATTTTATACACAAAATTGCAATTTACTTTGTCTGCCAAATACAAATAGTTTCAAACAAAGCAGTTTCATTCCTGAATGAATGAGATTTTAAATGAATTGGCTGAGTAAATGAATCAATGACTCACTTAATGCCTATAAACACAATCACTTGTTTTATTTCTGAATGAATCAGCATTTTTTAATGAATTTTTTTGAATAAATGATCCAATGACTCACTCACAAAGAAAATCGAGACCTGCTCAGCGACCCGATAATGATGTGTAACTCGCGACCGAATTATTCTATTGATCTGATTTTTTTCAATGAACCGAATTAACAAACTGCATTGAATGATTCTTTGGCGAATTTAACTGAACTGATAGCATGCAGTTAATTCACCGATTTAGTATGAACTCAATATGTGCAGATGTCATACTGAACTCTATTTAAGCTCTATCCTATCTGTAAAAATCTACATCTGCATACTAACAATTTTTTAAAAACTAACATCTTAGCAACCACATGAAAATGCCCATACTGCAAACCCGAAAAAGTTGGGAAAACTCCTTGAGGGTATGAGGATATTGAGGATACTATATTCCTTGAGGAAGTTTGAGATAACAAGTTACATCAAATTTTTTAAGATTTTTATTTTGTACTCATACATTGAAATTGCTGAACTTTAAATATTTGAGTAAGCTAATTCATACTTTTAACTTAAAATTATCATGCAGTCTCAACTTAAATATTTTAGTAATGGGAACTTGGCTTAGCTATTTCAGTAAATACTAACTTGCTAATTAGTAACACAATGCTTTGATAATATTAACATAGCATAGCAATTGCTGAACATTTAACATTTAATTGTTCTTAAACTAAGCTCATGCTCCACTTGTCACCATGATGGTAGTTAATTTTGCACACAAAAAAACAAAACATCATATAACACATAATTTTAGCATCTACTCTCCGTTTCGAGTGTCATGACAAAGCATGCTGGAAAATAGAAATCCCTTTCAGTTGAATTCATAAAAACAAAACAATGAAACAATTCAGATTACTTAAATTGTGTCAGTTTTGTGAACTCATAAGAAAAAGAAAGTTATAAATACTCATAAAGGTTCATTTGATTGAACTAATTTGTTTAATTAAAATGTTGAGCGTCAGGGTTTACAGTATGGTTCCGGACAGAAACCCTTTTCAGGAAGCTCTTTATTAGCAGTCATTTCAGGAAAGGAACAGTAAACAGAGAAGAGGGAGTGAACGAGAATAAAAAAAGAGAAAAATCAGCTTCTGTTGTTTTCTAACAGCAACATATTTAATTTCAGTCTTCCTAAACCAGAAAAGAGAGGGCTATAATGGAGTGATGACAACTTGATTTATAAACTCAACACATACACGTCTTCCCAACCACTGCGCTCTGTTCCTCTTCCCTTCGTTCTCTCTCTCTTTCTCTCCCATTCGATTTATGAGAAAGATACTTCAAGGCTTTTTCAAACCCTCAGCACTCAAAATTTTATAGAAAACAAAATATAAAATCATTTGGTAAGAAATAAAAACCAAATATGCATTTAGTTTTATGACATTTTATCATTAAATGCTTACAAAAAGTGTGAATTGAATTGTTTTTATTTTATATTTTAATATTGGGTAAAAAATACACTGTTAACTTAATACAAAATCAATACATATTTTAGGAAGGGGTTCTCATAGGGGATTCTCATATATGAGAGGAGGAGTGCTTTCTTGTACAGTTGGTCAGTTAATAGTATCGTAGTAGTGTCTAAATTCATGCCATTTATGGTAAGTCACTGTTAGATCAAGTCATCACATTAAAATCTAAAGTTCACCATCACATGCTCCACGAGTGTTTGTCCACTCACCATGGGAGGTTCTTGCAGTTCATGACTGTTATGGTGTGATAAACATCTTGATCTTTGACCCATCCTCCCAGAAAGCAGCTCTTGCCATCAAAGAGCATTCTTTGAAGATGAGAAGGCTGTTCCTTAAGTTACTGCCCATCTGAACCTTGAGTAACAGTGCAGTGGACTGACTAATCAAGGGATCTTGAGCAATATCTATAGGGATGTTCCCTCATGTGATCTTGCCATGCACACAACAAAATAAACAGGCTTCTGTACAATCCATGTGTATTAAAGCAAGAAAATGATGGTCGCTGTTATTCTAACCCTTTTTAATGTTTACAGAACATGTTCCCATGGTGTCACTGTAATGAAAACGTGTATGCTATTAAGCGAAGTCTTTTTAGTCATTGAAATCTTAATGAAATAATAGTACATTATTAGCCTTTACAATCTCCTCAACTGGCTAAGATAATCACAAGAGCAAAATTAAATTCATGTCATAGTCAGCTTGAAGAAGAGAGAAGGAATCTTTGTCTTTAAATCTTATGAACCCTCTGTAACAATCATTTTTGTTTCGTTCAACATGTATTAAAATAGCTTGCTTGATTGATGTGATGTGATAAAATTGAATAATGATGTTGTATCACAATAGTTTTTTTTAATAAGAAAATGTAAAGAGTAAAATTTTTAAATAATATAATGAACATATTGCTGTAGTTTACTTCATTAGAAAATATGGTTACACTTTATTTCCATGCTTTACTTTAGACATTCTACTAACTTTAAGTAACTTATTTCACCTAGTTTGGTGAATTTTGGGTTGAGCAGGTTTGTTGACGAAAAAAAAAAAAAAAGCTATTGTTTTAGGCTTGTCAGAGCCTGTCTATCATAAAAACACACTGGTCAAGTTCAGGTTAGTATAACCGAAATAATTCTGACCAAACATTTTAAATTTCACATTCACATTCTACACTGTAAAAAATTATATAATCAATAAGTTATGATAATATATGTTTTTTTTACATTGCTTTAACTTTAATACAGTTATACAAGATTCAGTTAATTTTTAAGTCAGTTTAACGTAATTTAAGTCACTAAGTTGAAGTGACTTGAACATTCAAGTTGACTGTACTTAAAAATTTTAAGGCAGCAACTTTTTTTTACAGTGATAAAGTTTGTCCCCATACTTGGCATTTATACAATGCAATGTGTAACAGGGTGGACCCTAACAGGATGGACGTTTTAAGCTTAAAACCCTTAATTAGCTAGGACAGAACAACATAGCACAAGATTTACATTAAGGAAGAATTTTAATAGATATATAAAATATATTATACATCCAATACAACAGGGTGGACATGTTATGATTTAGTCATCTAAAAATTTGAGAGAAAAGTTTATGACTGATTCTTTCTTTGTTCTTGGAGTTGCTTTCTTTCCAAGGAAATGATGTAATTTCTAGCAAGTCATGTGATTTAGGGCATATGCTTAAGGTTTTAAAGGGCAAATTGTATTTTATGTCAAAGAGAATAAGTAAATGTATATTTTACAACTCAAAATTGCTAATTTAGAAATATAGACGTAACTTTTATTTCAAAGCTATATAGTTAGTTGAATGTCTCGAAACAAAGTGTAAACAATAGCATTTGTAAGACTTTGAGTGCAATTTACATTTTCTGACTTGACTTGCTTTCTGAAGGACTTAAAAAGTTTCTTCTAAAACAAAATAGAAAAAAAGGGAGCCGGGAGCCGGGGCCTGATAGGGGACCCATTGCAGGATGTCTTAAAAGTAATTAAAATAATAGATTATTGATAAATTATTAAAATAATCTCTAAATTTAAATCCTAAAAAAATAGGACTAAAAAGTAAAATGTCAACTGAAATCATATTTTTTCCTCACTAATTATTGTTTTTATTGAAGAAATTACAGGTCTTTAAACGTTTAGAATAAAAAATCAAATGAATCCTGGTTAATTAATTTAATATATCAGTACTCCCGGTTTGTGTTTATAAAAAAAAAAAGTTCAAAAACATGTAGCTTTTTTATACAGCAGAATACCAGATACAAAACTTTTTTAAATCTTGTGTTGGACAATGGATGGTCTTACAGTCAAAAAGTTTTAACTTTAATTTTCCTTGAGGAAAGGCACCTCTTTCACACAAAGAGTTTTGTGTGGCATACTGAACAATATGGCTTCCCTCCCTGCTCCTTAAACACCCCCTGACTCAGCTGCCGAAGGCAGAACGCACACACAAAGTGGTCGGGGTGAAACTTGCGGTCCAGAGCAGAGATGCAGCGACCTGAGATGGGCTCTCCGCAGGTCCCACACAGAGTGCCCTGTCTAGAGTGATAGTGCAGGGAACAGAGAGGCCGACCGTTCAACTCAAGAAAGCAACCGTCTGTAAAAGGCTTCAGACAGTCCTGGAGAGAGATGCAGAAAGAGGGTATTAAAGATAACTATAATGAAGAAGAATGATTGAGCAGGTGAAGAATTCACCTATGAAGCTTACCACAATAGCACAGACTGACTGACTCCATATTCCTTAATAATAAGGAGCAAGTCACACGACTGTATTGCATTCCAGTCTTCAACGCCACTAATTCACTCACCGCACATACAAAGCAGTCGGGGTGCCAGGTTCCATTGGCTGCGGACAGATAGTTATCCTTCACTGGCTCTCCACAGCCGGAGCATTTGGGTGCAAAGAGGCGGTAGAAATCCCTAGAGCAATATGGTTTACCGTCTCTCTCCATAAACCCTGTAGACAAAGACAAATTTATTAAGTACAAAAGATCATTTTTCAAATGATGACCAGATCTGCTGGCTTGTCAAAATGGTCTGCTAAATTGGTGAATTTCCAGTTGTCTCACCATCAGGTCCAAATAGATCCCCACAGTGGGAGCAGAAAAAATGTTCCGGGTGCCATGTTTGATCCATCGCTGTTAGAATGTTCTGTGCAAAACACACTCATTTACCACCTGCTTCATTGGCTGGAATAAGTTCATTTGTTTGTGAAATGAAAGAGTTGAAAATGTCATTCCAAATATTTGTATACGAATTTTAAATAAATGAAATTATTATTAAATAAATACAAATACAATTTATAGATATACAAAACTTTAAAATGTAATATTTAAAATATAATCTAAATAAATGTAATATATATACATATAGTATATATTACATTTTAAATTATATATTTTAAATATTACATTTTATATTTTTATATTTTTATACATTACATTTTTACATATTTAATAATAATTGTATTTATTTCATATTTACAATTTAATCATTAATTCTAATTAGTTATACATATATAAATGCCTGAGAAAACTCTAACTCTGAGCATTCAGAGGGTAAATACACACAGATATGGCAGGTCACCTGTATAATAGGACCCTTGCAGTAAGCGCAGCGAGGGGAGAAGAGGTTTTGGTAGTCTTTTTCACAGTATGGCTTGCCGTCTCTCTCAAAGAAACCACTGGTGCCGAGTTCAACCCTGCATGTGGTACACGCAAAGTGCTCTGGGTGCCACACCTGACCCAAAGCTGTGATCATCTGCATGGGCAGAAGAACATAGACAGTGAAATTGTGAGAGACGATGACAAATTTGTTAATTCAGAAAACTCACCAGTGATTTGCAGAGAACAAGACATTATTATAACAAATCTGTTGTCTGTTGCTAGTACCTTCCCAGCTATACACTTGCCACAAGAAGCACAATGGCCTTTGGCAGCTGTGCGGACCCCCATTTTCTCCATGTCCGAGCTGAGAGAGCCCAGCAAGTCGTCTATAGCATCCACACTCTTGGATACTTTATTTGACAGTGGAGGATGTGGTTTCTTATCCTCTTCCTGACTTCCACTATCACTTTCTTTAGTTTCCTCCGTTTTTTTGTCCTTTACTGACTTGCGAGCCACTGGAGGGGGGCTTGATGTAGGAACTGGTTCTGAAACCTACAAAATAAATCATATGTGGTCCATTTCAAAGCATGTTGTTTTTAATTGATTTCAGTAGGCATGAATTAGGAGCGTTAATATGCTTATACTGCCCTCTTCTGGTACTACTCATTATGTGCATTGGCGGTAAAATACAAGTAGTTGATGTATGAAAATGTCATCTGATGTCAACCTCATGTTTCCCTCACCTCCAGACCGAGTCCTAGCAGCTCATTCATGATGGAGTCTAGCTCTCGTGTAGCTGTGCCGGGACTCATCACTCCTGCCTCCACAGGGGCTGGAAGCACGCTAGAAAAAGATTACTGTTCTTAGTGAACAGCTGAACCTCAAAGGACACCACGCATGCCAAAATATGATCTCACAAATAAGATACATACAACAGATATTTGTGCTCCATATTTTGCAAAAATATGGATGTACCTGTAGGCATTATCAAATGTCTTTCCTGGACCAGCAACAAGACCTGAGGATTCAGTCTGTGAAGATAGGAAAAAAGCATTCGAATGAATCAGTTTGGGCCAAAATATATATTTATTAGCTATTGCAGACAAATAACTACACTACTGTTTCAAATTTAGTGGTCAGTAAGATTTTATTTCAAAATAATAGTCATACTTGTATTTTGCAAGGATGCATTGAATTGATCAAAGTAAAAACATTTATAATGTTTATAAATGATTGAACATTCTGTTCATCAAAGAATCCTGAGAAAAAAATACCATTTACATTGAACTGTTTTCAATATTGATAATAATAAGAAATCTTACTTGAGCACCACATCAGCATATTAGAATGATTTCTGAAGCTGAAAACTCAGCTTTGCCATCACAGGAATAAATTAAATTTATAATAATATTTCATAATATTACTGTTTTTACTGTATTTTTAATCAAATAAATGCAGTCTTGGTGAGCAGAAGAGACTAATCTTACTGACACCAAACTTTTAAATGTATGTTTTTGAATGTTTTCGAAACTTCGAAATTCTTGTTTCAGAACAACCTGAAAATGAAAATGAATTGGTCTTCATGAAATGTAATTACTTGTTCAAGCTGAGTTGTGTTGGAAGCTTTCAGTGAGAGAGTTTTGGGTGGAATGGGTGCAGGAACATTTGAAGTCTGGGTGGGGTTCTGAGCCAACTGCTCTAGAAGCATGTCTGCAATATCAAAATCACATGAAAATCATGCAGTGACACTGAAATCAGTGACACTGAACTCAAACTTTCACACACTGTAGCAATCATGGTTAGGTGTAGAACTAAAGGTGAAGCGTTAGCAATTCGTGTCATTTCCTGAGGAAGTGAAAAGGCACATCACTGTCATCACAACGGATGCAGAGCACAAAACATTAAAAAAAACCACATGAATTTCAAACTTTTGCAACAGTTTTTTGCTGACATAGTTAAAGTCACTTATTATAGAAATGGGCGTTCTGACTAACTTCTGTAAGAATACCAAGAAAAATGTAAGCAAGAGCGTAATTTTATTCCTAATAATGACAGGACTTCACAACACTCATTACTTCTCACAGGGAAGAAAAACTAAATTATAAATCCTCAGTATACCAAAATGCTGCCAGAAAATATTTATGAACAGTATACATAGCCTATATATTTATTTATTTATTTATTTTTTTCGAATGACAACATTTCTCACTCTCTCCCAGAATGGCCTGGTTTAAATAGATATAAATATACACAACTATTCCAAAAAAAAGGTGAAAACATTCACTGATGCTCAAGGAGGCAACACAATGTATTAAGAGCCGGGGGACGTAAACTTTTTGAATTGGATGATTGGGGTAAATTGAACTTATTTTGTCTTCTGGGAAACATGAAAATATATTATGTACATGTAGCTTCTGAAGGGCAGAAAAATACAAATTCACATCAACATCCTGTTCAAAAGTTTACATCCCCGGCTCTTAATGCATCGTGTCTCCTTCCTTCTTGAGCATCAGTGAATGTTTTCCCCTTTTTGTAATAATTGTTTATGAGCCCCTCAATCGTCCTCAGCGTGAAAAAATGGATCTCAAAATTATACAGTCACTGTTCGAAAGGGTTCAATTATGCAGATTCAGAAGATGCTGGAAAACCAAAGGCCCTTGAGGATTTTTCTGAAGAACAGTGGGCAATTTAACTGCTCAAGACAAAATAGGGACACAGAAGAACAGTCGTTGATCACCAACAACACACAGTATTAAGATTCTAGGGTGTGTAAACTTTTGAAATGTGTATTTGTGTAAATTCAGTTCATTTTTTTTCCCAGTTCATTTGTGTAAATTCAGTTATTGTTTTGTCTTGTGGATTGCAATTTTTGCCATTTTTATAATCCTTATTTTGTTCAAATGATTAACATCTTGCATATTCTTCAAGGGGTATGTAAACAGCAGATCTGTACATAGAGACTCTATGCTGATTAAGACTTTAGTATTAGAAGGACACAGAAGGTCGAACAACTCACCGAGTTCATCCATGGTGGTCTGGGGCGTGAGATGAGAGGTAAGCAGCGCACGTTGTGTGTTCCTAGTGAGCATGTGTGGTGGGGTGATCTGATACATGCAGCTGTGGGCTGAGCTCAATCTCACTTGTGAAACTGATGTTGCTTCCTTTTTGTGTTCTCGTTGCCGCATAAAAGTGAGATGATTTTACTTTAATATATATATTTTTATTATTATTATTAGTAGTAGTAGAAGTAGTAGTAGGCTATTAGCTTTATAAGTAGCCTAATAAAAGTAGTGGTGTTACAAAACCAGTGTAATTAGACTATGTTTTTGAAGATTATTGAAAATATTTGACCAATGGTTAAAAATTAAGGTAAATGTGTAAAATGAAAAGTGTACAAAGTTTTGAAACAGTGTATACATAACAAGGTAGCTTGCTTAAGAAGTGTACTGTAAATATAATAATCTCATGTAGGCTACAGCACTTTGGTACCCATTGTGGTTATGCATATTAAAACATTCTATTATTTTATTTTTTATTTTTTATTTTTTTGTAGAAATGACTTATAGGCCAAGTCTTTCAACACATAAAACACTGTTCTGATCATGTAAAATTATAACATCACGGTGATTATTCTCAGACTACATTTCCCATAGATCCTAGCAATGCCGTGAAGAATTCTGGGACAGGAAACTTCCGATTCGGTTTCTCTTTCTGCAGCTCGCTTGCCATAATACTCTAGAACTGAAGACATTCTTGAAATAATCGTATTAAGCAGATGAATTCAACTGATATTCATTATTTTATGTAGCATCTCTTTCGTCGCGAGATAAATTCCATGCTCTTTACACTGAGTTAAGCGATAGTCTGTTGATTGACTGAGCGGTTCCTCCTTAAAAGGGCAACAGTTCGAGCGAGTGGGCCCCGCGAACACTATCGCGCAGGGTCTTATTTAAGGTATGCCAGAGGTTTCCTGTGGTCTGTTTACTTATGTTATGACTTTGTTGTTTTACCTTAATATAGACCTACACTGTGTAAGACATATGCGCATATATTTAAAATGAGGCCTGAGAGCAGCTGCTGGTGGTGGCACTTTCCATGAAAAGAGTAGGCCTAGTCTACAGAATATAACGTTAGACTTAGACTGAAACTTTTAAAATGATTTTTTTCCTGATGATTTTATTCCACTTTTTTTGTACAGCAACAGTACACACACACAAAAAAGAAAAAAAAGTGTTTCTCTCTTTTTTCAGTGTTTGTGTGGCACCTGTCAGTGCGATGTCGTCCTCTAGCGATACTCCTCGCAGTCAGCGGCGCAGGGAGTTGGATGCCCGCAGGAGTAAGTCTCGCGTGCGGCTGGGCTCGTGTCTGCAGAGCTGGGGTCATCTCAAAGAGAAACTGGGCTTTTCTCTTCACTCAGAGCTCGCTCAGCATCTGGTGCAGAGGTATAATACAGTGAGAGAGATACAGTTACCCTTAGACCCACACTAGATGACAGTTCGTTGGATGTGCGCTCTAGAATTTCAGTTAAATCACATCTGCAGTTGTTGATTCTGGCTTTGTAGAGACTTAACATTTTTTCCATTTGTTGTGATCCTGTTCCAGATCATACAGGGGAAAGACAGGAATTATGAGTGAGCTTAAAATGAAGTATAGGCAGAAAAACAAAGATGAACTTGTGGTTTATGGAGTTCGAAACATATTATAGTTTGGCTGACAGTCAAGTCTTTTGGTGGTGTGAAGCATTGTAGATAATATGTGGTGTAACTGACGATGACGTCTGCTTCCTGTTTTGCAGCTACATTTCAAGAGTTTGCATCAAGTGCTCAGGTAAACCACAGTTTAAGGGATAGTTCATCCACAAAATGATAATTATGAGATAATTTAAAGATTTAAAGATTACCACAATGATCGCTCTGAAAGTGATTTTAACAATATTGTTATCGTTATAGCTGTGGTGTGGACTTCCCTATTCATCTAAAATTAGAAAAATAATTAAAACTTTATAGTTATCCTTCTAGTTAACAACTTTGGAGTGAACAGGCCTTAAGAAAATAATTTTTGCAATGTTTTTGGCATTTGGTTTCTCACTTTCTCTCTCTCTCTCTCTCTCTCTCTCTCTCTCTCTCTCTCTCTCTCTCTCTCTCTCTCTCTCTCTCTCTCTCTCTCTCTCTCTCTCTCTCTATATATATATACAGTATATGTATGTATGTATGTATGTCGAATGTCTACTTTAGTTTTACATGTCACTATGGCTTCTTTAGGTGATGGGAAAGGAGAGATCACAAGCACCCTATCAACTACCAAGGAATCTTTGCAGGAACTTATCCTGCTGGTCCACAACCATGGGCGGATGTGCCTTTTCCCCCCTGTCCTGCATTCTCGGCCTGTCACAAAACCAACAGTTCAAGATCAGAGTGCTCATGCAACAGGGAGAAGAGAAGCTGAAACTGATTCCAAGGACTGTGAGGTGGACGTGTGTCTCAAGTACACCTGTGAAGACGGACATCATTTTTTGTGGTCTCCTATTAAGATGGAGAAGGCAATGACATCTAAAAACGAAATAACTGCAGCCAGCCCAAAGAGACTGAAACAACGAGGCAGGAGGTGGCTGAAGGATCCTGACGCAGAGATAGAAAGACAAGAGGTGACGATGACTAGATTAAAAACCAGACGGCAACTACGAGAAAACGCTGAAGTTACCACAAATGACACTGAACAGAAAAACAATACAAGGTCTCAAACGTTCGGAGACAACAAGAATGCAGGTGACTTTGTTATTAAGGATTTTTCTCAAATAAAGATGCTGTTTTTGTTTTTTAAGGAGTAACTAGAACCATGTGTTAAGGTGTTACAGTGACTGAGACTTCTGAGACACAGAAAGGAAATAATGTGGCAGCTGACTTTTCGCATTCAGAACATAGGTATATATTTTTGCATATTTGAATGTTTAGCTGGTTTTATAATATTTAGTTTAATTATGTCTCCTCAATCTTTTTCTGATTGTCAGGTCTTCAGCAGACAGTGATGAGATGACTGAAGATGATCCTGCCAGGGTCTGCATTGAAAACCAAAGCCCCCCTGATAGGTATTTCCTCTATTCATCTACTCTTTTAATGAATCAGTTAGACATATGTTAAGCCAAGTCTCTGTCTCCTAGCAATGGGGAAGTTGCAGTGCTGAATTTAACCAACAGAGGGATCCAGAGTAGAGCAGATCCTACTGAGAAACACAACACCAACAAAAAGGCAGGAACACTTAAAAATAACAGGTGATTTTTCTAACTGCACATATTTTTGATATTTTCATATTTTAGGATTTCTAACAAGTTGAATAAAATCGTAAAAGTTCTTTACCATTTTCTCTCCAGTCCACAGTCTTTGAAAGATGATGTGTCCCAGATTGGTGGCAAGAGAAAACGGTTTGTTTTTTCATTTTACCAATGTAAATATTGTTTATATTTACAGTATTTTACACTTATATAAAAGTTATGTATAGTTATACAAGTATGAAATATTAGAACAGTAATTTATTTATTTATTTGGTGATGTTTTCATGCTTTTATTTTGAATGCCTTATGATGTCCTATTGTATTATATGTTGACATCATATTACATGATACTGATCTCTGTGTTTACAGAAAATCAACATCCAAAGTGATTTTGCCTTGTGAGTTTCAAGGCTGCGATAAGATTTTCTCTAGTCGGCAATATCTCAATGTGAGTGCTGAGTCAATATTGACTGTCCATGACACATTCATTAGTCTTTACTAGACTAAAACATTTCCCATTGTTCTGCAGTGATCTGACTGTTAGAAAAGAAACTTTATTTAAAACAGAATTACGTTGATTGCAACTTTATTCAAAACAGAATTACGTTGATTGCAAGGTTTTATGGAAAAGCATCAACACTGAGACAGGATGGCAAAGCATCTCACAATCTGTTCCTCTCCTCAGCATCATGTCAAGTACCAGCATCTCCAGCAGAAGACCTTCACCTGCTCGCACCCCCCCTGCAGCAAGTCATTCAACTTCAAGAAGCATCTGAAGGAACATGAAAAGTTGCACAGTAGTGAGTATTCAGTCCATATGAATGATTTATGTGATAGATGTAATCCAGTGTACACTATAGACAGGCACTATATACATGTATGTATGTATGTATGTATGTATGTATGTGGATTACCACTGGATTAGAAGAATCTAATTACCATGTTATTTAAATACAGTATAATATATATATATATGTGTGTGTGTGTGTATGTATATGTGTGTGTGTGTATATATATATATATATGTATATGTGTGTGTATATGTATATGTATATGTATACTGTATATAAATAGCATGGCAATTAGATTATTCTAATTCAGTGTTTATTGGCTTGTGGGTTGCAGGTCTGTTTAGACAGCAGGTAAACAACAATGCTAAATGCAAATAACCATAAAGCTGTGCAAGTAACAATATAGTTGTGCATTGGTAGGAATGGAATAAAATAGGTTTATCAACTTTTAAAAGGAGATAAACCTTCCCAAATCTTTTATTGTTGATGTCAAATGCTGGGTGTCTTATCATTTCATTGAAGTCATGTAGAATCCAAATTAAGTAAATGCAAAAATGAACAAGGTGATAAAAATCCTCAAAAAAAAGTTCCCACTTTTTATTGTGTCTGTCTATTATATATACTGTGATGTACTTATGTCAAAAATGTATTATTTGGTACAATATACTTATTGGAACACAATAAGTACATTGTATCAAATAATTCATGTTTACTGCTATTGAGATGGAACACGGGTAAGGGTAGGGACAGGTTTGGTGGCATGTTTGGCTTTAAGGGGTAGGAGTTGGGTCAACATGAACTTGTAAATGCAATTACAAAAATGAATTACATGTAATTACATGCAGGTATCATTTAAAATATATACAATGTAAAACAGTGTATATATACAATAAGTGCATTGTATCAAATGATTATTTTAAAGGTTAGTACATAGTAGTTTAAGACACTTTAAAACCATGAACAATTACAGAAAGTTCAAGAAAATCCAATCCAGACTGCAGAAGTAACTTGCAGTGAGTATAAACATGGTGTGTGCTTTGAATTATTGGATGCTGAAATTACTTTCATACTGTATGATATTGAATCAATGTAAAATTAATAATAATACATTTTAGTGTAATTATAGTGAAAGTTTTGTCTTCTTTGTATGCAAAAAAACATTGTTTTCCAATGTTAAATCTATGTCCAGAAGCAAACCCACTTAAGAACCACTGGACAAGTACAGTAAGCATTAAGGATGAGTGATGTTTTTCATGTTGAGGTTAGTAACATGGTTCTCTATGATTCTTTGTGCCTGTGAGATCAGAGAGACTATATCTGTGAGTTCTGTGCCCGGGCGTTCCGAACCAGTAGTAACCTGATCATCCACCGCAGGATACACACCGGAGAGAAACCACTGCAGTATGAGTTTCACCACACACACGTGCACCAGGCCCTTTGTTTATACCAAAGCTTGCCTACCTCCCAAACTAATTTTTGCATGAACATTCCATCAATATTTAGCACAACAACCGCTCAAGGCTTTGCTACTAGCTCCGGATATAACTCACCCCTTCTCTCTTTCTCAGGTGTGAGGTGTGTGGCTTTACCTGTCGACAGAAAGCCTCTCTGAATTGGCATATGCGGAAGCACAATGCTGAGAGCACCTACCAGTTCCCCTGTGAGATCTGCGGTCGTCGATTTGAAAAGAGAGACAATGTCACAGCTCACCGAAGCAAGAGCCACTCAGACTACAATACACCCACTCCTGAGCTTCTCCTTCCTCCTGACCCAGTCCCGCATCCCTCTGGGCAGCGCAGATCTTCCCCTTCTGTTTCTAAGAGTCACATTTCTGTAGAATAACATTTGTAATGCCGTGTTTTGACTAAATATTGTACCATTTGTGCATCCTTGAACTTGAGCAAACTTTACTGTGGGACTGATTGGCTTCTATAAACAAGCTGAGTAATTGCCATGTGATCTATCTGTGGTGTTAATTCTGATTTTGGTGATTTTTAACATGCAAGTAGATATTGTTTTTTCATCATGCAGAGGCTGGACTTCTGTAAAATGACCTAAATCAGCATAATCAGGTCATTGTTAATCAGGTTATTGTATGTTGGAGACAGTTGCTTTAGTTAAAAAAATGTAGGGCATCAAATAGAACTAAATTTGACATTTTTTACATTTTATCAACAAAACGTGATATTTATGGGTTTGTGTTGAAATTATATACTACTTTTAAAAATTATCAACACAAGACATTTTTGGCTCTTTTTACATAGCCTATATATTTTTTCTTTTTCTTTTCCACCCCTTTACACATGCATAAATCGCAGTTGTCTGGAAAAAAATGTGATGCACACATAGACGATTTTGCATTTTTGTGGAGATTTGAACAGTGGTTTGTCATGATGCATTTCGGTAAAGAAATACATTTGCATACATTATAATAATCGAACTCAAGGGTTCCCGCCTTTAGTAAAGCCTTACTTTGATTGACAAACACTTTATCCAATGACTCTTGTCCATGAGAAGTGGGCGTTGCCTCTTGAAATTGAACCATACTCTATTGGCTAGCAAAAGCGGTATTGGTAACGCAGTTGCCATGCCTACACAGCTTTGCTCCGGTGACGCTTGAGTGACAGGAAACTTGAACCAATAGGAACACAAAGAGGCGGGGCTTTTCTAACACTGTCAACTGTTCGTTCAAACCTTGTTACACATTGAACGCGCCACGGTCGGATCAACTACCGGCGATGAAAATGAGCCTCACTGTTTTTACTGAAACCACAACAAGGTAACATACTTTTTACGTTTCTTTTCACAGTAAGTGAAGTTATTGGTTATGCTGCTGAAACGTTTTCCCGGGAATGCAACATAATAGGCGTCCAGCACTAGGCAGTTCATTGTACGTGACACTGACAGTGAGGCTTTCCCCAGCGGAGCATCTCTGTTTCAGTGTGTCAGCATTGTGGAGCAAAAGCGTGATCATTTGCTACAAGGTCAGTTTTAGTTTGGGCTGCAGCGCACAGCATGTGTGGTGCTGTTCCTCATCAGTTCAGTGCATACACATTTCCTCTGTCTAGAACAAAGACAGACACGGTGCTTTGTGGAAGGAAGTTGCCAGATCAGAATAATGATGGGCAAAGTAGTGAAGAATTTGTGTCTCCTAAGTGTATTTTAAAAGTTGAACAGATTATTTTGTGTTTTTAAATAAGATGCTATATCTTTTTTGTCTATTGCTTCAGGTCTAACTAGTATCTACATTTATGTCACTAATGCTTTTTAAGTATTAGTAAATAATCCACTAGTGACTAGTATCTTTTTCAATTTAACTAGCAACTATTAATTTAGAGATACTACAGTATTAATGCTAGTAGTGACTAGTATCAAGTCACTGGTACTTTTTACATACTAGTATTTCATTTAATTGCTATTAGTCACCATCCTAATAGTGTAATGTAACTATTTTAGTAACAAATTCAGTAAAAATTGGTTACACTTTATTTGGTAACACTTTATTTTACAATATCCTTGTTACATGTTACATGTACTTACCATAGTAATAACAGTAATCTATGCATAATTACATGCAACTAACCCTAAACCAAATCCTAATCATACCCTAACTCTATTGTAAATAGCCTACATGCAGTTGCTTAATATTACTCAGTACTTAAATATATAATTACACTGGAACAATGACACCTTAAAATAAAGTGTAACCCTTTATTTTAAGGTGTCAGTATTACAGTGTAATTAATTCTACATTTAAGTACTGAGTAATAATAATTAACTACATGTACTTACTATATGGTTAGGATTAGGATGAGGGTATGGCTTAGGGTTAATTGCATGTAATTATGCATAATGTATAGTTATTAATACAGTAACTACATTTAACATGTGTAACACTGTAAAATAAAGTGTTATCCAATTGAATTCTGTGGTTTAAATATTCATCTCTGAATATTATGTATTACATTTTTTGCTGGTACCAATTCTAGTTTTTGGTAACACTTTATTTGAAGGTGACAGTTACATGTTATGTACACTATAGTAATGACAGTAAATTATGCATAATTACAAGTAACTAAACCAAAACTAAACCCTAACCCTAAATGACATGTTCATTAATATTACTAGGCTACTTGAGTAAGTACAATGTAACTACATCAACTTAAAATGAAGTGTAACCTAATTTTTCGCTTTTTTACAGTGTCAATGTTAAATATGTTACATGTAGTTACAAAAGTAATACCTATAAATTATCCATATTTACGTGCAACGAACTAACCCTAAACCAAACCAAACCAAACCCTAATCCTAACCCTATAGTACATGTAGTTACTTAATATTACTCAGTACTCAAATGTATAATTACAGTGTAGAAATCTCCATTCAATGACATATGTGCAATTTGTTACTATACAATAATAATAACTATTATTATTAATTATTAATAAATATGTCACTATATTAATAAGTCCTAGTATGAAATGGATACGTACTAAAATCCTACAAATCCAAATAGGCCTACTTTTGGATTACTTTCTAGCAAGTAAAAAAAAGTACTGGTTAGTTTTAAGGAATACATTTTAGAAAAGCTTCTTCAGATTGGATTTCACCAATATTCTAATAGCAGCTCTATTTGGACTGTTGAATTTCATGCCTTGAAAGACAAATCATTTGTTTTGCAAATTGTGTGGATGAATAATGTCCCTGTCATTCTTGATGAAGTGGATAAGGAGAAATATCTCTAGAAGTAGCCAGTCGCCTGTTCAGAAGAGTGGCTGGTTATTTCTAGAAACACTTGCACCACCGTATGTCACGTCCTGAGGCATGTGGTTGTAGATTTGCGGAGAATGGCTGCAGGTTAGTTTTTCATATTCCCACATAGTCAAAAGAGTGTGCAAAGCTGAGTTATTGCGCAACACAGATCCCGGGGCTCATATACACTGTACTCCACTTTGTGACTTCTCTGTGGGATCTCTTGCAGTGTGTGTTCTGTTGTAAATGCACGTCATGGTATTCCAACCTCATGATAAGAGTCTTGTGATGCAGATGCAGATTGTCCTTTGCATGTGTGTCTTGATTCTTGTTCTTGTTTAGTCTATCCTTAAAGGAACCCAGAGATTCACAAAAGTCTGCGTATCTACAGTACACAAACATAACATTCTTAAGACAATTTTAAGATGCACTTGAGAGCACTGAGATGTGGCTAAGATAGGAAAGAATGCTGGAGTGCTTTTAAAAACAAATTAACAAACCATTGAAGCATCTGATTCTTCTAGTTGTGGTCCGTGAAGAATTCCAAGTGGTTCTCGAGTTGAATGTCTAGTAAAAATAAATAAATAAATTGTCTTCTAGATGTTCGTTTCCTGAAAAAGTTGAATACTGTCCTAATGCCATGATAAGATTTCAATGCAAACGTGTAGTTAGTACTAGCATTTCTTAATATTAAGCCTAAAATGTCTTTTAATATCACTATTAGTAAGGATATAGTACGATCTCTGTATAATATCAGTCTTTAAATGCAAGATATTTAAAGTGTACCTTAAGTATACTTGCAATAGTTCCACTTCTTTAGCACAATCAAATTTACTTAAGTATATCTTTAGTTAGACCTCAGCACAACTTCCGGATAAATAAAGTGCATTACAAAAGTTGTACCAATTTAGCAGACTTAAAGTATATCAATTTAGTATACCAAAAGTACAATTGCAGGATATTTATATTAAGTACATAAATATGTAATGAATTGTATTATACTTAGCATAAAATAAATGTATTTCAAATACATTTTTGTATTTTTATTTTTCACTAGGGTAGTATACCAATGAATGCTAATGTTGTCCTTCATAGTTTCTCGTCATTTCCAAAGTTGCAAGCTTTTACCACTTATAGCATTGTACTTATCTCAGAATAAAACAAATAAAGGCAGTTAAGAATTCAAATATCAGTATTTGATTATCAGTACTGGCTGCACTTTAATGTTGAGCATGCACTTAAAGGGACAACATGCATTTAGTAGGTGTAGAGACTAAATTAAACTGCCTCATAATCTGGTTTTCTGAGTAGTATGTAATGACATGTGAGTCACACTTTAATATTTGTGCCAGGACTGAAGACTGTTGCTGATTACTGTAAGTGCTGCATTTCCTCTGTGTGCCCAGACAGAGATATATACACCACACACTGCTCTTCAGTTCTGCATGGCTTGCCAGTGCTATGCACGCAGAATGCATTGTTGGTGTTTTTTTTTTTTTTTTTGTAGAGTAAGCTTTTCTATCTCTGTTAAAAGTTTCAATACTGAATTTGGATTTTGGAGGCTACTTTAGTGTTCTAACCTGTCTCATCTTAAATAAAAGACTGAATAGAGCTCTGAACTCTGTAAGCATCTGGATAAAAAGGGCTGTACATCTCATCCCATGCTTTATTCTGGAGGTCATGCTGAAGTTAACAGTAGATATTTTGACACCACACAATCCTGTTGAATTAAAGTCGGTCTGTCACTTTTTAAGTCAAGGTAGATTCATTATCAGACCTGAAAGAGCTGAGACACATGAAAGCCGGTGCAGTTTGAGATTAGAGGGATCATCTAAGGACACCCCCTGACTCTGAAGACCTGCAGAGAAGGATGGAGAGAGAGAGGGAGGTGGGGGATGCATTGCACAGTATGTTCCATTTCAATTTGAATTGGCTTGAATTGCTCCTGTTGATTAGACTTCATTAGAGTGAAGCTGCAGCATTAGCATGGACTCCCTCATTAGCAGAGTGAGAGAACATCACACTTATAGTTCATTGTAGTATTGTTTATCCTAAAGTTTCAAGGAATCTGATCCAGTCCTCCTGTCGCTTGTTTTATCATCTGCTGTAGTGGTTGTTAGTAGCAGCATTGGAAGATTTGTAGTTTTGTGTCAGTGCTGCTGGCTCACCTAGATCCCTGCCAAGCAGGACAGTGCCTGTGGGCAAAGCTTGGCAGCCCGTGGCAGATGGAGGATTTCTGTCTGTTGGGCTGTCTAGAGGCACACAGAAGCCTGGAGAAGGGAACGTGGCTCTGAGCCTAGCCGGATTGTGGGTCATTGTTACATGAATTGGATGTGGGATTTTTCAGTAAGCATCCATTTATTTCAGCATGTTTTAATTAAATGTTTTATAGTTCACACAAAAATGAACATTTTGTTTTTTTGTTCACCCTCAACTCTATGATTTTATTCCATGAAACACAAAAGGAGATGTTTGGGAGAGTTCCTTCCTTAGGAATTCTCAAATTTACTGATGATCTGTGCTGTAGTTCTCAATGTTGTTTGCTGTAAATAATTCACAGTAAATAATAATAATAATACAGTAACTTATGGTTGCCATATTTCATTAAAATATATATTTTTTTATATAACAATCTACTTGAATTCAAAAATCTGCTTTATAAACTGAACTGATAACCACCCATGATAATGCAGAGCGTGGTACAATAGAAAGCCACATATAAAATAGGTGCCTGTCCTTAAAAAATAATACTCTACCAATAATAGATAGATGGCGGGTCATAGACACAGACAAGACAAAACAAAACAACACCATCAGGGTAACACAGATGACTATTTAAATAAAATATAGTCATATGTGATGTGTCACACAGGGATTTGAATGTCAGTTTACTGTTTTCTTTTCACCACAAAATATTAAAACCCTACATTATTTTACAGTAAAATATACTTGTATAGTAGTAAAATATACATATAATGTGATGTTAAACCATTTACAAATTTTCACCATATATAAGGTAACTTTTAAGCTTGTACTGTTGCATTTTTACAGTATTTAAAAAAAAAAAAAAAAAAAAAGGTTTTAGCTTTAGTAAAATAAACCTGTTCCAAAGACTTGGAGTAGGCCTAAGTTGTATCGTCTTATGTAGAATTTTTGTCCTTTTTGGAGCTTGACTGTAAAATGACCATTAAATATATTGGCTAAATAGCCTTTAAAATGTTGGCTAAATAAAAAGTTGATGGAAAATAGATTAGTAGGCCACTGGGTCCAGAGGTTTAAAATTTGCTCGACTTGAAAGTTCAGAAAAACGGTGACTTATGGTCATATGAAAAGGCAAACAAATTAAAGAGCCATTTAACTGCTTTGAGTATAAAGTTTCAGTTATTTTCAACGTTTTATCTGTGTTTCAGTAAAATTATCTGCTGAATACAGACCTAACGACGACATGCTGTGTAGCATGATAAGAAAAGATAGTTTACAGAAATCTCAGTGCAGTATTTGCAGCATTGAGATGCAACTGTCCTCAAATTCAGGAGACCCTAATCAAATTTGCTATCTAGGTCATTTATGAGGCGCACACTGACCTCAAAAAACTCCAAAAGCAACAGCAAGTGATGGCAGAGAATAGGACTGTGTTCATAATTTGTAATGCTAATGCACCTCCGTCAGTGTCTTCTAGATGTGTACTGTCATTTAAATGTGCTTTTGGACTGCAAAAACATGGTTTAATGATCTGACTTAATTAATGCATTGTGTACAATTGTTGATTCTGCTGGGTGATGCACCGGGTGGAGGTGAGCTCTGGACTGCTCTTGTCATAAACTGTGCTCGAGCACTACTGGCAACAACAACAGCATTCAGCACAGCACAAAAGCCAGCAGAGACTGTGGTTTATTCTGCTGGGCTCTGAACAGAGGAACAAACTGAACTCTGTTGGTGTGGAAGGATGTATGGCTGTTGTCCACATGGTGCCGTTCATGGTACCATTCGCCTGTAATGTTCAATGAGGTGACATTAAGTGTTGTCTAACTGCTAATTAGTCTTTTAGCAGATCATTTATTATCCAAAGCGACTCACACACTTACTTTAGAAAAGGGAAACCTGGGGTTTAAGACCTTGATCTTGTCACCTTGGTGATAGTTTATTGATAATCACTGCTTTAATACTTTTAACCTTTAATCTTTACCTGTCCAAATCTTTAATCATGATGTATTTTCAGCTGGGAATAAACAACTTTATTTACAGTTCTGGTCTTTGAATCGGATTGGTCGAGCGGTGGTCGAACAGCTATGGCACTTTTGAATGATTAGTGTTGTGGATTTTTCAGCGATTCTTCCTGCATACTTTATCAATCCGCCAGTAGGTGGCATCAACTGACTGTCTTTATGAGTGAGTCACTGTCTCATTCGTTCAACTGATTTGTTTAAAACACTGATTCATTCGGAACGATAGAAGTGACAGGCTAAATTCAGAATAGCATTCTAGAATACTACTCTTACTTTTTCTGCAGTTAAAGATATGACAGAAATAAGTTGGAGTATGTTAGTATTAGGGCTGGGCGATAAAACGATAACGATAATTATTGCGATATAATTTTTCTCGATAAAACGATATCAAGAGTTCGATAAATGTTCGATAATGTTTATGCGCCAAAAGCGGAACAAAACTCATTTGAACCGCGCGCCACACGACCATTTATCCGCTCGGCTCAAAGTCCAAACGGCAGCACAGCGCGAGCTCACTAGAGCCGATGCGTTTACTCTGATCGCTCTCGGTCAAGGTCACGAGATTTAGTGAGAAGCGCTTGAATTCAGCGAAGAACACAATGTCTCCGTGATTTAAACCAGTTTAAAGGCAGATGAAACAGCGCTGACAAACAGGAGAAACACTGCGCAACGATACAGTCAGAAGGCTTGTCCGTCAATAAATTCCCATTATTTACCACGGATTTACTGTAATGTTAGCTTAGTAATATTAACTGCACCATGAAATGTGGGATTTACATATTGAATTGTATTATATTATTAATGTAGACAAGGTATTAAAGGATTAATGGAATATACACTCACCTAAAGGATTATTAGGAACGCCTGTTCAATTTCTCATTAATGCAATTATCTAATCAACCAATCACATGGCAGTTGCTTCAATGCATTTAGGGGTGTGGTCCTGGTCAAGACAATCTCCTGAACTCCAGACTGAATGTCAGAATGGGAAAGAAAGGTGATTTAAGCAATTTTGAGCGTGGCATGGTTGTTGGTGCCAGACGGGCCGGTCTGAGTATTTCACAATCTGCTCAGTTACTGGGATTTTCACGCACAACCATTTCTAGGGTTTACAAAGAATGGTGTGAAAAGGGAAAAACATCCAGTATGCGGCAGTCCTGTAGGCGAAAATGCCTTGTTGATGCTAGAGGTCAGAGGAGAATGGGCCGACTGATTCAAGCTGATAGAAGAGCAACTTTGACTGAAATAACCACTCGTTACAACTGAGGTATGCAGCAAAGCATTTGTGAAGCCACAACACGCACAACCTTGAGGCGGATGGGCTACAACAGCAGAAGACCCCACCGGGTACCACTCATCTCCACTACAAATAGGAAAAAGAGGCTACAATTTGCACAAGCTCACCAAAATTGGACAGTTGAAGACTGGAAAAATGTTGCCTGGTCTGATGAGTCTCGATTTCTGTTGAGACATTCAGATGGTAGAGTCAGAATTTGGCGTAAACAGAATGAGAACATGGATCCATCATGCCTTGTTACCACTGTGCAGGCTGGTGGTGGTGGTGTAATGGTGTGGGGGATGTTTTCTTGGCACACTTTAGGCCCCTTAGTGCCAATTGGGCATCGTTTAAATGCCACGGCCTACCTGAGCGTTGTTTCTGACCATGTCCATCCCTTTATGACCACCATGTACCCATCCTCTGATGTCTACTTCCAGCAGGATAATGCACCATGTCACAAAGCTCGAATCATTTCAAATTGGTTTCTTGAACATGACAATGAGTTCACTGTACTAAAATGGCCCCCACAGTCACCAGATCTCAACCCAATAGAGCATCTTTGGGATGTGGTGGAACGGGAGGTTCGTGCCCTGGATGTGCATCCCACAAATCTCCATTAACTGCAAGATGCTATCCTATCAATATGGGCCAACATTTCTAAAGAATGCTTTCAGCACCTTGTTGAATCAGTGGCACGTAGAATTAAGGCAGTTCTGAAGGCGAAAGGGGGTTTGTAATGGTGTTCCTAATAATCCTTTAGGTGAGTGTAATTACAGTATTTAATAATAATGTATTTATGCTACTGTTTTTCATACAAATACCATAGAAACCATAAAGTTACATTTTGCCATGATAGTGAGGTGCAATAGGCTATGCCCGGTTTTATCTGTGGTTATCATGATCTAAATGTATGATACTGGATGACCAATGGTTAATTTTAATAAAAGTCAGAATATTACATTTTACCAAATAAAAATTAGCACATGAAGAAACTAAGAAATTAATTTTCCAATAAAGATATTTATTTTGTTAAGGAAAAATGACAAATGTTGAATGTTCTACCTCAGATTTGTGAAATGTTCACCTGTTTGGCAAGTGTTTGTCATGATATGTTCTGACAATAAAGAGTAGTTTAAAACCACAATTAATGCTCTGGTTTCTACAACTTTCACTTAGGAGCAAAAATCTGCCTTTAAACTTGAAAGAAATAAAATTTGACATTTATTGTGATAATTATCGATATCGACTGATATAAAAAAATTATCGTGATAATTTTTTTTGGCCATATCGCCCAGCCCTAGTTAGTATGCTATTCCAAATTCAGCCGAGTCATTGATTCAAACTATTCATTCAATAACGAAAGAATTGACCGGCTGAATTTGCATACTTTTTATGGCAGAAATTAGTAAGTCTTTATGAGTGAGTCAGTGAATCATTCACTCAATTAAAACAAAAACACTAGACTAATACATTGAGGTAGGAATTAATTTGTTTTGGCTTTGTTTGCAAATATATTTGTAGGAGGAGCAACAATAGACAAACTGGTATTGTGTCTAAAATGTAAGTTACTGAATGTTAACTTGTTCAATTAACTGTTCTATATAAGCAATATCACACTCTCTCAATTGTGCTGTTGTTAATAATAATGCTGATATTCAGAGCAACAACACTCTTGCTTGAATGATATTGCTTAATTATTTTTATTTCTATTATATTATTGAATACCTTGGTATATGAATGTGGTAATCATTCAGTAACATGGTCTATATGATATAATAACAAAATATTTTGTGTAAGTTAAATATTACATCTGACATTTTTTAGGGACTTTTTGATAATGAGGAAATAGCAGAAGGGGCTTCTGCAGCAAAGGCCCAGAATATCCATAAAAAATCCCCCCAAATGTATTTGTAATCACACCAAATCAAGTTCTGGGCATTTTGATGAAGCTCTGATGCAGAGATACAGACAGGCTTGTTATAGGTGGGTGGGGGATTTGGCACTGCACTGCTGAAGCTTGCTGCAAAACCTCTCTGACAGGAAATGTTCTCAGCTCATTTTCTTTGCCAACGCAGGTGAGGAAGGACACACAGATACACTCTCTGATTCACACTTATCCACACGATAATACGTATTAGAAGCTGAAATCACCAAACAGCCATAGCTCATGTTCATGTTCTTGTTCATCAGGGATTTCGATTTAAGTAATATCATTTCTTATAAATGTATTTCAGGCCACTATCGGTTGGTTAGCTCCCCTTAATTTCTTTACTAATGGAGCCCTTGGCCCTGAAGTAATAAGAAAATTTTATTTCAAAGCATGCCCTCTTCCTCATTTTGAGTTTCACTCCCCTCTCACACACTTAGTATCACACTCATAAAATCACTCTCTGACTTTGACAGATGGGGCTTTAGTAGCCGAGCAGGATGTCTACTGTTGATTCTTGGCTCTGGAGCCAGGCTTCACTCCTGGTGTGAGGTCAGCTGAGGGTTGATACGCTGCTTCTGTTTATACACTGCACCTTATGAAGCTTCGGATTGAAAGAGAGAGAATAGAGATCAGCGTCTCCCTTCTGAGCTGCATCTGCATCTGCCAATAACGCTCTAACAATCCTCTCAGCCACAGCAAAGTGAGAAAGAGAGAGGGATTGAAATGATGCTGAGCGTTGTCATTTAAATTCTGCCAGAGAGTAATGAGGATCACTTAGTGGTTGTGTGCTTTACTTTTAAGCTCCTCATTTTTCCTGGCACCCTATCTGTTTTTTCATTCTGAAAAGCGCCGGCTTTTTTGTACTTATTGATTAAATGAATTAATGTGACGTGGCATGAGCAAGGATGGAAGATTTGAAATCTCCTTTTTGGGGGGGGGGTTGGGGTCCTGACTCCTGTGCTGGCTAAGCAAGTGCAAATGAGATGAATGTGAATGCTAATGGATGGTTAGGGGTGTAACGATACCCTCATGTGACATGTCACGAATCACGATTCGATACATATCACGATACTGAACTCACGATTAGATATTATTGCGGTACTCCAAGATATATGTTTTAAAGGTTAACAAAAAATTAACCGTTGATTAAAATGCTAAATTTGGTAATGGGTGTGTAAATGAATAGAACTTGGACTAGGACTTGGTGCTGGATACCCAATGCACAGGAAAATAAAGACACCAGAATAAAAATATGAATGATTCTGAAGCTGAAAATACAGAATATTTTAGATGAAAATGCTTGCATTCTTTCACTGACTATATATATTTTAAATAATGTAGGCCACTTTTTACTGGTAACATCAGACATTTGGCATTATCAGGACCCACAAACATTCCCCCATAGTATCATTATACTTTATATTCAACATTATATATCTAGTAGTTTAATGTAATACTGACACGAAAACTCTGTAATCTTAAATTTTATCACACAGTCATTTTTCATTTTGGGTGAACCATCTACGATACATATTGTCACTATCCACGATACATAGTGTTGTATATTTGTATTGCGATATATTGTGAAACAATATATTGTTACACCCCTAATTGGTATAGCCGTCTTTAGAGAAACCAGCTACTATTAACAGTACGCTGGTCCTGAAAGATTCACTGAGCACCAGATGGATCCTCCAGAACTCACTCCACAGTGACCACCGAATCAGCTAAGAGGCTTATAGTCTTCAATGGAAAATTCGGCCGCACATTCACTGTGTTTTGGTGCCAATGCTAAACCCAAAGGGTAGATTTGCCATGATCCCAAATGTCTGGAATGTAGTTATAGCTTGTTATTTTACCAAAACATCTCATTTATTTGTGTATATGCCATTAGTTGATAGTTACAAGCACGTGTTAAATAGATATTTTAACGGTTATAAGATTTTAGTATCGCTATATTATGTCTACAGAGATACATGGTTGACATAGACCTAATTACACGGAATGAGAAGAAGCCAATCTTTAGAAATTCCTTCTAGTCCCAGTTGGATTGTATTCTTTCTCTGCCACATTACGCCCTGATGTCTGTTTGGAGACCTCTGAACCGGCGGCTGAGTCTTATTTTTGGAATGAGCCATGCTGCCAAGCTTGTGTCATCCATACACCCCTAAGGTTTGCCGGGTCGAGATAATTAAAGGGGTGTGAGAGATGAATAGAGGGAATAAGGCGTAAGCATGAGTATTTCCCTGTCCATGAGAGGTTGTGCTGTGCACCGGCTGATGGTCGTCAACAGTGCCAAGAGAGGCCCGGCCGGCCAGAGAAAAGCCCTGTGGTCAGCACTCCGTGGGCTGTAGATCCTGCCAGCATCCAGCTCTCAGAAACATAACAGGAATCACACCTCCAACCGGCTCTCTGCTGGGCTCACGCCTAGGACCCACAAACACGTCTACTCAAGGACAGTGCTATCATTTTGGCAGTTGCATCACTGCTAATCTCTATAAAACATGTTTTTATAGACCATACTTTGTAGACCAAAGATTTACTTTCAAATTAGTATTAGGTCAGTTAGGCTGATCTTTGTCAGTCATTTATCAGCAGAAAAGTTCTGAACATTTGTGTATAAAATTCATAAAACATACACTATCATTCAAAAGTTTGGGGCTGGTCTTTTATACTAACCAAGGCTACATTTATTTTATTAGAAAATACAGTCAAAACAATAATATTGTGAAATAATATTAAATTATTGTTAGGGGTCATGATTGTTTTATTCTTTTAATATGTTCCTTGTGGTTTGCTAAATGTTAATAAAGCCATATCAAAATTCAAGAGCATATAATTCTAACGTTTGTCGTTGTCTAGGACATCTCTCCTCTTGCTAACTCCCCTCTTCATGCTTCTCTCTCCTCCACTCCGCACACCCCCCTTCATGTGTACGCTCACTAGCCCCCCAACCCCCACCCCCAAATCATTCTTGTTGGTTATTGGCTGGAACACTGTTTGTTATGTTTCGTGGTCCAGGCTGGCCCAGTTTGTTTTTGTTGCCGTTTGTGGAGGCAGGGCTGTCTACAGAGACCGCATTTTTTTACAGTGTGTTCAGGGGACAGGCAGCTAGCGGATAATGAGGAGATGTTTGCTGTATGTGACAAAAAATGTTTCAGCCTAAAAAACGTGTGACATCGCTTAGAGAACCTTTAAGGGAGCTGATCCTTTAAGGCTTGTCAGTAATGGGCCATTATGATTGGCTTATCTCATTGTATAGGGAAAAGTGTAAACGCCCCCACTATTGCACGCGATTAATTGTTTTAAAAACATCTATATAAAACCGTCATTTGCAGACAAAGCATTAGCAATTTTTTTACTAACGGTCTGCGATGTAGCTGCTGTCAAATGCTCCAAAAATAAACATGGATTGCGTCCTCCGATGCGATATATTCGGGATTTCACCTTGATGTTTGTGGCATCATAATGTCAGAAAGTGTGCTAATAAAAGCAGTGTCCAAGTAAGTAGTCCTCATCACACATAAATAGAGAACTGTTATTCTCATGGCGATGTGGGTTTGAATGTACAGTAGCATGTGTCCTGATCCCATTCCCTTCTCCCTCCTTCTACTTTCCCATCTACCTCCACTGTCCTGTCAGGCACTTAAAGGATTTAACCTGACTGCTGTCAGGAAGGATCCTCATTATGAGCCGTAAGTGTTGTGCGGTAGGCTGCTGGTCAGAAAGCAGGAACACAAACCTGCCAATATAGTGACACTGGACTGGAAATGCCCATCACATTTTGAGAGCCAGCAGTCACTGCCAGGATGTGTTTACGGAAGAGAGTGAGGAAAGAAATGGATAGTGAAAAGGATGGTAATGTGTGTGTGTGTGCAATGTATTGCAGAAAAGCATTCTGTAGTGACTCAGCTCTTTTTACCTGTTGTCTTACCTCAAAGAGATGTTCAACCGTCGTATACACAGCTGCAGAAGAGATGCATTCTGAAACATTACTCAGTTCCACTGATCTGACATCTTAACTTTCAAAAGCTTTTTCGCGTTTTGTTTAGCCCCTGACGTTGTGAATGTTACATTTGATTTCAATGAACAGTGAAAAGAATTCAGTGGGATGCTCAGGCTATTAGCTGAGGTGATGGTTTTATATTTCTGAGTTGGCTGACATTTACATTCACAAAGAGAAAATTCCGCAGTCATCTCAGTGTCATCTGCTCCGCTAGAGCACTGAAACATTGAAACCGAGTGTGTTTGTGTGTGGACCTCAGCGTGGGTTTGGTCTAATTAAAATTGCCTTGAGTTCTTGCCACTAGCCCCTGCAGGAGCCTGCTTTCATCAGCACTATCCGTCAGTTTGCTCTACTGGTTAACCTTGTTTTTGATTGTGTACCTTGTTTCTTCCAATGACGGTTCTCTGAAATGCATCCATTTAACAGGTTCACTTAGGCACATCTAATATCAGTTGATTATGCACAGAGAAAGACGGCCCCATCTTGTTTTAAAGATATTGAATTAGTCATTAGCCGGGTTTCCATTATAGAACATCATAAAACATTTTATAAATACATAATTGAACTTTTCTGTCATTTAACGCTCACTTAGTTCATCTTTTAATAATAATAATTTAATAACACTTTTAAATGTAATCTTTAGCAAATCTCAAAATCCAAAATATCATATTTTCATACTGTACATTATAATGTAGCAATTTAAAATGATTCATTTTAATTTGAGTGTTTTTTTTTAATATTATTAATTTGGCCATAGTATAGAACTTTAAAACGGCTATTTATTAGTAATTGGCTATACATATGAAAATGATTAGTTATATTTCTCTGAATATTAAACTGAGATGAAAGGAAAACATTTTACTATTTGAAAATGAATTTAATTCACAATTTTGCTGAGTTTTCCTAAAAATCAGTTTGGGAAAAAAAACACCTCTAAATATTATATCTGGGGGCATAACCACCTTCTTCTCTCTTTCAGAACTCTCTAGGAACCCTCTAAATGGAGATGGCGTATTTCAAGAACAATTTTTGGGTAAGTCTGTGTTCTTATGCTTATGTAAGCTTATGTTCTAGCTTTGTACAGTAAGAGCAATGTTTACTCAGCGTATGTTTCATACAGTTGCCTTGTAAGCAGTTTGGGATTCATATGCTGACTGTTTCTGTCACATCATTGAAAGTATGAAGGAAGGATAGCGAAAGGAAAGAACAGAGAGAAAAAAGTTGTAAGAACAAAAGCAGAGGGCCAGGGCTTTGTCAGCTTTCCCATGAGGACAGCCGTGTTCTGCACTTTCCACACACCTGGTAGGGCTATTTCAGGTGCGTCCTACTTTAATACCTAGCCTGCCCCTCTCAAAGAACGAGGAAGAAGGGAGGAAAATCAAGCCAGAACATTCAGGAACTGCTGCTACTGAATGAAGGCCACATCACACCAGCACAGAAGCCTTCCTACCAGATAAAGACCTCCATATGTTAGAGAAGCTTACAACATCTGTGCCGTCAAATTAGTTTTGTTTGAGAAGTAGTAAAGTGGCATTTAAATGTCATGTTAAAATAAACATCATACAGTGATTGGTTCCCTCCTGTTTAAGCTGAACACCCCATCTCTCATTTGTAGTCTTGACTAGAGTTTTATTTTTGAGTTCCTCTACTGTGTTCTGTCTGGTTGCAGCCTCTGGTCTTCTGACCAGTTTTGGCCAGGTCATGTGATTGTCTGGCTTTGTGTCGCAGGACTGTGGTAGATGCAGAGACCTCCTCTATTGTGTTGTGTTCCTACACAAAGCTGGTGTAAAACACCCCCAAAAACTCCCAAGCATCCATGCAGAACTATTATTCACTCTCGACCCCCTCCCATCGCTCATGCAGATGTATGCAGACGCTCTGGCCTGCACTTTTTCCTGTTACTCCGAAAAGCAGTTTTTAAAGTCAACATAAAATCAAATTGGCCTTTCACGAGTTCACACTTACATATTATAAATAGAGTAAAGGTTATGCATATTTGGCGTGCTGTCAGAGGGGAGGAAGCAGAAGTGAGTCTGCTGTGTGTGTATATATATACCTATATCTTGTTAATTGAGTTGATTACACATTTTTGGTATTTTTGTGCATGATTCATCAAGTGATTCATGATTCATTCACAAAATGAGTTTCTTTTTTTGGTTGATGGAACCGAGGCTGCCTAAATTTCAACCAATGAGTGCTGGCGGTGTTTCAGGAGGAGAGTAGTGACAATGTAATCAATTCCTGATGGGTAAATGTCTCACCCTAAACATTTTATTTATATATATATATATATATATATATATATATATATATATATATATAAATGCTTAGAAAGATTATAGAACACATTACAAATACTGATTCATGTTGCCTTTAAAGAAATTCATCGTCATTCTAGTGTGTGTGTGTGCGTGTAAAATGATCATAATTGTGTGTGTTTGTCTTGTTGTGTGCGTTCGTCCTGCTCTGGGGTGCGTTTCCCGAAAGCATCGTTTGCCAACTATGGTCGCAAGTTCCGTCGTTATCAGCATAATTCAACGATTTGGTGTTTCCCGAAACCATCGTTCCAACGAACGTTCGCAAACAGCATCGCAAACTTGTGTGGTTGGAACGACAGCTCTCGAGCTGTGGTTAGAAGCATAGTTTCTAGTTTACATGAGATGTAGACTGAATAAATCCTTATCTTTAGCAAAATAAGCAAGCTGACATTCAGTACAACCCGTATTATTTATTTAGAATACATACAAATGTAATTTACGTCTTTTAGTTGGTCAAGAGATTTAAAGCACCGTGTTTGAAGACTGCGCATGTGCGAACGTGCTCTATTATGTAAGAACGAGCCAAATATTGAGTCTGGTAATAAAGTAGAAATGGTCTTCAGATGCCATGTCTGTAACTTATATGACAAAATCTAGCGTTAATTCGATCTCAAACAGATTAATATAGCAGTGAGCTATATAGTTGTACAGGAAATGCACCCCTGACTGTTTCTTCAGCACTGAGTAAAAACACCTGTGTGAAAAGACTGAAACGACACATTTGGGTAATTACTGAAAATGCATGATTAATTAAGTCTCTGAGAGGGAATTCACAATCGCAGTGATTAAGCACATTCCTTATTTAGCTCATACGTCTTCATCCTTACAACTGTCTTCAATCTGTTTTCTCCTCGGATGGAAAACAGGGCGTTCAGCAGGCTGTCAGATGTTGTCTCACAACAGAGAGCTCATTTAGCAGCCTAATCAGTTCATTTAGTTTCACTTTTACTGTTCTTTTTCAATTTTGCGAGCTTGGATGTCGATTTTTCAGTCTCACATTAAAGTATTCGTGAAGCTTTGGAAGATGAGGGTTTATTAGATCTAGAAGTTGTTAAATGCGGTCATACTTTAATAGCTCTACAAAGCATGCATTTTCTCGCATTTGCTAGTGAAAATTACTTTGGCCACACCAGTGCGTGTGAAATATGCCACCTAAACCTCATGAACTTATCTAGTACCATCAGAAAAAACGAACATTATACGCAGATTACCTTTCACACTAAGATTGGCAGATTGGCTGCTTTTTGTTGGTTTCCATCCAAATGAGAAAGTTTTTTTGAATTCATTTCTGGACACATGCATGGACGTTTCTGTCCATCGTTCTCATAGTGTTGTGCTTTTATAATTAATGTTTGATGTGGAAAGTAATGTATAGTGTGTGAATATTAATTGCATCTTTAATTTGGTCATGGATTAGTAACCCTCTGAGAGTATCCAGACAAGTAACAGTATAATTAAGAATTCAAAAATAAGGTTCATGAATATTTATTATTCAAAACATAAGCCATGCCTTTATAATAGTAGAATTTGTTAATTAGTTACCTGATTAGAACACACTTAACAGTGTCTTCCTTTCAGCATATAAATTATGCTTACTGAGCAAATCATTATTTGTCCCTGTTCAGTTGGGTTTTGGGTCATGATCCATCAGTTTCCACTGTCATAGAGAGGCTTTTTTGTCTTGTGCATGTAATCAACAAATAGCATTTCATTAAAAAAACAACAGAAGAACAAAGAACAGAAGTCGGAGAAATCCTCAAGTTAATGTATAGCCCTGTCTCCATCTCCAATTCAAGATAAACATCACTGATACACTATATCTGTCTTGTTGTCCCATTCGTGTGATTTAATCAAGACTCGTCTAAAGGTAAAAGAGAGGAGGATGAAATACTTTAGGTCAGTCAATGATTTCCCTCTTTCTCACCTAAAAGCTAATGCAGTTATTCATCACAGGTGACAGGACTGGGCCATGTGTGTGTGTTTTAACTATAATGCACAGTCAGCAGTAAGACCATTACAGCCCCTTTGGAGGGAATTCTGGGAAATGAGCAAATAATCAAATATCCAACATACACATTGTTATGAACAATCTCGTCCGAGATTCTGATGAAGATACAAATGATGATGAAAACATTTACATTTTCTTACATAGAGAGGAAACATTCTCTCTCTTGTAATGCTCTAATTTATACAGAGCAGTATTTCAAATGGAGTCAAATCTGTTTTCTTTCGTAAAAGAATCAACTCATAAGAGCCATTTGTTTCAGGAATCAGATGGGCAGAGCTGTACATACAAGTTTTCTCACAGCCGAACTAGAGGTCTATAAAAGATAGATCTTGGGACTTTAAGAATTGATGTTGAGCAAGAAAAAAATCACGCAGTCCTTCTCCTTCTCGAGCCATGGTGAACTCATCGACCTGCACTGACACTTGAATGTGAAAAGGTTTTTTGAGGGACTACAGTGTTCTGTTCTGTTGCTTGTCCTTTGTGTTTATTGGGCCTCACATGATTGCCTCATTGCCCCGAGGATCATGGCACTGGAACATCCTGCAATCTTCTAATTACAACTTCCATGAGACATGGCTTATTCATCAAACTCCATATTAGACCTTCTTACATGCTGCTTGTGTGTTTACAGCATAGGGTTAATTAAAATCAAGTGAGACTGGTTAGTTCTGCAGGCTAACACAGGTTATCATTGTGAGGTGGTGCTGTTGGATGTTCAGCCTCATGTTCAGACTTACTTTCAAAAGAGAAACACATAGACATGGCATGATGGGAAAATTTTAAGTTGAAATGATTCCTGAATAGATTTATAAACCATTTTCAGAATATAGCTCTCAACACTAATGACTTAACACATTACAATCAGATTTTAGGGAATCCAGCTCTCTTAAAACTTTTAAAGCCCCCCTGTGGTGAAAATCAAGCTTTTAATGTTGTTTATGTCTATGTGGTGTTCATAATTCATAAGTCAACACCATTGCTGAGTATTTTCTCTTTAAAACTACGGTGAACCAAAGACAGTCTCAAAAACGCGGTTTGAAATCGCTGGCCTGTGACATCACAAACTACTTTGTAACCAATCACGTCAAAGTGCAGGCGGGCTTTAGATGCGAACTATCAGGGGAATCGTGAAAGAAGCCAGGTTATCCCAGTATATTTTTCTGGTGATATGAAAAATCGCGAGCGAGTGTAAGATATGATGGATATTACGAAGTTATGATGAACTATATGCCTGACTCTGAGATGCTGGACAGGAACATGGTTTGTGTAACATTAGCAATACATTATTAGCTGTTTGATAACGTATTCAAGCAAAAGGCTAATCATATTAATTTCTGTTATGTGTCCGACGTCAGCATTTACCTCAGGAAGTTGGCCGAGTGAATCTCTGAGCTGGTGGCGTGAGTGGAGGCGGGGCTAATTAGCATATTTACATCTCGTGTCACAATGCATTTTATGTGTACTAATTTTGTCGTCTTTTATTATCATTATAAAGTGGATTTCATTTTATATTATTATGTTTTTTATTTGTTTTCATGTTGATGCTTCTTGTAATGCTTGTAAAGCTGCTTTTCTTGTGTGAAAGGTGCTATACAAATATTTCATACATTAGAGTTAATGCATTTTTTATTACAATATTTTATTTATTTATAGTATTTATAATAATTTTATAATATAAAATATATATCAAAGCTTTTCTCCACTTCCTTAGAGGAGAGGTCAAACTGATTTTTAACAGTCCTGGGACTTGTGATGAACAAGACAGAATACTTCAGCACTGACACACACGTATCGTATGCCCCTCACCTTATGGAATGAGCTGTCATGTGTCTCCCACTCTCTCACAGTTTCCAGGGGAACCCTGTCGCTTTAGCAACTGCTATCTTGGTAGAGACACGTTAATACCGAGCGGATTGGAGTTCCTCTTTCAACACCTGCAGCTCTGCTTAATGTCATCGCAGCCAAGCTTACGCTTTGTTTCTCGCTCCCTGTCTGTCATGCTTAAACATAAAGCGTCCTCTGTGGCGGCATCATGTTAGAAAAGGTGAATGGCAGATACTGCTGTATGCTTTGCAAATGAACTTCAGGGAATGAAGCTATGAAAGAACAGACTGTCCACAGATGGGCCATCATTCCATATGCTTTCAGCACTGAATTCTGACTGAGGAATCCAGGGGTCTGTTTAAGCCTGCCTGATAGTTGTTTACCGTCCTGTATATAAAAAGAAAGAGGGAAGTGAGAGAAAGAGGCAGAATAGAGTGAGAGAAGGAAAGACGGCTTTAGAAGGGGTGCTGTTGTACCTGTGCTGTGTGGGCAGAGCAGAGAGAATCATGGGAGATCAGCTTTCCAAAGGGGTCAGGTTTCAACAAGCATACTGGCTACACAACAAACATCAGCTGTTGTTTTTCATTTCGTTCTAACATTGAAATTACATGTTGGTTGCAACTGGTCCATTTGGTCCAACTGTTGTTTTGTGACCAGGGTTCTTTAAACAGCACTATACTGTGAACAAGTACAGCATAAAAAGACTGAAACTGAACACCAGAAGGGTCCATGGGTAACTGATACCTAGTCTGGATTTGACTATAGTGCCACAGGAACATAAAGCATAAAGTGATCCCCACTTTTTCAGGAACCCTTTTTTTTTCATATAGGGATTTTAAATAATTTTTCAATAAAACCTTAAACTTAACTAACCACAACATTTGATTCAAAGCAAAAGTATGAGATTGATTTATTTGGTTCAGTTCTCTTTTGGCACTTCACCTCACTATAGAATTGTAGCAGCTCTCTGATTGGCCCAAATCTATTTGGATAACCTCTACTTTTCCTTGTGGGACACAAAAGCTTGACCTCTGACCTGCTTTTTTGTATGATCTGCAGTTTTTTTTATCTGAATATTTACGGCTAATTTCACCTCAGAACATAACAAATCTGCTCTTTAGAAACACAAAGTGTAAAATAGACCTCAAAACAATTACGTTTTTGTTCAATGTCACAAATGTCTAGAATTCAAATATACCAGATTCAAATTCAAACTATAAATAAAATATTCCCGGATAAATCAATTTTGTTAAATGTCAAACTAAAATGTAAATTTACAAAAGTCTAATTCATTTTCTAGTCTCGTAAATAACAGCTGTTGACTTGTTGCTCATGAGTTTTTTACTTTCTTAATGAGATTCAGTTTAGACTTAAAGCCCCCCTGTGGTGAAAATCAAGCTTTTAATGTAGTTTATATGTCTATGTGATGTTTTTAATATGCTTTAAGACAAACCATGTGCAAATTCATAAGTCAACACCACTGCTGAGTATTTTCTCCATAAAACTGCAGTGAACCAAAGACAGTCTCAAAAACGCGGTTTGAAATCGCTGGTGTTTCTGACGTCACAAACTACCTTGTAACGTGTGATCGTCAACGAGTGGATCTCTGAGCTGGTGCGAGTGAGTGGAGGCGGGGTCATTTGCATATTCATAGAACCTCATATACTAAATGAGGCAAGGGTGTAGAGTTACATTCAAGCTATTTTAAGGCAAAAACATTTGAATATGTAATTTTGATGATCAAAGATGAGATAAAAGAGCTAAAATTATTGACTACTGGAGGATTTTAAGTAAGTGACTTAAGAGAGGAGAGAAATGTCTTTATCTGTAATACTCGTACTTGACATCAACAAAATTGTTCCCCTTAAAATTTGTATAGAATTCATATTGTGCAACACTTTTGCAGTAGATTGCTGGAATCAAGTTTAGTTGGCCCTGTCCAGTTTCTATCTTTGAACAGTGGGAATTTTGTCAATCCTTCTTATACCTGGGAAGTTCTTTCTGTGGTTTGGAGATATTTATGGCCACTGACTTCTCTGGTTCTGTCATTTCTTTCTCTCTCTCTCCTTTGTTGACATTTTTCTGTTTGCTAAAAGAAAGGGGGCTATTTTTATACTTGCTAACTTTGACCGCAGGATGTGCTGTTACTTTGTTCCAAAGGTTATCATCTGAGGATCTCCCCTACTGGGCCTTAGCCTTTGAGGGAAGTCTGGGAGAAGTGTTGTGCTCCTTGCTCACGTTGCATGTTTTGCACACACTGCTGTCCTATTCTTTTGTTGTTGTCTTTTCACTACACCAGACATCCCACCCTACAGAAACTCATTTCCGGAAGTTAGCGCGCTATATTGTATTATATTATTTGTATGATTCTTTTTTTTAATCAAGTATGATAAAAGTATTATTTCCTTAAAAAGATGTATTTCTGTAAATGACTGTCGAGATTTTCAGTTGTGTATTTCACAACCAGAGGGATGAGGGTTTGGCAGGTTATTCTCCGAATGGAATTTTTCCACACCAGTGGACAATAAAAGAAAAACGCTTGGTTTGTTTTTGTTTGTCTTTGATTTGATTCAGTGTCTTTTATGCCAAAAACAAAACAAAAAATACTGAGTCAGACTGTCATTCTTACATTGCAGTTCCTAAAATAGAGGTAACATGTACAGTGACATGAGTAACATAAGAGTAATATGGTTTAACTTTTATTTACTTTTCATTGCATTTTTCAATTGGAAAAAAAGTCAATTTTGGAACCTGTCCAGTCAGCAGATTTTTATTTGTTCCTTCTCTTGGTTTATTGTAGTTCTCTCTGACTCTGATCTCTTATGTGTTCTGAAAATGATGAGAAGTTTGTAGAAATACTGACATTCTGTACTGCACATATTCTGTGCCTGCTGTGGCCAATGGCTCACAATCGACACCCCAGCCTTCCAAATTCCTCTTTCTATTTTTATTTTGACACATTTTAATGATGATTGATTTTGCACACACTACATGAATGTGCCTTATGCTGGTGTTTTTGTTTGTTCACAGGGAGAGAAGAATGCAGGCTTTGACGTTCTCTACCACAACATGAAGCATGGACAGATCGCCACCAAAGAGTTGGCTGAGTTTGTGCGCGAGAGGTGAGGTGTTGTTTTGGGAGGAGTTGTCATGGTGATTGGAAGGAGGGGGTGATATGGTGTAACTGGTACTGACAGGAATGTGGCATGGAATTTGTTTTCTACTCCTCACTTCTTGTGTTTGTAACTCAGCTGTAGCTGTTGTATTTTTGATAAGTTACATCAAAGTGGAATGTTCATGTTATAATATTTTGATAATGTCTTACGTTATGCTGTATTATACTGTACGTTGTTACTGTCGTATGTGATTTTATTGTATCTTAGAAAGTAATGTTACACTCTTACGTTAAATTACATTACATCTTATTTAATGTGACATGACATGCTGGGGTGCATGACATGTATTATCTGATCATATTAAGGTATGTTACGTTATTCTGCGTTTTGTTAAAAGAGATGCTTTGTCTTATTTGATCTTATGTGATGTTAGATTACATTTTTCGACTTTATTTTGTGTTAGTGTTTTTTTTTTGTCTTATTGTATATTGTTACATTACATTGTTACATTAATGTGTTTTATCTTATTTGATTTATTGTATCTTACATATTGTTACATTACCTTATGTTGTTACATCACATTATTGTAATGTTTTGTCTTATATGATGTTACATGATGTTTTCTGTGTAATGTTTTGTCTTATCATACAGTATTATTATTTTTTTATGTTATGCTAGATTACATTACTGGAATGTTTTCTTATTTGATATTTTCTCATCTTATATAATATTACATTATGCTACATAATATTATGTTGGGCTGTTTTGTCTTATTATTATTTAATGTTACATTAAGTTATGCTACTCTAATATTTTGTCTTATTAGTAATAACAGCAAATTATGCATAATTACAAGCAACAAACCTTAAACCAAACCCTAACCCTAATTATATAGTAAGTACATGTTGTTAATGAATATTACTCAGTACTTAAAATGTAAAAAAATACTGTAACAAGGGTACCTTAAAATAAAGTGTAGCCTAATGTTACATTACAGTAACAACGCAACATAGCGTAGCATAATGTAATGCTATGACTGATATCATTTTTGCCCAGTTTCACAGACAAGGTTTAAGCCTAGGCCCAGACTAATATTCATGTTTGAGCTGTTTGACATAATCTTAAAATATGTAAGTGCCATTGTTTTGTCTCGAGATGCACACCAGTAATGTTTTTTAAGGCACATTTAAAAAAGCTTCTTAAATGTCCTGATTGAACTAAGGCCTAATCCTGGCTTAATCTAAGCCCTGTCTGTGAAACCGGGCCTGTATGTTATCTTTTTTCATATGACATATTATCTTTTGCTTTTTTGCTCGAATTACTCTCTCTGTTCCATTACTGGCTTTCTCCACACCACAGTGCTGTCTTTCAGCACACAACACCGGAGTGTCAAAACACACTAACCGGAGAGGAGCAGAGCAGTCAACAAAGTGCTCACTGTCCACCCATACACGTCCACAAATGCAAGGCAGTGCAGAAAGTCAGAAATGCTTTGTGTATATGCAGTGGATGAAACAGATGAAGAAAGATCATTTCACCCTTCCACTGACAGCATATGTGGGACGTGTGAGCATTTCTTTTGGTCTGTAGTAGACACTTGAGTTGGAGCTAATTGCAATAATTAAAATGAAAACTCCATAATGACTCTCTCATTCTTCAGAGAGAACAGAGACTATTTAGAGCTCCGCCAAGCCCACTGCCAACTTTCATAGTCTCTTCTATCCGTTATAATAGAGTTGGATGCAGGCACCCTCCGTCATGGACTAGAGGATTAAATTGTATTTTTTTGTGTGTGTGTTAGAAATCTGTCCAGGAAAGCCCTGGAGGAGAGTGCTGAGAAACTGAAAGAGACAAATGCGTCCCTGATAAAAGCATAGCTTGTGCAATAAATTACATAAATCAATTTTCCAAAAGGCCATTTTGTATCCACTCAGGACATTGTGCCTCAAAGTGTCTCTGTTCCTTGAAGAATCTGACTTGACCGTCCCTACAGAAAGCAAAATTTCACTTATAAGAATCAAGTAAGATGATAAGGCCAACAATATAGCCCGGCGCACTGGCATAATAATGACAACATCCTTTTTCCCAACAAAAAAGCTTGGCTTATCGAGAAAGCAGATCACACAGTGGTTGATAAGAAATATTTGGTGTTTTCAGCTGTGGCTGTGGCTACTATGAACTATGTTTTTTTCACTCTTGCATCTTGCATCAGTTTTTGTCCTGATGTGTACCATTGCGAATATAAACACTTAGCACCCAGCACTGAAGAATTGTTTGTGAACTTTGAAGCATTAATGTTGGTAAAGTATTTTTGCAAAGCGATTACCTGCTGACACTTTGTGTGTATTTGTGTTTGCATTTAAGGGCAGCCATTGAGGAGACTTACTCGAAATCCATGAGCAAACTCGCCAAGATTGCTAGCAATGGAAGCCCTCTTGGGTGAGTGGTTTCATTGCTGTTATTATGAGAGTATTATGTGTTGAAAATCACCATTATCTTTGGATTTATGTCACCTGGAGATGAACAAAACATTGAAAAGATTTCTCTTGAAAAGAGTCCTGCTGCTGGCTTACAGATACTTATCAGCAGGGAGATTCAAGTGAATTGCTTGCAAGTATTTTTATTTTGTGCATGAGTACATGTGGCTGTGTGTAATTGGACGAAAAGTCATTGCTATGGTTAGCTCTTTCCTCTGCTTTCTTCACCTCACTTCCTGTCTGCACAAGCATGTGCTAGAGTAGTTGTCAAAACAATCACGCAGTGCTCTAACAATGTAAAAACTGACTTTGCAAAGGTGCAAAGTTGGCATAGAGTCAAATTCGTAAAGATTTACGAGCATAAATACAAAGCTAATAGAAATCTAAACTTTTTATTTGGCCATGCAGTTTTTATATACATTTTTTTCCTATGAACTTTATGTTTGAAAAGAGGTAGACTTACAAAGACATGGAAATCTGTTGTTTTTCTAATAATGCTGTGCTGTAAAAAAAAAAAAAAAAAAAAACTTGAGCGGCTTATGCACTTCCTTTCATTAGCATCTAACCACCTGCTTCAATTTTCCAGCACGTTTGCCCCCATGTGGGACGTGTTTCGTGTGTCCTCGGACAAAGTGGCCCTCTGCCACCTGGAGCTCATGAGGAAGATGAATGACCTCATCCGTGACATCAGCAAGTACAGTGAGGAGCAGGTCAAAATTCACCGCAAGGTAAATGTTTTTTAAATGGATAGAATCTTTGCACATGCCTTTGATAAATAACTGGCTATGTACCCACAATTGTTCATCGCTGTTTTGTTTTTCATTAAGTGTCCACCACAATGTTTCCGATCCCCTGCAGTACTTCAGTCTGATGTGAACGAGTGCATTGAGTGCATTGACTAATGTTGTGCTTAAAATCTTGATTGTAAGGTACAACGGGGTTAAACTCGCACAAGGGAAAAAGTGCCTTTGATTTGATTTTCCTCTAAACCGAACCAAAAACTTGCCGCAGCACTTTACAAAACATCTGCTTTTCAAGATGCACGTGGACATTTGTCTGATCGTGGGCAGCAGCACAAAGTTGATTCTGCTGTAATTTGATCTAATATTTGGTGTTTTAACATTTTGTAAATTTAAGTAGCAAACGAGAATCGCTAAAATTATTTAGAGGTCTTATTAAGGATTTTCAATTTTGTTCAAGCTAATTAAATAACGGAAGAATATGTAAAAGTATGGTATTTGGGGGTAGGGTAAAAGGCACCGAAAGGCACAAGAATTAAAATTATAATAAACAGTCTGCTGACTTTTCCATTTGTTGACATGACATGGTTAGATTCAGATGGTAAGTTGGGTGTGTCAGCCATATTTATAATGAAACCATCATATTTATAAATATGATATCAATCATATCATATAATAAAATATAATGTATTGTTACTACTGTAAATCTATATTTAATTATTATGGGATCTCCTTAAATGCTTTCAGAATCTTTACTTTTAGAAATATTTTTTTGTTTCTGTATTTTTTAAATATATTTTTATATTAACAAATTGTATAATTAAAGTATATTTATTGGAATTATTAAACTGAATTATTTTATTGATCAAAATAAACAGAAAATAGTACACACTTTGCTAAAGTGGTTGTTTTGAACAAGTATGAACTTTTTGGCTAAAGTATTTGCATAAATAATGTGTGTAGGGTAAAAGGCTCACCTTGCCACCTCATACGTTTGTACGATTTTTCAACAAAATAAACCACTTTTATGATTTATTTTCACACAAAATATGTTGCTCCATCAATGTTTAATCCAATTTTCTTTTCTTTTTTTGCAATCAAACACTGTGGGAGAAGTCAAAAGCACATTCTTCTTAAGGTGTGCATTTAGCCCTGTTGTACCCTATATTTAACTATGTTGTGTCTTGTGTAGACGAAAGAGGAAGTGATTGGTACTCTGGAGTCAGTGCAGTCTCTTCAGGTGCAGAACGCCCACCTGCAGAAGGCCAGAGAAGGCTACCACAGCAAGTGTGTAGAGCTGGAGAGACTACGCAAAGAGGGAGTGCCTCAGAAAGAGCTGGAAAAGGTGCTTGTGTCTGAAAAAAGTTCAAATTTAAGTTATTCACAGATTTGTTGGACTTGAGAACCGGGTCAGTTTGATTTATGAAGCAGTTTTGTGAACCATGTCAACTGATTCATTGAAAAAACACAATTTGTTAACGAAGCTGCCATTACTACTTTTGGCAGATGTCAAGATTTTCTCAGAATAATGACTTAAACTTTGAATTGAAGTTTAAAAGCATGAAAAAAAGCGAGCAGCTGCACAATTCTTCATGATTCTTGTGTTCCACTGAAGAACGAAAGTCTATGAGTTGAAGTTTGGAATGACATGGCTGCAGCTTGTTAATTTTTTGGTTGAACTAATCCTTTAAGCTGGTAGCCTTCTTGCAATATATTTTTTTCATCTGCCTCTTTCTCTTTTCTCAGGCTGAGCTGAAATCGAAAAAGGCAGCTGAGTCGTTTACAGGGTCTATAGAGAAGTTTAACCGTGCTGGAGGAGACTTTGAACAGAAAATGAGTGAATCAGCACAGGTTGGTGATTTGACAGTTGAGGGGTTTTTCCCATCCCTGCTGAGCGCATTTGTCGCATGTGTGAAACTTCATTAAAGCAGATAATAAGCTAGGTTAGCTCGCAAGTTATCATAATCAAGACCTTCGGAGCAATTTCAATGAGCTCAATAAAGCCATGTGAAGTTACCATGACTACGAGTGCCATTAAAGCAGTCTGTTTGACAAAATGATTACATGCCTACAGTCTATTTCTGCCTGGTGTTGACCTGCATGCATGAATAATTTGAGAGCGAAGGATGAATCTGTAAAATGCAAGAGAAGTCCTGACCTCACTCTGAGAGCACTGGAGTCATGGGATCCCCTGAATTAGGGCATCAACAATAATCTTAAAATTATAGAGGCTGACCACGTTAAATGCTAGGGCCGGTTCTGTTACTCAAGCAAAATCTAAACATTTCCAAAAAAAGGATCAAATATTGAAGCAAGACCTTGAGAAGATTTATATAATTAATATATGACGGTAATGACAAAAAGTAGGCAGTGAAGATTATAATTATTTTCTAAAATATATTTATGTTTTATAACTGAACTTTCATTAAGAAACATAATTTTCAGTTTTTCTTTCAATTTTGTTAGGTTGTTTGTTAACGGCTTTAAAGCAGTAAGGAAATTGTGCTATATTGTGAAGATTCACAATACTACTGTTTGGGGTTAATATGATTTTTTTATTCTTTTATTCAGCTTGGAAGAATTAAATTGATCAAACAAGAAAGATTTTTTACATTGTTATCAAACTTTTCTATTTCATAAATTCTGTTATTTTGTGCTTTCTATTCATCCAATCCTGATAAAAATGTTTCATGGTTTCCACAAAAATGATTAAGAACAACCATTTACAATATTGATAATAATAAGAAATGTTTCTTGATCACCAAATCAGCATATCAGAATGATTTATGAAAGATCATGTGACACTGAAGACTGGCTCAGAAATAAAGTACATTTTAAAGTATATTAAAGTAGAAAACAGTTATTTCATTTTTTTATATTGAATCACAATTTTACTATTCTACTGTATTTTTCATCAAATATGAACGTTTTAAAAACTTGACCGACTCTTTACATTTATCCTTCCACATCTGCAGAAATTTCAGGACATTGAGGAGGCTCATTTACGGCAGATGAAACTACTGATCAAAGCGTATTCACACTCCATTGAAGACACACACGTACAGGTTGGGCAGGTATGGCTCGCGTTCACTCTTGAGATTTTACCTTCTCCTATATTCTGTTTGATTTCTAATATAGTGCTGAAAACTGTTCAGAAGAATAGGCTCTGAGGCTCAGAGTTGTTCTAGTCAGCATAGTCTCGATTAGCTGTGCTTGATTAAATCTTGTTCTATCACCTTTAGGTCCATGAGGAATTCAAGCAGAACGTGGAGAACATTGGTATTGAGAACCTCATTCAGAAGTTTACAGAGCAGAAGGGAACAGGAAAGGAGAGACCTGGTGAGTCACAGACGTATAAAACACTTTTCGGTTACATCTATCATTCCAGAAAAACTTTCTGGTTTCTCAGACATAGATAAAGGCTGGCCAAAGATATAAATGGATTTTCAGTATGCTCTAGGACCAGGCTGAATTTATGTGTAAAAACTCGCCCCAGAAGAAATGAGAAATGTCTAATAAAATATTCAGCACATTTGATTGATTGACTTTTATATTGCATTTCTGTTTTACTGGATAATAATGCATTGAAAATCATTCTTCTGCAAATTTTAGATTTTGCCATATAGTGACTTTCAAAATGTAATGCTGTGCTCCAAACTTTCGTTAAATGCTGTGTTGTATGTGTGTGGATAAGGTCCAGTAGGGTTTGAGGAGTATCTGTCCTCCCTGGTATCTGAGAACAGTAAAAAGAGTCGGGCTAAAGCCTTCAGGATCCCTGGCTTAGGAAAGAGAGACAAGGAACCCGATTCAACGTGAGTCATGCATTCATGTGAAACACAATACATTTAAATGTTATAGATCAAGGCTGGAACCACCATAGACTTTCAGAGTAACACCCACAATAATTCACAACAGCGGTTGATCAAAATGAGTTTTTCAGTGACCAATTCTTCTAGATTGTTATATACTGAATAACGAATAACTTTTCATACCTCTTTTGTCCTCTAGGGATTCAGCTGTGGCAGATGCTCTTGTGAGTTCTCATAACACACACACACACACACACACACACACACAAACACACGTTTGTTTCACAATATTAGTGAGGACATCACATTGCATAGACTTCCATTGATTTTATATTACGTTACCGTTAACTCAACCATACCCGTAAACCTACCCATTACAGAAACATTAGATTTAAATAAAAGCATGTTTATGGTCTATTTATAAGTCCTTTCAACTAGTGAGGACCAGAAAATGCTGTCATAATATTTCACTATATAAGTGAGGACATTTGACCATCACAAGTATAGCAAAACCTGTGTACACACACACACACACATACACGCACACACTATTGATTTTACACTCACAGAACAGGTTCAGGTTACTAGTCATGTATTATCAGCTGTTCTTGGTTAAACTTCTGCAACTCTTCTTAGAGCATCTGAAAAAGTCTCATCTCAAACAGTTGTTAGTTTATTAATACGCATACACAGACCATAGATGTTGTATTAGTGAGGACCTCTCAAAGACTGATAGACTTCAAACTCATAACTCATAACCTTCTGAGTCTTTTTGAATCATTCATTAGGAGAACTTAAATAATAATTTGTTAGTGAATCAAAGTACACTGCTTATGATGTATATGTTTTATTATGCACTATGAAGAAACTAATCACAAGAGTCATTTGTTGGTGAATCTGACTTACTATACATCATTCTGCTGTATGATTGATTTAGTCAGATTTAGCTAACTTCTAAGGACATATAAACCCTTCTCCACAAACACACACAGACATACTGTCCACTGTTTGGAAAACTGAAGACTCTTTTTCTACACAGACCTCAGTGTGTATGAGAGAGTGACGTGTCTGGCATGGTCTGGTTACCTCATTAAGCTATATTTAACCTTGTCAATAATACTGAGGGTGTTTAATGAATGTCTGATAGCCCACTGACTGCCAGAGATCCTACATAAACACACACTTGTTACAGGCTGTTATGTAAGACTTCAGCTTTAGTCAGACTCTCTTAAAACATTAGTGCTGTTTTAATGTGAGCCATGGCAACAGCATTTGTATGTTTATGAGGGAAAGACAGACCACATGCACGCTACAGACCTGCAAAGATTCATCACTCTGTCAGCTGATGTCCTGTGCCTTTAAATGTTGTTTCTTATTGTGAGCTTGTGCTGTCTGTTTGTGCTTGTGTGTAGAACTCACCTCTCGAAGTGGACGACGAGGGCTTTGTCATACGTGCAGACGTCAACCAGAATGATATCCTTCAGAGTAAACCATCAGGCATGGATGCAGTGAGAGTGTACAGTGTGCGTGTGCAGAAGTGTGTATGTGTGTTTACATACAGTGGAGTCCATAAGTTTGAGACCACTAAAAATGCTTCAATTCAGTTTAATACATTTATACTATCTGCTGTTGACATGAAGAAATTGACTTGAATTTGAAGATGTCTTAGTATTCAGTTTGTTGCTCTTTTGTTCTAAATGAAGAAGCACTCAATCTGCATTAACTTCACAAGTTGTAAAACATGATAACGATTGAAAAAAATTATCAAAAGAGCAACTTGTTTACTTTTTAATGACCTATAAAAAGTGCAGAATCTTAAATATCTTTCATTAATTTTGTCATAACATTTATTTGATTTTGAATCCCTTATTTTCAATATGGCTTCAGACTTTTGGACCATAATGAGGGTCTGGTGTTACTCTTAGATTCCTGAGAAGTTAAGTTCATTGTGAGGGGTGTTTAAGGATACGAAACTCAGTAGTGTCCCTAAATAGGTTGTTCATTTGTGCAGTTTATTTATTCAGCTGTGTTTGTACATTTGCACTCATGTCTATTTGTGTCCGTGTGTGTTTTCTGGTCCCTCTTTGTACCTGTGTGTGAGTACATGTGTATCCTGTATGGTGTCTGGATTTGCTCCTTAACAGCATTGCTCTCTACGTTGTTCTGCTGAGGAGAAGGAGGGAAATTTTTACTCAAGCGACTCGGATTTCGATGATGAAGAACCCAAAAAATTTCACATCCAGATCCGACCGGTTGCCAGCAGTAACCGTAGCAACTCAGCAGCCAATGAACTGGAGCTGAAGGCCACAGTGGGGGCGTTGACCCTGCCCCCTAACAGAGCGGTAAGAGATGGGGGTATTTAATCTTTGATAGCTGAAATGAGACTGATGATAGACTTTTATAGAGAGTCATTATACTTAAACCTGTGTGTGTGTACATATTTACAAACTTTTTGTTAGATGCGATAAATCTATCTATCTATCTGTATATATGTGTGTGTGTGTGTAAGTGTGTTTTATATTATATATATTTTTTTACATATACTATATAAAAGATATATAAAGCTGTTTATTCTACAAGTTGAGATCAAAAGACTAGCTGAATAATACTCACATTGTCTTGGTAATCTCCCCTGTTATCTGACATTTTAGTTTCTCAATAACTTAATCATAGGTGACAAATACACTCACAAAACATATGATGTATTTTTCACTCAAAAATGGCAAACTAAACTGCTTTAACCTGATTGGCTGGCTTTATACAACTTCTGTTAGTCAGGGTGCACAAGATTTTACTAGTTTGCCAGTCATGTCTATAAAATGATCTAAAATTAGCTCAGAAAACCTACACATAAACACACGTTAAAGCAAAATGATGCATCAAAAATGGCAAGAGAGGAAAGTCCAGTGTGTCATATTATTTGTTTAGGAAAATAAATGAGACAGCAAATCATGAAAAATATGGAGCAAAACATTGACTAAATAGTAGTAATGACACTTTATGTCATTCATCCCATCCTGTAGGTGTCAGTAAAGAAGCAGCTCTCAAGTAAGTTCACTTATATTGCTCTTTATATCTCAGACAATATTGTGTATGTATGTTAGTGTGGATATTTCTCACGTGTCCTCTTCCTCTGTTACAGGGAACTCCAGTTCAGCAGGTCGATCTGAAGGGGAAGGGGAAAGTGTTCCCCAGAGAGGTCGGTCACACTTCTCAGACGTCAACTTCTGTGCTCTTACAGCCAGAGTTATGATCATTCATTTTTCATTGCTCATGCAGTGTTCCTGTGACTGTTCCTGTGATTTCAGCCAGCCATCTCAAATGGCCACAATGACACAGACATGTCCCACCTCCTGTGTCTACATTAATAGATGTCGTTATCTCACAAACAGCTCAATCTGACACCTTAATCACAGCAATCTGCAATCCAGCTGACCTTGGGGTCAGCGTCATGCATCATAACAGCACTGTCATTATTGTCTTATATTGACCGACTGATCTCTGGTCAGCTGAATTGCTGTAATTACTGCCTCAGAATAAGCTCTATTTTTGTATCGTGGGTTTTGACAATAATAGCTGGAAACAATTTGGTGTGTGGTTTGAAGAAAAAAGTTTAAGGCTGTCTTCCTCCCAGGCTGGCTATTACTCAAACGTATTTGCAGAGATTAGTCATGTAGAGGAATGGTACTATTTTGATAGTACGTGAACTTTATGATTAAAATTTGTTATATTTATTACTCAGTAATTGTGCTGTACATTACGTTTTATGGGTGTGGTGCGGTGTAATGGGTAAAGATTTAGGCTGGTTACTAAAACTTGAACCTAAAAGGGATGATCCATAAACAATCACCAATGTAACTCTGAGAAAAGCACTTAACCTAATATTTTTCCAGGGAGACTCCTTATAATATGTGGACTGTAAGTCACTTTGGATGAAAGCATCTTCTAAATGACCCCTTACTTAACTTGTTTATTTTATTATTATACTGTTATATTGTCCAATAAAGTAATGTTTTGTTGTTGTACAGAGGGAGAACAGGAGAGTCTGCGTAGATCCACATCCAGCCCAGATCACAGCAGGTACAGAGAGATTTCCCATACAGCATAATTACTGAATGCTTTAATATGCAAAAATGCAGATTTAATGGTGAAAGATGTAATTTTCGTGGCATTTAATGCAGAAATGCTAAATGCTGAATAAGAATGTGTGCCCCAAACTCATACCATAGGTTGAGCAAGAAGAGGACAAACTGAACGAAAAGGCAGTTTATTAAATAAATAAAAAAGAAATGTTAAATTGAATTGATTAAATTGATTTATTTAAATTATAGAAATATAGATTTGAATATTGTAAGATTTTTTTATTTATATTATTTTGATTATATACAGTGTTCAAAATTTTGGGGTTGGTACATTTTTGAAAGAAGATTCATATGCTCACCAAGACTGCATTTTATTTGGCAGTAAATTTATTGTACAGTAAAAACAGTAATATTGTGATTGTGAACAGTAATTTATTCATGTGAAATTTCTGCATCATTACTCCAGTCTTCAGGCACATGATTCTTCAGAAATCATTCTAATATGCTGATTTGCTGCTCAAGAATTTATTTATTATTAATATAATTTATTCATCATCAATGTTGAAAACTTTTGTTCTGCTTAATGTATTTGTGGAAACAGTGGTAACTTTTTTTTCAGGATTCTTAGAAAGTTCAAAGAAACAGCATTTATTTGAAATGGAAATCTTTTGTAACATCAAATCTATACTGTCACATTTGAACAATTTAATGCATTCTTTCTCAATAAAAGTATTAATTTCCCAAACTTGATATTATTTCAATCATTCATTTAAAGATTCTTTTTTCCCCCTCTCATCTCTTCAGGTTGAGTTCCACAGCATCTGGTCCGGACGCCCTGTTTGGACCTCCTCTGGAGTCGGCCTTTAAATCCCACAGCTTTACTGGCAGAGAGCAGCTCCAGAACGCCTTTGCTGCATCTAAATGTAAATCTCCAGCAGCACACACACCACCCCCGGCCTCATCACTGTGATAGATGAGAATCGACTGGATGAGCTATTCTCTTACAGTGTTTTAAAATAACGGAGAATTAAAAGCTTTAAACTAGCCTAATGTGTGCCAAAGTGTGCGTTACAATATTCTAAGAATTAATTGACTCGCTTTAGCAGAACTGCTTGTGTAGGCATTAAAGCATCAATTATTCAATTATGGACAAAAGTGGAATGTGAATTATGTTTCTGCAGTCAGTCTTTTCCTTATCCTATCTGTTAAGAAATTTCCTTTCTGATCAGTAATAGACTTTTCTTCATGTTTGACAGATGCCGCATTCTCTTCGGATTCGTCCTCTCCTGAGAATGTGGAGGATTCTGGACTGGATTCGCCTTCCCATCAGCCCCTTGGAGTGTCCCCTGAACCCAACGTTTGGGCAGCCTGGCCGTCTAATCAAACTCAATCTAAAGACTCTGTAAACCTGAGCCGATCCTCTGACCCATTCCTGGCCGCATTCCGCGACCCCTCGCCCGGTCGGTCTCCTCTCCCACAGGACGACCCCACCAATGCCTGGCCTTCCAATCTACGTTCTCCACGTGCCCCACCAAACGTCGAGCCCACCACCTTCAGCTTCCCGGCCTTCTCCCACAGCCTGGCGTCTTCAGAACTGGAGCCCTGTGTGTGGAGCTGTAAACACATCCCTCCTGAAGACCCCTTCCTGGCTGTGTTTGAACGCTCCGCCCCCAAAGACAACCTGCCTCCACCTGATGCCTGGGTCCCGACTCCCCCTCGGCCCACCAGGGATAGCAGGGCTGTGGAAACCCGCACCGATCCCTTTTCCGTCTCTCTGAATGACACTAAAACCCTCCCTCCCCCATCCTCCTCCCGCAAGGAGCGAGACAGGAAAAGAGATCGTAGCGTCCCGCCTCCAGAGTCTCCGGATGATCCTTTCGCTATTACTATGATAGGGAGTCCAACGCACCAATCGGCGCTGGCGGCGCAGGCAGCTGCACAAAGCAGAGCTGGTAGTAATAGGCCGACACCCAGTCCTAACTCCGCCCCCAATTCTCAGCCAAAGAAAGAGCTGGTGCATTGGAACTCGCTGCATAACCCCTTTAGTGAGGGCACTACGAATAACACTGTCACGCAAGAGTCGACCAGAAAACAGAGATCATTTAACGACGAGCCTCGCAGGAACGGACCGCCGCTCACACGGCATTCTGGGCCGCAGGAGGACCTTTGCTTCTCTACAGACAAGGACCAGAACTTCCTGGATATTAACACACAACCAGGTATTGCAGATTAGTGAATGTCTGATATGGTGTTTTAATGGCCGATTCTGATACTGATATTTAGAGAGCAAAGTGGATGATAAAATGGGAATATGCAATGGCCCCAAGAAGTGTATAAACAATTAACCCTCATTTAAAGCACAAGCACACTTTTCAAGTAAAACATTTCTCAAAAAGAAGCTTTTTAGGTTTAAAATTATAAAACAATAAATGTATTGCTCAAAATAGAGACAAAAACCCTTTCTGGTTGTCAGACATTGGGGAAACACATTCATAGTTAATATGATGAACTACACCTGTGGTTACTCTGTGAGAACACATAGATAATTGCAAAATATCTAAGCAATGTGAAGTTAGTTCTGCAGCATTTGATTGCAGATGCCACTTAATTTGATATTTTATAACAAAATATTTGATATCTAATACAATAATATTCAGTCACTTACAGTAAGTGTCTTTTTTTAATTTTTTGGATCCATTGTATAATACAATTTAATGATAACAAAAAGTTTAATTTACGCTTATGTTCAAAAGTTTGGGGTTGGCTAAGGTTTTTTAAGTCTCTTATGCACACAAAGGCTGCATTTATTTAAACAAAAATACAGAAATGTTGTGAAATAATGTTGTTTATTCCAGAGCATCATTACTCCAGTCTTCAGTGTCACATGATCCTTCAAAAATCATTCTATGCTGATTTGGTGCTCAAGAAACATAAAGAATCTGAGAATCCGATTAATGAAAGAATCATTCAGAGTGGTTAAATAAGTTGTTTCAGACTCAGAAAAACACTTATTCATGAATCAAACATTCCTGCAATACATCTCATTAACTAGGCGAATGACAAGATTTTCAGTGAATTTTCTGTATGTTCCGGGAACAAAGCTTTCGGATGGTTTTAAGAAGACAAGTCGTATGGACCACTTTTGAGATTGAAAAGTGTGGCAGGGTGTTATTCAAAATTCCAAAACCGTTTCAGAATTCCAAAGCTCCATGGAATAAAGTCATGAGGGTGAGTAAATAATGACAGAATTTCCATTTTTTTCTCTTTCAGTCTCCCAGCATGGTTTCAGGCAGGACAGCACTGAACGTCTGGCATTGGCTCCCCCTCGGTCGGTTCGGTCCAAGCGTTCCTCAGGCAGACTCAGTGGCTGTGAGCGGGTAAATGTTCCACAGACCTCATTACACCATCTATCCAACCAGCACACTTAAGCTTTTTTAAAACCATATAAACAAATCCCTTAATAGGGCTCTGCTGCAGCCTCTTTCGTTTTTCTCTTGTTTTATGAGATGTGGTTTCTCTCATGTGGTTCTTCAAATTGCTCCCTTGACTTTAGCTCTTAATTAACACCACTACTGAGATTCCACTTCAAGCTTTTAATTGCTTTATTCTGGGAGGTAACAAATAATATTACAGGACATAGAAACAAGCCTCTGGTAATTTGTTCAGCCCAAAAACACTCTTTTCAATCCACATACAGTAAGGGGAGAAAATAAATGGGGAGTTGACAGATAGCATGGACATAAACTTTTTTCAACATCGATATTTTAGTTTAAAATAACGGAAAACGTATATTTTTAGTCTGGTCTTTGTCTTTTTTTCACTATTTTGAATAATTTGTATGCTTATTTATTTAGCTTTTTTTATCTGTTCACTTAAGTCCTGCGGTGTGAAAAATGGATTTAAAAAATAAAAAATAAAATTAAAAAATGTATATACATATGCAAAATGCAAAAGCCTCTAAGTGCCATCTGAAATTTTCTTCTAGAATGATCATTTTTATCAAGCTCGTATATTTAAGTTCAGTAATTTCACTTAAATGACAATTAATAGGTAATTTTCATTGCCATTTAAGTGAATTTACTGAACTTAAATATACAAGCTTGATAAAAATTATCATTCTAGAAGAAAATTTCAGATGGCACTTAGAGGCTTTTGCATCTGAACTCTTCATATATATATATATATATATTCCATGTAGTCTCCTAATTAAAAAGGTTAGTTCACCAAAAAATGGAAATTCTGTCGTCATTTACTCACACTCCTCCATATGAATTTAGCGGTTTAGTCCAAATTTTCTGAAGAGACTTCACATATAAACATTGATCAGCGAACATAAACAGAAGCTCAACCGAACCTGCTTGACACCAGAACAAACCTCTAGCTGAAGCTCAAACGAGCTGCGTAACACGAGAACGAACCTCATTGGTTCTCGCACATCAAGTGAACATGCTTGAGCTTCCGTTTACCACAACTGATGTGTGAGTTGATGAATGTTTATATGTGAATGAATGCCCAAGTTCAATCTGTTCATCATATAAAGTGATCGTGTCTCTTCTGAAAATGTTGACTAAACCACTCAATTCATATGGATTAGTTTTACAATCTCTTCATGAACATTTTGAAGCGTCAAAGTGTCAGTTGCGTGGCTGTCAATGGAGAGACAGAAATCTCTCAGATTTCAATAAAATATCTGTATTTGTGTTCTGAAGATGAACAAAAGTCTTTGGAACAACATGAGGCTTTGTAAATGATGACAGAATTCAAATTTTTGGGTGAACTATCCCTTTAATATGAGCTCATAAAAGTGGCATGTACTGTATAATTATGAAAAAAAATATAACAATAAAAATGATAAAATATTTTAAATGTTTAAAAAATATATTTTAATTTATTTTAATTATTAATTTACTATAAATTATAATAATGATATATAATTATAAAATAAGACTTTTCTGTGGTGTGTCTCAGTCTAGGTCTCTGTGCTCGTCTCCGCTGCCTGAGCCCAGTCCTCCCCTCACCTCCTCATCCTCCTCCAGCCCCAGTGAATGGGGGATGCAGAACCGCGTCCCCAGCCCAGCCCGAGGTGACCCGAGGCACACTCCTATTTCCCTAAACACTCACATTATCACAAAACTTAATCATATATTACTCTGAGAGACAACCTCAAGAGCTTTACTGTAATTTCATTATGCTAATCTAATGTAGACAAATGCACATTAACGCTGGGGACAGTCAGGAAATGTCCTCATGGCTGATTTTGTCCCCATCACAGCATCTCCCAAATCTTATTTTGTATTCAACTGCTGATCCATTTATTTATCCATCCTCCGACAAAATCCAGGGACCGACTATGGCAGATGAAGTTATCAAGTTATGTAATGTGACCCTGCAGGTTTGTCGCGAGGACCCAGTCCCATATCTCTGAGTACCCAGGAGTCTTGGCCTGTAGCCACAGCCATCACGGAATACATCAACGCCTACTTCAAAGGAGGAGAACACAACCGGTCCGTCTGAGGTTCTTTCCCTCCATCTGGAGGACAATGTCTTTTATCACTTTGTAGCTCCAACTGAAAGTGATTTGCTGTCCAACCGATTGTGTGTGTTTGGGTTTCAGCTGTCTGGTTAAGATCACCGGCGACCTCACTATGTCGTTTCCTGCCGGCATCATCCGCATTTTCACTGCCAACCCCAACGCACCAGTTTTAAGCTTCCGATTGGTGAACATCTCTCGAGTGGACCACTTCTTACCCAACCAGAAGTTACTCTATAGGTATGATGCCACACACACACACACACAACTGGCTTGTTCTGGGTTTAATACAAGCTCTGTGGACAGCATCTGTGGTCTTTGTACCTGCAGCGACCCGTCACAGAGTGACCCGGACACCAAGGATTTCTGGTTCAACATGCCGGCCTTAACGCTCCACCTGCAGAGAGAGGCGGAGCTTAACCCTCAGGCCTCCTATTACAATGTGGCTCTGCTAAAATACCAGGTCAGTCATCACAAACCTAATGAGTGCTTGAAACCTAAAGGAATATTCCACATTCAGTTCAAGTTAAGCTCAGCATCAACATTTGTGTTGTAATTCATCAATGTTTTAAACACCTTTACAGCTCAAATAATATAAAAGTTTTAACTGAAGAATTCATGTACACGACTGTTCAAAAGTTTGAAGAAATTAATACTTTTATTCAGCAAAGATGCATTAAATTCATCAAAAGTGACAAAGACTTTTACATTATTACAAAAAACTCAAATAAATGCTGTTCTTTTGAACTTTCTATTCATCAAAGAATTAAGCAGCAACAGTTTTCAAAATGTTTAATTTTTTTTATTGCGCAATAGCATATTATAATATTTTTTGTAGGATCATGTGACTTTGAAGACTGGAGTAATGATGCTGAAAATTCAGCTTTACCATCACAGAAATAAATTACGTTTTAAAATATATTAAAATAGAAAATAGTTGTTTTAAATGTTTTTAATATTCTACAAAATTATGGTTTTTACTGTATTTTTAATCAAATAAATACAGTCTGGGTGAGGATAAGAGACTTCTTTCAAAAACAATAAATCATTTTACCAATCCCAAAGTGTAAAACTGTTATAGTGTAAGTGCGTTTATAAAATGATAAGCTTCACATTTCCGCTAAGGCCCTATTAACTTTCATACATTTTTACTTCCATAAATGAATCTTGATTTGAACCTTTTTTATGTTAATCAACATTATTACATCAACAAACTTATGCTTAACTTGCATTGAACCCGGAATATTCCTTTAAAGGTTAACATCTTTGAAAATGTTTATAATCTATCATAAAACTATTTGAAATGTTAATGCGAGTGTTTTTTTTATTTTGATTGAACTCTCTCGTAGGCGTCATCTCAGGATCCGGGTCGTGCTCCCCTCCTGTTGTCCGCCGAGTGTCAGCGCAGTGGCACAGTGACCCGTGTGTCTCTGGATTACCACTGCTGCCCCGCAACCGCCCCCTCCACCCAGCTGACCACTGTACAAGTGCTGCTGCCCCTCGATCACACGGCCACAGACCTGCAGTGCCAGCCGCCCGCATCCTGGTGAGAACTGGAGGCACATTTATAACAACATATTGGGAGTTTTCGAGAAAAGAACATTGAGGTTTGGGTGGTTGCTTATAGAGATGGAAAGAAAAGAGAAAATGAAGTGAATATGTGATGAGAGAAGTGATAGATGAAGAGAACTGTGTTACTGACTTGTTCTGTTTCACAGGAGTGCAGAGGAAAGACGACTCCTATGGAAATTGCCCAACCTCTCCCCGACAAATCACAGCAAAGGTCACTGCTGCCACCTGTTCATCCTCTCCTTTCTTTTTCTGTCACTCATTCATGATTCATGTTTAACTCTTTCCGCGCCAGCATTAAAAAAAAAAAAAAGTTCCCAGCCATTGCCAGCTTTTGTGATCATTTAGTAATTTGTCGTTTTAGTTAACAAAAACAATAAAAAAGACTTCAGAAGCCATATATTGTATGTGTTTGTGACGAACAGACCTAAATTTAAGTCCTCACTCACTCACAAATTAAACAATTAATGATTTTTGATTCTTGTTTGACATCATGAAGTCTAACCTGTACCACATTTGATTTAATGTCAGCGTACTGGGTTATAATTTTAGAGTTTTGATCTACAAACTGGTCACTGTTCTGGCATCATATGGAATACAGGGATTATTTAAAATTCTCCTTTGAAATAACGTTTATGTGAGTGAAAGGTTCTAAAATGAAAACGTCATTTTTTAAACAACAGAATAAATATCAGTCGTAAAATGGAAGAACTAAAGAATATCTAACGAATATTGATTTCCTTGAAGAAAAAAACTGCACTATATATAGTTTAGCGCTGGTACATCTTAGCGGAGTTTAAAGTGCTGCACTGACACAAGATGTTTTCACTGGAAGTGGGCAGAAGAGCGAGAGGCCACGAAACAAACTTCTGAATACATAAGATCAGAGGGAGACCGACAGAGCATCAAGGGAGGGTTGTGAACATTTTGGAAGCAACTGCATGTTTATTCAAATATGGGCACCATTAGGATATTTTAAGATGATCTTTTATTTCTAAAGGCTCTTGCACATATCTTAACAAGGTCTGTGATGTAAACCTAAGAGCAGCTGATGACTCTCTCTCTCTCTGTGTGTGTGTGTGTGTGTGTGTGTGTGTTTATGGGTCTCAGGGTCTGGCACATTGTGCGCCAGTTGGCAGTGCCTGGAGGTTCCCCGCGGGCCTCCCCCGAGCCTGGCTGTGCAGTTTGTGGGATCCGGGGCTTCTCTGTCAGGCATTAACGTGGAGCTGGTGGGCAGCCGGTACCGCATGTCCCTGGTGAAGAAGAGGTTTGCCACAGGTGGGAGCCAGACCTACTTTATGTCCCTCATAAGCAGCTCCCTTCAGTTCATAATTGTTTATTTAGTAGGATATATTGTTGCCAGGTGGTTGCTGATTGTTTTGGGTGGTCTCTAGGGGGATGCTTATGAAGTCTCTATGATATTCTAGCAGTTCATAGATGCTCAGGTCCCTCCTGCACTCTTAAGTTTAGATTTTTTGACCAATTGCTTGGCACCATAACACACCTCTCCTCCACAAGCTGAGCATTTCCATAATAGGTATTTATGGTGAAATCTACTTGCATAACTTGTTTATCATTAACCCCAGCAACACCATGGTCATAGTTACCTTGAATGCAGTGTTGCTTTAAAGAAAGGCGTCTGCCGAATGCATGATGTTCACCTAAATATAACCATCACCACTTTTTGCAAAACTTGAACAGTCCCTTGTGCTTTTTAATATAAAGTATAATATTCAAGGTATAATCTCTGAAAACCATTGTGCTTCTTAAGTGAGATTAATTGGTGCTTGGATATTAATGAATAGTTTTTGCAGTGTTTTCTTGAAACAGATGATGCATTCATTGTCATATGTAGTAATAATGTTCATCTGTATCATTTTACAGGAAAATATATGGCCGGCTGTTCTTTGTGAGAGGTGATGGTGCCGCTCCGGTACCACCGAGGCACAACGTTTGCACTTTTTAAACCTACCTGGGCTGGTGGAACTGTCCATGTGCTAAAGGCCTAAACAGAAGAGATCACACTGTATATAGAATGTGATGTGTAGGAAATAGATAATACCCATGATGCATTGCTTTAGAATAAGTATGCACTGGGATTAGGGACCACAACCAGCCTCTACTCTTTTATCTGTATAGAATTGTTTGTTCAGTGTGCAAACCACACATTTATTTAAAGATTGAAGAACTGGATGTACATTTCCTTTCATTTTTAGTGCAAATTTGTGAATGAGTAAGTATGAATATGTATAATGGATATAAAAAGTCTGACATTTATTGAAAAAATGGTCTCATGTTGTGTATTCAAGAAAGGTTTACTTAAAGATAAAAATAAAATAGAAAAATCACACAAATAGACTTGTTTTTTTACTTTAAAGGGTTAGGATTCATGTCGTTCCAAACCCGTAAGACTTTTGTTTATCTTTGGAACACAAATGAAGATATCTTTAATGAAATCTGAACAATTTCTGTCCCTCCAATTGCAGTCCACGCAACTACCAAAAATTCATACATAGATCGTAAAACTAATCCATATGAATTGAGGGGTTTAGTCAAAATTTTCTGAAGAGACTCGATCGCTTTATATGATGAACAGACTGAATTTAGGAACTATCCCATTACAAAGCAAGCAGTCAGTCTGAGACAAAAGTGGTTTACACAAATTTATTACACTTTTTACCAGTACAAAATACAGTCGAACTAAGCAGTTGAGGCTAAATAAAGATATTTTAAAGACACAAAAATAAGGTATCAATATAGTAGTGAGAAGAATTGCAGCTACCTCCATAAAAATAATCCTTAGCCAGAAGCTTTAAAACAGCATTAAAAAAAAAATCTTTCCCAAAAGCACACAACAGGCAAAGAACCATGACAGGCGTTAAAGTACAGAGCCTGACACTCACAACCAACCACAGTGAGAAAACATCCGCCAATCACTTCTCAGAAACAAACACAAAACGGCTAGTAGAAATAAAGTTTATCTTTGTAAATAGCAGAGAGGGACATGTAGGGTGCCCGTTACGGGCCGCTACCAGGCACCGGTAAAGATCCCAAACGGGTTCAGCACAACATCTTCAAAAACAAATGATGTATCCTGAAAACGATAGATCTCCTGAAAATGTTTCCAGCTTTACTTCAGCTAAGTGGGCACGTTGTTTTTATTAAAAGCGTGAAAACTAAAACATCAGATGTACAGCACCAGGTAATGAGGCATATTTGCAAGAATCTGCATATTCTGTTACTAGACGTGTCTATTTTTTGGGTTTTCTACGTCTTCTAGAAAAGGCTTTCTGAGATGTGGCGTTTCATAGAAATTTTTAGCTATTACGTAGCGTTTACGTTTTTTTGCTATTACATATACACAATATCTACTTAAATATGTTATTCAAAAAAAAAAAAATTGAATCTTAATAAAAAAAAAAATGATAATAAAAATAACACAGAACTAGTCATAACCTGGTGAGTGCAGACTCACTTCCAGTTACTTCAGAAGGCCTTGTGTACAGATGCACGCTCACGCACAGGTACGTCCAATATATCGACAAATCACCGAGGCTCTTTTTAACCACTGCAAACAACTAAGAACTCATCAAATAACTACAAAACTAGACCAAAAAGTTTCACAAACCATATTTGATGGAAACTGCTTTGCTTGGGTTCAGGAGCAGAGCGGTAACCATCAACACAGTAGGCGTATGTACATCCTGAAGCTTTCGAACGAGAATGGGGTGCTTTCAGGGCAACCGATCGGAGCAAACAGTCGAATAATCTCTTATAGTGATTTTTATAAAACGTATTAAAAAGTTAGAAATTAACTCATTAGAACTAAAAACTGTTGAGGTATAGACTAGGCATCTCATATGGCCAGGGGTTCATCTAAAAAACGTCTGGAATGGAGCGTTCTCCATCCATTTCGTCATGGAAAGGCTTTTGCATGTGCAGCAGGTTTGGGTGGACGCTGCGATGCAGCTTTGGGGTCAGCAGGTTGCATCTACGCCTGAGGAACCGCGAGGAAACGGCCGAGGCAGAAAGTCTAAAAATGTGACCATCTTTAAAAGGTGCTTTAGACACATCTGAGGTTCTGAGACGATACATTCATTCTGCGGTTAGAGGCACGGCCGAGGAAACGACAGAACGAGAGAAGGTCAAAGAGAAAGAGAGAGACAGTTCTGCTCTAGTGTTTCTTTTCTCATCTAAGGCACTGAAAGAAGACTATGGCACATGAAAAAAAACACATCACAAAACCAGCACGTTCTTGTTTCACAGTCGGAGAAAACCTAAAGGCGAGAGAGAGAGAGACACACACACTGACCCTAAACAGACCTCCGTACCCTCAAGATAAAGAAAAAGCTCACGGCTGAGTGTTAGTTTGGCCACCGGCAGCCGTAAGAATGTGGTCTGGGGTGAGCCTGACGCCCCAGGGGCTCTTAGATCTCCTGCAGGGAGTGACTGCTCTCGATTCTCTCTCTCTTCACCGCCGGCTCGCTCATACTCCTCTCGCTCATCCTCGACATGTCTCCATCGCTGGCCATATCGTCTGAGAATGAGGCATCTGGGAGAGGGAAAAGAGAAGGATGTTGGAATACAGAGCAGAGGAACTTTCGAAATGAGAAAAAAGAAACTTTCTTTTTTTGGGTTGGCATCAAAATCCATTACCTTTCTCCATGAGTGATGGCATCATTGAACTGAGGTCACTGAACTGAAAACGTAAAAAAAAAAAAAAAAAAATTGTGATGGATTTGCATATTGTATTACATTTTAAAACCTATAAATAACATTGATCTAAACAAAATTAAAATAATGTTAAACCAATTCAATATTTATTATGTGAAAAGTATTTGCTTGAACAAATTGTTTATATTTAGTCATTTCCATCACAAACAAATGTACAATTTACCAAATGTTAGTGTAATAACCAGTGAGACAAAAGTATAAGATAAATATGAGCAGAATATTTGTATGAATTATTTAAATAATAATGAATTATATCTCTCTACATATTTATTATATTAATATAATTATTATTAATATTGATGTGTAGACAGACAGAATTATATCAGTAGTAGTATTTGTGAATGTACAGACAGAATTATGCAGTCAATAAAATTATTAATATGAATTTGTAGACAGATAGATAGATAGATAGATAGATAGATAGATAGATAGATAGATTTATTATAAATATGTAATTCTGTGCATTTACTATAAAATCAAATGCTAGCTAGGAAATTAGCCTTAGAAAAACAAAGAATTCAACCACTCAAAAAATGTAAAATGTCACTTCCACCACAGAATACTATTAAACACAATACATCGTTTGAATTGTGATGGAATGGAGGTTTCAGAAAAATAACAATACTCTGATGGCGCGCATATATGCTCTTGGGCATTGTTATTTAAATAAACTACTGCAGGCGTGAAAAGTGTGTATTCAGGGAGTTTATTTTCTTAGTGGACAGGGCCAAAAGAAACGCCTGCATGTGCTCAACGCTTAATACAAGCGGTTGGATTAATGCACGAAGGTCTGAAATATGAAACTACGGAGCAGCCAGATCTCCTCACCTCCCCCATGACAGCGATGGGCGTCTCTCCGGTTGCATGGGCGACACGGTGTTCCACCAAATAGAACATGTATTCATCATAGAGCAGACGGATGAGGTGGAAGGAGCCAAAGCTTGCGGCCGAGCGCAGAGTCAGATCTCTGATCACCATGGAGCTGTAACCAGGGCAACAGAGAGTTTCATTACAAACTACCACAACAAAACCACAACACCCGCCACAGATTAAAGCGCTGCTTTCGATCTGCCCTCTTCAGAAGATCAGTTGTTGTGAAGCTGTGTGTCTGTTAAGAGGCCTGATGAAATGGAAGTCGGACCTGCAAACTCACAAGCGGTGATAAAGGTGACGTTTACGAAGTCATTTGTTGTAGGGGGGGTCCCTCCCACGAGACAATTTTTATGATTTTAACATGTAAATGAAGCATTCTGGTGCATTCTGACAAGAAACATTTTGCTTCAAGTAAAAAAAAAATTAATAAAAAAATAAATAATTTATTGACGCAATTTGATTCAATATTGATTAAGTTGGGGCCTATCAGGTACAGTACATAGTACAAAAATATCTCTCAACTAATGCTGTAAACCATAAGGAACCCCAGTTGATACGTCATTCTAATATTAAAGATTAAAAATTATTTTTTTACTTTTTACTTTTTTATATTTGTAGACTGCTTATATTTAAATCACACATAAGGAAGGTTTTATAATAACGTTATAATACATTTTGAATGACATTTATGTTTCTACTGTGCATTATCTGATAATATGCATTATCTTTCATGTCAAATTCTTACATTTGATCATATTCAGTTTTAATAATAAGGGCTGTTATCAATCCAATTAAATAAGTTACACTGCAAAATTACAACTGTAATAAATAACTGTATGAGACTGATGTTTAAACAAATGGAAAAAAAAAAAGAAAAAATCAAATCAATGATACTTTTAAACATGAAACTAAACTAGTGACCGTCTTAATAAATGAATCATTGAGTTCTTCATTAAACGATTCGTTCAAAATGCTGAATCATTCAATCACAAAACACCGTGCTGAGTATTGCTTTTCTTTTGTAACTATTTTCGTCATTGAAATAGAACAAAAACAGTCAATATTGCATCTAAATTTTAAGTGACTACGTATTACCTAGGCTACTTGTTTATTCCATTATTCAATGTAACATTTGCAAAAGTGATAATGTTGAGTAGAACAGCTCCCTTAGTCGTGTTATGTTACTTAACTCTATCATATATTATAGATATTCTGTGAACGCTGAGGTGCTACAGCGCTCTGTCACATCACAGAGCGCAGATAAAGATCGTGACAGCTCGAGAGACGTCTATGGTCTCACTCCAGTCTATATGAAATTAGCCAATTTCCAATTTTTATTGTATACGCACTTTCACTCATCGGATCTACACGATTCAAATAAATGACATATTTTGTTTCAAAACGGCGAATATCACCGAAAAGCGACTAGTTTGCAGGTATGGGAAGTGAAATAAATGTAGTTGAGAAGAAAGAGCCCACCGAGGGTTTTTCTAGGGAGCCTCGTACCTGTAAAAGGACCACTTGAGCAGGAACTGGCGCGCGGCGCGAGGGAAGCTGGGGCTGCCGTCGTAGGGTTTCAGCACCTGGTTGACCACGTTATCCAGCCAGGCGGCCCACTGATCCAGAGAGCTCTGCTGCTGCAGGGTCACCTTAAAGTCTTGCTCCAAACGCTGGACCACACTCTCATCACACTGGCACACCCAGGACGCCTGCTCCTGTGACAAACACACACACACTCAGAGTGAGCAGAGAACGAACACTCACACCTCCTTATAACCTCCATGAACCTGAAGTGTTTCTGATGTTCCAGCAGAAGACAGACCTGCACGTTAGCGAAGTCCACTCTGTTGAGGTCGCTGAGCATCTGGTTGATCTGCGAGGTGTTCTGCAGGACGGCTCGAGCCGCCTGAGCCAGATGATTCAGAGAGGTGTAACGGCGCAGGGTCTGCGCAAACGCACTCACTACTGCAGCCTGCGCAGACGACAAAACCGCGTGAGCATCAACACAAAAATACCTAATCCTCACATCCTGTAAGGTCAGTCACCAAGGCACAATCCACAAGCATACACGTTAACCTAGCTATTTTTTAACACAACCCTCCAAATGTTTGGGGTCAGCAAGATTTTTTTTTGTAATTAATACTTTTATTCAGCAAAAGTGCTTTACCTTACATGTACTTACTGTAGTAATAACAAATTATGCATAGTTACATTCAACTAGCCCTAAACCAAACCTGGTAAAACTTTATTTTACAGTCCTGTTCCCCATTATACATACTGTGTAATTATCATAGAAAGTGCAGTAACTGGATAATAACTAGGTACTAACCCTGAACCTACACCAAAACCTCAACCCATGTAGATACCTTATATTACCCAGTACTTTTTAAGGTATCTACATGGGTTGAGGTTTTGGTGTAGGTTCAGGGTTAGTACCTACACAAAAACCTCAACCCATGTAGATACCTTATATTACCCAGTATTTTTTAAGGTAAATACACTGTAAGTACATGTAAGTGTACGTACTGTAAAATAAAGTGCAACACCAACCCCTAACTCTATAGTAAGTACATGTTGTTAACTATCATTACTCAGTACTTAAGTGTATTATTACACTGTAACAAGATAAAATGTAACCAAATATTTATATTTCAAATAAAAAAAATGCTCTTTTGAAATTAAAAAAAAGAATCGAAAAGTATTAAGCAGAAGACCCGATTTCAACATTGATAATAATACTAAATGTTTCTTGAGTACCAAATCAGGAAATTAGAATGATTTCTGTGGGAGCATGGGTAACACTTTAACTAATGTTAACAAATGAAACATTACTGTAATGTAATAACTAACACGACCTAACAATGAGAAATACATTTGTTGCCATATTTATTGATCTTTATAGTCAGTTAATAAAAAAACAGCTGTTCATTGTTTATGTTAGTTCGTAAATCATTAACTAATGCAACTTTTGATTTTAATAAAGTATTAGTAAATGTTGAAATGAACATTAACTAAGATTAATAAATGCTGTGGAAGTATTGTTAATTATTAGTTAATGTTAGCTAAAGTAGTTAACTAATGTTAGCTAATGAAACCTTACTGTAAAGTGTTACCAAAAAATGCCATCCCAGGAATAAATTACATTTGAAAATGTATTAAAATAGAAACAGTTATTTGAAATCGATAATAGAAATTATTTCACAACATTAGTGTTTTTACTGTATTTTTACTGCTTTTGTGATCATAAGGTACTTGTTTCAAAAACATCAAATCTTACTGACCCCACACTTTTAAACAGTAATAGTAAACAGTAGTTTTTGAGTATCATTATTATAGAATTGCATTTTTTTTTTTTTTTTTTTTGGCATTTTAGAATTTCTTACATTAATAATAAACATTATAATTTAATTTTTAATACATTCATTTATTTATTTTTTTATTTATTAGGGTTTTTAGAATTTCTTCTTCTTGGAATTGTGTCTGCTTTAGCCAGCTTTTCAGCAAATTTCTCCTTTAAGTTAAGGTCAGAAACACACACACACACACACACACATACCTTAGTGCGGACAATCTCCTGTGGGAAGTCAGTCATGGCTGAGGTCAGCCACCCCTCTAGACTCTTAGCGAAGTTTCTGATAGCTTGAGTGAGAGTGCCTGCAAGGATCACATTTCCCATCAGTCATGCACTCAAACATTCAGCCCCACAATACAGCAGCAACACTGACCCTGGAACAGGTCACAGTAAGTGTGTGAAGAAGTAGAAGAAATACTAACTGGGAACAGGTCGCAGTACATCAGGGATGAGAATCTCCACCAGTGCCTGATACAAGATGTGATCACAGCTCCTCATCCACTGTTTGATTGGTTCATATTTACACAGAGCGATCAGCTTCTCTCTGGGGAATCCTGGGATGTCCTCCACATCCTCTTCACTGCACAATATACCAATACATGTTCATTCAGACAAGAATTCCTTCGTTTCAAGTGTATTAAGATAAACAGCAAAACTTACTTTACTTGATTGCAAGTAAAAATATATGAACAGGTTGCATCTTTTAAAATAATAGATTAACATTAAAATGTATAAAAAGGCCTCAAAGTTTCACTCAGAGAGCGCAATACCAACACTACAGTTAAAAAATCTGGGGTCAGTAAGATTTTCTTTCTTTTTTTTATAAAGAAAATAATACTTTTGCTCAGCCAAGGACACTTAAATTGATCAAAAGTGACAGTAAAGATATTGATGTTACAAAATATTTTTTGTTTCTGTTTTTAAAGAATCAAAGGATCCTTAAGAAAATAGATCATGTTTCCACAAAAATATTAAGCAAAACAACTTTTTTTAACATTGATAATAATAAGAAATGTTTCTTGAGCACCAAACTAGCACTAGATTGATTTCTGAAGGATCATGTCACACTGAAGACTGGAGTAATGATGCTGAAACATTGCAAGATTACATTAAAATATATTAAAATACAAAACAGTTCATTTAAATTATAATAATATTGCACAATATTACTGTTTTCACTGTATTTTTGATCTAATAAATGGAGCCTTGGTAAGCACAAGAGACTTCTTTCAAAAAGAAAAAATTTTTAAACTTTTGAACAGATGAAAAATAATATATACACATACATACACACACAATACTAATACACTACAGGAATGTCCTTGACTTTCTATGATGAATTTTGCTCAAAATGAAAATCACAATTTAAAGATTTCTATACACTTGCAGATTTGACTGTGAGAACACTGTGTAAAGGTGTGTATGGATATAGCACCTGTTAATGGTAGTGGCTCCGTCACTAGATGGCGCTGTTGAATACCAAAAGGTCTGCCATAGCTTCTCTATGAGATGGAACTGCAAGTTCATCACTACGTCCAGAGTCGCCTAACAGAGAGAAATCAGGGTTATAAGCAATGTTTAAACAAGCTTCCATGAATTAAAACACTCAAACAGCAAAACGGTTCCTCCTGATATTTCAAAGGCAAGTCTTATATGCCACTATATGCTTTGGAACAAAAACACTAATGTGTGAAGTCGATTTTTGGGCTGTAAGAATATCTTGAGAAGCTCCTATGCGAGTTATAATATCATTTGTGAGATGAGTGCGCTCCTTTATTCTGAGCGCATGTCTTTCCTGTTGGCATATCAGACAAACGAGATCATCTGAAGTGCGGCCCACTCACGACATCACCGTCCATCTCGCAGTTTAAATGATGAAAACAGCCAGTGCTCATTCAGAAGCACCCATCTTGAGAGCAATCCACCTTCTTATATAAACAGTTTAATAGTTACACAACACAATCCACATATAGAAACTTTCAACTACATCTTATATTCTGGTTTATGTCCAAAAAAAGGAACTTTAGTCGGTGTGGTGGGGATGGTATTTCAGCGAACCCTGACATGCAGAAATAAAAGTAGGTGTTGGTGCTTTACTGAAGAGCAGAAGTGAGAGTGTGGTGAGTTCGCTGTGTGTTTGTCTCAGAGTGATTCACACTCAGCTCTCAGATTCTCCTCGATGAGGACACACTCTTGTATCCAGTTACACGGCCCCCCCCCCCCCTCTCCAGCCCTTGCCGGTCACATGCTATGTTTTGGCAGCCAGGTCACCATGGCAACCTTGTTTACCGTTGCCCCGGCAACAGTTTAAACACAGCACTCCAAAACAAAAAAAGAGAAAATTCTCTTTCCTGGACAAACAAGCTTTCGTACCTTAGTCGAAAGAGAGGAAAAGCACTGTAGTCTTGCATCTAGAGGACAAGTCGATGATTTTTTAAGGGTACTGCACTTGTGTGAACTCTAAAAAAAATATCTGTTTTATAAACTCACATCCTATCTCAGGCAGCACTAAAAGTGTAGAGCTCTGACTTCCTGAAGTGTATCAGCACTCTACACCAACTTATGAGTTCGAAGAGCATAATTTAACACATTCAAGTGATTTTGGTCAAATGAAAATGGATATGTTGAGCAATTTCACATCTTTCTCTCTTTTTCAATGCCTGAAAAGCACTGGAAATTTTAGCGCTAAAAATGAAGTTAGTGCAAAAAATGAAGAGTGACAGGAAATTTTGGTGTTCACTTTGTTTCTATTTTTAGCCCTGTCCACTGTGAAATCAATTAATCGCGATTAACCACAGCTTGAATTAAATCGCAACATAACATTTTGTAAATATATTGTACATACATACATCATATATACGTGTGTTTGTGTGTGTGTACTCAAATATATTAAAGGTGTAACGGTTCAAATTACTCATGGTTCGGTATTTATCATGATTTTAGGGTCACGTTTTGGTATTTGCTATATTAAGGGAAAAAATTACTTCTGTCAAATGAAAATCAAGAAAATAAGAACAAGATTTGTTGTTTGTTTAACAAAAACAGACAGCAGAAGGAAAATTAGGAAAATTAGGCTGCTGTCACTTTAAGATACAATGCACGGATCCATTATACTGATACTATACACATGTATGCCCCTGATACAAAAATAAAATAAAAGTTTGTAAATATATAATATGTGTGTCACACACATATATTATACATTTACAAACTTTTAGTTTAGAAGCGATTAATCATGATTCATTGATTTGACAGCACTTCATCAAATATGTTCTGACTGCTTGTGATTGTGTGGTGTTGCACAAAGCTTGTCACTGGACCCGTTTATAACAATATTAAGAGAGTGAGTATGAAAGATATTCAGAATGCGAAATCATTTCCATTTGAATGGAAGAGGTCTGAGTGAACCTGTTCATGTTTCAATAAGACTCTAGTGTGGTTTTGCAGAAATCACACACTTGACTTTTATGCTTTACCAGCAACAAATTAACTTATATTTTAGTAGCGAGGAGTAGGTCAAGATCCACAGATGGGCACAGACGGATGGCAAAGATCCTGCTGGATGAAAGGTTGATTGGGAAGACTGAAAAATCCTAGTCTGAGGGATGAAAGAAGCCCTGGAACAAAAAGGTGTGCAGTGGACGGGGAGGGACAGAAAGAGAGATGGAGAGAAAGAGCGCTCGAACATGGCAGAAATGACATTAAAAGTGAGTGCTGGGAAATGAAGATGGGTCGAGTTCATATGTCAGAATATTGAGAGCAGTGCTTCACTCCGACTGTAATGAGACCAGCCACATTCTGAAAGTAAAACTCAAGAATACTTAAAACTAGGAACTCCATCAGCAGAAAGTAGGGAGAAGCAAAGCAGCGGTGAACAGAAATTAAGTGCCGTTTATTCTTCCATTAAAACTGAAAGTAAAACCTGAAAGTAAAAAGAGGGTGTTGCAATTGAAATTGTTCTATACAAGGTTTCTGAATTTAAATCGATTATAATATTTGCTTTCTTTTGTTTAAGTACATTTTCTAATTCGATGAAGCAAAACATGGGAAGAGAAGACATCTAATCTACTCCGAAGAACAAATCTCAAAACACTCCCTTTTCCAGCACACATGAAATAGAGTGAATTTAGCACTGGAAGCAACTCCTTATCAACCAACTTCTGGAGATAACAGACACAGAGAACAGAAATGTTTTTTTTTTAAAGCACCATCAATGCACTATGCTTATTACAACATTATTTTTATATTTGATTTAGAAAATGTTTTAAGTCAAATTATTATAATAATTATACAACTACCGTTCAAACCGTTTAAAGTTGTATAATTATACACCTACCATTTTTTTAAAAGAAGTCTCTTATGCTCACCAAGGCTGCATTTATTTGTGAAAACTGTAACAATGTGAAATATTTTTGCAATTTAAAAATACATTAACATAGAAAACAGTTGTGTAACTATTCCCGTGAAGGCAAAGCTGAATTTTCAGCATCATTACGCCAGTCTTCAGGGTCACATGATCCTTCAGAAATCATTCTAATATGCTGATTTGGTGCAGAAGATACATCTCTTAAGTTTCTTACATTTCTTAAGCGGAAACGCTTAATATTTTTGTGGAAAACATGGACAGCCATACTGGGGTTCTAGCGAACTCTCAGGCTGTTCTGTTTTCAAAATCCTCAGAAATCACAGGACAGAATTAAACAATTATAAAATGTGTAAATCTGATGCAGTTAACACATTAAATTCAACAGAGACTGTGTGACAAATATTCACAGGTTGTGAAAGAACATTGTTCATACAAGGTCATTCTCTGAGAGATGTTGCAGGTGCTTGGTTTTCCTTATTCTAGCTGCCCGTAATAACAAGGCTCACATTCATGATGGAAAACATGTTGATATATTGTTGCAAGAAAACAGCCTTGGGTAGATTAGTGTAACTATTTGCTGTGGTATATTTCATTCATTATTGTATTTCTTTAACATTCTCATTATTCCATTATCATACATTTTTATGTACTTGATATGTACTCACATTCTGATGAATTCATTTACATATTTTATATTTTACTTTATATTTTTGAATTATTAAATGATTTGAAGTTGTTGTAATAAGCATATAATATCAGAATTTACATTTCCACTGGTATAAGGAATAGTTTATCTTTGCCAGGTGTCTCTATTATTTTCTAAAGATAGCTGTTAAGAAGTTGCCTCCTTTCCACGGACCCTGTGAAACACACTGGGTGCTCTCATTATAAAGGAAGTAGGAATGCACTGATACGAAAAATATGTCCGATACCGATAATTCTATATATATGAAAGCCGATAACCGATATACTGGCCGATAAATCTAGATCCAAGTTTTGTGTGTAATTTTTGAAAGCCTGATTACAAAAACAAAAGTCTCACCATTAAAATCCATGTTGCAAGCACATAATTATAATAATGTTCTCATTATAATTATAGCCTATATGACAGACTTGCACTGCACATGTTGCACTTAACTGTATTTTCCTTTTTTGAAGTGATTCCAATCATATTTCAAGCAATTCAAAACCATCATGATCATCTGAAGTGTCTCAGCTGAAGCTGAAGGAAATAACCCATTATTTATCGGCTTTAATATATCGGGCACATTTTTTTATTGGGTCAATAACGATAGGATTAAAAATTAACATATATCAGCCGATGCCGATATGGTGGCCGATATATCGTGCATCCCTAAAAGGAATCAACCTCTATTTGCAAATTTGCTAAATTTGGAAAAAAACAACAAACAAACAAACAAAAAAAACAGAGTAGTACCTCACAGTGAATCCTGTAGTTGCTCTGTAGATTTTTAACATCGTTCATGCTGATTGGCTCGGGCAGAGGACACGAGCCCAGATCAGGTGAAGGGAAGGGGGGAAGGACGTGAGACACATCTGCAAAAACACGCAGTGTTACCAAGAGCGAGAAGTAAGACTTGAAGCTGGTTGTGTATGCATTCAGATGTTTTTGATGTGCTTGTAGGTAAATTCGATTCAATTCTATTAAATGTAGAAAAATGTATAATGAAGAAAAAGCCTGCACTAATTACGGCTTTGCGATTAATCGTAGCTGATTTTCGATTTCAATTTTGGCTTCCAACGATTATGAAAACATTGAAGGTAAAATGAGAAAATCGAGGTAAAATGTTCATTGCAATCCTTCCAATGCCCTTTCCTTTCCTTCATACACTTTCGTTCCTCCCTAAAAGCCCAAACTTAACATCCAAACCAGACATATAAGTAAGTGTTGTAAAATGCAGTCTACTGTTGCTAAACCGCGAGACGTGTTTGATATTAAACAGTGTTATTAAAAGCGCATTAAAGGGATGGTTCAGAGTAAAATCAACCTAGGGTCCTTTTTACCATGACCTCGAGCCAAACACCCCCCCAGAAGCCTTTTTTCCCTTGGTCGAACATTATTAAAATTAGAGCTTATTTAGAGATATCAGCAAAATGGCTTAGTGCAGGCGCTAATGGAACCTAGATTGTATCTTGTAAATTACCCCACTAATAATGCCCAGAATGGTACCAAACTTCTACAGTAGTACAAATAGGTACTGTACTTATAAAACAAGGCATTGGAAAGTTTGTAAGTACATCAGTTTATTTAAATAACACTTGCCTGATGGCTAATGCTACCGCTAACCCGGACGTCGAAGTCATTTCAGGGGTTTGGGAAAAGCATGTAAAAGTCCTGGCATAAAGCGATGCATAAGGATGTAGTGTAAACTTTCCAATGCCTTGATTTATAAGTACAGAACCTATTTGTACTATTGTAGAAGTTTGGTACCATTCTGGGCATTATTAGTGGGGTAATTTGCAAGATACAATCTAGGTTCCATTAGCGACTGCACTAAGCCATTTGGCTGATATCTCTAAATAAGCTCTAACTTTAATAATGTTCGACCAAGGGAAAAAAGGCTTCTGGGGGAGGGGTTGGGGGCTCGAGGGCTCGAGGTCATGGTGCAAAGAACCCTAGGTTGATTTTACAGAACCATCCCTTTAAGCCGCAAAAGAGACACTGTTCCCCCGCTTTCTGTGAACGCGCTTCGAGTCGGATCTGAATGCCGATAAGCAAATGGGCTTCGGGTAAGCGCCTAAACGTGTACACACAAAAATGTCAAAATGCCTTTTTGGAGAGTATTCAAATAAACACAGTTGGTTATGTCTGCAGTAAACACACACAGGTAAGGAAGAATATGCATGTGTAACAGTATATTGGATCCGTGCATTAGCTTTTAAAGTGACAGCAGCCTAATACTATATATCTGCTGCAGTCTGTCATTAACAATAATCAAACAAAAATTACCAAGGAAAAAATCTCACTGATCTTGACTGAATAACTTAAGTAGCTTTAGGGCCCTATCTTACACCCGGCGCAATGCAGCGCCAAGCGCGATGCAAGTGTTTTTTGCTAGTTTCAGTCCGACGCAGTAATCATTTTCACGTCCTGCGCCACGTTATTTAACGCCACGTCCTGCGCCCATGGGCGTGCTGGTCTGGTGTTCAGGCACATTGTTGGCACGTTGCTATTTTGAGGCAACAGAAATAGACTGCGCCATTGACCAACTGAAACCTGGTCTTAAGTCAATGGCGCAATATTTTTTTTTTGTTATTTAAAGAGCGCGTTAGTAATGTGCGCCTATAGGCCTATTAAACACACAGGGATGCACGTACAGCAGCACAGAAACATGCCAAACATTTAAAATAAAAGGATCACATTGACCAAAAATAATCGTGATTATGATTTTTACCATAATTGAGCAGCCCTAGTACTAATGTATTAAATCATATATTAATGTATAAAAAGTCATGGAGGAGGTTTACCAATATACTGCTGGTGATGCTGGCTCTGGGCCGCCACGCTTTGCTCAGGGGTGCTGGACGAGTGCTGGGAGCCGCTGTTCAGACTGTCACCCATCCCATCCATCTTGTGAAAGGGCTTAAACCTGGACACAGGAAATACCAACAGAATGACTTAATGTTGAATTCACTACAGGGGATTACAGATGATATGACTAAGCAAGAGAGAGAAGATAATTTTCCATCAGGCTGCAGAGCCAGTGTCCAATCTGAAGGTGTTCTGTGCTTTTCCAATGGCAAAAAATTCTGATAGTTTTGAACCTGAATCACGTCATAAGCCAGATGTCGGCATAATGTTTTAAAAAGAAAAAAATAATTGAATAAAAGGACATTAAAATGTATTTTATTTAGAAAAATCATGTGTGAATTGATCAATAAGAATGATTATTATTATAAATATAATTTATTCCCTATAAAATTCTCACAACTGCATCAATTGCAGCTAGCTGTGGCATACATGATTTTTTTAATAAATTAATAAATTAATAATTAATTTGTAATGTTTAAATAAGTTCGCAAAACCCACACTGGGTTTTCTGTGTCTGAGATAAAACTCGGTCTGCGTGTCCATCTATTCAGCCAGTGTGGGACAGAATTAGACATGGATTTAATTAATCAAAGAGGGGGGAAGAATCCAGATCTCTAGCAGGATCTGAACAATTGAGTAAGACATGCACACAAACACAGGATGTGTGATCCTGATGGCAAAGAAGTCTGGGACATGAAGATTGCATGCCAGTGAGAAGGAGAGAGAGGGGATGTTCATTTCACCTCTGTTTCTGATGGACAGGTTGTTGTCTCATTGCCATGTACTGCGTGTCCTCCTGCAAGCGGTTGAGAGGCGAATCAGGCTTCAGACGAATGCCATAATAATGGTATTTTGAGTTCCCCCTGAGACACACATGCACATAGACAAAATGAGTGATCACATTTTTTTTTCCCCAGCAACAACACACCACAATTTGAGACTGAACGTCATTTATTTCAGACCATCATCTCATGATCATTCTTTAGGTATTAGATGAGTGTCTGCAGCAAATCCACTCAGCAAATGTTCTTCTCTGTGCTGCTGTGGTTTGGAGACTGGATTGTGCTTTTCTTTTGAGAGTGGATAAGCTGTAAAAGTAGTTTACAGCTTATAGATTTATAGTTTATTGATTAGCTGTATTTGTGGGGTGTAGTCTTATAGAGTTTCCTTTGTGACTTTTTATTCAATCAAACATACTGTGTTTGAGAACAAAAATATATTGCAATTAAAAAACAAAAGTTTGCAAATAAAAAGCTGTTTTAATTATAAAAATAAAGTAATTGATAAGAAAACTCTTTAAAGTGCAAGTACCTATTTGTTTTTCTTTGTGCAGTTTTCATCACGCATGTACAAATTTGCTCTGTTCTGCCGTCACTTGCATGTTGAAAAGTTTTGAATTCAAGTGAACCTGCGTCTCAGTGGGCGGCATCTAAGCACCAGAATGAAAGACCTGTTGCTATTGGTCATTCGCGTTTGGCACAGTATTTTGGCCACACCCACTGCCTGGTCCCACCGTGAGATACACATTGTAATGCCCTAACAAAATATCAATTTTGATCATTATTTACAGTAACAAGTTTATGGACCATTAATGTAACTTAAAATAATGCAGCTGAATAAGCCAAGTCATTTCAGTGCAGTCTTTCAAGAGAGCATTAAATATGACAATGGCTGATGAGACACTAATGGAATTCAAAGTTTTATTATATTTCACTCTACCAACCTGTTTTATGAACTCTTGAACTCTAATCAGCTGCTCTATTGCAATTTCTGCCCAGTCGGCGCAGACTTTCACAGCCATGTCCTTTTGATCCTAATATACATTTGCCCACATTATCAAATGTCTTTCTAGAAAACAAAACATTTATGACCTAATGTAAATTATTGTTGTCAAAATTCATCACGTCATATTATCGCACCTGCTAACAGGTGCATTATAGTTAACATTAGCACCAATCTACATGACAAAGCTCAAAACTCACTTTAAAACACCGAAGAGTCTTTGTACAAAATTATTGTGATGTAAAGTGGATTTATAATAAAATAAGCAGAAATACATCACGAAAACACCACACCTTCAGTATTTCTCATATCATTCTTTATTCTCATAAAAATACCGCAAATTAATTGAAAAACCTTCAGCATTTCTCATATAATTCTTTATTCTCATAAAAATACCGCAAATTAAAGGGGGGGGTGAAATGCTATTTCATGCATACTGAGTTTTTTACACTGGTAAAGAGTTGGATTCCCATGCTAAACATGGACAAAGTTTCAAAAACTAAGTTGTACGTTTGAAGGAGTATTTTTGTTCCAAAAATACTCCTTCCGGTTTGTCACAAGTTTCGGAAAGTTTTTTTCGAGTATGGCTCTGTCTTACGTAAGATAGGGCGGAATTTCCTTATATGGGTCCTAAGGGCACTTCTCCGGTAAGATCGCGGCCGCGCGCGCACTCGTAGACCAGAGCAAGAGAGTGAAAGCAGTTCGCCATCAAAGCGCCCTGCCCAGCTTTTGGGAAGTCAATGTCACCAAAGAAGTGTGTTTTTGGTTGCCAGGGCAAGACAACCCTGCACAGATTCCCAAAGAACCCAGCGTTAAGGAACCCGTGGCAGTTTGTTTTCCTGAGCATAAACGGAGTTGTGTAAGACTTTTGTTCCCTGCATTTCGACGATGATTGTTTTATAAACAAAGCCCAGATCTACGGATTTGCAGATCGTCTAATGCTTAAGGATCGAGCAGTCACAATGATAAAGGTTCGCGGTCGTGCGTTGGAACCGGACGGTGAGTAAAACTGTTTGTTGAACAAATGTCTCTGTGTGTTGTCACTAGCTTGGCGCGTTAGCACAGCTAAGCTTCGCCCACACGGCCCGCCCCCAGCCGCTCGTTTTTTTCCGGAAAGACTCGGTACAGCCTATCTTTATGTTAAAAATTTAATAAAACAAAATACTTTTTGGAGATATGAAGGATGCAATATTACTCTATAGGTACTCAAGATTAACAGGAGATTGAGTGAAAATGAGCATTTCACCCCCCCCTTTAATTGAAAAACACATCAAAACAATATAATCGTCTATTTATTATCTTCATGTTTCATCTGTACAAACATCTATTTCTATCTGTTATTTATGTAGCGAGACAGAATGCGGAAATTTACAGGATTTTCGTCATAGAAGGGTGCGAGTTATGACCACGTAATATAAGTGACAGATCAGTAGCGAATCATCTGTCTGAGTCATTTGACCCGGAACAGAGGCAGAGCCAGTGAGTGAGCGCATCAGATCTCATAATTTAGTTATTTCTAAAGAAGTATGAAGTAAACATGGGAATCCAATCCAGCAAATTTTTTTTTTTCTAAATGTGCACACTTTTGGACTAAAAGCCCTAATAGACATTGTTTAAAGCAATCACAAAGAAAACGGAGCAGACACGATTGAATATGCATGTCTTGTTATTTCCTTTGAAATATGACAGCAGAACAGAGAGCAAATTTGTGCGTGATGAAAACTGCACAAAGAAAAACAAAGATTTACTTGCACTGCAAAGAACTTTGTTATCAGTTACTTTATTTTTGCAATTAAAAGTCTTAAGAAGCTTTTTTGTTTGCAATCTTTTATTTTTTTAGCTAGAATAGAATTATTTTGGCTCTCAAAACCATTTTGATTGATTGCATAAAGACACAAAGGTAATTCTATATAGTCTGACCTGGTGCCAAGTCGGCGTGTGCGAAGGCCCATGAAGACAGAGCGGATGAGTTTGCCAAAAGAGGCGGCATTAACTGGATCCAGTTTTTGCTCCTGACAGTGTCTCAGGTAGTGGTTATACAGAGAGCTCCGCGGCAGACTCACTCCCTCAGCCGTCTCATAATTATCCAGCAACCACTGCAACTGTACACACACGAACAACCAATGAATAAAACAGTATATACTCAAGAAAGCTTAAATTCAAAACTATAGCATAAAACAAAACCACACATAACAGAACACTTCTGCATACATACTGTATGTTCATATTCATTACCAAATTAATTTGACTGATAAAAAGACCGTCATGGGATCTGCACACTTTCACATTTTATTGCACAGAGAGTAAGGAAATATGTGGAAATCTGTTGATTTAAAGGGATAGTTCACCCAAAAAAAATAAAAATAATCTGTCATCATTAATTCACCCTCATGTCATTTCAAACGCATCTGACTTTCTTCTGAGGAAAACAAAGACATTTTGAAGAATGTACTGGTCATTTATTTTCCAGTGACAGTGACTTGAACTTCAGAATCCGATCAGTTTTATTTGTGAATTAATTTAGGCGGGTTTTGTGCAGGGGATAATCGGATTCTCTGAAAAGGTTCAAAGGGACTCAAACAATGATTTGTGAATGTGCTAGGAGAGCTAATGAGAGCTAGGGAAGACATCAAGAAATTCCGTAAATACATAAATTTTTCTGTTACTCACACAAAGCTATTGTATTGTACATTCTTGTTTTTATTGCACATTTGTTTTCTACAGAAGAAAGTCACACAAGTTTGAAACAGTGTTATTTTAGTTTATTTATAAACTTTTATAATTTTTATCAATATATTGAATTACGTTTTATTTTATTTCATTTCATTTTAGTTTGTTTTAGTAATTTTGTTATGTGCTTTTGACATTTTGACATTTCTATTTAGCTTTCATTTATTTTTTATTTCAGTTTTAGCTATAGTAATTTTAGAACTTATTTTATACTAGTGCAAAATGGCCGTGCAAAATCAGTTTTTGTGTGTGTTTTTAGTAATTGTTGGTTTGGTGTGTTTGAGTGCTCATTGTTACAATTACACAGAAAAAGTGACATTTTTATTTGTGCATGGTAGAAAGCACACAGTGAACTCTGAAAAAACGCTATGCTTGAGCAGTTTGTGAATAGGCTACTACAAGTGATGCCCGTGAAAGAGACTGTGAACGCATTGAATAGGAATGTTTAGTTGGTGAATAGCATAGGCTACTATTACACAGTAGCGATAACGTTAAGCGTACCAGAATGAAATATAATATTCAGAAGTAAACAGCATAGCTGACTTACAGATTCAGTTAACATCCACAAATGAATAAGCGTGTCGATTCAGGGAGCAGTGCAAAGTGCCCGTGCAAAATCTGTTTTTGTGTGTGTTTTTAGTAATTGTTGATTTGGTGTGTTTGAGTGCTCATTGTTACAATTACACAGCAAAAGTTCAGTGACATTTTTATTTGTGCATGGTTGAAAGCAAATACTGATACTGACATACAATAAATGTGGAAAATTGAACTACACGATTCAGGGAGCAGGCTACACAGGGAACTCTGAGAAAACGCTACTTAAGCTCCGCTGCTTTCTTCAACCCTCTCTGTCTCTGGTCCTGGGCTGTGCTCACTCAGTGTCAGTGTGAGAGGGGGAGCGGCCAGCGGCTAGAGCGGCAAAAGCCAGTGTGTGCTTCTTTTACCGATATATATTTAACGATATCTTTTGCATTTCTAATCCAAACAACGTCAAACTTGGCACTGCACTTACTCATGCCCGTAGCAAGACACCTGTCAAGTTTGAAATCCATCGGATTAACGGTTCGAGAGATATGCGAATAACAGACATACTGACTGACTGACAGACAGACGTTTCTGTAATTTATAGATAGATTAGTTAGTTGCTTGCCAAGGCTACATTAAACCATTTTTTATATTTTTAGATAACAATAACAACAGCATGAAGGTGAGTAAATGACAAAATTTCCACTCTTAGGTGAACCTTTTCTTAAAAAAAAAGTTATTTAAAAGAATGATCAAATTAGCCAAATATTTCATAAACATGTCAGGGGTGAGGGGTGTGTAGAACTTTGTGAATGAACGGCATTCAAACTCTGTGGGTGCAGATTCTGTGAAGGCCTCCTGACTTCTGAGGAACAGCATGGGAGAGGGAGTTTTAAACACTCTCAAGTCTACAGACTTTGAGGGAGTATTAATTGCCAATCTGTGAGGATCAAATAAGCCCCTCCACTGACACACTGATGTCATTGTTATATCAATCTCATCTCAGGGCTCACCCAAGAAAAGAATATATGAACATTTGTAAATATTCACTGCCTAGAGCTAAGGAGTCAGTCTAAAATACAATTAAAATGAATTCTTAAAATATTAAATCCTTAAATATAAAATTTGAGTGCTTGATGTTCAGGGGTAAATCTCACACATATACACAATGATCCCTGGGATGTTGAATGAATCAGTGGTGTAATGCAGGGGGTCTGAGGCGCTTTAAACCCAAAATACACAGAGCGAGGGGCTGTTCTGGAAAATGCATGCTCAGAGCAGCAGTGAAAAGCAAAGCGAAGAGGCAGGCAGGATGAACTAAGCCTTTTTTTCAGGATTTGTTCCAGTTTCAAGAAAGTTTTTTTCCCAGTTTGACTTACATGGCTGTTGAGCAGGCTGCTTTTGTGAGTGGCAATCCCTTCTGACTTTTGGAGGTTTTCAATCGCCATTTCAAGCTGAGGAAAAGTAGGAGCATGCAAGACAAACGGGGAAAGAGAAGGAAAAAAAAAAATGGAGGGGGTGGAATGTTGGGGGGGGGGGGGGGGGACAACAGAGAGGGAAAAAAGACACACAAAAAAAGAAAAAGGAAATCAGTCTGTTAGCTGCAGCCGGACTTTGAGCATTTCCATTACAGTCTGTCAGTGTTTGCAGCCACATTCATTATGGGTGGACAAAAAGCATGCAAATGTGAGGAACTTGGAGGGTTACGCCACTCTTCCTGTCTCTGCCTCATATATGCTAATGAGCTGCACACACAGGTCGTGAGGTCAGGCTACTCTCAAACACATGAGACAAACTCTCTAGCCACGTCTGAAATCACACAGTTAGCGGGGTCGTGACCTCTGTGAAGACACGGCCGCATTTGATGCGTGATGCTGAAAAAGCAGATTTCATTTGACTCAAATAAACATGTTTTTCTGCAGGTATTAGCCGGGGTCCTATAAGTTTCTGTTATTGCATTTATGAACCGGACTTGTTTCTTCCATAGTGGGTATGAAAAAAAAAAAAATACTATTTCAAAAGTTGGAATAAAGAGAATAAGGCCTGAAAAGAGATTGAGAAGAAAAGATTAGAGAGGGAGAGAAAGATATAAAGAGGCAGAGAGAGAGAGTGAGTTTTGGCAGAGTGGCAAAACTTATAAAGAGAAAGAGAGAGACAGGGTGGAAAAAAAAAAAAAAAAAAAAAACGGCATCCTTCCAAGTCTTTAAAAGGCTCCCGAGGGCTCTTGGCCAAATGGTAATGAGCCCCAGGGGTTGCTTTGTTTCGGAGGCCACTCAAGTGGCTGTGAAAACTGCTAAAACAAGGCAGTCGCCTCCTTAAGCCCTGTCCCTGTTTCCAGCCCACCTCATAAACTAGCACACTGTGGAAAGAAAGCTACACTCTGATGACAGTGTGTGTCATCTCTCCTCTATGGTGTATTGGTAATGGAGAAATGTGTTTGCATGATAAATCTGTGATGTTACTTTTTGAGAAATGCACGGAATTGCAAAACACTTTTGTCTTAAAGAACGTAAGAATCAACATCATGTGACATGCTGCCGATATCATCATTTTGAAAAAAAAGAAATAATAACTCTGTGGGAGATTTAAAGGGGTCACGACATGAGAAATCAAATTTCCCTTGATCTTTTGACATATATGAGATCTTTGTACCAATAAAACATCCTGAAAGTTTTGATACTCTTTCCTATGCAAATGACGTTAGCCAATCATAACAGTGGCCATTTACTGACAAGTCATAAAGAAATGGCCCTTTTTAAAATGGGAAGGGTCAAAATGAGGGCTGAAAATGATACATTTTCTGCATATATATTTGTTTTTTGTGCAAAAACTTTATTAACATTATAAGTGAACCTCAAGAAACATTAAAAAAAATCCATGTCATGACCCCCTTAAGCAGAAATGCAGCTAGTTATAAAGTTGCCTAAATTTCTGATTTAGATATTTTATTTCAATTTAGCTACTTTTCTAGGTAGGTAATCTACTAGTTATGCTTTACTGACTTGATTCTTAAGGTAAAGAGCCTCTTTCTGGTATCCTTGCACATCTCATGCAAAAGATACTGAGTTTATGGGCTATATGGTCATTGCAAAAACAATGTTAGTAAGTAATTTTATAAAACTAGTCTCATATTAATAATGTTTAGGTTTTGTAGCTATACTTAAAATATATGTAATTTAATGCTTATTCCACTGCAGTCCAGTCCCCCACAGACTTTCCTTGTACTGTAACCAATTTTTGTTGGATTTTATAACCTGAGGGATGAGTTGAAATTTGTTAAAATACATGATCATAAGCGTAACCCAGCGTAACATTGCTGTCACATCTTATCTAGACCATATAACAGTCTAACCATAACTTTCTATGATCTCAAAGTAACTGAGACTAAAAACTCCCCTCCCATGTCACTAGTGGAACAGTCTTGAGGGATTTCAGCACAGCGGACCGTACCATTGCAGATGAGGAGCGTGAAGAGTGAGAGGTGTGGTGGCGGCCGCTCTCCATCCCGCCGTGAATCAGGTAGGCACTGCCGCTGGAAATGATCTGACTGCCGCCCACGTCCATGGCGATTCCCACCATGCTGTGGGCAGGCACTCCACCCGCAGACGAGACAACAGTGGTAACCTGAGTTCCCCCCGCTTGAGAGTCGAAATAGTTGCTTCCGCTGCCCTGTCCATAGAGCTGGGATTCAGGGTTGTATGAGTATGCAGTACGACTGAAGGAACGGAGAATGACAGTAATGATTAGGGTTTAATGTAACCTCAACTTTCAAAGCACATCTTTTGACTTCAAATTTTCAACAGTCTTTAAAGTCCCCCTGTGGTGAAAATCTAACTTTGAATGTTGTTTATATGTCTATGAGGTGTTTTTAATATGCTTTAAGACAAATTAGGTGTAAATTCATAAGTCTCTCCTTAAAACTGCAGTGAACCAAAGACGGTCTCAAAAACGCGGTTTGAAATCGCTGGTGTTTCTGACGTCACAAACTACATTGTAACCAATCATGTCAACGAGTGGATCTCTGAGCTGGTGCGAGTGAGTGGAGGCAGGGTAATTTGCATATTCATAGAACAGGGTATACTAAATGAGGCAAGGGTGTAGAGTTACATTCAAGCTATTTTAAAGCATGAATAATTTTTTTTCAAGGAAAAAAACGTTTAATATGTCATTTTGGTGATCAAAGATTATTTTTAAGGGATAAAATTATTGACTACAGGGGGATTTTAAAAGCAGTTTTGATCTGATTCTGGACTCCATCTATGTCTGAATGAGCAACTTTAATGACCAATTAAAGGGCTCAAGGGGACATATTTTTAAAATGTTTGAGCAATTATATTAGCTAATTAACTACACAGTGGACATGAACATACAGAAAAACAGACCGAAAGCTGCTAGGGTTTTCAATATCGCTATGGTTTTCTGACCAGACATTAAAACACACAGTCAGCCATTATTAATCTCCCCCAAAAGAAACACTTTCCATAAAAAAAGCGTGAAGAATAGGGCCTGAAACACTTAAAAAGGCTCCCGAAAAATTTACTAATTTCCTTTTTTATTATGATCAAGCAGCCATTGAAAGTCATTAATTCGTCTTTCTGCCATGAAAAAGGGTCCAATATTATAAATTATGTTATATATTAAATATTAGTGTCTTACATTTTTGATTGAGTGTTACAAAAATCAGCCTCTGTACACAAAATGATGAACTGAACACAGCTTTGATTGACAGATTGATAGGTGCTTACATTGTGCCATTGGGGTAGACGGCCTCTGCACCCTCCACGTACTGCACCTGGGACTGGTACACATGCTGAACCTGTTGAACCTTCACACACACACAGAGAGAGAGAGAGAGAGAGAGAGAGAGAGAGAGAGAGAGAGAGAGAGAGAGAGAGAGAGAGAGAGAGAGAGAGAGAGAGAGAGAGAGAGAGAGAGAGAGAGAGAGAGAGAGAGAGAGAGAGAGAGAGAGAGAGAGAGAGAGAGAGAGAGAGAGAGAGAGAGAGAGAGAGATCAGACTGGAGCTAAATAACCACCGCAGGAGTTCTGAGATGTGTTAATGCAGATTCTGTAAGGCAAATGGGATGCACAGCTGTATGCAGGCTGCAGGCAGTAGGGGGCAGTGAGCACAAAGCTTCGCCTCAACAATCAGAGACGCCCTGTCGAACCGGGAAACTACTTATTAAAATATTAGTCGCAACAACCCAAGCGTGACGTGTGAAAAGTAAAGCATGCCTGCATTTCGGGGTTCTGACAGTACACTGGGAGATAAAGAGCTTGATGGAAAGACAAAGATAGTCACAAGAGAGTGAAAAAGATATGTAGAGAGGCAAAAGATAAGCCAGAGGTGTTGTGGGTCCTCAGGATGTGCAGTGAGTGTGCAGGGTTTGATTGACTGTACTGTGTGTAAGTGTGTGTGTGTGTGTGTGTGTGTACCTGCTGAGGGACCTGTTGCACTCTAGGCACTGGCAACTGCTGCACCTGATCTCCCTTCTGGGAAGAGCCGGTGGCCTGAACTAACACACGCTGCAGGTGAGGGACACACACACACACAAATGTAAAAAATTAGACCCTTTTCTCTTTAAAAGGTGAGGTGCGGAATCGTTCCGATGTTAGAATGCAATTATCCAAGTTTAAAGTCGTCATGAAACGGATGTTGCGATAGTCTTTTCTTCGCTATTGAGACGTACTTCTTGAATGAAACAAAAAAAGGGGGACTTGATTTTGTCCACTGGGAATTGATTGGATCGTAGGATACTTGTCATTTGCTATTGCTGTGATCTCATGTGAGTGACAGGTTGTCATTAAACACGTCATCAGAGAAAAGAAAAGATGTCGGTGCAAGAAGGACGGGAACTTACTTTTATTTTGTAGAGACAACTAAAGTAAGCCATTTTCGTGACAATGCAACTGTGACATTTCCAAAACTTCTGGCTCAACAAATGGTGTGAGCTTGGGTTGGGACAAACTGTTTGTCTAAATAATGGAAGGTGGGTGGAAGGGCGGTTTGTTAAACCAAAATACATTTAAAACATTTTGCACACATTTAAAAAAAAAAAAAGGCCTCAGGATCCTGAGAAAGATCACTGGAAAGTTTCGTATATACAAGTGTCGTCTTTGATCCAGACTGCTAGCACCACAAATGTTACGTACAGAAAGTCTATATTTCCTTCATCGCTGGTTTTCGTCTAATCCTCTACAGCTGTCCAGGGAAATGTGATGCTCTACTCAAAATATTAACCGAAATTACATAAAGACTGGTTTCTTTGGATGTGAGGTTGATCCAAACCCAACATCTCCCACAGCAGCACCACGCAAAGTCGCTGCTAATCATTTAAAGTGTCTCAGTGACAGATGAAGGGTGTGGGTGAGGAGAAATCTTTCATCGCTTCAGATGGATCCAGTGCATATTGAAAAGCATCTTTAGAGAGATTCAGAACGATGACAGTAAAGCGAAAGCAGCTCAGACCTTCATATTAAACTGCTTGTGTGGGAGGAGCTTCTTTAATAATTATGATGATGCTAATTTTGTGCATCACTGCTGAGCCTGCTTACCTGTTGCGAGGCAGGAACGGGCTGAACCACCGGCGCCTGGGCTGAAGTGGACGTTCTCAGCGCTACAGTGGACGCCGACTCTGAGCTGCCCTCTGACCGCTGCATGGTTCCTCCTAGTAGATGGTTATAGCATGTAGTATTAGTATGTGTTAATATTAATAATTAATACTGTAAGAATTCACTCATGATAATGTTTAAACATGCCAACAATTAATAATTTAAAGCTTTTATTTGAAAAAATGTATTATCATTAGTAGGTATACCACACAGTAAATTTTTTATTTGAACAAAATCAGTACAAGCTAAGAATATAATTGCGCAAAGCACCAAAAACCAATGAAGATGACTGAGAAACGAGTAAAAGATGACAATATATCACTGTTTATTCTTAAACACTAAGCATAAAGAATGTCAGGATCATATCATGACTAAAATGTCATCAGGACATTTGATTTCTGCTGATTTCGCCACATCAATCAATCAAATGAAGCCCCAACAGGTTGCGAGAGAGGATAAGAACAGCCCACTGAAATACAACTCTGCGCATGTGCCAGGAAAAGTGTGATACAAAGCGGCTTTTCACACCGTCTTTTCCGAAAGGATGAGGAGCTCAACCTAGCCAAGTCAGGCTGAGTCACCCGCATCCCCAGCAGGCCGCTCACCTCTGAACTCTATTATGGAGGAAAGAACAAAGGAGACATTAACAATCCCATCACAACCACAGCGCGGTTCAGTCGAAAAGGAATTGAGTTAGAAGAACCGAGTTTGTCGCTGTCGTCGAGATCCTGACGCAACTCTCCAAACTCTTATGGGCGCACACAACAACGGGAAAGAGAAGAAGAGAGTGACAAATACAGACCAGACAGCCTCCCACGGAAAAAAGATAGAATAGGAGGTGAGAGCAGGGGGACTTTGGAAAAAGTGGAAGGGCAGAAAAAACACTCACACCCCCCACCAAACCAACCATGAAAAGAAAAGAAAAAGGAGGTAAAAAACTAAAATGGCAATGAGGCTGGTCCCCCCCACCAGGACACTGATGATCTCCAGTGGTTGTTTGGAATGAGAGTCCGTCTCTAGGGGCTCCAATAATACAGCTGATATGAGGAAATTCCTCAATGCTTTGTAAACGTTTGTCGGTTGCTATGGTGAGGGATCCATGGCAACCATCCCTAACTCTACCACCCCCCTTCCCCTTGTGCTATTCTTTTTTAAGCTCACACACACAGGAACTTTGGAGTGCTGGAGAGACAGACAGACTCAAAGACGGGGAACGAGTTACAGGGGGGCAGCCGATCTCTGTACATCTAAATAAGCTCTTAACCAGTCCGACGGTGCATTTATCATTCCCACCAGTGTGCTCAACAGGTCCCAGAACTGCGTTTACGTCGTGTGCCTGCATTGATCCTGACCAATATGCAGCAGCAGAGACTGATCTGAGAGCTTCAAGAGACCCCTTGACTGACAGTTTGCTGTTAAAGTTTAAAACAGAGCAAAAGGCAAGCAATACGCTTGATTTCTGCAGGAAAAATGGATGCTAATTACAGGCACTTAAGGTTTTCCACTGGGAGTAGAGAATAAAGAATAAAAGCTAATTGTGTTTTCTGAGATTAGTAAAATAGAAATAATGAATTCTCAAGTGTGAAGCTCTATTCAAAGGTAAATTAATTGGAGAAAAACCTAACTGTCCTCATTTTCAGAAAATAAATGAATTGTAATGAAGACAAAGGATGAATCAGTTCAGTAAAAAATGCATGAACTCAGATGCCCTCTGGGTGTATAATATACTGCAGAAAGAACACTACAAATGTGCTTTTAAAAACCAAACAGCAATCCTGTGTAAATCCATTAAAATCCATGGTTTTTAAACCAACATTTCACAGCATGTTCCAATACCTTTCGAGTCCGTCTTGTTTTTTATTTTATAGAGATTGTTCAGAAATTTGAAGTCAATTTTACAATTTTATTACTTTCCATTAGTGATGCAAAATATTCAGACCGAAAATAGCTTTGTTACTTTTGATATGAAAAAGTCTCAGCTTTCAAATTCTGTCAATTTTTTTTAATGCTCTTTAATGTGGCGTGACAGATCGCTGTAGCCTCCTCAGTTCAAGCAGTAGCGCTTCCTCTTTACTACAAGTTATAGCATGAAATGTTGAAAGTAACAGTACTTACTGAAATGTATCAAGTCTCATGTTATCGATCAATCATTGCTTTTCAACTGCGGAAAGATGTCAATAAAACAGCTTGTAAACATATCACGTAACGCTGCATTTACCTCAGCTAAGCTATTCAATTAACTTAATAATAAGCACAAAAAAAAAAAAAACTCTAGAGAGGAGCATTTTGATAAATATATGCACCACATTACATTTTAATTTTTATTTATTTTATAATTTGTTGTCTTCATTATTTAATGTATTTCTGAATAAATCTGTCATGTTAACAAATGTTTAAATATTCATATTTCAACAACCAACTGATAATTAAATAATGAAAAACTTTATGTAAAACTGCCTTTACTGAGGTACTTTAATTTATATATGAGCGCTGAATGTTAAATAAATTTGATTAATTAATTGATTACAAAAACTTTCCCTTTCGGTTTTTGGCTAAAAACTTTCAATTTCAATGCATCACTAATTTCCAAGACTTTTCATTTGACGGTGAGGACTTCGTGAGGACGATTCAGTGAAGATTCAGTGTTGATATTGAACACCAGCAGGCCCAGATGTGTCGATTTGAAAAGGAATTCAAATAGATTCAAACATGTGTCAAGCGGGAACTGTGACAACTCTTATCAGTAGCTAAAGGCATAATCAAATTAGCTGTATATTTAAATCAACAAAAACTCAAGGAGTGGTGGCTGGTAGAGTTTTATGAATGACGTGGGTTCCAGTTCTGTGGAAATCTGTGGATTTGCGGGCACAGATTATGTGTGGGTGTAATCACCCAGTCATCACCAGGCTGGAAGTTTTCCAATTTGTTTACACCAGTTAGAAGCGTGTACATGGTCACAGTCATGCTTTCCAACTGGACTTGCAGGATCAGTCAACCGGAGTTATTTGGTTCAAATCCCACAGACTTTATCTAACGCTCACCTGAACCAGACTGGAAACACAAATCAGAACGTCAACAAGCTTCATCAAAACTCAGAGGGTAAATAGTTGAGTAGTAGAGTGTGCTTAGATCTTTTAAAAGAAAGGAATTTGCCTGAGGGGTGCTGCATTGGTTATAAATATGTCCTGGGCTGTCCCTGCTGCAGTTATCTTTGGAGCTGATTCCTGCCTACTGCTATTATTCGCAGAGAATGGGAGAGATCGCTCGCTTCGGTGAGAAATCAAACTTCAGCCTGTCAGTCTGAGTACTGAGCAGCGGTTCTCAACCAGCTTTTTCAAGGTCCAAAATTTGCATTAACTTGCATTGAGCGATTTTTCAAGTAAGGACTTAAATCGCAGTAAGATGCTTACATGACACAAGCAAAACTCTTCACTCCTGTTTACATGCATACTTTTCATAACTTACCATAACCACTCATCTAGAGGAGCTTCTTTCAATAAAATAGAGAAAGAGTAAAAGAAGGTTAGTTAAGGCCCTGATATACGTATAGATTAAGTTTGTGATACCTTTCCCGAAAAAGAAATGTGAAATACTAGCGCTGCTGGGAGATATTTTAGATGAAGATGTAAAAATGTGCTGCGCACTTTCCTCTCAATGACAAAATAAACAAAGAAAAGAACAGTGGTGAGAAAACAGCAGTTAAGAAAGCATCTGATCATAGTCTCATTGACATGTTTGCACAAGCTCTGCAATTTGCCATTCCTCTGAGGTCGCATCATGTTTATTAATATAAACAAGTATTTATATAGCACTCTATACAATAGATTGCTTTAAAGCAGCTTTACATTATAAAAATAAATAAAAAATGAAAAAAAACAGATTCAGTGTTGCTTTCAATTTAAAGTACAACTTTCTAAACTAAATGAACCGGAGATGATTTCCACATTCAAGAAAGTGGAGCTGCAGAGCACACCTAGCTATTATGTAAACGCCATGGGCCAACGATAGTTAACCAGCCGGAGCAAACTTTTCTGGAATCTTTGCTTTGGCAAAGCAGTTTCGAACTCCCGAATCAAACTACAAATTAATTTTGTGATTGTTCGAAATGACGTCACAGCAGTTGTTCTTCGATTTCGCTTGAAGTATATTGGAGTCGTTAGATGTGCACGTCACTCTTGTCTGAGCTCCAAGAAAAGGTTAGAATCCACACAAATTCCCCACCAGCAGCTACGGGCCGCACAAAGGCAGAAAACAGCAGGAGGCCCCCCGGCACTTTGGTGTGAAGACCGTGAGGGGCCCGTCCCGAATAGGATTCTGGTTTATTACAGTAGAGCAGAGACTCCCCGCCGCACAATACAAGCACTCACCTCTGCTCAACACAAATGAGCTATTAAAGACCGCCACAACATTGTGGCCATTTCCTTCTGTTCTCATTAACCTGAGTGCGAAGAGATGGAAAGCGAAATCCTCTCCTGGAAGTATGCTGGCAATAAACCAGGCCTAAATGACAAAAAAAACACAAAGTAATACCTGTGATTGAGGTTATTGTTGAGAAGAGGGTTTAGACACATCTGTCATAGACAGATTGAACTTAAACAACACTCGATCAGAGCAAAGCACATGCAGATGTTCAATTAAAAACAGGAGCCCACAGTCTTGGCTCTTGTTTGCACTGGCCCACATTGTTTGCAGAGCAACAACGGTTGCTAGTGGCAACACCGTCCACTCCCGTTTCCAGGAGCCTGTTGCTATGCAACCAACAGAATACTTCCCAAACCAAACAATGCCATCCCCCAAGTGATCCTTCTATCTCACATTAACCAGAAACTTAGAACAATAAATACATAAGCTATTACTCTGACCCTCTGGAGCGGAGGCAGGGACTCGGGAGGGGGGGCGGGGGGAGGCATGCGGTTATAGAGAAATATCTACAGAAAGCCGTACTTCAGGACTTACAACTTTCTCTGGTATGAGACGCTGACAGGGGCTGTTAAAGCCATCAGAAAGACAAAAAAAAAAGTAAAGAAAAGAAAAGAAAAGAAAAGAAAAGAAAAGCCGCCACAAGTCATGCTTGCACCGCAACACTCCAAACACAACAATCACTTTGTAAACGAAGCCTCAAATTACTTTTCCAACTAAATAATCCAGACGTTCATGACAGATTTGCAGTTTGGAAATAAACTCTGATTGCTTTTACGACACGCCGGAAGCTACGAACAGCCGTGCAATAAACCAGAGACACTTGTTGCCATTAAAGGGCCGTCTATACTGGACATCTGTGTCCAACAAGCTGGGCTGATGTTCCGCAGATACGCGCCTTTCAAACACAAAATGCTCCTACCACTTATGATATAGATAGACCATCCATCCAAACTAACTGCAAATATGAAGTGTGTTATTAAGTAATGGTGGTGTGTGTGATTCATAACTTTTATATACTGTATTTGCATACACAAATTTAAAGATCTGAGGCCAGGTAAGAGATTTCTCTAAGAAAGGCAGTTCTTCATATCTATTTCAATATCGTAATGACTGATCCACTGAGATTAAGGTTTGCAGATGGCAAGGTTGGGCTGAGGAAGTGGACAGTTTAAGTGGTCAGCTGGGTCCTCATGTGAGCCCCTCAAAACAAATCCCCCAAAATAGGCACATCTCCAAACCCTCAATCTTCAATTGCTGTCACAACCCTAGCCCATCCGTCGCCAGCACACCAAAAGCAAAGGGCTCTGCAGCCAGGGAGAATCGGTCGAGCGTTGCCATAGAGACCGTTTGTTCACACTTACAACTCCACAACCCCCCTCCTCCTCCTCCTCCTCCGGTAACCCTTTCCAGATTTCCGCACCACCCCCAACCCTGAGCTGAGGATGATTCCAAAAACGGGGAAATAAAGTGTTGTAAAAGAGAAAGCTTACCTTTGCAACATTTGCAAGAAGGTTAAGGACAACACTGTTAAATGTGTCTGGTTCCACAGAGATAACTGCCTTTTCTTTCAGGTTTCTTTTTTTATGGTGATGACAAACTGGTGGAACTCCAGTTTTTGTCGTCACACCACCTTGTTGCCCATAGTGATACAAAAACAGAGGACTGAGCTGTGAAAAGGAGTCTCTTAGAGCAGGTGTCTGTTTGGGGTGCGGAAATATACGTTCTGGTAACTACAGCAAGTGACACATGCAGGAAAGAGTTGTTCAGAAACGTGATGGATTCCAGTCAGACAAGTTACTGCTGCAAGCTTTATATTGCAACAGTGCAACAAGTTCTGGCTGGCAAATAAGAAGCTAGATTAAAACAAAAGCACTATTACATGCACAATTAAAATATGCATTTATATTTTTTTATATTATATATGTAATAAAATAAGTGCCATTTCTCTTTGAAAACCCTCTTCTGAAGACAGTGAGTGCCAAATGGCATCAGGTCAGCGCCAGCGGTAGCCAATATAGTCAAGAAGGAAGGAAGACAGAAACTTCCTAAAGTGATTCTGTCATGCCACATTGTCTCCACATTACGTCTACACCTCGACACTTGGATTTCAGAGTCACGTAGGCTGAGTAATCATTCTTTTGATAATCCACAAGAACAACATAGCCTTTACTCCATACCTTCTATGACTGATTTGATCTCATCTCAACAACAACTGGATTATCACACACCCTTTAAGATGTTGTTATGACACAGTGTGGTGATCTCTACCACTGTACGTAAAAAGCTTCTACATGTGTCATTGGTATTTATTTAAACTTGCTGATAATAGTCGCCCATTACCACCAAACAGGGAAAGACTGTCTATAGGCACATGAGACTTAATAAAATTTGATTTTGATCTGTCAGCACGGTTCAACACATGACAAATTCTGTCCAGCTCATCAAGCATCTTGCAAGTATCACATTATGTAATCCAATCCAATCACGTCAACGGCAGCTATGGTCAATCAAATGGGTGTTTCTCTGGATTGTGTGTGCCAAATATTCCAAGATAAGGACATTACATAAGAGAGATAGAGCAATAATCAGTTTGACCAATATTGTTTTACAGATATTCACAGATTTTCTACTTAAGGTGCAGTTACATTACTGTAATTTCAGTGTAATTTTGCAGACAAAAAAGGTCCATAATCTACCGTCAATGGTGCATGAAAAACCACTCGCAGAGATGTCACTTTGACTTTCAAACCAAGCAGCTTTCTGTTGGTCAGTGTGGCAAATTCACAAGACCAACTTAAACACAAGCAAAATCTGCATGAGGAACTTTTCTGCCAGCACGGGAAACTCCTGATCGTGCAGATTACCATTTAAACAGCTCACAAAATTTCAAATGTTTAGAAGCATTACACTTTTTTCAGTTAATTTTCTCATTAACAATAATTGCAATTAATAAAATATTCATTATGCATAATGTTTATTGTTGCAGTAGAATAATTTAGTTATCAATGTGGCAAAAAAAAAAAAAAAAAAAAAAAAAAATAGAAAGAAAACCCCACCTTAAGATTTGTTAAACAAGTATACAAGTTTCAGTCATGAAAATATTTTAATATGTAAAGTCCTATTGCTGCTTATCCGCATTTCCATACACCCATTTTCAAGATTGATATCTATGTGTTTACAAGCATCTATCTGATTCACACTGGGTTACCAAACAATGATATACCGAACAAAGGTGTGTTCTGTTTATGGGCATTACTGGTAAAAGTGATATCTTGATATAGAAATATAGTGTCATTTCAAGTCAAGATATCACATGACTAAGTCATCTGAATGATTCAGTCATGCCATTACTGGTGAAATACCGGTTATAATAAATATTAGGAGAATTGAATAAAATCTATTGTGAGTATGTGGTAAACTATATTTATTATAGTCCTTTAAACGATTGTTGCCCTGATTTGAAATTTACGAGAAATTTTAACTGGTTGTAACCTGCGTAATTTTTTTAATACACAAAAGGGAACAACCTGGATCTGTTGGAAGTTGATTCAATCCCGCCCCAAAGGAGCGCTCTGGGCTGCTGGGGGGGCAGAACGACTGTTTGAAAAGTTCTGCATACAATAGACTGATAGCAAAGAGGGCAATGAAGGAGTCAAACAAGGTTCAGCCCTCACAGAATCAACAAGCTCTCGTCTGGTGTCTATTCAGGTGCATAAAGAGGTATGAATGGGAAGCTGAAGTGCAAATCTGCACACAGGCATGGCTTGGGCAATGCATAGTAACTACAGAGATGTCAGCCTTGGCGGAAGAAAAGTCTTGAATAAATGCTCTTTTTTTCTAAGGGTCCGAGTGTACCGGAGTGAACTCCTCCAGGATGAATGAGAGGATGGATGGAGTCTGACGCTATAAAGTGTGCCAAACCTCATAGTGATGGATTTTAAACATAACAGAAGACAGAAATTGAGTACATTATAAATCTGGACTTTTTCAACTTAAACTAAATAAAGTAAATATTTAGTTTCAAGATGTTGTCCTAAATCACAGACGCTGTAAAAAGAACGTCAATGACTTGAGGTTAACATTAAGAAAACTGGAAAATGGACAGGAAAACACTAGTCGTATATTATGCAACAGTAAAAAGAGGGGACATTAGAGGGAATGTCCATCTCTCCAGACTAAGGCGAGAGAGAGGAGGCCATTGTGATGCAAATGTCACAGGCCAGTGTGCTGTTTGCGGCAGGAAATTTAATTAGCAGTTGTGGAGCTACGATACAAAGCAGGTGGAATGTAAAGAACGCTCAGACGAGGAGCGGCTTGAGACGAATTCGGGGGGGTTTGAACGCTGAGGGAGAGGTTCTTGTGAGCAACACATTTCAGTCTCAGACAAGTCTCAGCCTGCAGCTCAGACATCTCAACCAAGTCACCCGTTTCCTTTTTTCCCAAAAAGAAAACAAGGATCAGAGCACTTCGATTGCCTTTACTCATCATTTCATCATAGACCGGCTGGGCATGGGTTAGTGATACCGATGGCCGATATATCATAATTACACTATATCACATCACATTGTTTCATTTAAAGATTGTAAATTACACAAATATAACAATTGCAAAGTCTGAAGTTTGCTTTGTTTTGTGGAAATTATGGTTTAATAGGCTAGATATTCAAAGACTTAAAAGACATAATACGGTATAAATGCATATTTTATGAATATCAACAGTATATTAAAGTATTTTGCTGCATAAATTAGCCTATCTTTTAATGAAACGACAGCCCATCGGCTAATCTTAAACATGTTTGCTCTTAAACATTCATATTGGATTGATCTATTTTTTAACACCGAAAAAAACAAAAACATGTTTTATAAGAGAAGTCACGGACAATTGTGCGACAGGTATGATTCCGTTTATGGCACTTCTCATTCACTATGGTATCCACAAACAGTAACTGAACTCAAACGAAACTGAACGAAATTCAATGATAAGACCATCTCTACCCTGTCCATCTGAGTTCTGATAACTTTTTCTGTTTGACTGATAAGTGTCATAAACGGGACATTTATTTTTGACAGCACTAAGAAAATGGACAGTGCAAACAGACAGGAGCTCCCATTCTCAATCTTCATTGGTTTGGTTTACTGTATTTGTTTTACAGTTTTGTCTAATAATAGAAGGGCAAACACTATACTATTTTTAAAGCACTAATTGAGATCCCTAGATACTATTTATTCATTTTTCCAGAGCCTTTGGTTTCACTTTATTTTGTTTTTGTCCAATTTAGACACTCTACTAACTTTGTTCAGGTTCAGGTTAGTAGAATAAGTTGGCATATAGTTGCAAAGTTACTTATAGTCAGTAGTAAAATGTAATAAAAACCATCTAAATAAAGTGTAACCGAGCCTTTTATCCAAAGCAACTTAAAGCGATACATGTTACTGCCTCCTTGGGATGAAAAGTGCTACAAAGACTACATACTAAAACAGAGTTGAAGGACAGGCTAGAATAGATAGATATAGGCTGGATTGTGTCCCTGTCTGATTCCTTGAAAAAGTAGTATAACATCTCCTCAACAAGCCACATAATTTGAGTCTTCGTTCATGTTTGCAGCACAAATAATATGGGGTGAGTTGTGCATCAAAGTTTAATACTAATGGTTAGGAGCTTGTTCAAATCCCTAATCATGAGCGATAACAACAGAGCTAAAATAACTATTTGTACGCAATTATCAGGCTGAATCTTCTTGGCTGCATTTCAACCTGTCAATTCTATAAAGTTACAGGAGGAAGCTATTTCAGCAACGTTAGAGTGAGAGATAAGATAAAGAGATAATTACAGCCATGAACACAATAACAAAACATGATAATAACATCTATGGAGACATGAAAAAGTTCAATCATCAGCAGTGCTGCTCACGCTGCCAGGACGGACTAATGCTTGATTTCTAAATGCGCTTTTGTCAGTGCCAAAACAGCTTATGTGTATTTCAACTCAGATCAGTTAATTGGGTTTGTTTTGTGTAATTTATTAAAGGGATAGTAGTTCACCCAAAAATGAAAATTAGCCCATGATTTGCTCACCCTGAAGCCATCCTAGGTGTATGTGACATAGTTCTTTCAGACGAAAACAATGGGAGTTATATTCAAAAAATATCCTGGCTCTTCCAAGCTTTATAATGGCAGTGAATGGCCGTTTCTGTTTTGAAGTCCACAAGACTGCATCTATCCATCATAAACGAACTCCACACGGCTCTGGGGGGTTAATAAAGGCCTTCTGAAGTGAAGCGATGCGTTTGTGTAAGAAAAATATTCATATTTAACACGTTACAAAGTAAAATTCTAGCTTCCGCCATACGCAATCTACTTGCGCCTAAAGCGCAACTAAAGCCGGGTGCACACTGTGCGATTGTGGCCGCGATTTGGCCGTCTGAGATACATTTTGCCAAACCTAAAATAATCCTCTGATCCTAGGCTAAAATCTGAAGTCTTTGACCGTTAGTTTGACATGTTCACCGACAGCCGATTAATGACTGTTGCGATCAAATTTTACCTCAGACGAAATTCTGGCAGTGTCAGAAGATTTGACTCACAGTCCTGCAGTGTGACTTCTCCTACGACGACCGTCAAATTGTCTTCGTTTTTCAAAACTAACATTAGAGATTTCTTTGTGGCCACCATTTCAGTCCCGCGTGTAACGCAGCTCACTGTCACCGAACGTGTCATTGATTGATGATGTAAAACTCCGGACAAGTTTTCTTGTGTGCGTCCGTTTTTAATCGCGTCTTGACTGTCGTACAGTCTGACATTTATGACAACTGAGATCTTACAGTGTGATATGGATTACAGCGATGATCATGTTTATACAGTCTGACCAGAAACAATCGCAAAGGACTATTATAAATCGCACAGTGCGTCAAGGCATAGCGTAAATATCAGCAGTACGTCGCATTACTTGCGCTTTAGTAGTGGAATCTGTATGTTCATTTGGCCGGAAGCTAGTTATTTTACTTTTAATAGGAATATTTTTCTTACACACATGCATCGCTTCGCTTCAGAAGGCCTTTATTAACCCCCCAGAGCCGTGTGGAGCGTTTTTATGATAGATAGATGCAGTTTTATGGACTTCAAAACAGAAATGGCCATTCACTGCCATTATAAAGATCCTTGCACACTGAATCCGAAATTTTCGCATGCGTTTTTTCGTTTCCGTCATTCTGTGGCTCTAAACTGTCAAAACACCATTCAAACCCTTGTTACGGATGCGACGTGTGGTCGTATTTATTTTTTAACGTACGAAAATTTCGGACGCGAATTTCGGACTCAGTGTGCAAGGGCCTTAAAGCTTGGAAGAGCCAGGACAATTTTTAATATAACTCCGAAGTCGGTTGTAGTCGTCTGAAAGAAGAATGACATATACACCTAGGATGAGTAAATCATGGGCTAATTTTCATTTTTGGGTAAACTATCCCTTTAATGCTTGTAGTCCAAGTATTATGACCCCTTACAGCACAAGCGCAGCTGCCAGGTGGGTACAGCAGCGATCTGCTCCGGGCCGGGCTTCTTCCACACAGGCTAAATACAGCATACACACACGGGAGAGCTGTATCTTGTCATCTGCCACTCGCTCTGACACCCTTCCCCCCCATGGTGCATCGGTGCACAGTGCACACGTACAAATACTTTTCAAAACGGACCGCTGCAGCTGTCTCCTTGAGAGCTGCGCTCTACTATAGTCCATTAAAAGCTCAGCGTGGTTTAAGGTTACAGTAGACGCTGCTACAACAATCATAAAGTCTCCATGATGGCAAATGACTGGAGCTGAACTCTGACCTGGGAACAGGACGCAAACATGGGCACTGATTGATGAACGTGACCTAATGAGGTGAATAATGCACTTGCATGTACAGATTTAGGTATTTAATATCACACTATCACTTCCTGTTATGTAAATGTTCCTATCACTTCCTGTTATGCTTTCCTTGAATGATTTAAAGGGAAAGTTCACCCAAAAATGGAAAATTCTGTCATCATTTACTTCTTACATCTTTCTTCTGTGGAGCATAAAAGAAGATATTTTGAAGAATGTTTCAACCATTTTTGTCCATGCAATGAAATGAGACATTTTTCAAATTATATATTTTTATGATTCACAGAAGAAGGTCAGTCATACAGGTAATTTCTTAGAGATCGTCTATAGGTGATAAACTATAGTTCACAAACACCAGCCAGAACAGTACTGACACTTCAAAAGGAAGCGGATGTGTAAAATCATGGCGTTTATGTGAGTCACCTCACCTGGCTAAATATGGTACCATACTGTACCAGCATTTCCTCTTTGTTCTCCTTTCGCTGTAACCTGCTTTGCAAACCGAGACTGTGCACGTCCATCACCACAAACTGAGATTGAAGAGAGCTGATTAAAAACCATTGACTTTTGAAAGAATAACACAGCACCCCCAGCCCAGCCCCTCTCTTTCCATAACCCTGGCTGTATTTGTGTATCAAGTTGCCATGTAAACATAACAGCTGCTTGGATCTGGGTTGCACGGAATTCCATTCCCATTCCTTTATTTTTCTTTGTGGTGGGTGTGTAACCAAATTAAAAGCTTGATTTGGACTACACTGCATTACGGGGCTTTGTCAAAACAAGTGAACGAATGGTTTTGAATTTGCCCACAGGTTTAGAGCTAATCTGTTCATCACGTGTGCAATACAAATCTAAAGAATATATAATTACCGACACATCTGGGGTGTTTTGAGGTGAAACTTTGCCAAATATTGATTTCAGCATGATAAGATTTTGATTTTGCACAGTCAAACCGCCCAGCAGTTGACGTTTTACTTAATATTAATCATATCACGTGACAAAGAGCACAACGAAGACTAAGCGCCATTAACGTGAACTACTTAATATTCAAGAGCTAATCTTTTAAAATTCACCTACTTGCCTTTTTCAACAGTTAAACCATACTAGCTGTGATGAAAGAGCTGTCAAAAGACACAGTAGAATCACAAATGACAAAAATGCTATATATGAATATGTGAAGCCTTGAAAGCACATAATATAGGCTACACAAAGCAAGATTGCATGAAAAAATAGCCCACTTTAGTGAGGTTAAATTTATCATGCATTCACATTACTACCATAGAAACAGTTAGGCAGTGATCTAAAATAATTTCAATGTCACTCACACACTATCAAAATGCCTTATTCCTGCTCTTCTAGAAAGCACGGATATCAATATGTGCAATGAAGCCATCAAACAGGCAGTTTGCATTAACTGAAGCTTTAATAATGTCAACTTACACTGCATTCAAAAGTTTGGTGTTTGGCTTTTTTATTTTCATATTTTTTATTATGTAATTTATTCCTGTGATGGCAAAAATACATTTTTATCAGCCATTACTCCAGTCTTCAGAGTCACATGATCCTTTAGAAATCATTCTATTATGCTGATTTGCAGCTCAAGAAACATTTCTTCTTATTATCAATGTTTAAAATAGTTGTGTTGCTTACATTTTTGTGGAAACTGTTTTTTTTTCCCCAGGATTTTTTGATGAAGAGAAAGTTCAAAAGAACAACATTTATTTGACACAGAAATATTTTGTAACATTGTCTTAGATGTTTGATCAATGTAATGCAACCTTGTCGAATAATAGTATTAATTTATTTTTCAAAAATCTTATGACACATACTTTTGAATTGAAGTGTATGGCTGAACCAATGAATTAGTTTGGGTCGGGAAACTTGTTTACCTGAAAAATAACAGGTGGACGGCAAAAGGAGTGTTTGGGAAACCTGTATGGAAATCATCATTTTATTTGATTTAAATTCCATTTGGAGGCACAGGAATTAAACACCTCCTGTTACCGGGGCCCCCTAGTGCTCAGGGCTCTTGGTTGCATCCAAATTTGCCCACTGGGTTAAAGCATGTGCAAAAGAAGCCTATGCAAATTTACATTTAAACACTGAAATTCTTTGATTATAATTGGTGTGGGAGTCAGTCATGTTGAGAACAGAGTGTAGTGTACCGTCCTAGACTCAGACAGGGGGAGGTCTGAGCTGAAGGGAGCTTAGTGTGCAAACCAAACCTCGCAAAAACTAGCTAACTGGACATCACACAGCCCAGGAAACAGCGACTGGCCTCATCAATAATTAACTTCAATTACATGAATCATTCATTTCTCCTCCAGCCTGAACATGCACCTGTAACAACATATTTCATTACAGAAACCAGATCTTAGGGCTTTGGAGATGTTGCGTGGTGAAGATGCGTTTGAGGAGGATTTCAGAGCTCAGTGAAGCACCTGACAGACACGTCTGCAGCTTCAGCTGAGCTCAGGAGGGACCCGTCACACACAGCGACAAACACACTCCCACTCTGACAGGCAGAAACGCCTCATCTCAAACATCCTTGAACTGGTGCTGCAGAAAGGGTGAAATAATCGAAACTATCCAAGCATGGTGTTATAGATAGTGAAGAACGGGTCGGCCAACATGATCTGTGTGTTGCTTCAGGATCTGCCTCTCTCTCTATGCCAATTACCCTCATTATCAGCTGCGCTTTCAGTGGCACTGACACTCTCAGCTAAAGAGAGATCAATAGAGAAGCACGGCCCAATGAGGGGCGACACCTGGACCACACGCTATTGTCATGAAGAGGGCTCATTACCAGGCTCTCTGCTGAGCAGGTGTAACATCGCCACGGCGACACGGTGCAACTCCAGAAAAATGACAGCAGCTTTGGATGAGCACAGTCAAGCTGTTGTCAAAATGTTAGAGTCAGGCAGACCTGATCTCATTATGACGACAATGCAAATACATATCTCATTTGCTCACAATTACTACAGTATGGCATTCCAAATCACTGACACAGCTCCACTTAGTTACAACAAAGTTTAGAAAGGTGGGGAAAATATGCTATTATTCCTAAATGCAACAAAAGTTTTGAATTTGAGGTTTCCGACTAATTTTAAATGTACTTGCAAATGGTGATTTTTTTAATATAACAATGTGAGAATATAAAACATGGGAAATAAAGATATAGAATAAAACTATTTTATTATTATTAGTTTATATTATTATTTATATAAATTTATGCTGTTTAATATATGATCTGCAGATTGGATTTTGGGTCAATGGCAAATACTCTCCAACATTATAAAAAAAGGAAAAAAAATTACAATGAAATGTTGAAAAACATTTGCCAAATCCAATTTTGTATGAATTTTATTTTCATAGAATTCAAAATAAATCAATTAATTAATTAAAACGTATTGTGTGAAAGATTTCAAACATGTCAAGTTTTCTAACCATTAAGTAAATGCAATTAAAACCCCTTTTTAAAATTCCTTTTTGCACCCTGAATAAAATAAAGATTCATTTTTCATATTTTTATGGTAAAAAACAACAACATGATTTTTCATTAACATCATGGGGTTTTCATAGTGTTACTGTATTTGATCGAACCTATGCTTTTGCCTGGCCGAATTTTTTTTTTTTTTCAAAGGTCATAAAGGTCTAAAGGGGTCCACTATGATTTATGATTTTCTTGTCTCATGAGTCATGACAACACAATAAAATAACTTCCTTCACGCTGACTACCATAACCACACCAATTTAGTGTTCAAAAGTGGGTTGATTTAGTGGACAAAAGTTTTTTAAATCTTAGTAATAATAAAAAATAAAAAAATAAAAAAATACTTCACTTTAATGACAAAAAAACATCATTGACCCTTTTTCAACAGCCTGCAAAACATTTTAGCTCAGGTAAGAGAATACGATTTGAGCGATGACATTTCCCTTCAAAATTACGTAAATATATTTGCATTCAATAATCTAAACAAACATAACACTTGAATACTTTGTATAGTAAATATTGCCGATGACGCTCGTATTATCAGAAATGCATCAGTTTTATCGGGCACCGCTATCCCGACTTTAGCAACCTGTTGATGCGTCCGAACCTGAAGCTTCAAGCCCCAAAGAAACATGACAGGTCTAAAAACGGCATGTATCATTTTTGCGAGGTTTCTGTTCAAACTAAAGACATTTAACCTGGACTCGTTCATCACACGGAACCGGGTAGGTCCACGTCGGCTCACGCACTTCTACGAGAATTGAAGCGATTCCTGAAGAAAAGCAACGGCGGAACAAAGCGGTTAAGTTGCTCCAGTAACAGATCTAGCTGTTATTAAAACACTTCCAGCTTTTAAGGAAAGTTTACCTAGTTGGGTAATTGGTTAGCCGGTTAGCTCGTGAATTACCCGTATATAAAGCATATTAATCTTACAGACGTAACGTTAATAACCCACATGTATGGCATTCAGAGTACAAACCGCTCACTTGGATTTCTCCGCTATTAGTTTAACCGATCCCCAAACAAACTGACTGAAGTTGGCAAAGCAGATGAGCTAACCAACTAGCGTGCTAATGTGACTCTAATAGACAGCGAAGGAGATCAGGGCGTGAAAACACGTCGAGATGTACATTACTCAACCTCCAGGGTCCGTTAAATTTACATTCAATTCATTTCGATCTCTCTAGGCAGTAAAAAGATATTCACCTCAGACTTTTGCTTAGATCTGCCCTGGCTTTACTGTTCTTTTCCCTCTCTCTCTCCTCCAGTTGCTGCTGCTGCTGCTGTTGCTGAGTGTTGCTCCCGTTGGTAAGTAACTGTCTCCACGACTACAGTCACTATGGCGAGCGGGGGTCTCGAGGCAACTGTTGCTACCGTCCTCTTCATACGTCAAGGGCTAAAAAGCGCGAGGGGGAGGAGCCAAACGCGAGCCCCTCCTAACTCATTCTACTTCGGCCTCGACTCGAGTCTCGAGCGGTTGATGTTTGATTCCCGCGGCGAGCAGCGCACTAACGCGCCTCGGCTCTTCTTTTCTCCGCCAAAAACCGGTCACTTTACCGCGCTAACGCCAAATAAAGATGATAAAACGGCCAGGTTCTTTGGTTACATGTCTTTCCGCACGGGTTGCCAAATTACAGCTGAAAAGAAAAACAAAACGAATGCAAGGCTTGGCTAGTCTATACATAACCTATTATAATGCAGATAAAACAACTCATGTGATGTGATATCTAAACAATTCATCTCTGTAAATTGTAGTACAATATATAAACGTTAAAACTTCAATGTTAAAACTACGTTATTTCATTAGAACTGATGTCAGTGTGACTAGCAGATCAAATTCAAGCCTAATTCCCCACAATCCCCGCGTAGTGGCAGTATATCACCGTAAAACAAATACACTGATCCTCATCAGGAGGAGATACAAGCGAACTGCATGCCACTGTAAAATAATGCTAACTATTTTGAAACTACACAGTACCTGTCGAGAGTTTGAAAACATGAACATTTTGAAAGATGTTTTTGAAAGGCTGCATTTATTACCATTCAAACACTTAAAACAGAATAGAAAAGTAAGTGTGTGTGTGTGTGTGTGTGTGTGTGTGTGTGTGTGTGTGTGTGTGTGTGTGTGTGTGTGTGTGTGGCAGAGTGGGATCAGTATTAGAATTCATGATGGTTATGGCTCTGGGGGAAAACTGTTCTTGAATCTCTTTGTGGTAAGATTTAAGAGAGAGAAAGAGAGAGAAATTAATTATCCCTCATTAAGGATGCATTAAATTAATCAAAAGTGCCAGTGAAGACATTTATAAAAGAATTTCTATTTTTTATTAATAATTGAATTTAATAAATGCAAATAAATGCTGTTCATTGAACTTTCTATTCATCAAAGAATGAAAAAGTATCACCATTTCCACAAAAAGGTTAAGCAGCACAACTGTTTTCAACATTGATGAGGATGTGATAATTATAATGTTTCTTGAGCTCCAAATCAGCATATTAGAATGATTTCTGAAGAACCGTGTGACACTGAAGACTGGAGTAATGATGCTGGAAATTCAGCTTTTCATTACATTTTAAAATATGTATTTAAATAGAAAACAGTTATTTTAATTTGTAATAATATTTCGCAATATCACAGATATTTTTGATGAAATAAATGAAGTCTTGGTGAGCATAAGAGACTTTTAAAAACATTAAAAAAAAAATTATGTTTCCAGACTTTTGACTGGTACTGTGTATGTGAAGTAGTTTAAACATTCAACAATAAATGTTGAAATAATTTTAAACAGTATAGGCTATTATTCTGCATTGTTGTCATATCACCTCACTACATGTTTAATTTAGTGAATTGTGTTGTTATCATCTTGGAAATAAACAAAATTCACAAACGAGTTTTGTTTAAAACGCCTCTCTTGGCAGTCTACTGCACATTTTTTGGCAGAAATTATAAAATTAGTATGCCTTTCTTAAAAATAGCCTATTTGAATTTATTTGAATTTTATTTTTTTTATTATTATTATTTTTTACAGATTTCAACTGTTTTGTTATATAAAAGCTAAATTAAAATTTTCTTAAAAACGCTGCACCATGACATTTAGTTTTGGCGCTATTCAGATACTTTGTTCAGAATTGGAAAAGTCCAATAATGACCTAAACAAAGAGTGAAATAAACTGTTTTAATGGGTATTGTATGAATTTTATTTCATAGATTTGCCGTCATTTTCACCACAATTTTGCCGCTAATAACGTTTTAGTTAGTGTACCTGGTTACCAAGGAGACAACAGTGTCAGGAAAGAGCGTGCTTGTGAACGCCAGGTGGCGCGTGAGAGCTTTGAGGGAAGTGACGGCGGGCGCGCGCAAGTCTGATTATAGATAATTGGCGCGCTCACTACTCTTGAGTTTATGAGCAGGCGTGAGCTTCATAATGACAACTGGCGTGGGGTTTCCGTGACAGTCTCACACACACAGAAACAGAAACAGACATATCACCGAGCCTGATCTTCCTCTCTCACCACGATTTAACAGACTTCAAATCTATCTTTGAATCTCAAATTTGTACAAAACCTGTCACTGACAACATCAACACTTGGACGTACTGATATAATAAACAAACGGTGAGTACAACATTACATATCTCTATGAGAATATATCTGTGAATGTTATTTTAGTGACGCAATTAAATCTGTGAGATCCATCCTCGAGTTACCTATGTTTACAATAGCCGGCTAATTAGCTACCAAACAAGACATTCCGGTTGCTCAGGTAACGTTACTCACGTGTGAAACCTGCGAACGTGTGCTTGTTATATAATTTAGTCCAAATTAAATCTTCAAAATATTTTAGATTACCAACAAAAATAATTACCACTTTGTTAAGTTTGTTTCGTAGCAAGCTTTTGCACCATATAAATATATGAAAGAAAAAAATTCACCATGCAGCTTTCAGCGACTTTTTAAAAACAAGATGACTGAGTCAAAATTACTGCTATTTTTTTATTGCCTGGTAAACCTACCAGCGGCACCATCGATAGATTTGTACACACTCTGCATTGATGATTAATGTCGATGACCGTAAGTAACCTTCCTCGCGCCAGATGCTTTTCTGCATGGGAAGCTGCGATGAGGATCGGATATATTCGGTCAACGGTCACGTGATCGCATGGTATTCCAGAGCCACGCCATCATTGGCCGGTCGATGGTCTGGCTATGGTGGAGTGGAGCAACATCAGCATCATCATTTCAGATTACATCTGAATTATTTACACTAGGTAGACATGCTTGCATCATAAGCAAAGCTTCCAGAGAAGAGTTCTCACCTAACAGGGTTTTAAGTCAAATGATAAGACCGTGAATTAGAATGTCGTTATGAGTGAAATGACCCACTGCATTCAGAGTGACAGGTTACGTAAGCTCACCAACTGAACTTCAGGTAGTTTCCTGAGGGTCTGACTCATATGACATATAAAGTTGTAGTGGGGATTTTGATTGTTCCCAATGACAAAGGGCCTGTCCCAATACCACTTGAGCACGTGCATGTGACAGGAAGTAAGTGTGCAAGACTGTCCTAGATCAAAAAATTGCTCAGTGCCTTTAATGCACACTTAATCCACACAGTCTCTTAATACCACATTTGTGGCTAAGCATATCCCATAATTCATCATATTCAGGGACTTGGATACCCCGAAAATGCAAGATTTTGAGGAAGACATTCAAGTGTAAGTTAAATGCCCAAATATTGTATAAGAATTCAGAATTTCAAAAAATTGAGGTTTGTAATGAGTCAACAGAAATATGGTCATCATGTGTTCTAGATTGGTAAACACTGGATGATAAACCATATGGTCGGTAGTGTTATCAGCGTCTGAAAGCACTCAGTTTGGAAATGTGTATATAACACATTCAAACAGTGACAGCTGGTTCAGATTTATTGACAAAATGATCTTTATTAAGCGGATTGCTTAGTAACCTTAGTGAAAGAAATGTCCATTTTAATATACATATTTGACAATGTCTTGTGCCTTAATTTGCATGGAGGGACAGTGATGTCAAAGTGCTTTCCTGTTTCAAAGGAAACTGCTTTTCCTGTTTGTGTGTGCTGAAGGAAAAATGTCCTGTTCCTCTAAGTGAAACTGGGAAATGTGTCATGGAATATAGACCCAAAATTCAGGCTTATAAAGAAAAAGTTGTATTACATCAACCAATATGGCATGACTTCACATTAAATGTGTACTTAATTGTAATACACAAGTTAAGACTTTCTAGCCAGATGTTTTCATCTGCTTTTTAATACTTTTAGGTCATATGTGATCAAAAAAGGACTCGTCTCACTCACTCTCACTCAGTCCCTTAGCAAACGTTTGGATGAGATTTGTCCATTGCTGTGGGTGTCACTGGATCACGAATGTTTTGTTCAATAGTTTTCCAGGCTTGGTGGTTTGATAGCTTTGCGTTTGGCATCAGGAAGGCTAAGCCTTTGGTTTTTGAGGTCAGCCTTGATCGGGTTTGCCCTGGTTTTCTTGGGCGCCATTATTGGAACTTACATTTTAAAACAGCCTTTAAAATGTATTTAGAATTTTAAAGGTTTTTAAAAGTGTGAAGGGTAAAGGTTTTTTGTGTCTCTCTGCTAAATGAATTTAACATATGTTTGTGATGGCCTTTAATTTTAAGTTCTTTTTTTATATATATACTTGCACAATGTAGAAATGTGAAAAAGAAATGTGTTAAGAACTTGCTGTTGAATTCTGTCATTTTGAAAGTTCAATTTAAAAAAAGATAGAAAGAAAGTGCAACAAAAAAAAATTGTTCATTCATTCAGCATATGTGTTGGTTGATTTTTGCACCTCAGTCTGATGGTGTCATTTCGAAGCCGGTCGTGTAGAGAGGCCCGTAGTATTCGCCACAGATGCCGCTTTTGAAACACTTCGGGTTTGTTTAGGTCTGTCTGCTTTTAACAATGTCAGTGTCAAAAAAGTTGCTGTTTGGATTTAAATAGTCAAATTCTTAAAGGGTAACTCTCGCCAAATTGCAATCTAGGCTATTTTTGTTAATCTACCCGAGTCAAACATTCGTGTAAAACCATAATTAGAATGGAAACGCCACTTTTAAGATTGACCGTATTTCCGTTTTCGGTCAAAATGCCTTTTGAATGGGAGTGCTAGGGGCACTACAATGATAGCATCAAAATCAGTATTTTTAAAACACTAAGGGGGTTCGACACAACATGAAACTGTGCTTGAAGTGTCACCAGGGGCTCTACACATGAACACATGAAAGTTTACTAAAAAGAAAGGTTTTGTACAGCTCACTTTATCATTTAGTGTTTTCCGGTGGCTGGAATTTTGTCAGTCAAAAGTAGTCGATCTCCGAATGCAACGTAACATGAGGAGAGTAAAGATCTTTCCATCTTTACTCTCCTCATGTCAGTAAAGAATCTCATGTCGAGATTCCATTCTAATTATGCTTTTACACGAATGTTTGACTCGGGTAGATTAATAAAGAAATAGCCTAGGTTGCAATTTGGCGAGAGTTACCATGTCAATGATTGGATCATTATTGCAGTGCTTATGTTTATAGCATGTTATATGTATGGCAACAGTTCTTATAACCCTAACTGATGCACCTCTTGATGGAAATAACATTTTGTGATGTTATTTCCATCAAGAGGTGCTTCAGTTGTTGGTCAAGATCTTGTATTGACAATGCAAGAGTCAAGCACTCTGTAAAGTCTACTCCAGCACATCCCAAAGACTTTCGATGAATTTAAGGTCTGGACTCAGAGGTGCCAATTCATGTGTGAAAATGATTCTTCATGCAATCATTCTTTCACAATACGAGTCTGAATCTTGACATTGTCATCCTGGAATATGACCATGATACGTCTTCCTACATGATTGTTTAAGAAATGAAAAGCTATACACGCTCCATCAATTAGGGTTAGAAGAACTGTTGCCCAACATATAACATGCTACAAACATGATAATCACTGCAATAATAATCCAATCATAAACTCTAAGCATTTGCCGATTTAAATCCAAACAACGGCTTTTTTTTGGCCGGGCAGTGCATATTAGTCTATATTAGTGTCCTGTTTTGAGTTGACTTTGAGTCACTGTGTTAAAAGGACCCTACCTTGACATTATCAAAAGATTGCTCTTTTTCGCAAGAACTTAACTCAAGAACTCGCAAGAACGTCTGTGTAGTTTTGTGCATATCGTTCTTTAATTAATTTATTTTTTTTAATGCCAAATTACATTCATGTATTACATTCACTACATTTCTAAAGAAAACATTGCTTCACTGGTTAGTAGTTCTAAAGTTAAGATGTAGAAATAGGGATATTTGTGTAGTTTCGACATGCCTGTGCTAAACTTGCACTAACCTTTGGGGTCAGAAGGCTTATCTTCACATATATTTATTATCTTTTCACAGTGAGGTGGCACTACCGTTCAAAAGTTTTTGAAAGTAGTCTCTTCTGCTCACCAAAGGTGCATTTATTTGATCAAAAATACAGTAACGATCACTTTTGATCCATTTAATGCATTCTTGATGAATAAAATATATTTGAAGCAGATCATCTCTGAAATGACAAAAATTTCCCCACTACAAAGAGATTCCAGTTTATGTGTCAATGACAGAACCTCACTTTTTTTACTTCCTTCACAGAAATGGCATCCTACAACTCATAAAGAAACAAACCAGAAATACAGGAACGAGCTGTCAGTCACATACCTTTTGAGGTATTCAAAGTCATTAGTGATTGTTGGCAACTACATTTGTCAAAGGTAGCTTCAGGTTTATTCTTACATAATTCTGTTCCTTTTTTGACCCCTACTAGACGTACATTACACAGCATGTACACATTTGTGTAGTGCTTTTTTTGTCACGTAGGCTACAAGAACAGCTCATTTTAACCGACTTTTTCTTGCAAGTCGTTCCATATAATTTTGGTTTTGGTTTCTTTGGTTAGATGAGATGAGCTTTAGCAGGTCAGCTGCACTTGTGTGTGCTCACGCGATAAAGACGGTAAATTGGAGCAGAAAGCTCAAGCACTCTTGCAGATCCACGTATGCAGATGCTCAGCAGCACAATATTGGCATTATTATGGCAGCATGTTAATGGGACAGATGTGTGTTTGTGGGCTATGTGTTCGTAAAATGATGTCAGTGCAGCTGTTCTGGCTTTTGTAAGCTGATGTATCATACTCTAAGTTGCACTGTGGTAACCTCATAGCTTCTGCATTGGTTTGTATGTATGAGAGTGGCGTGTGTGTTTTATAGCCCCTCCCCCCGGCCTTCAGTGGGCTGGTATGTCCATATATGAGGGATGAGTTTTGTGGTGTGAGAGATTTCAGCCAATCAGAGCACGAGGAGTGTTTTTTTGTGGAAGGGGGGTAATGGTAATGGTGCCGTTGAGGGTGTGGTTACAGAGGAGTGGAAAGCTCTGTTTGAAAATGAATGTGCTACATGCACAGTTGTAGGGCGTAAGGAATCGGCCATCATTTTTGAGTCAGACGATAAGGAAACCGAAGAAACAGTCATTTCAGCTTCTGATACAGAAAATCCAAAGACAAAGCAGCATTTTACAGCCTGTAAAGATGCACTGTAAGTTTCCATTTTTGTTTCTACTATGTGAAATAATGGTTTTATAGCACTTGGAGTTGGTAAAGATGATGAATCGCACCCCTAAACACTGGAAGTTAGTTTCTAAAGCAACAGATCTGTGTGTGTGTGTCTGTGTGATGTGTGTATGATTATCGGTGTTTGATGTGTTTAGATCCCAATGGATGTGAATGATGATATGAAATTAGAGGCGTGGCCCCATTCATGTCTGGTGAGATGATTTTTGCATATGAAAGATACAGTTTCGGTTTTGGTATTTACCACAGACTTCTCATTTAAATGAGAAAATGGGCATTGGAAACTTAAAGTATCCTCTGCGTGATCCCAGCTCTCTGTGCCGGCATACAGATGGTAATTTTCGGGTGGGGGCTGAGCGTAGCCGACAATTGCTGCCAGCATCAGCTGTGTGGAAACCCCTCCTCTCCCGTCCTCCTGTTGAGTCTTGTGTTAATGCAGGCTTGGACAGCATGGCAGAAGCATCAGCAGTAAATTACAGGATGTTTGTGGCGTTCGAGGTGTGGCCGACAGGATTTGCACAACCCTTGTGTACACACAGGGTTTTGGGACATCTATGCTCATCTATGCTCATATTCTCCCATCATCCTGCATGGCAGACGCCTTCACACACTCCTCAAATTGATAGCTGTGATTGTGTCTGAAAAAGTGAGGAAAAAGCAGGAAAATTGAAAATGAGCTGACCGATATGTGAGGTGTTTATGATTTGAGAACAAATGTGGTTATTACAGTAATCATTATTCTAAATGGGTCTGAGCTGAGGATTTGTCCCAGAACAATTACATGATTCAAGTCAAAATATAATTATTAATAGTAGGCTAAATCAAGAAGTTGTCATAATCAACTCACATGATAATATGAGTTAATCAATCATTGAGTTTTTTATGTCCTTATTCATGACTGAGTGATTGTCAATTTGTGGAAGGAAGATGCGGAACATCACACTTCAGAAGTTTGGGGTCTTTTAAATGTTTTTGACGGTCTCTTATGCTCACCAAGGCTACATTTGTTTGATCAAAATTCAATAAATGTACTGCAATAGTGTAGATCCCTTCCTGATGCAAATTTACCAGGACAATTCAGAAAGTCCCTCGGCAGTGTCAGAGTGGAAAATATAGGACTACTGGAAACCACCTGAGGACCAAAGAAGATCTTGCTGGTGTTTTTAAGAGTTATATATAGAGAGATATTTTGATAGTCATAAGGCAAAGGATGAAATTTCAACAAACAACATCAGCTGATATATTAGTCATTAAGGAGACATCACTCTTCTTCCAGTCCATGACTCTTTCGTGTTTTTTTGTTGCTGTTGTTGTTGTTGTTTCTTCCACATTTGAAGGCCAGTTAGCGCTATGAATATAGTATAATGCTGCTGAGTGAAAATGGCCATGATCACCAATTCACAGCTTTGGACCGATCACATGACAGCAGATGGCTGATTAAGATGAGATAAAGGGATGAAGATTGAGAATAAACTGGAATGTGCAGAACGATGATGTGTATTTCTAGGTAATGTAACGACTGACAGTATTCGAGCCTTTAAAATGTGGGTTTTTAAAGGTTGCTTGTTTGAAAATGCCAGATTGAAGGCAAAACTAGTTCTTAATGTAGTTTGGGAATCTTGTGAATGTTCTGAGATGCTGATTGGTTTCAGCTTCACCCACCAGATACAAGACACGCAACAAGGGAACATCAGTCCAATCAGCAATGAGATGCAAACTCGCATGGGTCCATACATCTCAAACAAACCCATCCAAATTCATATTTTACTACCATGCCTTCAGTTTCCAGACAAGGGAGTCTGTTATCAGGCGAGCTGACGTCAGCCAAGATGAGAATTTGCATCTGCATCATTGAGTGCATGCTGGGAGTTAGTTGTGGCTGGTGTGTGTCTGTGAGGAGCTCATGCCATGGTGCCCGCTGAGGGCGGATGAGGATGGCTCTGCTGGGAGGGAAGTTACCAAGGTGAATGGATTGGAAAAGGGGGGAGGGAGGAGGTTAAATCATTCTACTAACTGAGGAAAAGACAAATGAGCAATTTTGTCTTTTTTTGAAAAAACAGTGTGCCATGTTAATGGTGTGATAAATTAAAATGTTTAAATCTTTAGTTCTTTTATGTTATTATTTTGAGTTTTTATTTAGTTTCAGTGTAGTTTTAGTTTTTCTCTTATTAATTATCTTGGAGATTTTTAGACTGACCTTTTCCTATACACATACAGAACACAAACTGTTGATTTATGTTGTTGAGACGCCCCAGTTCATTTTGACAGAATGCACAGATTGTCAGAAATCATACAGCATTGATTGAAAATATAAAAGTAATTGTCTCTATAATTCTATTTAGCTTTTGTTTATATTGTGATGCAGACAGTTTCAGTTGAATTCTTTGGCGTGTGTGTGTGTGTATCCTATATTGTATTACTTATGTAAACATATTTATTATTGAGTAGTTTAATACGTTAAGCTGTTTTATTATAATTTTAGTTAGAGTAATGGTCTTTTTAACAGTTTATTATCAAACCCTGTGGCTCATGAATTTGTATGTTTCAAAGTAGCATAGTGTTGATTTCTGATACTGTATCAGATACCAGCACGGTACTTTTTGTGGAAGTGTTGCTCATAATAACCCTAATGTTTTCATCATCTCATCGATGAAAGCTAAAACCAAAACAGAACCAAAAACTCTGAGCAAAAGGTCATGAAGCACGAGGCTGATGAATAGCACCCGGTTTGTTTTTCACTCCCTGGGTTTATTTCAGACTCTAAAAACCCTGTTTTTCTATTCGCTGGCTTTCTGATTGTTTTCATCATTACAGAGGGGCGGGAGCGTCGTTGGCATGTGTTTTTATGGCAGCGGCGTGTAAAAACAACATGCCGCTCGAAAGGTGCAGAGGTCAGGCTTTGGAATGGAGAGGGCAGAAGATAATATAAGGGTGGGCAGCAATATTTTTCTGGACGTAGTGATGCGTTTCCTTTTCTTGGCAATGATACCCTTTCTGTGCAGTCCGCAGGAGCCATGTTAGGAAATTTAGTGGAATAATGTGGTCAACTGCCTTAGCAATCAACCTTTTTATGGTTTTCAATAGACTATTTATTCAGGGTTATTGTAAAAGGTTGTATATTAGGTTAAGGGAGTCTTTTGGATAACTTGTTCCCAAAGTTTTATATAATAGTGAATGATCTTTGATTAAAGGAAAAAAAATCTGTATAGTGATTTAGTGTGGGAAAAAAAAACTGAAGAAAAGGCTCATATCTGTTTAGTTTAGATAATTTTTGTGTTTTGTTTGGCCATGTGACTGTCTCATGCTTACTTCAGGGGCTTTCTTTTAAATTTAAGCTTTGGCACAACGTTTCGTCCTATTCACCAGTCTGATGGTGTCTTAAAGACAGAGACAGAAAATATTGTGGCACTGCTGGTGTCCCAGCATGCTTTGCCGTTGGCGTCAAATCAGAGACTAGAAATGTATGGGTGAAACTGTTTTAGATGGGCATTCATAGTTGGTTGTAGGTTTACATTTCACTTTAATATGTTGTGACTGTGTTGTATGTGTGTTGAGTAGTATAGTCCAAAATAAGTAGTGTCCACTTTGTATTATGTCCACACACTTTTTAGCAGGTCACCAATAAATCCATCTTATAGGGGTGGTATAATGCCCCTTTTTACAATATGTAAAATAAGTCTCTGTTGTCCCCAGAGTGTGTATGTGAAGTTTTAGCTCAAAATATAAATAAAAAATGCGTTGTTTCGTGTGTGTCCCTTTTAAATGCAAATGAGTTGCTGCTCCCAGCACAGAGGTAGGAGCTTCAACAGCTCCTGTGTGTGTGTTAGCAGATCTGATTACCTCACGCAGACATGCACTAAAATGTCAGAAACTGTTCTGCCTTTTATGTTTAAACTGGAGTCAGACAGTGATAGAGACTCAAGAAGTGACAACATGTAGAGTGCAACAGGATGTTTCTGAATGTTAGTTGATGAATTTATGTTGCTGATGTGTTAAACTATCTTTAATTAGCATATTCTGTCATGATAATCTATAAAATCAGACGGATTTGACAGCTTGAGAAGTCTCACAAATGTGCTCTACTACATGTGTAGACTGCGTGTTCCCAGGGGTGGGGTTTATGTAAATTTTAGGGTTAGTAATGTCACCAACCCAGGAGGAATGTTGTTATAGTCCTTAGCAGCCGTTTGTTGTAGTCCTTTAAAAATGATTTCTTTAAAAGCAAATATCTTCCTTTTGCTTTGAACTTTGAGCATTATAACTTTGCAGATGTTGTTTATGCTCAAACAGCAACATTACACACTAACTAAAGTTAGAAAAGTTAAATCATAATCAACCACCCCCTTTAAAGCATTTTATATGCCATTAAATTGTCATCGTGCTCTCTAGATATACATTAGGCATTAAAAAAAATCGTTTGAGTGCTACTTTTAACACTGTGTCTATTCACATTAGTGACTGCGTGTGAACCTACGGCCATGTCCACAGCCTTAGTGATGGACCATCCAGGGGACGCAAGCCTCCTCCAGTCCTGTGGAACAACAGACAGTCTCGCCTCCCTGGAAGATGTCATCACCGAGTGTACAGCAAAGTCAGTGTCTTTTCATTTCTTCTGTGTCATGTTCACATAAACTTAACATGCATGTATACTAGGTTAGGCTACGTACATTTTTGACGAATTAGTCATGATAGGTTTGTTTGTAAACGGGAGAATAAAGTTATGTGGGAGTGTCATTATATAAAGAAAATACCAGTGTCTGTCTGCTATGCCAGGTTTATAAAATAAAGATACAATTCATCATAATGAATCACATCAAATAAAGATTCGTTACATCATAAGTTGAGTACACACTTTTTATGTTCTTTATGATTGTTCCTCTTCAGATACAGTACAGTAGGAACCAAATGTGTGTTTGCATAAGTCAAAGTAGATTCAGCAACATCAATGTTTTTTACACTACCGTTCAAAAGATTGGAGTCAGTAAGATTTTTTTGAAAGAAGTTTTTATACTTACCAAGCCTGCATTTATTTGATCCAATAAAAATACAATAAAAATAGTAATATTTTGAATTATTATTATTATTATTATTATTATTATTATTATTACAATTTAAAATAACTATTTTCTATTTTAATATATTTTAAAATGTAATTTATTCCTGTGATGGCAAAGCTGAATTTTCAGCAGCCATTGCTCCAGTATGTAGGCCTAAATAATGTAAAGTGATACTCGTGTGTGTCTGAGAGAAAGATGAGACCATTTCAGCTAGAGAATGCTGCTTGTCTGGAAAACTCATTATTTGATTTCTTCGCAGTGAGTCATCAGAGGAGGAATCAGCATGTGCCAGAGAAGAGCAATCAAACACCAAAGCCGAACAGAGTGTGCACACAGAATCAGGTGAGATTACACACTCTTGCTGTTTTACTAACACTCGCAAATCACTTTAAACTCTCAAACACTTGGATGAAAAGTCTAGAACATGTTCTCACTATTATACAAACAAACATACTCACTTACTCTCGCTGTTACAGGCATATGTGACCATAACCGCCATTTTGAACACATGCCATAAACATCTGAGGTCTCAAATCCGCCATGTGTGCATTGCATTCAGTTCTGCATTACACAGATAAAGCACAGTGATGAAAGCTGGCCGGAGCACTAACCCCCAACTCGCACCTCAATGTTCCTTAGTGTTTTCATCATAAACTCTTACGTAACTTCATCTTTTCGAGAACTTGAGTTCACTAGGACCATTGAGTCCTATGTGAGAGGAAGTGCTTGAAAAGGAAGCTGCTGTCCCTATGCAAACTAACTTCCCTTTCCTTTAGACATGCAGCAGGATGACTTTTTTTTAATGGGAATTATAATGCAGTTTCACAGTCCCATATGAGTTTGTTTATAAAGGTTAAACAGTTTGAGCCGTTTTCATGGGAAGCCAGATGTCAAAGAGCCGTTTGAAAGTGGCCCATGTGTGAACTTCCAGAAGTTCTATTTCTCTGCTGTTGTCTGTCTTGTTTACATAAGATAACAGAGCTTTGAATGAGGTCATGTCGCATGACTCTGGATTTACTGATCAAGCTGCTGTGATGGCTGTGTTTTTCATTTCGAACGATTTTGCAGAATGTATGGTCAGCATATATTTGTGTGTTATGGGTTTACGCTGCACAGGATATTGTAAAATGTGTGAGGTGGCTTTCTTCCCCTTTCATGCACAGCTGCCGAGATCAGTCAAGATAAATTCCTGTTGATATTATTCTCAGCTATCTTGCAAATGATTTCTTGCAGTGTGTAATTTCTGCGCCATTAGCAGCAAAAGAAAGAATTGTTTCCAAGCACGTTTCCCAAACACTTTCCCATCTGTCATTGTTCAGACAAAAATGCCCCAAACCATTGGCAATGGTGAAATGAACAGATTGCAAGTCTGGTTGGATGTGATAAAATGACCCACTGCAGCTTTAAATTGAGATGTTCACAAAAAAGTTACAGTTGTGTAACTGTAAACTGTTGTGTAACATAAAATTATGAAAATGAGGCTGGTCACTCACTCACTCACTTCCTGAAGAGTCTGCATACTGTTATGACACCTGCAGTTTGTTTTCTGGTTTAAATGATTCTGTGCTCTGCTACTGAAACCTCAACAGAAACTCTGGGCCAGTGTGTGTATTAGATACTAGTGATGGATGGACCTCTCATGCTGAGGCGAAAGAGTGTGTGAGTAAATGTCCTGATAGGGTGTCGCTGATCCGTTTGATTTAAAACAGACGCTGTGGCAGCAATTCTTTTGTGTTTTGTGCAAACGAAGACCACACAGAAACACACAACATAAAAACTGTGACTTACAGCAGAGACTAAAACAGAATTCACTAACGTAAAAATAAATAAAAATATTATCATGTTATATCTCAAAGTACCACCTGATTCCATGTTACTGCTACAAAACGATTTAATAGGGGTTGTCCGGTTAAAAATGTATGATTTTAATGATCATCATACTACACTGTGCAGAATAAATAATGATCAGAGACAATAAATAGCTGTTCACTTTGTAGGTGCCACCCCTCGACCCGACTCCCTGTCTTTGCCCGCTAAGGGCACAGAGTTCTGGACCACATGCAGGGATGGAGAGGTGAAGCTCAGAATGGGTGAGTCCGGCCCTGAGGCTGAACCCGCCATGACTGTGAACCAGATGTTCACCTCTACTGTCCAGCGTTTCGGCAACTACAACGCTCTGGGCTGGAAAGAGGGAGAACAGTGGAAAACCATGACCTACAGCGAGTACTACGAGTCTTGCCGCACTGCTGCCAAGAGCTTCCTCAAGGTGAGGGCCGTTAACTCATTTAAACTGTTGAGTATTGTTGAGGGTTTAATATCTTTATTTGTGACCCACTGAGGCTTTGCAAAGATGGGCATACAGTTTGCATTTTTACTTTTCCAACATTTTCACTGGCTTCATTTTTTTAGCAATATATTAGTTTGCCCTGAGTTTGCCATTGTTTGAGTCAAGCACCTAGTTAGCATAACAGATTTAACCCATGACTGTTTATTGCTTAGAAATTTTGTAACTTTGTCATTGTCATTGTCTTCTTGTTGCTGTTGAGATCACGACCGTTCAGCATTACACTGTTTGTTATCTGAAATGACACTGTAATGTTTCTGATAAGAGGAACAGTTTTATGTAAGACATTCCTGATAACAAACACTTAAGAACTTATAAACGCATATAAACAGGTGTAACTGTTATTAAGATCACAGAAAGTTCTCGGGTAATCATTGTTTTGTCCTCGAGTAAAGCATTTGACCTCAGGTTACCTCAGGGTGAAAGTGCCTGCAATTAGTGCACTGTATGATAAGGCATCTGGGTAATGACACAATCCTCGTCCTATTTCACTACAATTTAAAGCCAATTTTTACCATTTTTAATGAGAATCAAGCACATTTTCATGCTCCGTTCTCATTAACATAATGTGTCTGGGCAGTTTACATACTTTAAGTCTCATTCTTTTTATTCTCATTTCTGTAATGTATACATAATACAGTGGAAATTCAAGTCAGCTCAAATTAATGGCAGTACAACTAATACTATCATGATAACAACTTGTCTAAATATAATTACAATTAAATAATATAAATATTCTTTCCATTACGGTAATGAGAATTCTATTTATTTATTTTCCTATCCAAGTAATTAGGATTAGGATGAGTTTTCTAAAATGGGCTTTATTTCCTTTATTCAAAATATATAATTTTGTATTTTTGTCTTTCTCTTTTGGGGTGTAATATGTAATGTGTAATTGGGGTGTAATCGACATGTTCTTGAATTCTGCACAACCCAGTCAGAGCTGGATTTTAGTTGTGCAGCTTGAGGATAATTGGCCGCAGTACCTGAGAGTAGTTTCTCTCTGCAGCAGGAGGCTTTTGTTTATCGTCTTCGGTTTTTCCATGCCCTTATCTTGGGATGAGGTTCATCTCCCAACTGGTCACGTTCTCCCTGTGGGGGAACAGGACGTCATGCTTGGCGGCCGATGTGGGCAGATTTCCATGGTTTTGTTTATTGTGCTACTCAAGTGTAATTTGTCCAATTCAAACCCTGTGGGAGAGATTCAGATCGAGTTGTGTGTACACTAGGCAGCATAAACACAAAAGAAAGACTTCACAAAAGAGGTGTTAAATGTCATTACATGCGTGCAATATTTTGGCTGGTGCGACTTATGTATTTTAAATACGATGCAGCTTGGTATGTTCATCCATATAAATCGATTATGAAGTCTGACTCATGAAAAAATCATTATTTTGAATCTTCTTAATGATTTTGTTAAACTGGTTCGCAAATTGTTTATCTCTAATGTCCTGTTGCAAGAACTTTGTTTAAGAGTTGGATGACATTTTGGAGTTACTGAACTAGTGAAGATCTTAAACAGAGAGATAAACGGCAGCATTTAACTAAATATTTATTTAACCACAAAAAAAGAACATGTCAAATGCCATGTGGGACTTCTGGAAATTCTTATGAGCAATGACTCAAACAAATCATAAGATGGGCATCTTCATCTTTTATGTACAAACAATATGATTTTGCTTTGAAATGTGTTTATGTACATGTGCTAACTGTGTGTATATGTTCACAGCTCGGTCTGGAGCGGTACCACGGCGTCGGTATCCTCGGGTTCAACTCAGCCGAGTGGTTTATTGCTGACGTTGGGGCTATTTTAGCTGGGTAAGTATTTATTGCGAAGATGTTTTACACTTTGTCCTATGAGTCTTCAAATCAACCATAATACGAATGCTGCTGTCATGCTAGCTCCAGGGTCATACAGGTCATTCTCGAATTACACATCATCAGCACACAACCAGTGTTTGTCCCAAACAAAGCTTTAAGTCAAATAGTGGCTATGCTGTGCCTTAAACTGCCCAGTTGCCTTTATGACTTTAGTGATGACAGATGGTTAAAGGCACAACCTGCACTTGTTAAACAGCATCACTTGAATCATGTCTGGGTCTGTAAACATATAGGTGGAGTCAGAACAGAAGTAACTTTGAATGTTGTTAATGTTTGAAGGTGTTTCCTGTTGCTGAACTGCTCTCCATTTGGTTACATGAGTTACAGAGTTCAGGATGTTTATTGAGGGATTCTGTATGTCATTGGCAGGGGTTTTGCTGTGGGCATCTACACCACCAACTCCCCTGAGGCGTGCCAGTATGTGGCGGAGAATTGCCAGGCCAACATCCTTGTGGTGGAAAACCACAAACAACTGCAGAAGATCTTACAGGTAATGAGAGTACAGGACCCATTTCCTTTTCTAAATCAACTCAGATAAGACCTTTTACCTACACTACTATTCAAAAGGTTAGGGTTGCTCAGATTTAATGTCTTATGCTTACCAAGGCTGCATTTATTTCATAAAAGATCCAGTAAAAAATGTAATATTGTGAAATTTTATTACAATGCAAATATCATTTTTTATTTCTGGTCCCAGTTCTCAGATCCTGAGACTGATCAGGGGCCAGATCAGTCACACTCAGTTCATTAAAATCACACTCAGTTCCTCCATCTGCTGTAGGCTTTTTCCTGATGATGTGTGTGTTTCATTTCAGGTCCAGGACAAATTACCGCACCTAAAAGCCATTATCCAGTACAAAGATGAGCTGAAAGAGAAAAAGCCCAATCTCTACACGGTACATTTGATTAGTCAAATATTTTCAATTCCGTTCTCAGAACATAATCTTTCTTTCTAATCCCACTCCTTTACTAATTGAAATCTGACATTTGCTATGTAAATATCTGATACACATAGTGGGCGGAGTTTATGGAGCTGGGCCGCGACGAGCCTGACGCTCAACTCGATGATATCATCAGCTCCCAGAAACCCAATCAGTGCAGCACACTGATCTACACATCCGGAACCACAGGCCAGCCAAAGGGAGTAATGCTTAGTCACGACAACGTGAGTTAAACCCAAAACATTCACAATATAACATTTGAGACTTTTGAGCAAATTGTAACAAAAACAAACTTTAAAATGAGGGTTTACTTGTGATTATATAGTATGCTGAGTCACCAGTCATTCTTAATACTGAAATGTTCTCTCTCTCCTCCTGTAGCTGACATGGACAGCATTTGCAACAGGCCGAGATGTGGGTCTTACAGATGCAGATAAGTCACAGGAAGTGGTCGTGAGCTACCTTCCACTCAGCCATATTGCTGCACAGATGATTGACATCTGGCTTCCCATGAAAGCAGGAGGAGTTACGTACTTTGCACAGCCTGATGCGCTAAAGGTTAGTGTGCAAATTACACATCCTTTGCTATTCATTTGCCAAGCTAGTGCTAAAAAAAAAACGTCCTGTGCTTTTTTTTTTTTAAAGTGATACTTTTATTTAGCAAGGATGCATTCATTTAATCAAAAGTGACCAAGATATTTATGACCAGAAATTGATAAATATTCAGTCTGCTGTTTAAAACAAATAAAGAACCAATGGTTATGTGCAAACAGCAGGAAACTGTATATTCGTGCATTTTGCGCATGTCAAAAAAATCTATCCCTATTTGAAGCTTGTGGCGTATAAACGCACATCAAACCGATCACGTTTAGCGTTCATGTAAACACTACGTTCGATTCATCAATCGGAATGAATTTAGTCTGGTTGAAACAAAAGTTTTGCATGTAAACGTAGCCATTGATAATAACAAGAAATATTTCTTGAGCAACAAATCAGCATATTAGAAGGATTTCTGAAGGATCATGTGACACTGAAGACTGGAGTAATGATGATGAAAATTCAGCTTTCCCATCATGGGAAAAAAATACATTTTGAAATATATTAAAGCAGAAAAAAGTTAAACAGTAATATTGTGAAATATGATTACAATTTAAATATATTTTTGATTAAATAAATACACCCTTGGTGAGCATAAGAGACCTTCAAAAACGTTAAAAGGTTTTAACGATCTCAAACTTTTAAAAGGTAGTGTACATGTTAGGGAAGGCACTTCTTGTATTCTTCCCCTAATCCCTCAGGAAGGATCTTCTCTTACGTACACAAAACAAAGACAATCTTGTTAGTTTAAACTAACTGTATAATCCTTTTAAAGAGCTTTTTCACTGATCTATTTGATGAAACGTAATTCATAAAGTCTTAGTCATGCAGCTCTCACACACAGAAAGGCATTTGTGATGTTCAGAAGTGTTTAATTTTCATCCCTTTTCAGAAAACAAGCCCCTGATCTGATCTGATATTTTATTAAAACAAATGCATGATATGTTTCCGCATGTGATCTCTAGAAGCTGAGCATGTGATATCTGTAGTGCCTCAATGGGTCTCAATAGCGCCGCAGTACTGTTTTATAATAGGATCATTGATTTAAGAACAGGGCCAGAAACTGACATGGAATACCTGCTCGTCACCTGACATAACCCTGGGTGTGTCAGCTGATGTTGGCATGCACATATGAACATGAACCATGCTTGCACATGTAATAATAGAAGTCACTGCATGTCCCAGGGTACTCTGGCCAACACCCTACGTGAGATACGCCCTACTGCGTTCATGGGTGTCCCGCGAGTGTGGGAGAAGATGCAGGAAAAGATGAAGTCGATCGGAGCCAAATCGTCCACTGTGCGCAGGAAGGTGGCATCTTGGGCCAAAGATGTGGGCCTGCAGACAAACCTCAACAAAATGGAGCTGTATGTACATACACATTTAAACACACAAAAAGAAGGTAGAAACATATGTTCAGACATGACACTCCTTTTGAAATATCAGTAATTTACATTGGGATCCAGAAGTCTGAGAACAAATTGAAAATCTGGGATTCAAAATCTATTTTAAACCTGGATGTAGGAATTTGAAACATTTAAAATAAAGAATTATTGAGCAATTAATGCTTTTTAATAATAGTATAAATAAAATATTTATTTATAATTTGTGAAGTCAGATTTCCTTAAATAAAAAACAAATACTAATAAATAGAAAATTTCAAGTCATCGTTTCACTCAAACTGTTATTCTGCTAATATCATTTGACTTAAAACTAATTGTATTAAGTTATAAAAATGCAAAATAGAAGTGGTCTCAGACTTTTGGTCCCCAATTAAGTTAGCTAATCCCAATTAATGCCACAAGAGTAAAATATGGCCTCTTTATGGAAAATCTGGGAATAAAAGTATTTTTAATGTTTAATAGTTCTTAATAATATTAATAAAATATGTATTTGTTTATAACTTTTTACTCAAACTGTTATTCTGCTAATATAATTTGTATTGAAATAAATTGAATTAAATTAGAAAAAGGTAATGTGAGAAGTGGTCTTAGATTTTTGGACCCCAAGTTAGTTGACTTGAGCAGAAAAAAAGGTGCAAACAAGGAAAAAAAGGGCACTTTAACCAGTTTTGTTAGGAAGATTGACACATCAATCGGTGACATTTTAAACAGTGAAACAATTAGGCTCTGTATTAACAGAGAGGAATTGTCTTGTGTCTTCAGTAACGGAAACCTGTCCTCAAAGCCACTGAACTATCGGTTGGCGAAGCGTCTGGTGTTCCGGAAGGTTCGGAAGGCACTGGGTCTGGATCGCTGTACGAGGTGTTACACCGGAGCGGCTCCAATAACCAAAGACACGCTGGAGTTTTTCCTCAGTCTGGACATTCCTCTCTTTGAACTCTACGGCATGAGTGAGAGCTCTGGACCGCACACCATCTCACTGCCTGACGCCTTCAGACTCACCAGGTACTGTCACCTGCATTTTTTTTCAGCTGAAGTGAGTCATTTTTAGTCACTTAAGCTTTAACTTTTAGTATGTTTCTCATTTGCATTTCCTTCTCAGCTGTGGAAAGGTGATTCCAGGCTGTAAGACAAAGATCTTCAGCCCTGATGCCGAAGGGAATGGAGAGATTTGTTTCTGGGGTCGTCATGTGTTCATGGGATACCTGAACATGCCTGATAAAACAGAAGAGGCTCTAGATACTGATGGCTGGCTGCACTCGGGTGACCTCGGCAAACACGACCAGAACGACTTCCTGTTCATCACCGGCCGCATTAAAGGTAATGAGTTTGACGGTCGGTTGAAAACAGATTCTGTGCTTCCTCTTCGAACCACACCAGAGTTCATTTGGAAGTGGACTGAGACCCCCTGAAAAGGTGGTGTCCGCTTGTTTGGTGCGCACCAGGATTCGGACGGCAGCGTTCACACTTGCAGATCAGTTCTCTTGGTTCTTTGGCACCAGGCCAAAAAAAAAAGAAAGATGCATTTAGTCCTGGTTTGCTTGGCTTTCACATTGTTATTTTTTTGACACCGAACCTAAAAATACAAACAAACTTACTGCTTACCAATGGAATTTACCGCGGCGCACATCCAAAACAATTCTGTGTGCTAAATGCGCTGTGTGCTAAATCACAAAGAGCTTATAGAATGCGTATAGAAGTCAAAACAGCACTAGGAATGCCTCTGTTGCACACAAAGAAAGATCTATAATGGGCGACTGAATTCCTATGACGATATGTAACAGATATACTTGAGCATTCTGTCCTTTTTAGGGTCGCACCTTGTGACATCACTTCCTGTTTTTAGTTAGTTTAGATGTCTTTGGTGCATGTTGCGTTCATATTTCATTAAACTGCACCAGAGTTGGCTTGAAAGTGGAAAGGTGGGTCTCGGTCCGCTTGTTTGGTGTGCTCCTGGATTTGGATGGCAGCGTTCACACTTATTCAAATGAACCGCACTAACAGAGCAAAGAGCAAACCTGCCAAGTGTGAACACACCCTCACTCACTGGAACTAAAAAAGCTATGCAGTTTCATTTCATAAGATGTTACAGAGTGGCCACATAAAGGATTTCACTGGGATTTAGTGTGGTGCATTTAATGAAGTTTCTGTTTTTATTCTAGAACTGATCATCACAGCTGGAGGTGAAAATATTCCCCCGGTGCCCATTGAGGACGCAGTTAAAGAGGCCATTCCACTCATCAGCAATGCCATGCTTATTGGAGACAAGAGAAAATTCCTCTCCATGCTGCTCACCATTAAGGTATCATATTATTTATATATATGTATGGATGTGTGTGTTGATTCCAGTATAAACGTGTGTCAAGGTTATCCACCTTGCACTCTTTCACCAGACGAGATAAAGCGACAAGCTTTAAAAAATCTTTTCCATCCATCAACCAACTGTGATGAGGGACATTTTGTCAAATGTTTAGTTTAGATTTTTGTGGCTTTGTGTTGTGTAACTCATTCACCTTTGTCTAGGAAACAGTGTTAAACGTAGTTAATGACCAAAATAAAACGTTTTTATTTTTATTATTATTCAACATTATTGATTCATTTTTAATGCCTTCCTTGTATAATTTGACTGATAATCATGTTCTTCACAAACTGAATGCTGTAAATCTAATCTGAACATCTCACCCGAAAACTTGGGTTGTGTAATGTTACAGAGATAATGCTGATTGTAAAGATACACGAATGACCATACATTTTTACTATGCTGTAATCAGATCATATCAGTATGTTAAATGCTCAAATGTTATCAGACGGCTTCCATAAACTTAAAAGCTACTGCCAACCAGTGGACATATGTGTAATTACAAGTTCCACGCTTTTTTCTTGGAATCACTACGCCCCCTAGTGGCAATACTTTTTGAGTTGTAAATTGAAGTGTTACTAAATAGTGGTGTTTGCTAAGGCAAGTATTACTAGCATCACATTATTAGTAGTATAATATATGCAGTATTATATTATTATAATAATTATTATTATTGCTCATATTTAAAACAAACCCTGAGTTAAAAACTCTCAAGCATGTAACTTGTCCCACTGTATGATGTCTCAAATCATGTAGTTTGTTAAGCACGGGTGTTGTATTACTTTTCTAATACATTTGATGTAGTATTTTTACCTGGTGGACAATTATAAGGGTGAACAAAATCCCACAGACTTGCATTTTAATAAGGGAACTGAATAAGAAACACTGGCAACCGCAAAGCAACATGATTAAAAAGCAGTCAGAACAACTTAGCAACCACATAGCATCCCCCTGAAAACCACGAAGAACACTTTAGCATCACTGGAGTGTGATGTTAGTTGCCTAATTTAGACTTAAAAGGAGCTTTATCTAAATTTAAATGGGAAAACTATTGGATAACATGCATTTAATCTAATATACACTTACCTTACCATTGGAAAAAACATTGACCGCTCTTCTCTCTTGCTCTCAGTGTCAGGTAAACAGTGAAACGGGCGCTCCTGAAGATGAACTGACCCCTGAGGCGGTGGAGTTGTGTCGTAAACTCGGCAGCAACGCCACTCGAGTCAGCGAGATCGCCGGCGGCCGTGACCGCGCCGTAAACGCAGCTATTCAAGACGCCATCACCCGCGTCAACGAGAAAGCCACCTCTAACGCCCAGCGCATCCAGAAATGGACCGTGTTGGATCAAGATTTCTCTATCTCTGGAGGAGAACTGGGTGAGTTTCTTTGTAATGAACTTTCTGTGAGTTATTTCTGGGTTTTGTTAGTAATTTTATTAAGATGTAAATATGCTGTTTGTTTAACTGTTTTAAACTCTCAATCTCAGGGCCCACGATGAAGCTCAAGAGGCCAGTGGTCATGAAGATGTACAAAGACCAGATTGAGAGCTTTTACAAAGAAGTTGTGACCCCAACCACCCCAGACAACCCTCTGCCTCCTAAATAGGTGTCCAACAAAAGCCCTTGTCATCCACTTCAGATCCGGAGACAAAGAGACTGACATGGTCTAACACACACATGCTTACATAGGAACACCACTCAGACCTTGTGTTTTGCTTCATTTTTGAGTTAATGTGCGTTCAGGGTTTTTTAATTGTTAATTTCATACTGTTTACATTTTTCTGTGTTACTGAAAGAAGGAAAACATGTTTGTAACAAAAAAGCCATTTGTGAAAAACATTTTTTTTGTTATTTACTATTTATTTTTCTTGCCTAATTATAATGAAGTGTCTTGTTGATTTATATGGAAGTGCAGGTGATACAGATTAATTTATGGTTCGTGACTGAATTCTTTGAGAATAGCTTTGGGCGGTAAGTGCTCGTTTGTCAACGGCACTTCTGTGAACAAGTGCCACCACAAACACTGGTTGTTTAACAGAAACTAGATGTTTGCGGAGGAACATCCTCAAGACTTCGCTCTGTGAAGATTATTTAGCAGGAATCCAATGCCATACAAGCCATAAATCGTTTTTCAGAACCAAATGCATCACATTTGTTTGAATGTTTGTTTCAGTTATGCGGTTGGTTAATATTGTTGTTTAATTCTTTGTAAAAAAACATTAACCTGTTAAATAGTGTAAATACGTATTGCATTAATTTCCTCTTCTTCTGTGGTCTTACTTAATGCTTTGCTGTGTCATTGTGACAATCCTCAAAGTAGCAAACCCATTTTCTTGCCATTGATATCTGGACAGAGAGAAGCGGTGAATATTTATCTTATGAAATACGGGGCATGAAGGATCTGGTGTGAGAAATAGATCTGTTCAGAGGTGATCATTTGATTTGCTTTGACTTGCATTGTTCTTTGCTTTGCATGTGCAATAATGACATTTTGACCAAATACGTAATTGATTTTATTTATATTGTATGCATAGTAAAATTAGTATAATGCAATTTAGAAAACCAATATGGATTGATAAATAGGTTAAATGGACTAACATTCTATTTAATCAGTCAAGTGCTTGAATATACAGAAATGTAACTGCAAATGACTTAATGCAAATCCAAAGATTGATCTTCCCTCTGTAGTTTTATCACACTAGAGAGCTTTCCTCAAATACTAGACCTCTTACTCCAAAGTGTGTATTTTCTGACTGCATAGCATGACCACAGCGAGGCCTTTTTGTAAATGAGAAAGATTGCAAGTAAATTGTGCATGAAATGAGACTTTCATGAGAAAAGTTGTTCGCTCAGTCAGAATAGGTGAGAATGAAGGTAGAGCTAGTGAGTGATATCCTTTCTTCTATCCGGGATTTCTATTATGGTTTAAACTTTAATTCTTTTTCAGAAAAGTGAACATACTGTAACATGAAGTCTCAGACTGTGAAAGACTTGACTGGTTTTACCTGACTCAAAACCTCTTGAGCTGGGTGACATTTGTGTGTTGTGTCTGTTGAAACTGGATCTTGGGAGATGAAACTCCAGGTTTCTACTTGTATGTGTGTGTGAAAAATCCTTTTACTGGACAATAAATGTACTATAACCATGATAAAAGCAAGTGTTAAAGTGCTCATCCTTCAACTTCGGATAAATGGTTTCATTGGTCACTAGGATCAGAAATGGCTCACAGCTGGAAAGACGTGCGCAGTATTGGGAACGTTACTTTGTTTGGAAATGTAATAGGTTACAGATTACAAGTTAGCCTACTCTATTTAAAATGTATTAAGGCGAGACTACAGGTGAATAGGGTAAAATTTTAAAATGATAGATATTACTATGAAACTTCCTCAGTTGATTACTTACACAAGTATATAAAATATATTTGAAATGTGTATGTTTAATTATGCAAATTATGCATTATCTCATTAATTATGCGCGATTTTGCATATATTTTCGGTAGATAGATCAGAACATATGATAAAGTCAGGTGATTTTTTTTTTTTTTTTTCATTTTGTTTACACACAAGTTCAGAGGGATTTCAGGATATATGCTTTCATTACCTAGGAAATCCAAATATACTGTCCATAGCCTTAAAAATCGATTTTCGCATTATTTTCTTGATTAAAATGTCACATAAATCAGGCCAGGAATGATTTATCAACAAATCCCTCTGAAAATATCTTCAGAATACTGCTAAGTGTATAACTGGAAAGTTTGGTGTACATAGGTGCTACATAGGCTGAGATGTTTGTACTGGAGAATGACAAAAAAACATTTTGAGAAAACGGCATTTAAAGATTTAAATAGCTCTAAATGAGATTTCGTCATTAGCTTTAAATCCCCCTTTGGACATTCACGATTGGTTACTGATAGAAAGGAAATGCCCATATTTGGGTTATATAGCGTTGAGACTCGGAGCTTTACAGTGATACCGGTCATGACAGACTTCAGTAAACAGAACTCTGCATGTCGCGTGGAATGCTAACTTCTTGGTAAATTCGGGAGAAACTCAACTTACTGCCGCAAGTAAACAAAATGTCATAAACATCTTAATGTATATTTTCGACGTTTTCTTTACAGCAGCTTGAAAGAAACACATATTGAAGGAGTAAACTAGCCCAAAATCTCAAACCTGACCACTGCATATCTATGTTTTTGCCTGCCGTGTCTCGCCTTAAGTAATACAACTATTTAAATTATTGTATTAATGTAACTGATTACATTTAATTACTAAATTTCCAACGAATGTTTTCAACTGTTAATCATTTTCAAACATTTAAACCAGGCAGGGTTAACCTGCAAATTCAAACGTTTAAGCAAATTCAATAATAGCACATCTACGGCCTTTATGGCGGGAGGCTTCGTACACATCAAAAACAGGCAAAGCAACAAATTAATATTATTAAACATATCATAGCTTTTTACAGGAATTATTCAGGTGTAACCACCTTTGTAATCGCTAACATTTCATAAGTAACTAATTTAATTAAAAAAAATTCTAAATAAGCTTATTACAGTAGGTAACGTTGTAACTAACTCCCCAACGCTGAAGTGTAGTAGCCTACCAATTCAGTGAAATACTGTAAATGCTCTTTGGGATGTTGCTGTGCTTCTCATAATGTTGTATGATTATTTTAGCATCAGATTAAAAAGACAAGATCGTACATTTTAGATCAACTTATGGGTTGGTAGTTGGAATTGTCATTTCACCATGTTAATCACGATATAGATCAGGGCTTCATAAACCTAGGTTAAAAACAATGCAAACCACCTTTATATATAGTAGGCTAGTCAACATTAGAAGTGGATCAAAACAAGTGAATCAAGGTTGTCCTAAGACAAGAACGACAAGAGGATATACACTCACCTAAAGGATTATTAGGAACACCATACTAATACTGTGTTTGACCCCCTTTCACCTTCAGAACTGCCTTAATTCTACGTGGCATTGATTCAACAAGGTGCTGAAAGCATTCTTTAGAAATGTTGGCCCATATTGATAGGATAGCATCTTGCAGTTGATGGAGATTTGTGGGATGCACATCCAGGGCACGAAGCTCCCGTTCCACCACATCCCAAAGATGCTCTATTGGGTTGAGATCTGGTGACTGTGGGGGCCATTTTAGTACAGTGAACTCATTGTCATGTTCAAGAAACCAATTTGAAATGATTCGAGCTTTGTGACATGGTGCATTATCCTGCTGGAAGTAGCCATCAGAGGATGGGTACATGGTGGTCATAAAGGGATGGACATGGTCAGAAACAATGCTCAGGTAGGCCGTGGCATTTAAACGATGCCCAATTGGCACTAAGGGGCCTAAAGTGTGCCAAGAAAACATCCCCCACACCATTACACCACCACCACCAGCCTGTACAGTGGTAACAAGGCATGATGGATCCATGTTCTCATTCTGTTTACGCCAAATTCTGACTCTACCATCTGAATGTCTCAACAGAAATCGAGACTCATCAGACCAGACAACATTTTTCCTGTCTTCAGCTGTCCAATTTTGGTGAGCTCGTGCAAATTGTAGCCTCTTTTTCCTATTTGTAGTGGAGATGAGTGGTACCCGATGGGGTCTTCTGCTGTTGTAGCCCATCCGCCTCAAGGTTGTGCGTGTTGTGGCTTCACAAATGCTTTGCTGCATACCTCGGTTGTAACGAGTGGTTATTTCAGTCAAAGTTGCTCTTCTATCAGCTTGAATCAGTCAGCCCATTCTCCTCTGACCTCTAGCATCAACAAGGCATTTTCGCCCACAGGACTGCTGCATACTGGATGTTTTTCCCTTTTCACACCATTCTTTGTAAACCCTAGAAATGGTTGTGCGTGAAAATCCCAGTAACTGAGCAGATTGTGAAATACTCAGACCGGCCCGTCTGGCAGCGACAACCATGCCACGCTCAAAATTGCTTAAATCACCTTTCTTTCCCATTCTGACATTCAGTTTGGAGTTCAGGAGATTGTCTTGACCAGGACCACACCCCTAAATGCATTGAAGCAACTGCCATGTGATTGGTTGATTAGATAATTGCACTAATGAGAAATTGAACAGGTGTTCCTAATAATCCTTTAGGTGAGCGTAAGGTAGGTCTATAAATTACATTGAAAAATATATTAAAATAGAAATGTTATTTTAAATTGTAATACTTCACAATATTACTGTTTTACTCTATTTTCATCAAATAAATGTACCTGTAAAACAGCTTAACCTGGAGTTTAAAAATATTGTAGGCTAGGTAAAGGGATAGTTCACCCAAAAATCAGACAGTTGACCATAGCCATAGCCTTCCATAGTGTATTCTTCCTACTATTTAAGTCAGTGACTACCGTCAGCTGTCTGGTTACCAACATTTTTCAAAATATCTTTAGTGTCACAGACTGTAAAAAAAAATAAAAAAAATTGTGTGTTCAACAGAAAGAAACTCGTGTTTGGAACAACTTAAGGGGTGAGTGATGACAAAATTGTAATTTTTGGGTGAACGGTCCCTTTAAGCGGGCTCTTAACAATAAAACTAGCAATATAAGACGCTGTGAACAGTACTCAAATGACTTTATTCATAATATGACTTTGCAATAAAAACATAAAAAGTAACATCTTTTGCCCTTATTACAACTTGCATCATATGACCACATGGTGGCATTGTATGTCAAGTTTAACACGTCATACTAAAGGGTTACTCTTCTGTTCAGATCAAGGAAGGTTTTCTACCACGTTATCAAAACATATGTAAAAACCCAGACCTCCCCAAACCCCACGGATAAATACAGTAAGTCCTTCCGCGCTCACAAACACAAATAAAACCACCACTGACTGACAAGATAGCTCTCTGCAGCTGCAAGCGAACTATGTGAAAATGATGCAGTATTAACCGTCGATTAATGTTTTCCTCCAGCTCCTGTAGATAAGATTCTGACTGTCTACTATACATGTGTGTCTACGTAAAATGGGTGAAATATATGCCCCTTCATTAGTGTTCTTTGCTGCATCCCATGTACAAAATACAGAGGTTCTTCACTTTCCTTCTTGGAAAAAAGGAAGCTGCTTAAACTAGCTGGTCTTAGAGGGATGAATTGGCTAACAAGTACCCAAAAAACCCTCTAAGACCAGCAAACTAGCTTAAGACTTTTTTTCAGCATGGTTTAAATCAAATACATTAACAAACTAACAAACACTTGTTCGTTTCGCAAATATGCAGTCCCCCCTTGTAGTGGATAATAATGAGGCTACAACAAAACAGATGCTAGTAGAAATTCATCTGATATGCAAACACACCCTGCCATGAACTCATATATTGGCCTGAAGCAAGTTTCAAGTTCTCATGGTCACGTTTACAGTCTATCATGATATAATGGTGTTAATACAGAGAAAAAAAAACCCAACTAAAAATTCCTTAAAAAACTGGCAATTCTTGACAAAACAATTGACAAATTAATATCATATTGCATGTAAATATTGTATAAAATTCTTAAAAATACAGATTAGACAATTAAGTACTTGAGTCAACAAAGCCAAAAGTGCAGAGGTACATAAATAAAAAAATAACCCCCTCAAATAATATATATATATATATATATATATATATAAAAAAAAAAAAAAAAACCTGGGTGTACTCAGTGGGATGTCTTTTCAGAGCCGCCACTCAAGTTCACCGAACTCCACCCCTTTGCCTCTTGCCCCACCCCTTTATGACAGGCTGACCCGAACCAGTATCCGGTCAAAGGTTAAAGTTCACAAAACAAGAGCTGGGAGTTAAAAGTTCACGCACATAACACTCAATCATTCTCTTGCTGAAAAACGCACAAACGTCTCAAATCGTTTCAAAGTTATAAACGTTATTGTTCACCAAGATTCAGACGAATCAGTTGAAGATTCAAAACCCATGCAAACGGCACTCCCAGACTCTTGCAGGGTGAAGTTAAGGGCATGTGGTCTGCAGCTCAGGCCACGGAGCCTCTTAAAGCTATTAGCATAAGAATGGACACACAGAGGCGAAGTGAAGCCGAGATGTAGGTCGCTCTGAGAGAGAGAGAGAGAGAGAGAGAGAGAGAGAGAGAGAGAGAGAGACGGAGTCAGAAGCACAGTGAATCTACAGACTGCTGTTCTGGTAGGGGCCACTGAGAGAAAAACAGCTTGTCTTGTCCTTTTCTTTTGTCTCTCCCGCTTAGTCTAATGAATAAACCAGATATGATGACAGAAAACACAGAGACCAACACAGACTTCCAAATACTTTCACAAGCTGCACTAGCAATGCACAACATTTAAGTTCTAAGGCCCGTTTGGCGAACACCTAAATGAGGATTGATGCATATTGGCATACAAATCGGAATCTCCCCGGGACGATATCCAGGTATCCCACATACACCGAAGGATTGACTAAAGTCGGAGTGAAAGATAACACTGCTGTAATTGCTAAGAGCACAAATGAGATGGTGTGAAAAAGGCACTAAGACTAGCCCTAGAGGATAAAAAGCGATACATTCATGGCGTGTGGGGCTTCCTTTTCCGACCACAATCAAAAATACCTTGAAAAACATTGGTACAAAAATAAAATATAAAAGGTTGCAACCCTTGATGCATCAGTGCGTATGGCTACAGAGAGACTTTTTTTTTTTTTTTTTTTTCTTTCCAGCCGATTTCGAATGTGACCCTCTAGCAGTTCTGGCCCCGTTAAGAAGAGATCTTCCTGTCCGACAGGATATTGAGGAGGAGAGAAGAAGTGTTGTAGTGTTGGTTTGCAGTCGAGACGCCACATAGCTGCACTTCCTCCTCAAAATACTGTATGATTCACTCCTTTCGTGATTTGTTTCCCCACTGTTTTCATTTCCTGCGAACAATTTTCACCTTTTTGCAGCCCCCTCTCAGGACAAAAGAAGTGAAAAAGGGCAGCCTCCCCCTCCCCCCAGCCATGATGGACTTCCTGTCATGTGGCGGTGGCCTCCAGGTAGCTCTGTAGTTTACGGACAGTTGACTCATCCAATGAGAAAAGGTCAAAGTCAAAAGTTGTGTTGGTGACATTAAAGTGGCCCGTCTCCTCGATGAGGTTCACGATCTGGAGGCAGGAAACAGGTCAGTGGTGTTTGTTCAAAGCTTTTACACAAACGCAAGCTATTTTAATCACACCAACACCCACCTGCTGTAGGACGTTACGCTCTCTTAATGCCATTAGCTTGCGATGAAGGTCTACCAGCTCTTCAGTGTACGCCTGAAACAAGAGGAGAACACAAGATCGGTTTCTACTGCAGCTCCAAAGACCCTGTACAAGCTTGTATGGAAGGACTAAAAGTAACTATGAAAAGCAACATCATTTACTGAAATTAGATTAGCTAAAGAGCAGCTTTACAAACTAGTACTAGTAGCAGGATGTCATGCTTTGTGCACTGACTGAATGGACCTTAACTCCAAAACTAGTGAGCTGCCTACCTAGGCAGCATTTCCTGAGACGGAGGCAGTTTCAAAAGATGGCTTATTATACTACTGATAATAATAATTTTAAATTGAAGAAGAAGAATTGTGTTATGTAAGAGTAGTTGTTGTATTTATATATTTTATTTATATAATATTATCGATATTTCATGAAATATTTTGGTAACACGTTTCAATAAGGTTTCATTAGAAATGAACAATGAACAAAATTTCTATAGAATTTATTAATCTTAGTTTATGTTAATCTCAACATTTACTGCTACATTTAAGATCAAAAGTTGTATCGGTTCACTTTAGTTTAGGGTCCAATTCTCACTATTAACTAGTTGCTTATTAGCATGCGTATTGCTAGTATATATTGGCTGTTTATTAGTGCTTATAAAGCACATATTAATGCCTTATTCTGCATGACCATATTCTACATCCTACCCAATACCAAAACTTGACTACATTACTATTAGTAAGCAGTAATTAGGAGTTTGAGTCAAAAGTCATAGTTAATAGTAGTGAGCAATAAAGTGTGACCGTTGTATCTGTAAACATTAGTCACTGCACTATCCACTAACATGAACAAAGGTTAATAAATACTACAAGAATATTTTGCTCATTGTTAGTTCATGATAGTTAAGGCATTCACTAATGTCAACAAATGAGACCTTATTGTAAAGGTACCTATATTTCTAATAATAATAATAATAATAATAATAATAAGTTATTATTATTATTATTCTATTATGTATTTATATAATTATAATAAATTTAAACTATATATATATATATATATATATATATATATATATATATATATATATATATATATATATATATATTATTTTATTATTCATATTTGAAAATTAATAATAATAACAATAATAATTTGTTGTTATTCTATTATTTATTTATAAGAATTTTTTTTTTTTATTATATAAGAATTGTTATATAATAAGAGTACTGTTGGTCATTATATACTTTATACAATAACATATATTGTAATGTATTTATAATTTTTTATTAATAATAATAATAATAATAATAATAGTTATTTTATATTTAATTAATTCAATAATAATACTTTTTATTACTATTGAATATTAATCAAATATTTTCCCCACTATTTGTGTGTTATGTATTTTTAGAGTATCACTATTAGCTTAGCAACATGTTAGTAGAAACTATTGAAATCAATTGCAAATGAGGTTCCATTTCAGTTAGCATCCCTTAGAAGGGAACCTAAGTGGGCAGAAGACAGCAAGACAGCTCACAAGGTTTTGGAACAGAGGTCCAGTTGGGTCGAGTTGATCAGATAGAAATAACTTGAGGTGAAAAATTAAAAGTTTGATTTACCCTTCCTACCTTGTCGTATCCCTTCTTCAGGACCTTTTCTTGACGTAAACAAGGGTCTGGACTCTTTCTGCCCGTGACCTGTATGATAGACAGGCAAAAGCAAACAGAGAGGAAAGGAACAAAATGGAGAAAAAGAAAGAAAAATCATACAAATGGACTAAAGAAGAGGTTTAAAGAATGATTAATCAAGACAATGATCTATGGCAGTGTTTTTCCAGCAATAGTGGAGCAGCGCCTGGAGCGCTCCGAATCCTGGTGATCCGACTGGCAGCACCCAGTTAAGCAGCATTCCACAGTCAGTGGATCAAAAGCTGCGTGTCACCACCTCATTTCAACACTGGGCGCAGCGTAATCCAAAAACTAATGCCAATCGTCCATCATCCGACAGTCGACAATCAAGTTTCAAAGGAGCAAAACTGTGTGCTGTAAATTGAACGATCGGCATGACTGAATGAATGAACACAAATTGGACGGCAGTCAAGGCTTAACAAGAAGCTGATACGATCTTGAGTATCAGTTCACCTTGTTGTTGGTGGAGCTGTGTTTCTGTGGCTGAGGGGGTGGCTCTCGACTGGGACGCTGCGGCCCGTCACTGCAGTCACTCTCGCTGTCTAAACTCAGTCTGTGAGGGGCAAACATCAAACAATTAAACCCTGTGAGGAAGTTAATAGGATTACCCAAGAATTCCAGTAAAAATCTGTCATTACTCACCCTTGTGTTGTTCCAAACCAGTATAACTTACTTTCTTCTGCAGAACACAAAATAAGTTATTCTGAATTATGTTGGTAAAAAAAACAAAAAAAACGGTTTCGGTTCCCATTGACTTCCATAGAAAAGACAAAATATACCATGAAAGTCATTGGGAACCGAAACCATTTTCACACCAACATTATTCAAATATCTTTTTTGGGTTACACATGAGAAAGAAAGTCATACAGTTTTAGAACAACACAAGGGTGAGTAAATGATGATCAAATGCACATTTTTGGGTGGACTGTCCCGTGAAATGTAGTCATTCGGATTTAATTGTATGCAGCATTTAATTTGAAAGAATAATTGTAAACACAATAAACACTGAAAAGAAAACCCTATTCTAGCATTCATCTCACACTTCCAGCCTCGCAAAAGTAAGTCTTTCAAAGCGGCTCAGCAACACTTGAGTGAGATGAAGAATAAAGAGAGGCGTATGAAGTGAAGTGTTTACTCTGAGCAAACAAATCCGTTCTCCGCCTCTGCTAACATTGATTACAGGGACTTAAAGCATCTGAAAGACCTGCTTAAACAAACATTGACAAGAAAAGAAGGAGAATGACCTGGAGTCTCGACTGGGCAGGTTGTTCTTGACTGGCGTCTCTTCGCCTGAGCTGCTATCGTCATCATCAGACTCCTCCGACTGGAGGTCCTCCACCATAGTGCGAAGCGGGCCTACAAACCAAAGACCAGAATGAGCGTTTGCAAAATATACGTGGTTTGGTTTAACTTTCAAACTTTTCGCGTAATTTCGGTGCCACTATCTTAACCAAACAGAATTTGAAAAATAGTGACAGTTTTCAAACAGATTTCCTTAAAACTCTTCCCATCTGCCATTGGTTAGATTAAACAAATGTCTTACCCCAAACTCACACCATTAGTTAAGCCAATGTTTTGTGTCAGGCTGGCTGTTGCAAATTAAAATGGGAGCAAGCCAATGACAAATTACCCACATCACCGTTCTAAAAAAAAACCTCATTCCTTCATTTTAAGGAAGCGCCTGTGTCTGACACATCCTTAACCCTCTCCATGGTGATCGATCAAATCAGCAGTCTGTTAACCTTGAGTTAAAGTATAGTAGGGAAATCTATTTATGGATCTGACTGCTGCTTATCAGGACACTCCCTGCAGTAAAAGAGCAGATCCTACCTTGGCCTTGTTTCTGCTGTGGCTCAAAGTCTGAGTCGGAGCTAGACTCTGAGCTGGAGCTGGAATTAGACGGGCTGGAAGGTGCTGACTGCTGTGGGAAAGAGTGGACAGGATACAAATGAAAGATTATGTTTATCACAGGGGGTGGCGACCTTTTTAACATAGTGTTAAGTTTAATTTGTATTTTTTTCATAATACATTTATTTATCATTTTAAATAAATTAATAAACACATTTCATTGTCTAAAAATACAATTTAACACCATGTTAAAAAGGTTGCCATTACCTGACTTATTTTAAATAGATACATTTTATTGTGGAAAAAAATGCTAAATTAAATTTTACACTTTCTTAATTTTTCCAACCCCTGATTTATTTTATATAAATGAATAAATACATTTTATTGTGAAAAAAATTCATCTAATTTAATTTAACAGTTAAAAAGGTTGCCATCCCCTGACTTATTTTAAACAAATGTTATAGTGAAACATTCTTGATTTAAAATCCAAAACAAATCTTATAAAAAAAACTATTATCACATAAATCTAACCTCAGATTTAGACGAGGCCTCATCATCCGAGTTGGAGTCATCGGATTCCGGAGGCTTCTTGGACTCCTTGACCTCCTGGGTCTCTGACTTGCTCTTGGCCCAGCGTCCCTTCTCTTTAGAGGCCTTCTTATCCGCATATCCCGAGGAGACTGTGGTGGAAGACGCGGTCCGGGGGGAGGTGCCGGTGAATCCCCCACTGCTGGAGTCTTTTGACCCCTCTGAACCCCCCTTCTTTGGCTTCTTGACACTAGGTTTGGGCGACTCTGCATTGGAAGGTCGTTTGCTAGGGGCTTTTCCGTCGGCCACTCCACCTCCCCCTCCACCACCCGCCGACCCTGCCCCCCCTCCTTTAGGAGACATGCCTTCCATTTTGGACTCCTTCAACGTGAGTTTGGGCTCCTTGAAAGCAGCTTTGGGCAGGACTTTGTTCTCGTCTTTCACTTTGATCTCTTTTTTCTTAGATGATGAGGATGAAGATGAGGAAGGGTCACGGCTACTTTTGCTGCCGCCATCTCGGTCACCGTCCCCTTTGGATGTGGCCTTGCTTTCAGAGTCTTTTCGTGGCCGCTCTCGATGCTCCTTGGGCATTTTGTGGGATTTGGTCACTTTGCTTCCCTCTTTACTGGGCTCCTACAGGAAACAGTGTTTGTTTTTAGTCTTTACGGTTTAAAACTCTACCTTTGGTTAGCAAACGATACAAGGCAGTGCAATATATAATCATTAGGGCTTTTCACAAGGCGATTAACATCGGTTTATTGTCATTCTAAACCTCACTTTTAACCACTTGCAATTTAGAAAAGGAGTTGGCACTGCTTTTTACCCAGGGTTATGAAACCCTGATCCGGAGCAGAGTTAGCGCCGCTTTTGTGGCGTTAACCCCGCATTGTGGTGCAAAATGTTTGCAGTGGGAAACAATGTGCTATTAGATTGTTAAAACTAGATGCTAAGCCAGGGGTGGGCAAACTACGGCCCGCGGGCCACATGCGGCCCGTTAGGCTGTTTAATCCGGCCCGCCGAGTATTTAAAAAAATTGTCTTAAGATCGCATTAATTTTGCCTTTTTTCTTGCAATACTTTGCGTTATATATATATATATTGCGTTGCATATATTTGACAATTGGAATATCAGATATTGCATGCCATAGCTAACAAATGTAAAAAAGGAAAAATGACATAAAAGCAGATCATCATTCATTCAGCGCTGTTGTGGCTGCGGTGTGTCACGTAACAAGCAATGACGCGTCACCATGGAAACCAAACAGACAGCAACTTGAGCGCATAGACTTGTTGCACGTTAATGTTTTTTCCTTTTTTGGAAACTCAATGAGAAAAAAAAATGTTTGGTAACCGCTTGCACACCTTAGTTTTTCCTTTGATTTGTCTGCTATTTAGTTTCTTTGCTCCTCTGGATTTGTGGATGTATCCTGCCCGATTCCGTTTACCGACCTTTATCGTCCGGCTTTCGACTACGCTCCCCTGTCTGCCATGTACAGAACCCGTTTTTTTTTTTTTTTTCATTAAATGTTCTGATCTCCCTTTGCCTTTTATTTTTTATTTTATTATTCTTAAAATAAATTAGTATATTCGTTTATTTCCACAAATGTATGACTTTTGGAAGTGCAAATTGCCATTCAGTTTTAATAAAGTTGAATTAACGTAGGTAATTTTTACTCTTCTAAGTGTACACTTGCAGATGTTTTGTTTCTAATTTACTGTTAGGCCATTAAATAATAATAAGGATAAACAATATTTAAAAAGTATAGGCTATAATTATCTAACATCTTTAAAAATTAACATCAAAACATGCTAAATGGGGGATATCTAGCATAAAAAAAAATGTATTGTCAGAATGTCGTCTCTCAGTTGTTGAATTTCGCACAGACATTGCCACACGTTGTCTGTTTGCTCAGCCGATCTTATGAAAGTGCGAATACCACGAATTGTTTTTGTAGTGCATAATATGTTTTCGCGTGCATATGATATGCACTTTATGGCGTATAATAGGCACGCACTCCACACCCCTAATCCTAACCAAGGGGTTTACAGTGTGTAGCATGCACGCAAAAAAACAAACAAAAAAATTTTTTGGCATATAAATGGCACGAGAAATAAAATTTGTGGTATAGATACGCACTTTCATGAGATCGTGCTTCATAATCTGCTACTGGGCCGGCCCTCTGTCAAATTTTTAAAACCCAGTGTGGCCCTTGAGCCAAAAAGTTTGCCCACCCCTGTGCTAAGCAACCGAAAACAATTTGTGTGCCACAATCAGATGCTTTGGGTCAAGGAAACTGTGCGTTGAATATATACAGTCAATTCAGCGTTTAATAGTAAAAGTGTCAAACGTCGATGGAAAACAAGTGAAGAATAGGAGTGAATTTCAGTCATATTTTCATAGTCCGAAAAGTCCATAAAAAAAAACAAAAAAAACAACCTATTACAGTTGGCAGTGTGTAATGAAGAAGCGCAATGCTAGAGCCTTTATGTAAACAGGTCGCATGCTGCACTCGTCCAATCAATGACATGTGACACAGCAAATATGTAAATGAGTATGTTAACCCAGTGTTTAGGAATGTGCAGTGTGAAACGTCAGCTTGTGAATACAGTTTGAATTGTTAACCTCGGGTAAATGATGAGCAGTGTGAAACGTGCGAGATAACCCAGTATTCCATTTCCCTGGGGTTTAGAATGACCCAGGGTTAGCTATTTTAAGTGTGAAAAGCCCTATTATAGGTCACAAATAGTCATCACAATACAGAAGTACAATTCTAAAGCAAACTTAAGCTTTGTCAGTTATCTAAGAAACATCAAGATTGTACTTAGTATTACATTCTTGTTCATTCATCTGCAAACTGAATCATTTCATATTTTATTAGTATATATATTTTAAAGAAATTAATAAGTTTATTCAGCAAGGACTCATTAAAGTGATCAAATGTGACAGAAAAGACATTTTTGCAAAACTTTCTATTCATCAAAGAATCCTGAAAAGGGTATGTTTATTTGTTGCTACAAAAATATTACAACTGTTTTCAACTTTGATAATAATAAGAAATGTTTCTTAAACACCAAATCAGCATATGTGAATGATGGCTGGAGGATCATGTGACACTGAAGACTGGAGTAGTGATGCTGAAAATTAAGCTTTACCATCACAGAAAGAAATAACATTCTTATATTATTATAGAAAACAGTTATTTGGTAACAATTTATTGTTTTAGTAAATGTTCAAATTAACATTAATTAAAATTAATAAATGCTTTAGAAATATTTTTCATTGTTAGTTCATGTTAACTAATGTATTTAACTAATGTTAACAAATGGAACCTTACTGTAATGTGTTACCAGTAATTTTAAATTGTAATACTATTTAACAATAGTACTGTTTTTACTGTATTTTTTTATTTAGTGAGCATATTTAAAAATATATCTATATTTTACAATAAGTCTCTGACGTTGAACAGTAGTGTACATTTACCATAGTTCTTTTTTGTACATTTACCATCATGTTCTTTATTTTTTTACATTTTACGGATAATAAACATGTATAATAATTAACCGACTAGTCATTTTGATCATCCCTCATATTAATATAGCGTAATCATTCCATAATATATTACTATCTTTCACCATTTACCATGGACACATTGTCAAATACAACCAAACAACTGATCCTAGGGATAAAGCACAAAGTTTGACACCTTTAATAATAAAATAATCACAAAAGGCCATTAAAGCATGTCTTAACTGTGATACTATTACCCATGTGTGACCTTCCTTCACACAAAGGTCATCTGCTGTATTAATGAGGCTGTGCTGAGATTAGGATTGTTAAAGCTAATGGGGATGCTGGAAGACGTCCAACACTAGAGAATCACAGCAACTGCCCCTCTTTACTGCACTAATGAAAGATGCCTCAAAGTGACCCATACAAAGCGCCAGTGCTTGCATATGATAAAGCAAAGCTCATTTAATAGAGATATGACACATGTCCTACACGATGGACCCTTAATTCACACTGAAACGATCTAATCTGCTGCTTAGAAGTAAACAAAAGGAAGAATAGAGGAAAGCTGTGACAGGTATCCGGTATTCACGCATGATAAAATATTTGAGAAGAAATACAGATTGGGTAAAAAGTCTATAATCAGAATTTAATTTGATTTAATTAGATTATATCTTAACGTAATTTAAACTACTGTTCAAAAGTTAGGGGTCTGTACATTTTTTTAAATATTTTTGAAAGAAGACTCAAAAATACAGTAAAACAGTAATATTCTGCAACATTATTACAATTTAAAATAACTGTTTTCTATTATTTTTATAATTTATTCCTGTGATGGCATAGCTGAGTCTTCAGTGTCACATGATCCTTCAGAAATCATTCAAATGTCGATTTGGTGCTCAAGAAACATTTCTAATATTTATCAAAGTTGAAAAATGTTCAAGGGAACAGCATTTATTTGAAATAGAAATCTTTTGTAACATTGTAAATGTCTTTACTGTCACTTTTGATCAATGTAATGCATCCTTGCTGAATAAAAGTATTAATTTCTTTAAAAGAAATCTTACTGACCCCAAACTTTTGAACAGCAGCATCATTTTAATATATATATATTACACATCACAGCTTTTTCTCTGTTTAAAAAAATTCTTAATCCTTAAACATTTATTTCCAGGTTTAATACTGATTTTCTATTTGATCTCAGAATTGTGGACCCTCCCCCCGAATTTTTTTTTTTACAGACCTTTGATCCTTGTGAGGTCTTGCTCTTCTTAGGGTCAGAAAAGGCAGAAAGTGGGATGGTTGGAAGCATGGGGTAATCTGGGCTGGGTTTCGGGACTACTTCTGCTCCCTCTGGGACCACCATAATCTGAATGAGAAATTAGAGCACATACACCAAAAATGTACAGTTTTCCTTAATAAGCTGTGCTAGATATTATCAGGAGGGGAAAAGAAATCCCATAATGCACCACTCACCCCTCCAGCCTTGACCAGCTTGCGACGGAAGTCCCGGGTGGGGTTATTAAAGGTGAGTTTCTCACAGCGCAGGTGATTGACAGGCGGGTTACCCTCCAGGTTGAGGAAAAGGTCGTAATTGAAGCACACCTTCTTTGGCTCCTCCTGTGTGAATGGCAATATTCATAGATTCCATAAAATGATTTCATATTAAAAGCGCAGTAAGTGATTTCTGAGAAACACAATTGATATCTGAAATCAACCCAAACAAACACAAACCCTTCCCTTCATTGCTCCGCCCCCAAAATGCACAAGCATGCAATACAAGAGCGGATGTCACCTCATCATATCTGAAGCAAAGCAAAATAATGCTTCACGAAAAATAAAGCGAAGATGACGAACGACAAGGAAGAACAAAAAACTGTACATACAGCTGTATATCTAAGCAAGAGTCACCAGCAGCACACCAGTTCCAGACAAACAATGAACTATGAACAATGAACAAAAACTCAAAACTGTCCTAGGCTGTTACTATAGCTAACATTACAACAACAGCACATCTTGGTTTTATGAAACACAGCAAAACCAACGATGAGCAAAAACACAACCTCTGCGTCGGTGTCAGGCCTTCCCACTTTGGTCTCTCCAGAGATGGAAAGTTTTTCTAATATTAACAAGAGTCTTAAAGCTCTTGCCTGATCATAACCCTTCTTTTACCAGTGATATTCCTCTGGGGCCGTATTCAAAAAGCATTTTATCTTACCACTAGGAGTACTCCTAAATCGCACTAAAAGATTTTAGCTAGGAGTTTTCTCTTAAAAGTTATTCACAACGCCTTTCAGACCTACTCTTAGTAAAGAAAAATGACAACTCCTAAACTAAGAGTGAGTCTTCGTTGCTATGGATGACGTCATTACTCATGCACGAGCTTGACTGAAGTGACCACCTTGATTGGCTGATGATTGTAACGCGGGAATGATTCCAAACACCTCCCCTACGATGATGAGTGACAGGTCTGAGAATGCACAAGTAGTGCGAAGGACGGAAGATGATGAATAACTGAATAAATAGCCTAAATGAATAAAGAGTAAGGCAAAACAAATAGCCTAGTAGCCTAATGAAACATATGGATTGATGCGATATCTTTGCAACATTATTGAATTAATCTGTCACTATGTGCCTCTGCCTACGTTTGCAAAGAGAAGAACATTTTAATTTGATTCACAATGATACGTTACAATTAGTTTACATGCAATGAGTAGCCTAGTTTTGGTTGTTGTTGGTGGCGTTATTGCATCCCTAGTTATGCCTACAATGCAAAATTGTTCCCTCGCGATTGGAAGCTCCTGTAGCCGCCGCATACGCATTTCAAAACATCGCAACGTGAAATGCCACAAAAAGCGGTTTGTGAATAGGTCTTAGTGAGTTAGGAATCCTCTCGACTTCTTTTAAGCTGTCCCAGGCTTAGGTGCTACTTTTAGGGCTAAAATCCTTCGTGAATTACTCTTAGTCAAAAAAATTAGGAGTCCTAAAGTTACGAGTGACACGCCCATTATTTTTAGGAGTTGCTCCTAAATTCGCCAGTTAGGAGCTACTTTTAGCCTTAAAATTCTGTGTGAATACGGCCCCTGACCTTTTCTCTTCAGTAATCTCTCTCAGCCATCTCTCTTTCTTCAAGTCTTCCTCTAGCTCACTCTCTCTCCTGGATGAGTGGACACGCCCTCTACTGCTGATTGGCTAAGAGTGTTGTGGTGCTCTGTCCGATCCACTTTCAACAGCGTTTCTCAGAAATCGCTTACTGCACCTTTAATGAGCAACTCAAGCACTGAAGTGAGTCAATAGAGCAGCAACTGGAGTGATTCTCAGGCTTCTTTCATGGGGGGCTCAGCCAGTGCTTCATTCACTATTCAAAAGCAAAACCTCAGCAAAGATCAGAATTACAAATCAAACACCCAGATGAACATACTCCAACTCAATCTTTTTATCTCTGTCCCTCAGCATGCAGAAATCTATGAGTTGCTGAAAAACAGCTCAGGAAAATAAGACTCTCTGAAGGCCGGGGATGTTTTTCAGACAAGATACGACAGATACGGTTGCTTATCACAAGCCTGTGAGCCAGCGGGTGGGCTTGGAAAAAAAGAGTGTAATTGTTTCGCATTATGCCAGTTAGCTCATAAGGAAAATCACTCTATGGTGCCAGCTTAATGTCAGTGAGGGGAAGTTCACAAATGACAAGACAGAGAAAGAGAAGCTGATGCTCTGATGAGTCACAGAGTGAGAGAGGGATGTGTGCAGATTGAAAATGAAAAAAGAAAAACTATAGAACAAGAGACAATATCAAAAGAGGACAGGAGAGATACAGGAAGAGACTCAGATACCTCACCTTGTTTTTGAAATAGACCTCTATGGGCATCAGAAATCCAGCATAACCAGACTCCTCAACCTTGTATGGGGGCTCCTTGCACACTGACATTAAAATGAAAACATGAATTATTTAACTGATAATTGCTGCATATACTGTATAGTTACACATTCAAATAAAAGCTTTATAACAATGACATTTTTAATGTTTTTTCTTTAGTCTCTAATGCTCACCAAGGCTGAATTTATTCAATCAAAAATACAGTAAAAGAATCTGACTGTGCCGAAAACACAGTTCATTCATTTTTATTAAAATGACCTAATTGGACACTCCGGGAATGTTACCAAGCAGCATCTGCATGACCCAATTAATATTCACACACTATAAAATGAATTTTGCAAACAAATCTTGGAATCTGTGTTTTGAACCAACTAGCAGAAATGCAGTCTGAAACAACTGGTTTTATATTATCAACAAAATAATATCAAATAAATGGTACATATTAAAAATATCCCTTATCAAGTAATGTGTATAAAACAAGGTTATCGTAGACCAGCACTGTTAGTCCAAGACATGTGACACCTGGAATGCATGAAGTGACATGGGTTGATGTTTAATCCACTGGCAATAGTTTCATTTCACCAGTCAACCGAGGCTACTTATTTGCTGCCTAAAGTATTGATTTAGTATCAGCAACAGAATACTAGACGCTGCTATTGTACCAAGCCAAAATTGATACTGATCCAACCCTAACCTCAAATATTGAAAAAAGAAGCATGCCGCACTTCAGGATGTGTAACATGTCATGTGGCTCTCGCATGCTGTTTTTGAAGATTGAACTGCGAGTTGTGGTGCAATATCTGATTTGTGAAATTTACCCCTCTTGGGTTTAGGAAAGCTCTCGTGCAGCCGGAAGACGACTTTATCCACAAAGTGCTGAATGTCGCTGTTCTCGGGGCCTCGCACGAACACCATCCAGTCATGGGTGAAGCCCTCTGATGTCACCTTCTTCCTCAGCTGGGCCCGGTGACCCAACTCAAGCTTTACCTGAACCGTGCACTGCAAACACAGAAACACATATTAATGAAATGCTTCAATAAAGCTGAGGTCAGTTGAAGTTCAGTAGAGAAGACCAGTGGCATATGCACAGTTGCGCGCACACATATACATATAAGTGACAGTAAAGTGTGTGTAATGTGTGTATATGTATATATATGTATGTATGTATGTATGTATGTATGTATGTATGTGTGTGTGTGTGTGTGTGTGTGTGTGTGTGTGTGTGTGTGTGTGTGTGTGTGTGTGTGTGTGTGTGTGTGTGTGTGTGTGTGTGTGTGTGTGTGTGTGTGTGTGTGTGTGTGTGTGTGTGTGTGTGTGTGTATGTGTATGTATATATATATAAACATTAAATGTTATTTATATTTTATATATTTATTGTTTTTTTACATTAAAATATGTATTACAAAAAAATGATTCCATCACATTTGTAAATCATCAAGCTGTAGGGAATTTTCTTTGTGGAAGACTGTTTTAATTGAGTGAATTCATATAGGTGAAAAAAACTGATATAGCAGAGAAGAGTTACTAATAAAAGGCCTCTAGACACCAAAATTGGAGTAAGAATACCTTTCATTCACATGCTCAAGCTAATCATCTGTATCATCGACTGGTTCTGCCAAATGGCCAGAAAAAGCCATCAAGGGAATTCCTTTTGAAAAGCAGCCAGGAAAAATGAACATTGCCCACATAAGGTGGAGACGAGCCAGACTGGGTTCAGGTGCCCATGATGCTCAGCAGCTGCTGTTGACTCGAGCCCCTGAACTCGTGGAGATTTAAGAACCGGGATAGACAATAAGATCAATTCCAGACACGCTTCTTTCTTTTGTTACTTTCCTGAAAAGTAAGCATAAAGCCCGGGACACACCAAGCCGCCGCCAAAGAACAGGCGGCGACGAAAGCTAACTGTGTTGTCGCAAGGGATGTCAATTTACAAAAATTCCCATGATCGATAGTCGATTAACTTTTAGCATCCCTAGTTGTCATCTCACGTCGGCTGCGTCTCGGCCAAAAAACTGTGCTTGAACACACCAAAAGGACTTGCAAGTGCAAGTTAACATCTGTCAATATCAGCAGGAATCAATAGTCTATTTTCATCATTCAAAAGAGTTCTCTCTCACACCGACGGCATCCAACTAGACGCAGACCGACGCTCAAAAACGGCCCAACAGTCGGATTGATGTGTCCCGGGCCGGCCTTATGAGGAAAATCTTATTGGCTGCCGTCTGGCCTTTCACCATAAAGCCCTGGGTTGGCTGACACTTCCATTTCCTTCAGCCAAAACCTGCCAGCCAGTCCGAGACGCTGCCAAGCATCAGAATAACCCCTATGAGTCCATCTCTCATTCACTCACCCACAAGCCCCAGCCGTGTCACATATAGACAGACAGTGATACAAAAGCCTGGCTACCCTCAACGGCAAGAAACACTGCTCTTTTTCCAGAACTTGTCATGTGTAATTTCATCACAGCAACTTGCCTTGTAACGATTACAAACGCTACCTACATAAAAGCTGTTCCACTCCGCCTGAGAGGAACATGACCATCCGAATATGAACACAATATGGGACAGTACACAATAAGAGATTCAACACATGACCGCACTAATCCCAAGGGGGGTAAAAAAGATCAAAAGGCCTTTTTGAAAAGAGTAGATTAAACAGGTAAACACCACTGGCTCCTGGTCTCACAAATCCCCAGCAGAGACACACTCACCCACATCCCCTTTTTGTTATAAGATGCGAAATAGACACAAAAGTGACAGACTGGATTCATCTCAGGTCAGTGCTATGATACAGATTATCAGTCAAGCACAGAAACAACAACAAGCAGGTCACGTGCGAAGCCAATAGGCAAACGACAAAACAACAAGTCTCAGAAGAGTTGCTGCAATGTTATTGTCAAAGGCTAGAAAACATGCATGAATGAAACAGTATTTTTCACAAAAATCATTACTTGAAAAGTGGAGGGACACAACAGAAGTTCACAACTTGCCTTTCTAAAAGCACATTGAATAAAAATAGGTTAGGCTTTTTGTTTTGAGATTTGCTTTCATGCGCAAGTATCAAGCTCATGTACCTGCAATTAAAGCAGTACAAACAATACATCCGACTGATAATGGATGTAAGAGCTGGATAAACAGCTCATTAATATTAAGCAGTAAATGATTTTTTTTTCTACATTAAGAGTTTTATTATGACAGTACTAACATCATGCTAGTTCATTTAAAAATAAAACAAAACAGTATAATGTAAAAAGTCAAACTGCCAAAAAAAAATACCACTACAATTACTGGCACTGCTATTGCATTAAAAACTGCTCATTAACATGAAGCCGAAAAAGTAATATGATTTTCTTTCTACACAGAGACAGCTTTATTATTTTGGAATGGGACACATTCAACGTTAATAATAATAATATTAAAAATAGAAAAAGTTTATTTCTAAAATAATTTAGTTGCAGCAAAAGCAATTAACCTACTGCAGATCACAGACACAAGGCAGAACGTGTAAAAATAGCCAGGATGTTATGGCAATGATATTCATCTACTACAGCATATGATCACTCCTGGTGCTGCTCATAAATCATATTGCATAAAAGGGCAATTAATTAGCCTTGGAAAGAGACAGATTCCCGCTTCAGGGACCCCCACCCTCAGAGCAAACCTGTGCAATGCCCTCAGCCTTCAGTGTGCGTGCTCTGTCAGGAACACTAATACATGGAAATGCATGTTCCTCATTTCCTCTAATAAAAGCCGCAGACTGTGTAGTGACTCCCGGACTAGAGAAGCACAGGACAAAAACACTCTCCTTTGTGTTTCTGCTGGTACATGCACTGCAAAAGCTGGCGCACGCATCCAGCCCTTCAGGCTGAGCTGATGTCCCCAAATACCGATGTAGCTTTAATATGCGTGGCCAGCTCGAGTCAGATAGCTGAGAGGAGGGAGAGAGGAGGGAGGGGGGTTATATGGGTCCGATCCGCTGCTTTCACGAGCCCCAAGTGTCCACATTCAGTTGCAATGGTGGATTTCTCTAAGCGCGCGCTTACAAAAGTTGACTTCACTCCATGCAACAGCAAAAGCGTTTCATACTCTACCTGATTCTCCATAGTTCACCGGCCTGATAAAGGTCCTGTTTATTTACAGAAGGCTTTTGAGCGGCTGCTCCCGACTCCTCATTGTGTGTCAATTCCAGCCCAAAACCGGAAACTAGACGGTTCCCCTCCCCTCTCCGGACCTCTGGCATGCACCCAAAACAGAAAGCGTTTGTGACCAATCACATGCCGTCCAGGATGAGCTTGGCACCGCCCAGCCAATCGCGAAACGCGGTGGGCGGGACTTCCCACGGACTGCCTGTACGGGTAGGTAATAATTAGAGATTAGCCGAACCGATGGGATGTTTTTATTTTTGCAGTCTACAGCTCGATATAACGTGCTGATATTTTTTCCTGAATGATTTTTAATTTAGTATTTGAAAACAATGCATGGTACACACAGTTGTGTTGTGGTTGGTTGTGTTTAATTATGGGATTACAATAAATACAATGCTTAGTGAATGATTTCACTTGCCATTTGAAGGGATTCATTTAATATATGAGAGATTCGGTTGTCATACTTTTTACTATAGTAAATATTTTGCAGGTTTTCTCTTCTTCTGTATAAGCGCTAGGGTCTAAGGCAGGCTACAATACCGGGGAAAATACAGTTCATTAAACACACGTTTTCACACTGTAAGTTGTCACAATGGAATCTGGCTTTAAACAGCCTGTTATAGGCTTTTCAGATCAATTTAAACAGTAAACAAACATAAAATGTTATGATAGGCTTATTAAAATTTTAGTTTGGAGGACATAATTCACGAAAAAGTATTCCTTTAAAGTCTTAAAAAGAACCACTTGTCAAACTTAAAATCATAACTGTCCAGATCTTTGTATTTGAGCAGAAGGTACAGTAGCGATGCAGTTCATAAAGCAGCTCAACTGCTCTACACCTATAATGTACACTTGATGGCGCTGTGTGAGGAAGAGAACAGAGGCTGTGCTATTTGGGTGAAGTATCCATAACCTGGAGTTGACCCCATTTTCTTCGTTTTCTACGTGAGGCACGCAACAAGCAGCATCGTTGTAAGTTTTGTCTCTTGCAAGTTTTTGACTTTTATTTTAGTGTATCTCATGGTGCTTCTTTGAAATACTTTTAAATTACAACAACCCCTTAAATAAATGATCTCACATCATGTCCCAGCATTCATAATTTATATAAAAAATATCCATATATCATTAGTTTAATGTCACATCATTTTTTTTCCACAGTGACAAGGGTGCATCATCAATATACACAATATCATACACTAAGGTGGAGTTTAAGAGTTAGTATAATAAATTGGATTTAAAAATCCCACACCAAAATGCACATATTCCAGTTATTACATTAGTAAACATTTGTTTGCACCATTTGCTGTTAGAAAATCATTCAGATCTCACATAGAACAGGCGGCTTGACTTTTCCTCCTCTGATCAGACTAATAATATAACTTATTTACATTTTAATCATTCAAGTTTCACCCATGAATCAAGTAGTTGATTATGGCAAATTTTCTCAGTGACTACTTGTCTTAAAAATAGAAGCCTTTGTTTCATATTAAGTAAATCAAGTAAAATACAGATTGTTTTGTACGTACAAATCATTGTCATTCAATCTTGTCAAAACAGTGCAAATACTCATTTTCACATAACAACAGCACATTGTTTGTAAAGATGAGAATACAAAGTCACTTTCATTAGACATTTACACACAAATACTTCAGTTTCAAGTTCTGTGAGAAATGAGGAGAAAGTGCCTGAAACCTCAACCATTTCAACACAATATGATATGGAGTCTCAGGGTATTGATCTCAGCTCCTTCCAGTCCTTATTAATGTATTCACCAAGATTTGAAGGGTAAAGGCTGGCGCTACACCAAGCAGCTTTAAAAATGAGATTGCATCTGTTCATCTGGTTGTGCCTGCTAGCATCTTTTCCGGGTCTTTGTGTTTCCTTTGAGGACTATGTAAGGCAGTCCAATGGCCCACTTATCCTGTGGCCAGTACTTCAGGTCAGGGAGGGAATAAGGGATCTCTAGACTAGCATCCATGTAAGCGACCAAAGTGGTACCGTAAGCCGTGGTCACCACAATCAGAATGTGCCTGAACAGAGAGGAGGAGAAAAATAAACTAGATTAGCATGACAGTCTGAAATGTGACTTAACCCTTTAAAGCCTGTGCATATTATGTCTGCACAATTTGGCATGTTTCATGTTTGTTTGTTTTTTTAATTTAAATTATGTCTGCACAATTTGGCATGTCAAATCTTTAACAAATTTTTAATAATAATTGAGTAAAGGGTGAATATGTCAATTTTCCTAGGCCGGACATCACTTTTGGCCACTACTGTTCTTACTTGGGTGGCAAAACATCTAAATCAATGCAATACAATGATAATTGAAAGACTGAGTACACAAAGCCTGTTGTACAGTATTTGATACTCACATTTGACCATGATATCTTTTAAAACATGGTGTATGGATAATCATGTTGCTTCAGTCCGGTAACTATATAAAAGTTATTCTTACATCAGTAAAGATTTCACAGCAAAAAAGACTCGTGTACCACAACCTGAAAGTGGACATTTCTACAATTGTACTAAAAGGCCTTTTACTTGCTAAAAAAGTATAGACGACATAAAGAACAGTTTTATCAGCAAAGTTTTGATCGTGTTCATAATCCAGAGGCCTTAAAGATGTGTATTTATTATGATTCAGTAGGATTTTATAGGGTTAAAATGCGCTCAACACAAGGCAGAATAGCATGGCTCACTCACCAGATACCGTGCAGATAACAGAAGTTCAGTTTCTGCCAGAAGCTGCATCCGAAGCGATCGCTAATCCAGCAGGAAATGGCCAGAACCCACAGGCCAGAGAACGCCCAGGCCAGACGCAGCACTCGCTCATTTGTGCAACTGTTTGACAAAGAGATCAGTTGAAACCAAGCAAGATAGCAAAACAAAACATCTAGCATAAGTAGCATTTATTGTCTCAATGTGGACAAATAGTGAGTATTAGAACATCTGTAAAAAGCTTGAAGTGATAAATGCACATCCTTTACCTCCTTAACTCCATAAACACAGAGTAGAGGATATGGATGCCAAAGCAGTTGAGAGCGTAGGCATTGGCTGTAGGTTTGACAAAAGAGGACAGAGTGCTTATGACAGTGATGATCAGGACCATCCGAGAGAACGTTCTCCTGAGGAACAACAAAACAGAGAAAGAGAGACCACACTTTAGACTGCACACTTTAAATATTAATATAAGGCTGGTTGGACCCTTACTGAGAAAGCTGTGGAAACCATCTCTCCCACAGTGAGATCAGAATATGATGCTGCAGGTTCAAACAGGGTTGCTGTTACACAAACTGAAGACTGTAAATGGATCCTTTAATTGCTCCTATTTTTACAGAACTGCAGATCTTTTGTACCATGCCATTAGAAAGGTCTGTTTCTATGTAATGGCATGGTATGGACCATGGTACAGGGGAAAAATGTAATTGTTACCTGTCTTTAACAAAAGATGGGAAGTGTCTGCGTGGGAACCACAGGGAGTAGCCAATAGCCAAAACCCACAGGATGGATAGTTCGTCCAGCATCTGGCCCATATAACTCAGGGTCATGTGAAAATACATGGAGAAAATACCTGAAGATAGAGAGAGATAAACAGACCATAGAGTGAGAAAGACATCATGGAAGGAGAAATACGCTTTATTCTGGAATCAACTCCCACACTTCATTTTTCTTGTCAAATGTCCCTTTTCTCTTGGAAATCTGTCACGTAATGGAAGCAAAATGGGAATTGTGAATACAAGCAATTTTAACATGAATTTCTATTAGCCATTTCTGGTGTATTAATTTGCATGTAAACATTTTGTTGCATTTCCAGTTCATATAAATCACACTTTTTGGCTTATTTTTCCACAAACAAAATCAAAGTGACATTTCATTCATTCATTTATTTGAATGAAATAACGAATCAGAGTATATAGTGAATATGATGAATCCAATTTGATTTGGCTATTGAACAATGCTGCCCCCTAAAGGATTGTTAATGTCACAATTCCAGCCCCCTTTAGATTCGACTTTCACACTTACCTACAAAGACCATCATGATCCAGACCAGATGCACAGCCAGGTTTCTTTCCATGGCATACGGGTGCATCAGGTAGAGCATTATGGGTGAGATCACAAAGAAGATGAAACTGCTCATCTGGAGGAGGAACAAACGCTGAATCAGACATACTCAAACTCAAATCCTATCCCAATGTGCTCCCAAACTGGTTTTGTAGCAGTCACATTGACTTTTACACGTTTTGTATTAGTCTGATACTGAGGTAGAACCATAAATAAAACCTGAATGGGCTGAACAGCACTGGATTCTATCTCTGTTGTGCACATGAGAGGTGTAGCATTGTGTCTGAGTCACTGGATGCAGATGTATCATTATTATGGGTGTATTAATCAGTGTTAGCAATGCCTCGAATAGGATTCCTCTAGTGCTAACGTCTGAATTGAGAATGATTCACATTCACTAATGCGTGAAAGGATTTGCAGCTCGTCTGTTATGCTCATACCGTGTTGAAATACTCCACAACATTCTCTGAATGTTTGTAGTTGTCTTCACACCAGTCCACTTCAGAGCTCTCGTAGGAAAACACACCTGCCATTGTGTCAAAGGACGGGATTGACGGGATTTCTGAGAGAAAGAGAAACTGTTTGATTATTCGCTGTAATAACGATACGTCAAAAATGCTATGGCTTACTCTGTGTTGAAGAACAAAACACTTGCCATGGTGCTAAAGCTTGTTGTCTTTACACAGAGTGTTCCAGACAGTGACAGAATGGAGACACTGAACAAAAGCAAATCTCTGCCTTTTTGGTGTCTCTAGTAGATATGATACAAAAGTTTTATTAAAGGATAAGGAGCTGTTCACACAAACACGCTCCACAGCTATGTTTTTTTTTCCACTGTTTTCAATGTAAACATATGGGGCCTCGTGTAGCCTATAGATTTCTGTTAGATTCTGCGTTAGATTTATAAAACCAGAACCTGCACAAAATGTAATTTGAGCAAACTCCATTAATGAGAGTGAAATATTTCATCTAAATGTGTATATCAAAATTAAGCTTTTATTCATTCTGTGTATACTTCATTTGCTCACTCTAGTAAAAGAGTACGTATCCTACGCATATTGCGCACAAAAGAGGCTATTTACGCTAAGTATTTTTTTTTTAATTTTTTTTTTTATAAATCTCGATATGTGCGTGGGAAATTGCGTCGTTACGCAACGTTGATATACATCAGGCACCTGGTGACCTTTTCTGAGCTCACAAAGTTTTCATAAAGCCAATGTCATAAACTAAAGGGGTCAGTTTCCATAGAATTTATCTCTTTGTTGATTTGAATTTTACTGCAGTCAGACAATGTTTAACCGCATAAACTGTGATGACGATAACATTGTTTTAAACTAATAACTTTTTTTTTTTTTTTTTAAATAGATCATAATGCACACGTACAGATCCAGCACTAAATGTGTTTATAATATGATTTCAGCCTGTTGGTTTTGTGATATTGATACAACTACATCCTCTCATTACCCCGCAGAGCACACGGACCATCGAGCTGGGAAAAGTGAATCCTCTGGATAATAAATTAATTGGTAGGGGAGCGCAGCACAGACTTGAGAAAGCACACAAACACTACAATAACCGAAACGCTGATGATGAAAATGCATCTTATCTAAACTCTGTCAAATCAATACCAAACGACCGTACTCTTAAATAAAAAGAAACAAACTATCTTACCTCAGAAAAACGCATCCACAGCCGCGCGCTCTGTGTGTCAGGTTTAAGTAGGGGAAAAATGTCCCCGATCCTGTTACGCGGGTCTCGCGCTGTGACATCACCTCGAGGGTTCAAGTGAAACCGAGCAAACCGAGCAAACAGTGGCAACGGCAGTCTTTATTGTGCCATTGTATCGTGAACAGACCTGAAACGCGCCGTTTTACATGACAACGGCCGGTCTGGCACGCGCCCGGCTCCGGCACGAGCTGAGGTCAGTTGCACCTCACCTGTCAAATCTTTGACGCCCTTCAACTTCTCATAAACCGCAAAATATGTCAAATATTCACCAACATTAAAATTCGATTAAAGGAATGTCGTGGCCTCACACACAGCACCTCCTTTACAGAAGTTTACATATAGTTGCTCTCAGGTTACTTTTTTTGGGGAGACAATGATTTATTGCAAATTTATAGTAGGGCCTACAAGTATTTTATCTACATTAGTTTGTTTATTTAACTTATTTAGAGTAATGATCCTTTTTAGAATTGTACCATTTTTTTTCTCCAGTTCCTGTAAGTGGCAATTATTACACATAATACATTCTATGGGGTTGGATTAGGCTATACATAGTCTATTGATAATTGTGTGTTAATAAATATGACAAAATTTTTGTAAATATTAGTGTGCCAGCCAGAGACAGTGTACTATCTGTTGGGCCTAGTTTTCCCCATGGTTTCTACCTCATCCTATCTTCGGGAGTTTTTCCATGATGCCACTGTCCCCATTGGCTCGTTCACTGGGGGTTTGTGAGGCTATATTTTCTCAAAGCTGCATTAGATATGTATTGTGCAAAGAGCTATACAAATAAATTGAATGTAATTAAATTGAACATACACAATCACCAGGAAGAACTCTAAACGTGATTAAAAACAAGCAAAGATCATTTACTGTCATCGAATGTAAAAAAACAAAACAAAAAAAACACTGAAAGCTTATCAAGCTGTTCAATGAGATTCGCTATTAATCATTTTAAAGCAGTTACAATAACTGGCATGTATTTAGGTACTACGGTAAATTTATGTTGACCTGTACATTATATCAAATCTCAGATTACCCAAAAAAGTACAAAAATATTAAAAAACATTTAATCCATGGGCTACATACATATATTTGAAGGCGTACTAAGACAGCTGCAGTTACCCTGCATCAACATTAAGATCTCATGCAAATATCCAGGCTTAATACTGTATTTGTTTTTGTTTTTTACACTCAGCAACATGCTGGATTTTGCATACATAATTAGCAAAATGAGGACTGACTCTCATATTCTCTCTTGTTGTAGTGTCTCCATGCACCTGTCAGGGAGAGAACTTTCAGGCTGAACTCACCTGCTCAACCAGTCCTCCCCACCCACCAGCATAAAAAAAATGTTTTTTATGTCATCCACTTGCCTGTCAAAGACACCTCTTTGTGCCAACTTCTATTCTACTACAAATGCAATCCAAATATCATATCAAACACGTGTAATGCAGAAATTAGGTGAGGGGGAAAGAAAGACGGAAAAACATGTTTCTATGGTATAGTTCTTTAGGCTTGGTTCCAACTTTCAGGAACAACAATTTACTGGCCAAGAGGCAAATTGAAAAAAAAAAAAAATGTCATTGCCTTGAGAGATACTGCATAACGACACACTTCCTGATGCAAACTTGATTAGGTTCTCAGTTTGAAAAAAGAGTGAACCGGAAACATTGTAATTTACATATTCCATAACTATGAGAGATATATATATATATATATATATATATATATATATATATATATATATATATATATATATATATATATATATATATATATATGTAGTACAGCATTGAAATCTTTTTAAACAAAGCTCTCTTTAATAATGTTAGTACCACAGACATCAATTTATTTTTTTGAGATTGAAGATTTTACACAGAAGAGAAAATAAAATTACGAAAAAGGATCAAACATCATTCAATACATACAATACAAAATATATTCTTTTCTTTTTTTTTATATATACAGTTTTCAGAAAATTACACCAAAAATAAGGAAAAGGCTGTGATTGTTGTTCTTCCATTATAAAAAACTGTTTTTGAAAAACTGCACAACAGCGCAGTCAAGTGGTCATTTATGGGCAGTGCAGAGTCTTTGTAAACAGTGTATGTGCTCTCTTAGCCTGAAAACTGTACCAACAAAATGTTCTATTTTGTAACAAAAAAATTACTTACAAAAATCATCATAAAAAAATTGTTACAACAAACCCTAAAAGATCTCGTCACTGGCTTGAGTGCAAATTCCCAGAGCCTAGGGGATTTCATGACCTAGGAAGTTAAAGTTCAAAAGTCAGGTGCTGGTTTCATCAGTCTGGTCTACCTTGCTGGCATGCAGACGTCAGATCTTCTCCACATAGTTCCCAGGAAAGAGACCCTCCTTCCCATGAATCCGCCCTCTCCACCACCCTGATGGATCTACAGGAAAGCCAGAGGAATATTAGAAAAAATTCAAGTCAAAATCTAAACCACAACATTCTTTCTTATTTCCAGGCCTCACCATCATTGATTAGGTCTATGACATCATTGACGTCAAAGCTAATTTCATCCACATCCTGGCCAAAATACTGATAAAGTGCTCTGCATCGAGGGCCCTGCGGTCGGGGCTGAGGTTTGGGACGGCTAGAGGGGGCCGGTGGAGGCCGTTGACTGATGCTCCTTTTCCGCTGCATTCTGGTGAGATTTTACACTCTTTAGTATTTACAAAAATTGGATTCGAGATGTTTTTTGTATTTGCAAGTCTATCCTTTCTCTTACCCTGACATGCCCTGATCAGGCACATTGAGGAAGTCGAGGTTCGTGGACTGATTCTGGGCTGGCCTGGAGCCTCTTTGATTCTTCTGTGATCCCAGTTTAGGTAGAGCGTTGCTCGGTGGAGGGTTCTGCCTCATTGGCATGGAGTACGTCACTTCCCTCTGCTGCTGCGGCGGAGCACCAGCCCGGTTAAACTGTGCAGCCCCGTTCTGATGGCCCCCTGTTAGAAATACACATTATATAGAGGGTTACTGGTGTGTATCATATCGATTAGTGTGTCAGCTCAAGTTTTTTTCCGATCTGCATTTTTAGAATATTGTTAAAAATTGTAAAGCCGGAGACTACAAATGGGAATAATGTTTAATGCTAAGTTACTGTTGCCCAAGACTTATTCCTTAAGGCCAACCAGAGTAGAATGAGTTTTGAGTGTTGGTTCCTCATAAGGTTTATTTACTCTCAGGGAGTTTTTTTCTTGTAAAAAAGAAGTGTGCTTAATTTGTACTGAATGTGCACTTGTTGTACTTTAAATCCTAAACTGTACTGGCAGATAATATAATATAAAGGCCACTTAAGTACACTTTCTTAACAGACTTAAGTACACTTTTAAAAAGTTCACCTTGTAATAATGTCAACTTAAAAGTTACATTTTAAATCATGTTTTACTAATCTTTTGTTGTGTTTTAACCCTTGTGATGTGTTGAAATCCCTATAACACTTGAGATGTTCCCGGTCAAAAATGACCGGCCTGCAAAAAATAAAAATATGCTTATAAATCTGTCGTTATGCTACCTTATCACCAAATATTGGATTCAATCTTTCTGTCAGCTTGTTTTCTTTCAATTAGGGCAGGTTTTGTATTTATTTTTGAAACTGAGGCCCACGATCCATCAGTTTCAAAAATAAAAACAAAACCAAAAATTGGCGCCTCTGAGTCCAGACCTTAAATTCATCGAAAGTCTTTGGGATGTGCTGGAGTATACTTTACAGAGTGCTTGACTCTTGCATTGTCAAAACAAGATCTTGACCAAAAACGAATGCACCTCTTGATGGAAATAACATCACATATATTTCCATCAAAAGGGTTTTTCTTTTCAATGAATCTGAGGTATGGACTCAGAGGTGCCAATTCATGTGTGAAAATGATTCTTCATTCTCCCTCTTTCTCCATTTTTTCCCCACAAGTGTTTCCTTGCCACGGTTGCCTTGTTTTTGTTCATTAGAGATATGGGGCTCTGTAATGCTCCGTAAAGCACAGATCACTACATAATTTAAACTAAATTTAATTAAACCGTTTTTTTGGTCAAAATTTGGATTCATTTTGCATATAAAACAAGGCTTATAGCAACAGCAACTGGAGAATATAAATTTTTCCTCGTGATTCAACAGCAGTTACAGTGTTTCAACTTGATCCATAAGTTAGGAGTTTTTATACCTCTGTGCTGTGGCTGGCTTCTTCTTCCTCCACCACCACCACTCTGTGGCATTCCCTTCCTCGTTGGCTCTGGAGAAAAACAAAAACTGAAGGTCAGTGAAGAGTTTTTGTGCAACCGTTGACACTTCATCCACTAAACCATCTCACGTACTGGATGTCTTTGGCAGTCCATCTCCTACAGAGACAGTAAGGGTCTTTCCTGCAGGTTTGATCACAGTTGTCTCCGTCTGTCCCCTCTGGAATACCACCATACGGGTGCCGCCTCCTCCCCAGCCCTCCTTTTTCACATGGAACTCCAGCCTGCACAAAACACCAGCATTCATTCATGTTCTGCACTGGAATGAGATAAATGAGAAATGAGAGGGAGAGTAATCGGCACCTATCGCTGAAGTTCAGTGAGAGTTTGCTTCGGGTTTGCTCCTCATAGCGCTTGCACAGCAGACTGATGAACTCGGTCTTAAACATGGACTCCAGCAGACTGTCGTACTCAGTTTCATGAAGGATGAAGAAGTCATCTTGCCTTGTGCTGGAGGGAAATGAACAAAGACACATTGTTGATTTTTCCTGAAGAAAATATGAAGGTTCACATTCAATATAATTCCAATAATAAGCATTTGCCTACTGTTTTTAGGGCATTTTCTAGGGTGATCTTGGTCACTGATGCCTTAAATACACTACTGTCAAAAGTTTGGGGTCAGTAAAATGAACGCTTTCACTCAAGGATGCATTACATTGATCAAAAGAGACAGTAAAGACATTTATTATGTTGCAGATATTTGTGTTTCAAATAAACGCTGTTTCTTTGAACTTTCTATTCATCAAACAATCCTAAAAAATGTATGACGATTTCAACAGAAATATTAAGCAGCACAACTGTTTTCAACACTGATAATAATAATTATAATACGTGTTTCTTGCACCAAATCAGCATATCAGAATAATTTCTGAAGGATCATACGACACTGAAGACAGGAGAAATGGTTGCTGAATTTTCAGCTTTGCTATCACAAGAATCAATAATGAAAATTATTTCAACCTATAATCAAAATAGAAAACAGTTATTTAAAATTCTAATAAAATGTCATTTTTAATCAAATAAATGCAGCCTTGGTGAGCATAAGAGAATTCATAAGAGAGAAAAAATCCCTTTTAGCCCCATCAATAAACCTTCATCGACACCAAAACTTCCTTCCTTAGATATCATTCCATATTATCATTTTAAGTATAAAACATGTAAAGCATTTTTGGGTGTGATTGCGAAAAGAAACCGTGTCAAAGAAGACCTAACAACAAATTTATAAGTAAATTAAATACAAACGATGTTCTATCATAAGCCAGGCAAAACTCATGTGCACAGCAAAAATGGTGCTGGACGACTTATATATCTCGAAGAAGAAGAATTATGAGCAATTAAGGACAGAAAATGAAAGAGGACATGACTGATGAGATATCACAAAGCACAGAAAATGTTATTATTGACTCATTATCTTCATGCGTCTTTGATAAATTATCATTAATCATCATCATTATGAGAAGACAAACAACATCCGTGACCCTCTTGTTCAACCCCCCCTCTCCCCCTACTTTCATTATCTCTCAGACTTGACATATATGGCAGAAAAAAAAGAACTGAGCCGCCATAAATATGAACTCATTTCCTGTTTGCTAATTTCCTTTTTGCACTTTTGCAAATAGTTGGACCCCGCAGAGCTTCCGTATAAGCTCTTCTGGTCTGGAGGCTTGTTTGTGTCTCACAGTAATAAATCTGCATGTAAAGCACGACTGTGTATAAAGTATACATAGCATAAACGAGCAGCTTTACCGCATTTTCTCAGGCCCAAACAGCAGAATACAGAACTGAAATAACACGGGTTTTCAAAACATCTAGCTGATTGTAGATAAATGTGCAATGCCTTTGACATATGCAGTTGAAACTATTAAACAAGTGGAATATTTCCACATGAACAAATTGTCTTCACAGCTGATCCCTCTTAAATGAGCAATTGCTACAAAAAGCCTTGAAATGGCAATGTCACTATATTCTGACTTATATGGGATTCATGTGATTCCAGCACAATTACATGTACAGTTTATACCTTTAAAACGGGCAGTATGAGGAAGCAACTTACCTCAAAGAGATCGAACGGACACTAGAAATGTCCAGTTTTCTTTTCAGAACTTCCTTTATCTGGCCCTTCTCTGGTCCTTTCTTTATCTTTTCCCGACCGATTAGGTAGATGGATTTCGGTGACAGTATTAGATCTCTCTTTATAGACTAAAAAAATCAGCAAAAAAAATATTACAGCTTATTTTTGCCCTTTTTTAATCTATTTTAAATAATAAATAACAAATATTAAGCAGCATAACCGTTTTTAAGATTGATTATTAGAAATGTTTATTGAGCAGCAAATCAGCATATTAGAATGATTTTTGAAGAATCAAGTGACACTGAAGACTAAAATAATGATGCTGAAAATTCAGCTTTACCATCACAGGAATACATTGCATTTTTAAATATAATAAATAGAAAAAGGGTATTTTAAATATTATTGCTATTTTTAATACTTTTGATCAAATAAATACATCCTTAATGAGCATAAGAGACGACTTATAGAAACATAAAAAAATATATATATTTTTTTAAGAGTAAATATAATGTTTACTAATTAGTTTCTCACCTTGAACCTACGGTCAAACTTGTTGACCGAGTCTGCAAAGTCAACCCGCTCCCTCTTGGCCATGAACTGCCGGAGTTCAGGCTTCTCTTCCATGCCCAGGTAATCGCCAACAAAGTTCCTGTTTATACTATTCCTACGTCGTTCTTTAAAGTTATACAGTATATCAGAGGCTAAAAAATTAGAAAGACAGAGAGAGAGAAAAATAAGTGTGCAACCTCACATACAATTTGCTATTACAGGGTATATACCATATGTTATGTAAACATAAAAAAACAGAAATGCAGTTAATAAATACATTTATTTGATTTCAATACTGAAAAGAATCACTTAAAATATTTAGGTATGATTAAAAATGTATTATTGTACCCAATCTTTGTGTGTGCTGTGTATTTTTATCCTTATTAAACAACCTTGCCGTTAGCTTAGCAACATGCTAACAGCAAACTCTTTTGAAATCAATGGGAATCATTTACAAGGTTCTATGACCTTGTAAGGACCTCTTAGGATGCTGCTTGTGTGGGCTAGGTTTTATAGACTTATATTCACCTTCCTCCCTCATCTGTTCATATTTCCTCCGGGCAATGTATTTCCTCCATGCCTTCTGGATGGTTCTGGCAAATGTGTCAAACTTCCTCTCTCGCATCTCCTCCAGCAAAAATAGCTACAATTAGAAGAAATGGGAGTTGAAATGAGAAATGTTTAAGGGTAAGTCAGGATTTGTGAAATTATTTATGGTTTTTTTTAGGCCTTGATTGTATGGTTGGAGTTGGAGTCGACTTTTTAGGTGATTTCTGAGCCTCACCGACTCTGGATTCTTGATGAAGACTTTGGTGCGGCCCATTTGGTACTGATCCGTGTCCATGTTTACACAACGCAAGAGGTGCAAAACGCCCTGCTGTTCCGCACCACGCCAATGTGGCCACGTCTCCGCCGTTAGGATGGCATACCTAGCAAAACACAAGTGTGAATCAGTTACCTGAGATACTAGCCCTGAGATCAACACACTTCGTCTACCCTATGATTAACACCCCAGCGATATTTCCACTGAGATTAATACCTGAGGCTAATTTATTTGAGCTCCCTCACTTGAGGTTAATTCACTTAACTGGAAAACCCCAGAGCTAAGTCAAGTATTGGACTGCAGTACTACTAAAATGTCCATATAAAAACACATTTGCAATGATATTTTACGACCAAACACTTACCTCTGTAAAAACTTCTGGAAGACTCTACGATAGGCAAAGCCTGCACGCCGTACCCTAATATTTTCCCTTAAGCCAAGATATTCCACCTGATGTTTCGCTCTGGGAACATAAAAAGGAAATTTATGAATAGCACATGAGTTCGTTCGCACCATCTTTGCATAATATCTGGAGTCTGAGCATGATGTTATATTGAACGACTCACCTGCTCTCCTCCCAGTCCTTGGGCCTCTTGGTCTCGTTGGGTTTGATGCAGCGGATATAGTGTGGTGTGCACTTCATCAGTGTGCTAACCAACTCATTGGCTTGCCTCTGTGGGCCAGACAGTCAGTGAGTGACTAAAGAAAATATGACAGGTATGCTGATCCTCAGAGTTTATTAAGGACATCGGTCTTACTTTGATCTTCGAGCTAGCAGTGGTTGGTCTACCTTTCTTTTCCGTGTTGAGGTTTTCTGGGAAGAGGCTTTGGATGAATTCGCTGCAATGCCAGAGAAATAAATATTTTTGGATGTATGTAACATGTTGATTAAGGTTACGGGAAAAGTGAATATGTCAACTGGCTGGTGTTTTCCAAGAGGAGAAAAACAGTTCTTTCAGCGAAAATTGATTATGCTCATCTTTCTTTGACTTTCCATTACATTACATTCTCTAACCTTTACCAGACCCAAACGCAGCCTAACAATATGGACAGTGCTTCCAAGGAGAGAGAAATAGAGAAAAAGCACTTACTATTGGCTGCTCTGCATCAGTTCAATGAGATCAGGGAAAAGCACGTCTCTGTTTCTCTCGCAGAAACCGTTGATATCGTACGACACCTGATTTAAAGAAGTACTTAGTAAGAAGAAATTTAGTAGTGCTACAGCACTGTAATATTTTTGATGTATTTGAAAGTCTCTTGTGCTCACCAAAGCTGCATTTATTTGATCAAAAATACAATCAAAAAAATTAATATTGTGAAATGTTATTACAATTTAAAATGACTGTTTTCTATTTTAATATATTTTAAAATGTAATTTATTCCAGTGATGGCAAAGCTTAATTTTAGCCACCAGTAATTACTTCAGTGTCACATGATCCTTCGGAAATCATTTTAATATGCTGCACAAGAAACATTTCTTATTATTATCAATGTTGAAAACAGATGTGCTGCTTAATATTTTTGAGGAAACCATGTTTTTTTTTTAATTTTCAGGATTCTTTGATGAATATTTATTTGAAATAGAAATCTTTTGTGACATTATAAATGCATTTACTGTCACTTTTGATCATTTAATGCATCATTGCTGAACAAAAGTATTAATTTCTTGGAACAAAAGTCATAACACACACCTTGCCAGCGTAATGGTGAATGACAAAACCCGAGTTCCAGTTGTTGAAGTGTTCGTGCGTCCCCACAGCAGCCTGTAGCTTCTGAAGCAGAGTTATATCAACACCCTCTTTGGTGGCGTGCATGGTGGCACACACATCATCCAGCACACTCATGATGCCAGGAGGATTCTGGGATTGAGGGGGAATGGAGTTACAGCTTACAAAGCAAATAAAACAATTATATCATTATGAATTACTATCAATATTAAATATAGCACAGCCCCTTTGCAGGCTTACCAGTTTATTTTCTATTAAGTCACACACAACTTTGTTGTTAAAGTATTCTATGGGTGTCCATTTGATGCCCTCCTGTACATACTCTTCCTGTGGGAGGTAAAAACAGTCAGTCAGATCGAGAATTTACACACATCAGGACAGATACTAGTGAAAAGTGTAATGAATGATTTGTTTTTGGTGTTTTTTTGTACCTGTTCTGCTTTCAGTGTCAATTCAATAAAGATCTGCTGCAACTTTTCATTCACGAAGTTGATACAGAACTGTTCAAAACCATTCCTCTAAAATAAAAAGATAATTATTATTATTAATAATAGAATGTATTATTATTTTATATATACATATAAAAAAACACACACACAAAATACACTACTGTTCAAAAGTTTGGGGACCAATGGCCTGTTCACACCAGAACGATAACTATAAAGATAACTATTAGCGTCCACACCAGCGAACGATATCGTTCTGTTTATTATAAGCGTGTTGCAGTTTTGTCATCTGCCGCTTTAAATGCTTGAGTTCGTTACAACAGGATGGACGTTCATCAGCTGGATAAAATCGTTCTGAAAGTGATTCCAACTACATCGTTTTTCTGTGCCTTTTCGTTATAGCTGTGGTATGAACTCTGCTATTTTATATTTTATTATTATTATTATTTTATAACTTTATCATTATCTTTATAGTTATTGTCCTTGGTGTGAACGGGCCTTAAGACTTTTAAAAAAATGTTTTTGAAAGAAGTCTCTTATGCTTAAGTTTGAAATTATTTGATCAAAAAATAACCCCTTACTGAACCCAAGCCTCTGAATGGAAGAGTAGATTTACAGTTAAAATGACAAATATGCCTTATTGACTGATTAATTATTTGAAGGTAAAAATTCACTCAAAATATGCAATCACAATCAATGAAAGGGAAGAATACTTACTTGGAAAATCTCAAATCCATAAATATCCAGAACGCCAACACTGAGCTCTTCAGTGGGTTTCTGTATGGCTTTATTTATTGCCTGTTCAGACAGAGAAAGACAAAAAAATTACCCTTTTTCCCAACTAATGGTTACTGTGTGTTCATATGTCATTCACTAACCTCAACTAGGTAGTCAAACAGACGGGCATAGAGGGCTTTGGAGAGAGCGTCACGCGTGTGGCATGCTTGTTCCCTGTTCAGTGTCACGTCGATGGATTCCGATTTACCACCCCATTTGGAGTCCATTTTCCTACTGGTGATTTTCTCTTGTAGACGGTTCTGGTCGATGCCCAGCAGGTAGGCAGGGAAAGCCAATACTGGGTAAAAAGCAGGGTAAAAGATGTCAATGCAAAGTCTGACAAAATGTTTTTGAAGATAGAAATTAAGACTGTGGTGATCTCAAAACAGCAAACAGGGAATCATTTACTTCATCTGCATATCACTTACAGTCCGTGCTTTCCACCTGCCCGTAGTTTCCCACCTCAATGAAACTGATGGCGCCCAGATGTAAGATGCCAGCTACAATCTGCAGTACCTGCCTCTGAACCATGCCTGGTATGCCTATCACCTGCATGGCTTCCTGTAGACCAAGTCATCAAAACTCAAGGTCAACAAAAGTCTAGGTGGCTGGAACTGTCAAACTTTGCTACTCTTAATGTATTTGGTTCATGGAGGTGACACATTTAATCTGGCATGATAATACTGATGAAATTATGTACCATGGTTTCCTGGAAGTCCTTGCTGTCATTAGTTCCATCCACCTTGTATGTTCCAGACTGGTTCAGGTAGTAGTAGTAATCTGGGGTCATAATTCCCAATTCTTCCTTTTGCTGAGGCGTGCATCCATCTATTAGCTAAAAACAGAGTGGTGGTTTATTCAATATCTATTCATATGACCCATCAGTATTACGTGAAAATTGTGTGTGTTCAATATGAATGTTGTTGTTTTTTATTCTATGAATTCTGCAGCTATTTTTATTAAATATTTCATATATTTAAATAATAAATATATTGAATAATATTACACATTTTATTTATTTTTGATTGTGACAGTGGGATTTTATTTTCTTTGTTGTTCTGTAGTTATTTTATTTTAATTTTCTTTTCTGTTATTTTTAAACCCTGTTCAACAAAAAAAGGGAAAAAAGAAATTGACAAAAAAAAAGCTCATTTTTTGAGACCGTGGTAACTTATTTTGAAAAAAAATTTTTTAATACTTAAAAAACAACAACATTATTTCAGAAATGTAATAATTAAGACACTATGTATTTCTATTATTTTTCCAGATGTCGCTAATTATAAATATTTATATATTAAATAATTATATAAATATTACATATTTAACCATTTTTGATGTATTTATTCCCCTTTTCTTATCTGTAGTTTTTCTAAACACTGTTAAACTCAAAACAAAACAAAAAAATTGGCTCACTTTGAAAAAAACATTATTTCAAAAATGTAATATTTAAGACACAGTCCAAACCAAGATATGTTCCTATAATTAGAAAAAGGGAATAGAATGACACAAATTTTCTCTTTCCTACCTGGTAGAAGATGTGAAAGCTCCTTTCATTTTCATTCTGGCTCACGACTCTTGATTTTTCCAGCAGGAAGTTGGAGATCTTCCCTCCGTCTGGCTCTCCTCCTCGACTAAACTGGATCTCAAAGTATTTGCCCTGTCAATCGAGCTAGCGTTACTCACAGTAATGGAACACAGGTTTGCGTGTTGTAAATTCATAAGACTGAGCTGGATATATGTGAGTGTGAAACGCACAAAACGGCTTGAATTGTTGTTGCGGACTGTCTTCGCATTGCCAAACGCTTCCAGCAGAGGGTTTGACTGCAGGATAATATCCTTCACATGCTGAACAACAAAAAATGACACAGGACAGGTTTTAGAACTAAGACTTGCTTTTTACAGGGTAAAAAGATATTCTAAACACAGTTGTTACCTGTACTTTAGCTCCTCCACCTGATACTTTTGATATGTAGCCCATAATGTACTTAGCAGCAACTGTTTTTCCTGCCCCGCTTTCTCCGCTGATGGAGGTGAACATAACACACGTGTCTTATTCAACACCTTTACATCAGTGCTGTTTGAATTCATATTCTCACATGCCATATTCTTACACACACACACACACACCCAAAGATGCTTTTTAATAGTAGGGCGTCACTGTCACAGTAAGTTGTGGTTAACGGCTTTTAAACCTTTTTAATTCTTTAAATACTGTTTAACAGAATTGACAGCACTGGTAAACCGAATAAAATGGCATGTCTACATTTGGCTATCCTCATCCTCATTGGCCGAGACTAAAAAATGGAAGTAGGCAAGGCCTCGGGGCACATCTTGCGAAATGAAGATGTTCCTATTTGAAATAATAAAAATGGCATAGTTGAAGGAGTTCAATTTAGAAATGTCCTTATTTTAGTTATTAGATATTTGTTTGGTTATGTCTAAAGCTCGCTTGATTTGTTCTAGTTCATTAGACGTGATAGTTTGGTGCTTTGGAAGATATCTTGCAAGGAAGGGAGCCATTAAGAAACAACATTTGCGAGGTCTTCTTTCCTGTCAGCGTAAATCAGGAAGGAAACTATACTAAGAAAGGTGACCACTGCTGCAAAGCCTTTTTTTGTGGGTGTGACAAAACGAGGAAGGAACTGTCAACAGTGAGAACAGGACTATAAAAAAGTATAAAAAGTGTTATCAGCGAATGACACTGATACTGAAATGTGGATCTCTGCAGAAATTCTTGTGAAAATGGACTTGGATTTGAATGTGGCACATCAAATCTGTGTTGAAACAGACAACACATATCATGTAAGAACCACAAACCTGATAATAACACATTGATTTTCACTATCAATCATCATGTTCCTGTACATGTTGTCTGTCAGAGCGTAAACGTGTGGTGGGTTCTCATACTGGGCCTAAAGAAAGAGAGAGATGGCTGTGAATCTGACAATCATGTTAAATGCATGATGAACGTGAGAATTATTGATATAATGACAGTAAGTGTTCATTGTATTTGACCTACAGCTCCCTGGTAGAGCTCAATCTCACGGTCAGTGAAGTACGGCATCTGTTTGAAAGGATTCACCGATATCAAGACAGGCCCTATATAGGTCTTCAAATCACAGTTAAGGACATACGAACAATCCAGTTCAATTCAATCCAATTCTGTTTGCTTCAGTTCAATTCAGTAGAATGCATAGATTATAAACTGTATATAAAATTTGGGTGTGGTATTAGTCTCTTCTGCTCACCAAGGCTGCAAATGAAGAGTTCAGATGCAAAAGCCTCTAAGTGCCATCTGAAATTTTCTCCTAGAATGATTATTTTTATAAAGCTTGTATATTTAATTTAAGTAATTTCACTTAAATGACAATTAATAGGTAATTTGCATCGCCATTTAAGTGAAATTACTGAACTTAAATATACAAGCTTGATAAAAATGATCATTCTAGAAGAAAATTTCAGATTCAGGCTTTTGCATCTGAACTCTTCAAATATTAAATCAAAAATAGTTAAAACAGTAATATTGTGAAAAATTATTACAATTTAAACATCTCTTTTCTATTTTAATTTATTTTAAAATCTTATTTATTCCTGTGATGGCAAAGCTGAATTTTTCAGCATCATTACTCCAGTCTTCAGTGTCACATGATACTTCAGAAATCATTTGGTGATATATATATATATATATATATATATATATATATATATATATACATATATATATAAATTAATGTTAAGTGTATTATAGTAGTTATAATCAGTTATTAAGTTCCATAACTGACATTCTAACTGCTTAGCCGCATAGATGTCAGACAATCAGTCAGCATTTTCTGCGAATGTAATCTGGACCAAAATAAAGTTTTCATGTAACACAACAAAGAGTGGCTACTAAGCGTCCTGTAAAATCAGGAAGTGAGTGTGTGCTAACTGTTGAGACACACGTAAACAAAAGAGGAAGACAAAACTTCTAATCAACCTTCTGTGAGTGACCATACAGTCTTTACATCACATGCAGTGCTAACTGATCAGTTGAGAGGAGTGTAACAATCCAGACTAGAGTGATTTGATCCCTTGGAGGTCAAGGATACAAAGATGTAGTCGTCCATGTATCTCTTTTTGAGATTTTCCACGATGGCATCTTCGGTGATTTTGGAGAGAAGCACCATGTCATCAACACCACTCTGCTTGACATTCTGGCTCTGCCAGTGATACTTACTGGCCTGAAGGAGAGATGATACAAGGAGAGAGAAAATAGAGTCACAACTTCCATTTATCAGCCAACTTGAATGGCTAATGACTTAACCAAAGAAATTTACGACAAAGATGTGAGTTTACGTCCTTGTCGAAATAGACAGCTGTTGTAGTCCTTTTATAGCAACTGATGTGTTTTTTTTTAAAGCAAACAACTGTTTAACTACAAACATTATACTTTTCTAAATCCTAAACTACTATTTCTAAATACCCATTCAAAATTCTTGAGGGACTCCTTTATGACTACAAACTGAACAGGTCTACAGGAAGGAGTTTATACGTCAGAAGAGCTTATGTGGTTGAGATCAACTTGTTAGAGTGTAAATCTAACATAAAATGATATCCACAGCCCGTTTTACTTTCATGAAACACATTTACTTCTTTTTCAAATCCATCATTGATATTATTAACGTTTTTTTTTATTACCATCAAATTGGTTGCATTAGTGACTTTAAATTACTGTGTAAACCCAACAGGAAAGACCAAACAGCTGTTACCCTTTTACTTCTTACTAAGGAACAAGATTCTTAACTAGCATAGTGCACTGATATTCAAGTGAGGAAAAGACCCTGCTATGGGAAAACTGAAGGTCATGGCCGACTTGCAGCATCCAGTTCCTCTTTCAGTTTTCCTTGTTGCTGAAGTATTTACCACCATATCTAACCGCTGGTGATTGCAGATAGAGAAGGAGAGAAACTAAAAGTTGAACCGAGAAGATGTGCATCTGTACACATGAATGTACTTGTTTTAACAGGAGACACGATCTTCACAAATACAAAGCCAAAAACATGTTGTTTCTAAAAATGACAGACGCAAAAAAAGAATGTTTTAAACTTCGGATTTTAAATTATATAAAAGAAATACAATTGATAAAAATAAAATAAAATTCTCAATATACTGGTTTTTACACAGATTGACCAACCCAATAAAACAATAATATAAAATAATAATAATAGGGCTCTGCTGAGCTACAGGTATAGCTATAGTAGTCAATAAAAAATGTTTCAACGCATGTTTGGTTTAACAAACCCACAGTTGGTTTAAATTTTTAAATTACATTTTAAAACCCAACGGTTGGGCTTGACTATATTTGACCCGGACATTTTTTAGAGAGTAGGTTCTGTCATTAACGCGCATTGGAATTGGTCTAGTCTGATTCTGATTAACCCGATATTTTTAAATTATGGGTGATTGAAATTAGGTGGTTTTTTGTGGTTATAAGGACAGGAAACCACAGATAGTTTCCAAGCAACAAGCAACAGATGTAAGGAAGTTATAGATCAGCTGTGTCACATTTGGATGCATTACATACCACTAAAGGTTATGGCTTACTTAGCATAATCAACTAACATAACATCTCTCAACATAATTTGAAAAAGAATACAACTGTATGCTTATATTTATATATAATATAACAAGCATGAGATGCACAAAGTTAGCATTGAAGAGGTTGAAGCTCTCATTACAGTGTTCACATTCATTTTTGCATTTAAATTTGAGGTAAACCAGATTTTTCTATATAAGCTTCTTAAAGCATTTTTGTTTTTGATGTGTTGCACCATAAGGAAGCTGTGAAACATTTTCTGGGTTTGTGGTCTGAATTCCTGGTCTTTGTTTCGACCACAGCTCAAACGTCACACATGGAGCGAATGAAAACCATAGTGAGTTATTCGGATAATAAACATACTGAAATAGCTGATATGCTATGAAGGGGAAAGGAAATTATAATTCACCACCTGATGAATCAACCACACTGGTTTGCTGATGTCTGTGCTGAGGTACAGAACTAATATAATGATAGAGCAGATGGAAACTGCATCCAAATATGCTTACTTCCCTAATTTAAAGTAAGTGAAAAATGAACAGTATTCACAGTACTCCTAAAAATAGTAGGTGAAAAGTACCCAGATGACCAACTTCTTAAAGTACACATCCAATGGAAACTTTATCATCCCATAAGGCCACAGGGAGAGGATTTGTGAAAGGCAGTGAAGCAAACACAACTGATGCTGGTAGGTCACATGATAATTACAATGACGAATGTAGGACATTCTGATTACATTCATATTATATAGAACACAAAAGAGGATATATTGAAAAATGTCTCAGAGGTTGTTTTGGAGCCCAATGAATTTCATTTTATGGTCAAAAACTGTTAACAATATCACCAATGTTACTCTTCTCTATTAGAACTAGATGGTAATAGCCAAAATAAGCGGAAAATGCTTGACCAGTGGAAAATACCTTCATCTACTGATCTTCATATTCCAAAATTTTCTAATACAAATCACTTTGAGTCATTTAGAAATGTAAGATGTTGAAATAGCTGATATGCTCTATTGGTATAAGGGAAGAGGAACTACATCACATTCATAATTGAGAGACAGTTCACAAATCTGTACACATTTTTTTTGTGGAGAAATGTTTCAGTTTGGTTTGTTTTTGTCCATACAATGAAAGTCAATGGGATTTGGGGTTGCTTTCATTTTATGCTCAAAAACAGTTGACATTTTTTTTAATAATACCTTCTCTTTTGTGTTCCATGACAATCATGAGATGATATTCATTTTTACAATGTGGATCAACTTTGCATCCATCATCTGACCAGTGGTGGAAGTTGTAGGCCAATTCTGGTGGATCTATTAAGTACAGTTTATGAAAGACACAAATTCAGAAAGCTGTAGAAGCGGTGAGGAAGTTCCGAGACAGGAACCGCAAGTCCCCTCTGACATACTTCCCCTCACTTCCCCTCATCCACCCACCTCTGGGTGCTGTTGCGAAAAAATCCTCTGTAAACCTCTCGCCACATAGTCAAACGCTCACTTCCTTCAGAAGCACCAGCCCTGTCCCAATCTGCTTTCAGCTACCTAACTGCTTTAACCCTGACATCATGAAAGCCCTCAGTATCACCTTACCAAAGGAAACGTGAAAATCTCACCAGTTTGAAAGCATCAGGCACACACACACACACACACACACACACACACACACAGAGCCATTTTTGGGAGCGACTGGAGGTTAGGTGCTCATTTCCTGCCGGTATTGAGAATCAAACCCGCAACCTTCAGGTTACCAGTCTGACTCTCTGACCATTAGGCCACGACTGCCCCCAAGTGCACTCTGGTAATAAATATACAGAATAAAAGCTACAAATACTTATGGTAAATTAAACCTTGACTGATAACTGAGGTTAATCGGCTTCCATTTAAGGAGTGGTTTGAGTTCACATTTGTGTGATGCTGTTCTTAGAACTTCCTTTTCAGTTAGTTTCACTCATCCTAAACGAGTCGTCTCAAGCTTTTGACTTTACAGAGGAAACTTTTCAAATTAGCACCAACAGTTGTGTTATGAGTACAATGAGGAACGTATATTTCTATATACTCTTATTTACAGGCATATCCCAGAATAGCTCAAAAAAGACAAGGGGTTGTTTAATCAACAAGGGGTCTTTTTAGGCGCAACAAATAGGTTTATATTTTACAGTCAGATGTGCTGTGAGTGCAAATAAGCCAGAAGTAAAAGTCAAAAGAGAACTTATTAAACATCTAATTGCAATGATAAACCTCAAGTGAGTTAATTACCATTATGCCGGTGCTGTTCGTTTCTCCTCCTTTGTGGTTCTTCCTTTGATGAGTGTGACAATCCAAAGGTTTCTCAGCAACCTGCCATGACCAGCAGACTCTACAGCACAAGAGCAGAAAGTTTAGAGAAGGGAAGCAGACTCTGACAAGCACTGAGCACAGATCACTTCCTCAAACTCCCACAAGCCTTAGGTGAGACAAAAAATTGCATGCTTTCTCACCACAGGCTGTACACACGCATATACGCCTACAAACAGAGAGGACCCATAATTGGTCAAACTCATGTCCCTCATGATCATGCGAAACCAATAATGCGTCGCAGGTTCCAGGTCAGCCGTTATTCTGAGGTGTGTGACAGGATGCAGCTCCTCCTGTTGAATGGATGACAAACTACAAAAGATACAGAAACAACAAAGTCATCCTGCAAAACACCAAAACTGAACACACCCTCACTCACGTTTAATCTTTATACAGTTCTAAAGACAAAACAGATCTGGTTTGAGAGTTCAAGAGGCCTCCACAGCCTCAAGTCACATGGCCTAAAAATGCAAAACAAACCTGAACTTTAGGGTCCTGGGAACATAATCTGGCCCTGCAACAGAAATAGTTTTTTTTTAGGTTTATTTTTATATTCAATACAGAAAATAAATATATTGCAGATACATACTGTATGTGACAACCCGCATATGACAAAGAAACGATGTGACAAGTCTGAGGTTTGTATGTGACAGACATAAAAGTCTGTGAAAGCCAAATGTAAGAAATGGATTAAATACAGATCAAATGAAACATTGCATATTATTTGTACACAATGCATGTTTTTATTCAGCATTTCAAATCCATTTCAACTGGTCTACATACAATTCGGAGGGCAAAAACTACATCACAGGCACATGACGGTACAGCATGTTACCGAGTAGCATGTGAAAATCAACATTAAAAAAAGTCCCAAAAAAAAGTGTGACTGCATTTCCAAAGTGAATCTACAGTTATTGCAAATGTAGCAACACAGCAAAATTTTAACATTAAAAAAAGTAAAAAGCTTACCATCAAAAGCAAAACAGCATTTTCATCTTTCACATAATATTGTACCAAATATATGATTACAAAGTTAGTGTCTCTGCAGAGAGACTTTAAGAATAATTCTAGTTTTCATAGAATCTTGCTTATATATTTTTCCTTAGCAAATGTATTACCTTTAACAAAACAATTCCTAAAATAAAAAAATAACATGAATCTTGAGATTATGACAAATAAAGATATAGCACCATACTGTAGCACCACAGATTAGCCACCAGTCCTTGAATGGATGCCATCTCCTCAAGATCTGCTCTTCAAATCAAATATTCGACATGCGCTGCCAGGACCCAGGACAGGGAGAAGGTCTGTTATGGCTCTCTAACGGTGGTTGATACTAGTAAGTTTAGACAAAGTTGAAATGTTGATATTTGGAAGGGAATCCAATCAATCAACACATATTATGAGAACACAAGTAAAAAAAAAACCTACAAATTAAAAATTCTGTCATTTAATTACCATTATGCTGTTCTAAACCTTTATGAAACGTGTTTTATTTTTGTGAGGAACAGACCCAAATAGAAATTGCAAAAAAAAGTATAAAGTATTACTTCCACCCTAATTCTTCCCCTTTACTCTCAAATCTCATTTGCATGTGCGCATATTCAAGCGCCAGACTGTCACTTCAAACAATGACTCATATTTTGGTATATTACTCACACAAACCTATTGTATGGCTATAGAGGAACTGGAATATAATTGTAGTACTTTTATAGAACTTTATAATGCTTTTTAAAACGTTTAACTGTGTGAATCACCCACCACTTTCACTGTATGTTATAAAGCAGCTTGGACATTCTGCTAAATATCTCATTTTGTGTCCCAGAGAAGAAGAAAAAAGGATTTGAACAACGTAAGAGCAAGTAGATTATGGCAGAACCCAAACTATTGTTTAACAATCTCAAAGGTAAAAGTATGAGCTTTTGGGAATGGTCCTGACCTGATAAAATGAAGCAGAAGGTCACAATTCTGCAGTCACCACAGTTGATGCACAGAGACTTGTGGTGTATTAAGAGTACAGTACATTATCTTGGGTAAAAAGTGTCTGACTTGTGAAAACCACCACATGGTTCAACAACAGCTTCCATTGGCCTCTTTAACTGCTATTACATGGAAGCTAAACTGACCTCTCGTTTCCCTCGGTTTGCTAAACAGTTCATTGTTCATCCAGGTTTGACTGACGCACGGTATCTTATTAATAATTAGCGTAAACATTATGGGACCGGATGGCAAGAAAATGGCACAGCACCTGCAAATAGCCACAAGGCCGTCCGATTAAAAGATACAGTATACAGCACCAACCACACCAAATGAGAGCTTATGTTATCTGAGTGATCTGAAGTGTCTCTAAAGGGCCGTTCACACGGGCAGCTAAATTTAATTGTTGAATGTCAACAAGTCACTGCTAGTAAATGTTCCTACCTGCAGCATCCATCTGTATAATGAGGTGCTAAGGTGCTGCCATTTTAGTGAATTTTCAGCAAAACTTCACGGGCAGAAAAAGGTCATTCTATATTGTCAAGCACAGCTCATATTCAAGCCAAGCAGCTTTCTGTTGGTCAACGCAGCAAATTTGCAACTTTCTGTTAAGTCAATTTGAACCCGTTGCGAGATCTGCATGGGGAAATCTTTCGTCCGCACGCAAAATTCCTGATCGCAGGGATATCTATTGAAATGACTGGATTCCGTCTCTGAATATTCGCAAAACAGCGGTTAATGTGACCGCACCTTTACTCATGTAGCTTTAAATCAACATGAGCATTGGTTGCTCTGTAAATTGCTGTAAGTGTGAAGGCCCTTAAAGGGATAGTTCACCTAAAATTTCAAATACATCATTTACTCACCCTCATGTTGTTCTAAACCAGTATGACTTTCTTTTTTTCCTGTGATTTCTATTTTATTTTATAGATAACAGTCTTTTTTAACAATTTATTGAAAGTCAATGGGGTCTTAACCTCCCCATACAGGTTTGGAGCAACATGAGTAAATAATGACGGAATATTCCATTTTGGATGAATTATGCCTTTAAAGATGCACTCAATATTTTTTTTTCTCAATTTTTTTTTAACACAAACAAAATAAAAAGTATTTTTAAAATACGTTTAACAACCCAACCTAATAAAAGCTGTTTTATTTTACATGGAGTGGGTCTCTCATGGGGGCAGCCATGTTGAGATCACATGACAAGCTGAATACTACTCATTTTAACTTTTGCTTGTGGAATAATAATACTACTGAAATAATACTGATAACTATTGTGCATGATGATTCACCCACAACACTAGGTGTCAGTATAAGTCCAAGACGATCAGCACTACACAAACAAACAAAAAAATACTGAGTGCACCTTTGAGACTATGATAAAGACGATTGGTCTATAAATGCTTATTTTATCACATTACAATAATAGACGACTATTATTCACTGAGAACTAGCAGTACAAGTGTTACAGTCCACACAAACACTTCTCTGTATGATAAGTAATGGCCGAAAGCACCACGTGGAAGAGCAAAAGAAACACTGACAGATGTCTTCTGGGCAGACTGGTATTCACAGCAGCAGTGCCAAAGCATCTGGTCGGAGAGAGAGAAAGAGAGCAGCACAGACATTCTCTCTCTCTCTCTTTCTTTACACGTCTCTCTCTCGCTCTCATTTCTTCCAGGCTTTCTCCCACAATGATGTCAGTTTGCCAGTGGTTAACAGCACTCCTCCAGTGGAATGCTGAGCATGGGCGGTTTTGGCCATGCAAGAGGATGAGGGAGGAGAAAATGAGGGCGAGAGAGAAAGAGAGAGACATAGAGAGTGAGAGAGAGAGAGGGAGGTCAGTGTCCTTGGCAGGTTTTGCAGCACATCTGTCTGAAGTATGCACGGCTGCAAAACTTGAACCTGAGCACCAGGGGGCAGTATGCCACTGTGTTCACATCTTTACACTCTGCAGGACACACAAAAAGTACAGTCAGTCACATGCACATTAAATAGAAATGCAATATGCATCCCAGTTTCTTCAAGCATGTAACAAATTTCCACAAGTACTTTGTGGTGTATAGTTTTAGGGACCATGTCTCAATTTGCATTTAACTGTGTTAAAGTATGTAGAGTTCTGCAGGAATGGGTTTTGAGTTAGCATTTTAGCACTTCCATTTCCAAATGAGGTCTGTGGTAACACAAGCTCAAGATATTTTCACATTTTAGTCTTTGACATTAATAGCCAACCTAAAGACTTTGTCGCAAGACTAGTGACTTTTTAGACCCCTTTAGCGACTTTTTTTCAAAAAGCATTTAGCAACAAATCTAGATACTTTTTTTGGATTGCTGGTGAACATGTAGTCGCATGACGTCAACTAGCGACATTTAGCGACTTTTCGGGCAGGTTTTAGCTTCTTATCATTAAAAATAGATTTTTTTTTAAAGCTTTTACTTGTCCTGAAAATGACAGTTGCTAACAAGATGGCTAAAATGGACTAGAGGTTGCCTGGGGAATTAAACGCATCACGCTTGAACAGGTTAGCTCATCTAGTCACTAGTCAGCTTTTACAGCTTTCATTGTGTTTATAATTGTGCTCTTGGAAACTATTCAAACTCAAACTTTCAGAGAAAATGTTTTTAAATAAAGACTGAAGGTTAATGGTAGTAATTCGTTTGTAGTCTATGTTTAGATTTTTACTTATGGCCATTGCATTTGGGCTTCGAAAATCAGACGTTGTGTTCATTTGTGAAGATCGTGATGAACAAAATGTTTAAGAATCATAAACTTTTGTTGGTCACAGAGCTTATTTTCTGCAATAATCCAAAAATCTGTGGAAAATTCCTTGGGTTTTTGTTGAGGGAACCACAGTGATGCTAACTTCTGGGTTGACCTACGAAAATATGTCATCACTGCAGCACTGCAGTAAGACAGTATATCAGTTTTGGGACATACTACTATCCTAAAATTGCGTCAGCATAGTTGTTAAAGCTAAAAGAGCAGTAGATTGTGGGACATTTTTGCCAAAAAAACTTCAACATACTATGATTGAGTCCTCTAACCTTCAGGGTTATCTGTAGGGCCACTGTGGTCACACTTGCTCTTGCACTGCTGCATGAAGGCGGGACGATGTGTCTCAGGGCACTCGTTGGATGGCTGGCCAGTGTGTGTCAGACACTGCACTAAACGAATCTCCTGACCCATACCGCACCTAGCTGAGCACTAGAACACACACAGACACACACGTCAAAAAGGACATGGAACATGTATAAGAAAAGAAACTTGGAAAGTTTACATGGATTTTCACATATATGGACCCAGCAACAATTTTTTTTTGTCTTTTAACATTTTTAAACTCGATTCAGTGCATGTTTTCACCTGCTGGGAAGACAACAAAAACTTTTATATAACAAAATTAAGAATCATGTATAAGGTTGGAAGTCTTTTTTGTAACATTTCTATTTATTTGAATGAATAAATGAATGAATGAATGAATGAATAAATGAATGAATGAATGAATGAAATATATATAAAATGTAAATGTTAAATAAATATTTTTTCCCTTGTGCACTAAACATTAGATTGATGTTTTTATTTGCTTGGTCTCACTATTATATTTTTGTCATTCACATCTATTTAAGTCATAATCTAATTTAGCTTAAACATTAACACTTATGTCAGATGTTTTAAGTGTTTGTGATAAATGTGTTTGTGTCACAAAGTGACAATCTCACTGTTTTGAATTAGATCTCACCTCTGCCCAGGGTCCTGTAACCCACTGAGGTGGTGGGCAACGTTGAATGTTGCAGCGCACCCTGGTGGTCGGACGGCTTTGTTTCGGGCACTCTGACTCTGCCAATGTTTCACCGTTCTCTCCACTTCTACATAAAATCACCCTGTACCTATAACCAGGACCACAGCTAGGAGTACACTGCAAAAGAAAAATCACAATAGATTAAGAGAGACCTTCCCAAATAACAGATAACCGAAAATAGATGTTCTTCTACTGTACCTCAGACCAGTCCAGGGCATGCCATTCTGGCGGGCAGCTGTGGTTGTTGCAGGGCTCGGTGATGGAGGGCCGAGGTGGGGTGCAGGCCACGTCATCCAGGACTTTCTCCTCTGTAGCCGAGATCTTCCTCTTACACAGCACTTCCCGTGTGCGCACACCTCTGTTACAGCTCCGACTGCATTCTGACCAGTCTCCTGTCCACCACCTGACAGAAACACACATACCAACAGATATCAGGGAATGATGGCACCACATTGATCAGGCATACGTACCAACCATTTGCTAATTAGTATAATTTTTATGATTTTTTCATTTATAATTTTTTTTTTAAATGTTTTTCTATACAAAATAATGATACATTACAAATTACAAACTTTCTGATTCATATATATATATCTTCGGTATGCCTGATCAATGTGGTGCCATCATTCCATATATATATATATATATATATATATATATATATATGAATCAGAAAGTTTGTAATTTGTAATGTATCATTATTTTGTATTGAAAAACATTTTAAAAAATGAATTATAAATGATAAAAATCATACTAATTAGCTTAGCAAATGGTTGATACAACAGTGACTGGCAAATTGGTGGTCTTTTGATAATATCTGGAAAACATAAGGACACATTAGCATTTACTACAAATCTGATGTGGCCATATGCATCCCTGACCATGTCTGAATGTGGTTTGCATGATCGAATTACCATATGTTCCCATAAGCATGCCATTTACACCTGTATTAGCACAGTGCATATGTGTTTGGATCACTCAGGATGGATGTTAATGCCACACACAAACACATACAGAACACCCACATTGGAGGGCAGGGCTCCAAGTTGCACGGTCTTTTCTTGTCTTTGGGCTTGTTCTTCTTGTCACAGAAATGGTTGTAAACCACAGAGAGGTCAGCTTGTTTCTTGCACACAACCTGCTGGACTTGAACCCCTGTGACACAGAGAAAAGTCTTTGCTGTGTAAATCACACTAGATTATCACAATCCCTAATGATACAAACATGAAGCTTTGATGTCAGTGCTGTTTCATTCTTGTCTTTGTGTAAACACAGTCCCTGTGAAGTTATTACGGTTTTGATCCGTTGTGGTTATGGCTCTGTTCCAAAATCTAGAGAGCTGCCTTGCTGCTTACCGCCTAAACAGACATCTGCCATCTAAGGCAGCATCCTAACTGAAATGGAACCTTATAAGTGGCTGGTTTTATAAGGCCACTAAATTTGTGACAAACATTACAAATCTAGCATGATACCAAAAAGCTGATAATTAATTAATTTTTTTGGGCAATAGCAGATAAAAGGCTAATTCTATATTCAGTAATTCTATACTAAAATATTAATTCTATATATTTTTTGTATATACTACCGTTCAGAAGTTTGGGGTCAGATCTTTTATTCAGCAAAGATTCATAAAATTTATCAAAAACAAATCAGCATATTAGAATGATTTGTGAATGATTTGACACTGAAGACTTATTGAAGACAGTATCGAAGCTGAAAATTCAGCTTTGCCATCACAGGAATAAATTACATTTTAAACTATATTAAAATAGGAAACAGTTTAAATTGTTTAAACAATTAAATTAAACAATTTTAAATTGTAGTAATATTTCACAATATTACTGTTTTACTATATTTTGATCAAATAAATCAACTAATCTCCCCAAACTTTTGAATTATAGTGTATATAACCTGAAAAAAAGTAAATAAAGTTAATTTAGATATCACAACATTATAATGTACAGTATGAAAAATAGATATTCACTTTGAAATATGCTAAAGACTACTAACAGTGTTAAATGTTAACTTTGAGTGTTACATGATGGCAAAGGTAATCTAGAAGTAAAAATAGGAGAAATGAGCATGCATAATATATAATATCGGCAGACATTCAGTATGGAGCAATATCTATGCATTTCTAACACTGGCTGGTAACTGATATAATACGATATATTGTGCATCCATATTTTTAATCAAAACTTCACAGTATTATAATAAATGTTTATTTTGCTTTGCCCGCCATTTTGCATTTATTTTAATGCATTGTGGGATTGCCTTTTCCATTACAGCTGTTAACGAACAACCTTCATGATGCCTTTAAGCGATTCTGGAACAGATTCCATGTTTTCGACAGCAAATTAGTTCTGAGCCACAGCTAATAGTTTCTTATCAGCAAGATAAATACGGGTCATTAACTCACAAAGCATGAATACAAGAATAAAGGGGAAAGAGCTTGAGCATAGGAAGTGATATCAAAGCTGGTGTTTTTGGTATATACAGTCCAGGTTTCCCAGGCTTTCAAACCGTTCACACACATCCTAACAGGCAGACATGGGAAATGTGCATTGTTTATGTGAACTGTGTTGGACAGCTTGATTTTCTTGTGCATTTAACAATCATTGTGAATGCGTACACCATTTAAATTCAGTTTCTTTGACGAAAACCTTTAAATGCCACTTTCATGTGTGAATAATTTCCTTATGTGTGTCAGTGAAGAGACAATTCAACCATAACAGACAGAAAACTGTTACCTCCTGCACACAACGCAGAGCAGCGGGACCAGGATGTATAATGCCAGGCATAAACGCTCAGTGGATCTCTGTTGACAGGTGGGTTAAAACGGTAATGGATCCCAGGATTCTCCTCACGGACCAAAACCTGCAAAACACCACACAAGTGGCCTTCAACTCTTTGATTTCAAACGTTCAGAATTTGAATGAAGCTGGATAGTTCGTAATGAAATTAAATAAATAATAATTGTTTTATAACAGGTTTTGCAAAAAAACTCTCCATCTTCCATGGCTAGTATAAACAGATATTCCTGAGCCAAACCCACATTATGGTTTCTGTATCGGGCTGATCTGAATGCTAAAAAAAAACAAGCAATGTTTTGACAGCACAAAGAAACACATTTCTCAGGGCAATAAATCTACAAATGGCTTACTCATTGTTCTCTCAGCATATTAAACCGGGACAGGAGTAAGTACTTATGAAAAAAATTACACATTTCAGCTTGAAATAACATTTACACCGAAAATTACACTTAGCAAATACATTGCAGCTGTCTAAATTCTGAGGCATCTGTACCAACACTAGCAGTGCACAAATATACTGCTTGAACAGACCACCCAGCATCTCTGCATTACCATGACGATCAGGGTCATGTTGGTGGGTCCAAGTGCTTCCAGTGTCTCTGGTTCATTGGTGGGTCGGCGATAGTGGAAGGTGGTTCCTGCGATGTCAAAGCGCCGTGGAGTGTCGATGGTCAGCTTGCCGTTGATGAAGTACTGATCCCCCTTGCTCTTCAACACTGTGGTAATCATGGAAAGGGTTAATAATTAACAGGCCTCAATATACAGCAGACTCTTCAACGTGAAAAAAAGACAAATTAACTGTCAATTTACAGGCTTTTCATGCTCTGACTAACCCCAGGGTTTGGGTACACTTTGAACCCTTGGTTAAATAAAGTCTGACACTTATAAAAAGGAAGTTGGAACTGTCTGGCACCACAATTTGGGGATAATGCCACAAAGCTTCACTAACCAAAGTATAAAATACTTAGTTGTTTTAGCAACAGGCATCTAATCAAACTCATGAAGCCCCTAAGGGCTATGGGAAAAATATGAAACGGAAGGGAAAGTAAGAAAGAAACTTTGAATTTGCTCACAAAAGCATTTAAATATGATGGAAAAATAAAAAACTTTTTTTCTAAGAATAGTGTGATATAAAGTCACAAAAGTTGCAATTGCATGTTATAAAGTCAGAATTGCGAGATATAAACTTGCAATTGTGAGGAAAAAAAGTATTTTTTCCCTCAGAATTGGACTTTAAAACTAGCAATTGCGAGTTTATCTCACAATTCTGAGAGAAGAAGTCAGAATTGCGAGGTGTAAACTCACAATTCGGACTTTATTTCTCGCAATTGCAAGTTTATATCCCACAATTCTGACATTATAACTTGCAATTTCGACTATATATAACGCAATTGGGAAAAAGTCAGAATTGTGAGATAAAAAGTCGCAATTCTCTTTTAAAAAAATTGTATTCCGTGGCGGAAACAAGCTTCCATGGCTTTTCCTCCCAATTAATACTATTACATCACCAGTTTAGCGTTCCACTTTGTGAGCAAACTCAAAACTGACTGAAATAATATGAGATGTGAGGAAAAACTCTATTTCTATGCTTTTGCAAAGCAAATGTTTTGTGAGCGAATGCAATAATCTCATAAATACACAAATACTAACCAAAGGTTCACAAAAGCACATTTGTAAAATCTGGAAACCTGACTACTCAAGATTAATTACTAGCCCAGGGTGAAGTATGAATGAACAGTGTAAAACATTGAACAAGATAACTCTGGGTAAATGACCATGGGTTAACAATTAAAAAATTTGAAAAGGCACAAGTAATCTTAGCTGAGCCATGAAGCACAATAAAGCTCTATCAGATCTATGCTTGCAATTCAGCGGTGAAGCTTTACAGAATCTACTAACTCCAACAGTTTATTAGTTCCTCTGAGAGGCTCATATTTGAGTAAAACCATGAAAAATATTGTCTCACCCAAGTAATTGTTAGAGACGTTGAGCTCTTGGATGTGTATGAATACAGATCCTTTGGGGATTCTGACCACCTCCTCATAACCTAAGAGAGAGTGGACACACGCACGGACACACACACACACACACACACACACTTATTCATAGCAAGAGAACAATGCAGTTAGTGGTGCTTCACTGAGAGTGACTGTGATGGGATATGCAGAGGTTTGAGATTCCGAATGAATTCCTGGGCAACGTCTCTCAGTTCTGCTGCCCAACACACGTGTTTAAGGCCAGATTCCACCACAAGCCTGCAAACAACTTCAGCCTCTGACAAATGAGTAAAAAAAGAAAAGAGCCAAACAAATTTTTCCATACAGTCCTGCCACCGACATAGATTTTGTTGTCAAGAGTCAGGAGGCAATGTGGTGAAGACTGTGCAACAACATAATAAATCATCAACTAAGAATGGAATTCCTAACGAATTTACTGATTCTGGTTCTGATTCATATAAATAATTTTCTTTACCTAAAGATTTAATAAGAGATTTTTTTACTACTTTTGAGGAAGAAATATAAATAAGAAAAGCAATTCTTATTGCATTTATTTCTCTCAATATTCAGTTGCCAAATGATGAAATATTTTTATTTAAACAGAACAAATTCTTGCAAAAGGTGTTTTAAATGCACCACAAAGGTGGTATTGCTTCATATATATAATTTTTTTATATTAATACATAAAATAATATACAGTATACTGTATATTTTAATGAGGCGGCTAAAATAAATGAGATCCAATAATTGGTCTGAACTAAATTAAATAAAAAGTACATTAAAAATACTAAAAGCAAATTAATTTTCTCATTCGTGTTTATAATACTTCTCATCATAATACATTAATCATGCTTTTTGGAGTCAGACATGATGAAACGACAGTGAGTCAGATTATCAGATTAATTCTGTTATAATTCCAACTGACTACATGTTTTTGATTCACTAAATACAACAGGTTCAATAGTCAATTGTTCGGGAATTGAACTAGTTGTGCAGGACACACCATTATATATATATATATATATATATATATATATATATATATATATATTAGGGGTGCAACAATATATCTTGTCACAATATATCGCAATACAAAAATGCAGCAATATGTATTGTAGATAGTGACAATATGTATTGTACAGTATATAGTTCACCCAAAATAAAATTTCTGTGTGAGGAAAAAATTCAAGTTTTCAGTTTTAGTGTCAGAACTACATTAATTAGTGCTATATATAATGTTGAATATAATGTATAATAATGCAATCGGGGAATATTTGTGGGTCCTGATAATGCCAAATGTCTTATGTTACCAGTAAAAAAAGTGGCCTACATTATTTTAAATATATCTAGTCAGGGACAGAGTGCAAGTACCCTGGTAATCCAGAATTCTCGCGAGAGCACAAGTTGAATTTGCTCAGCGAGTTACTCTGGTGTCGAGTAATGATGCTCATTAAATATGCCCCTCGATCTGAGTTGCACCAATCACATCGGGTTATCTGATATAGGCGGGCCAGAGGCGAGCTAAACAGATGAAGACAGCGCTGTGACGTCGAAGTCATTAGTAAACATTGCAAGATGGCTATGGATGAATACCAGTTGTTTGAAACGGCTTTGGCCGCTACAATGATCGAGTTAGACTTGGCTTTTTATCTAAAACAGGAACAGAAGACGGTGCTCGAATCGTTCCTTTGCAAGAAGGACGTTTTTGCTGTTTTGCCGACCGGATACGGTAAGAGTATAATCTACCAGTTAGCTCCGCTGGTAGCTAAGCGTATGGGGTTTATTGTTGTGATTGGTCGTAGTGTTATCCAATTGCGTGCAGTGAGATTTTCAAATGCATGCTTGGTGCCGCCCCTTGAGCTGGCCGATTTTCATTAGTCGACGCCAGACCATTAATCTTTTAGATTTAGGTCTGTATTTCCAGGCTAGAGTGCAAGCATATTTGTCTGAAATAATTTTGTATTTTCAGATTCAGAATCATGAATATTTTTATTCTGGTGTCGCCATTGTCCTGTGCATTAGGTTATCAGCACCAAGTCCAGGCCTATTGATTTACACCCACAATGTAACACCAAATTTTGCATTTTAATCAACAGTACATTTTTTGTTAACCCTTTACTATATGTCTTGGAGTATCGCAATAATATCGTATTGTGAGTTCAATATCTTGATATGTATCGAATCGTGACATGAGAGTATCATTACACCCCTAATTTACAGAATCAAAAGTTATAAAAACCTTTTAAATAAATGGAACTGGTTCTGAATAAGAATATACTAGAGTAATCATATCCACATACACACATACATAGAGAGAGAGAAAGCAGGCAGACAAGAACCACTAGTAATCATTTGTGTGGTTTTGGTCACACAATGACTGGAAGCTTCTCTTTTATTGACCACATTTTAAATAAACTGTTTCTTTGTGTCTAAATTGTGTTTGTACCCTCAAGAACCCTGAACTCACAAATACAGCCAGAGCCAAGAATAGCCCATCATCTCAGCCTCGGCTAGCCACTGCGGTCAATGTTTTCCCGCTGCCCGCCCAGGGAGTGGCCCACTACAGTTCCTGCAGCTGAGAATAACCTTCAGTCCAGCACAGAGCCAGCAGCCTGCCATTCAACACACCACCCACACCAAACCGGCTCACATTCAAACCTCTGCTAACTTCTAAAACAGCATCACAACCCATCCACAGAATTTCAGTGTCATATACCTGTTCATTAGATCAGTTTTGATGGCTGGTTGTGACATCATGTTATGGTAATTATTTAGGTCATGAATATTAATTAGGTTGTGCAGATGTGGCTAGGTAACCCATTGTACCATGTATTAATATTCAAGAGCCAAGACTTCACCGTAGCAGGTCTCTACCACAGTACACACTCTAGAGTCTCATTATCACCAAACGCCAGATATTTACATGCAAAATTATTTCAAACAGTAACTAGATCAACTAGAGCTCTTCTTTAGTCAGCATACTGGGAAAGAGTTTGGTCACACTTTACAATGCCCTTTTATTTAAGCAATTAACATTCACTACTATTCAAAGGTTTGAGGTTGGTCAGATTTGTTATGTTTTTGAAAAGTCTCTTATGCTCACCAAGGCTGCAGTTAACGGACCAAAAACACAGTAAAAACTGTAATATTGTGAAATATTATTGCAATTTCAAAAAAAGCTTTCTATTTTATTCTATTTTAAAAAGTAATTTATACCTGTGATGGCAAAGCTGAATTTTCAGCATCCTTACTCCAGTCTTCAGTGTCACATGATACTTCAGAAATCATCCTAATATACTTATTCGGTGTTCGCATTTGTTATTTCTATATCAATTTTGAAAACGCTGCTTAATATTTTTGTGAAAACCAAGATTCAGTTTTTTCAGATCACTCCCGTTTCTCACTAAACCCTCATCCTGACTGAAGAGTGTCTGTTTCAGAACAGAATATAGGAAGGAATTTTGCATGGCTCAGATCCTGTATCCCAGTGTTTATGACTTGGGCCTTGCATGTGAACAGGTAATTATGAAACGCCTTTTCAGAATGGCTGGAGTCCCTGAGCACCCCTCAACATCAAGGCAGCTGTCCAACACATATCTGACCTGAAGCACGATGTTCACTTACACACATTGTTTGAGTTTCCATAAAGGGATTTTAAAACACATTCTCTAAACACGTCTAAAGTCTGAAGAGGGCCATCAACAGAAATTTAGGGCCCCTTTACTGTTTATCACTCTTTGTTCCTTAACTTTTTTAAGAATAAAATGTAAAAATGAATATGGCCTGGTGGAGAATGTACACTGATATATGTTGATATTGTGTTATGCTGATATGTGTGTGGACAGAAAACAGTACCAGTAATGACTTTTACATTTTGAATTCTGAACACAATGTATCACAGTTTCCACAAAAATATTAAGCAGCACGAGTGTTTTCAACATTGATAATAATAAGAAATGTTTCTTAAGCACCAAATCAGCATGTTAGAATACTTTCTATAGAATGACACTCTAGACTGGAGTAATGATGCTGAAAATTCAGTTTTGCCATCACAGGAATAAATTACATTTTAAAATATATTAAAATTAAAAAAGTTCTTTTAATTTGTAATTATATTTCACAAACTTACTGTTCTTAATGCAGCCTTAGTGAGCATAAGAAACTTCCTTCAAAAACAAACATTTTTAATGTTTCCAAACTTTTGACAGGTACAGTAGTTATCTTATTTCTTGCATTTTGTTTTCATATTCTCTTATTTCTATGTATTTTATCCTTAGCCTGCAGATTTCATTTCTCTCATGCCTACTGTACTTTGAAAACACTGTTTTTAAAAGGTGCTATAAAAATAACAGTTTACTTGTCGTTTACTGTAAACTCATTCAGTTTTGCACTCTACCATTAAACTGCTTTTGGCCTCCATCTCCATCCTTCCTTTTCTTTTATAGTGAGCTGATTTTCATTTAGTTCTTGACATGCTCAATGAATACTTGCGTCTGTTCAGTGTCAGAACATGGCGCAAAGCGATCAGATTATTTTTTAAAGAGAGGGTGGAGGGTTTGAAACATTAAAACAACTTGCAACACATTTTATAGTGAAATACATTAAATTAATTATACTAGAAGAACTGCAAAACCTTTCCCACTTTTTCACACCATTTACTATGATCCCATCTCAAAGTGCAAGTTCATTTTAACATTTTCCAGCTCATGACATCAATAGCTAATTGAGAAGCATGTTTACTGACAACTCTCTGGACACAGGCTGAGAAAGTGCTAACTGGAGAACAGGAAAGAAGAATTATCAGGGGTTTTAAAGAGGTTGGTGTGGGCCACTGAAGGAAGGAGCAACAGTCTCCCTCATGTCCTGGACAATCCAGTTCAATTGGACTTCTGGGTTAGATCCAGGCCTCAAAATACTCCCCCAGACACCAGAGGAACTTGCCAAGGCTGCTCCCAGTACCTCAAAGCATGTCACACACACATTTCTGAGGTTTGGGGGGGGGGGGGGGGGGGCTACTCAATTCAGGCACCAGGCTTGTGTTACTTCAGTTAATAAGAGAAATAGCAGTCTCACATGTGCATTTGCAAGCTTCACTTAACCATTACCAGAAGAAATATATATTACCCATCTTCTGAAAGATATAAGGTGAAATTTACGCGTATGCGGTGACTGAATTACATGCGTATTACATGTTCAGTCTGTAGGTGCGTAGTGTTTCTTTAAAAAGTGAATACTAGTTAAAAGTTAAAAAGTGAATTACGCGTATGCGGTGACTGAATTACATGTGTATTACATGTTCAGTCTATAGGTGCGTAGTGTTTCTTTAAAAAGTGAATACTAGTGGATTTGTGTGAATGGGGAGGGACTGTTTTGACAACGTTGTCACCTGTACACGAAAAAACAAAAGAGAAACAACTGTGTGTAAACGTACCCTTAAATAACCCTTTCTATAGGCGGGAAATGTGATGTATTGAAATCAACATGAACTGCTGTTCACAACTCATTTTATTTCCATAACATGACATATTTCTAATTGATGCAAAAATGAGAAGGAGAAAATGTGCTTAGAGTGTGCAGTTGTAGTATTACCAACGTTTCGGCACAAAAAGTAGCCTTTGTCAAGGTATAACAGAAAAATGTATGAAAAGAAAAAAAATGTAGGGCGGAACTTGATTTTTATTCATCAGGAAATGATAATGAATGAGTTTACGAAGACAACGCCTAAATAGCTTTTGAATGTTGATTCATGTGATCTATAGTGACGTCAGCAGAAAAGCAAAGTTGTTTCAGAGTAAAGCAAGTTTTTATTTCTGTGGATTTACAGTTGGTGTTAAAATATGATTCCCTAATGTTAAACTAAATCATCAATGATGGAACTGTGCCCAGAAATAAATGATTTTAGCTCTATTCAAGGCTGAGGAACAATATTTTAGCACCCAACTCTGTGCTGAATTGAGCTTTAGTTTAACATAAGGTGATCATATTTTAACACCAGCTGTAAATCCACAGCAATAGATACTCTACCTCTGTCAATAGAAAAGCTGTTTTTACTGAATCTATCCCATTGAGGGCTTATATTTTAACACCTAAAACATTATTTCACAAGACTGTTTGTCTGAAACGAAATTGTCTGTGGAAACTTTTCAACAATCAGGTCCTCAGTGAGAGAAATGGTATTTCAGCAATGCTTCTTTTGCACATATTGTTACATATCGTTCCAGTTCAAACTGAAGTGCACACACTCTGTACCTCCTTCAGACAAGGAGTCATTGAAGACCCCCTCGATGACCTGGCAGCTGCTCCCATCTCCTCCACAAGTACGGCAGCGATCTTCCCGAACATCCGAGCCAAGAATCCGGTCACAGCCCACATGCTGCATACAGATACAAACACATATTTACAGATTAAGGCAAAAGTCACAATGAAGAAAAAGAATGTAAAATTTGAAGATATTACACCACATAATGTACTTTGCATTGTGTCATTGTCTGTGCAAATTTAAATTAAGCAATATTAAAATGCATGCTGTGTATTAAGCTGATCCCATATAGAGTTTGCTAATTTTCAACCCTGCTATACTGTGATTGCATTATTTTAATTGATTCTTTCCATTTGAAGTCTTCTAAAAATACTGTTAGTGCATTAATATTTTCAGTTGTACCATCCCCACAATGCATTGCTTTGTATTGATAGCAAGTAACCTGTCTCAACTTCAATTTACTGTAAGTTATTAGTCATATCTTATTTGCAAAATTGCAAATGCAGAACAAAACATCCAAATAAGTATAAAACATTCTTTGTTATCAGAGTAATGAGGCACATCTCTATACCAATTAACACATTTGTAAAACTATTTTCCATGCTCTATTTAATAAATTATGCTTGGTACAAAAATGATCAACTTTACATCACTTACAGACAAACAGTGTATCAGGAAAAGGGTAAAATAAAACATTAGGGATAGCATTGACGAAGCCATGTGCTCTGCAAAAATATTTCTTGCTCGAACTGAAAATGGCAGAACAACCAGAAGCTGTGATATAACTGATAAAGAGTTAAAATTTCAAAATAAAAGTATTTTAAAAAAAAAGTTTTCCCTCATATTTTAGTCAACAGTAATTAGCACTATGACTCCAGACCCCATGAAATAATTTTAGTCTTTTCCTACTTTTATAATTTTATTGTGCTTTTGTATTCTTTTTGAAATTTGAAAGCTTGAGTTTCCATTCACTGTAATTGCATAGAAAAAGACCAGTAAAAAAGACCAGTAAAAAGACCTTTAATATTTCTTCTTTTCTATAACACAGAAGAAATTAAGTCATAGGCTCGGATGATTGTAACAAATTTAACTAATCGCACGTGTTAACACGTTACTTTTGACAACCATAATACATTGATGTATAATCTTGAGAGCAATCCCAGAACTTGAGAGATCACAATCCATTTAAATTGACATTGTGCAAAGCCAAGCAGGTTTCTCCAGAGGGGCCAAATCTGCACAAAAACAGGCCATTGATGAAGAAACCGAAGAGTCTCTGCTGTCAGGATCTAAAAGGTAACACAAAATGAACTCAGTAACCAGCAGACCAGAAACTGCTTGATACTTTCCAAATCCAGGCCTGTGCAACTTCACAAAAATCCCACTAAAGCTCCAAAGACTTTTGTTGACCTGGCCTAGATTCCATAACCTGCAAATGTGTGACCTATTTTCTCAAACCAACAATGGTAAGTCAGTGGCCGCTCAGAGAAGGCAGGGCATGTCCTGTGCTGGACCCAACAGAGCCGAGCTTGGAGACACGTGGTTCCACGGGCTCTTTTAATGCCTTGTGCTTCAAAGCTCTTGCTTTCATAATCAAACCCTTATTGTTTGGAAGCTAAGCCACCATGAGGTTGCAAACACTACTTTGATTTCTCCCCCTGCCATTCTCCGGTTTTTATATGCACCATAAATAAGAAAGCCGAGAGAATGAGTGAGGAAAGGAGATGGAGGAAGAGAGGAAAGAGAGGAGGAAAGGAAAGAAATGGAGAAATGGTGAGAGTTGACGAAGGGGAGGGTGGGAGAAGTCGCTGTGATCATGTTCAGCTGCGTGCGCTGAGGACAGATGGATCTGGGGGGGGGGGGGGGGGTGGGGGGGTCACTGAGTTCTTGCAGCATTTAGGGCAGAGCAGAACAGGGCTGGACTGAACTGAACTGTTGATAAAAACAACCACAGGTCTGGACAACAGCGCAAAGATAAACCAGCCCAACTCACTCCAAAGTAGCGCATTCAGCCTGTCCTGCGCAGTACAACAAACTGAAACACTAAATAAAATACACTACAGTTGGCATTATGAAACATGCTAATAAACAGCAAAACAGGCTGTTTTCACACTTTGTTTGATCCAAACCGGAATTCAATTTCACCTCTCTCACCCCGCTGGGCTATTTTCACATTTTACTTTTGAATAAGAAGGGCAATCATCAAAGTGAGTACCACCATGAGTACTAGCGGCAGATGTTTACCACAGTAACTAGCTAACGACTCCGAAGAGAATATGCCAACATTAATTGTTATATTCATGTTTTTGTTGCTTTCAATTTTCTACCAAAACATAATAAGGAATGACACTAGCGTTTAGCTGTCACAGGCGCATTACCAAAGGTCATGAAATCTGAGACAAGTAGGGCTGTAATCAACCAAACAAAATCTTGGTCGACTGAAGTCCTGAAATTTTCGACTAAAAATTATGTTAGGAAAAAAACGTTAAATTAATTAGCTGCGCACTGTGCGCAGTACTTGGTAGCCTTGTTGTCCGCCTAAATGAATTATAAATAAACATAAAAAACTAGTAGGCTATTTGCAGTATATTAAATCGTTTTTGACCTAATTATTTTGCACTGAAATGAGTCTGACACATGAGTCTGTCGGCTTTGACAGCGTTGCATCACTTGCACCTGCGCAATATCATAGCCTATGATTTCCGAAAATAGTACTATGTTGTCAACTAGTGATATCATCACAAGAACTTTTGAGGAATATGCAACATAATTTAGACAATTGTTTTTGTCATGTATTATAATAACTGACAGACACTATCATTTCAGCCGCTCTGTGGAGCTCAGCTTTGCGGCTGAGACACGAATAGACTATTAAAGGAGAACTCCGGTCAATTTTAACATTGAGCTCATTTTTTTCTAAATTTGGAGTGCTGTCAGTACAGAGAACAACGACAAAAATCGGTGTTGCCTACACCGTGTTATCCTCTTTTTAAAATTTGCACCCTGTTGACTTCAATGGGGCAAGTTTTAAACCTGCTTTTAGCCTCTTAACATCCTTGATGTGTCATTACAAGTGCACAGCCAATGTGAGTGATTCCTTCAGAGTGAACACGGTGAATCTGACTGCAGTAGATGTGAAAGATATGAATAAAAATGAAGTTAATTCGGCCAGCGCTCATACCTGTATTTATTTCCTGTTTTCAGTCGAAGTCCATAGTAGTCGATTGTCGAGTTCACGCGCGTGATCATAGGTAGCTAAGCAACAGTGGAGAACTCGACAATCGACTACTGTGGGCTTCGACCGAAAACAGGAAATAAATACAGGTATGAGCGCTGGCCGAATTAACTTCACTTAACTTCAATTTTATTTGTCCTCAATTAAGTGATGCGAGTGCTTTGTTTGCGCAAAAAAAACAATTTACCACTTTATTTACAAAATATTAACCTCCAAAGTGCGTTCATTGTTGTGTGACAAAATTATCTGTCAAAATTATTATTATTGTTAATAATTATTTAATAAAATATTTTTCCTTTATAATTACCAGGAAATTATACAGCTATAATGTGACTGGGAAACAATGGCATATGAGGCCAAAAATTACTGTTTGGTTTGTAGTTTTCAACACATTTTTACTGATATTTTAAGACTGTTTAAGACTGCTTTTAAGTCACTTTTGCAAATTTGACAAATCATATCTATGTTAGTCAGCTAACTGGCTAAAATTCTCTCACATCAGCCTCAGGACAGCAGGCTATGCTTATTGTTGAGCCAGGAGTTATATTCTGTAAAATCACTTTCCCTTCTACCAAACGATACTGAACTCTGATGTCTAATAAGCTGTAGTGTTAAAGCATCCTTAATAGATAGAAAAAAATGTGACGAGGTAGCAATGGAGTCTTACCATTTCAGAACTCTATGGATTCTCCATATCACTACAATAATGTGCTGATAGATTGGTGGATTTATGTGTCAATCACTAAAAGAGGGAGTTTTTCTCTTCTGTTGTCTCTCACTTTGGCAGAAGTTCAAAGCCATCCAAAAACGACAATTGGAAAAGCATATCATACGAACCCTGCCATCTGAAAACTCCGATATGTGTACTTGAAGAAGAGTGTGTGTTACTGTCTCACCTTACACTCGCCATTAACACAAACGTCCAGAGAGTCGTCCCTGCAGGGTGTGCCGTCCACCACAGCTGGAGCGCGCTCAGTGTAGAAGTTATAGCCCTCTGCCAGGCAGTTCAGCGAGCATGACTTCACCCCACCTGCAGCCAAAACGTGCAAAACATCACACCTCAATGATCATGAGCCATTTAACATGTTACATACTTATAAAAAGAGCTGGAGATATACAAAGTTGAACGTCTCGAAGTACACTAGACTACATCCCATAGCTATGCTAATGATGCAGAAACTGACTGATGTATCCTTCCTCATGAGCATCACAGGACGTCATAAAATCTACAAAGCTCTTACGTAAGAAAACATTGTTATATACCGTACACAATGTGAGACGAACTAATGCTAACGCCATTACGCTCTTGTTGCTTGTATAGAACTGACTCCTCATGTGTTATGCATTGTTAACTTTACACAACGGCAAAACAAACCTAAAAACAAACTGCTGGCAAATTCGCTCCTCAGTTTAATGCACTTCTAACAATGGGGACACATGAACAGCGTATTTCATGAGCCAAACAGAGATTTATAACTATACTAACTCTGCGGGACGGCCGCCAGCACTCTGTAGAGTTCCATGGCTGCATGTGGTATTTTAATGAGCTTGTGGGGTTTATGTAAGTTAGTTTATTCTTCCACTGCTGTCACATCCTTGAGTAGCAGAAAGGGGGTCCGGGGCACATTTTAGATGATTTGCTTAAGATAAAGCAGCTGAAACGCACATACAACAAGCTGGCTTTATTCTCCAGTCTCCTCTGTAATGGCCCTACAAATTTGCGAAACAGTAAATAAAGCACGTTGGAGGGGAAAACAACCTCTCTCAGCACATTCCCTGAGAGACAAAGAAGAAATCACACAACTCATCTGACGGACAAGGAAGAAAGAGAGAGGAGACACAGGCTGTGTCTCAAAGCTGATGTTATGGTTCCATGGAAGCCTGTTTCCTTGGGAGGTACATGATCATTCAAAAGTTTGGGAAGTCTTTTAGGCTCCCCAAGGCTGCATTTATTTGATTAAAAATACAGTAAAAACAGTTATATTGTGAAATATTATTACAATTTAAAATAACTGTTCTCCACTTTAACAATTTAAAATGTAATTTATTTCTGTGATGGTAAAGCTGAATTTTCAGCAGCCATTACTTTCATCTTCAGTGTCACAAGATCCTTCAGAAATCATTCTAATATGCTGATTTGCTGCTCAAGAAACATTTCTTCTTATCATTGATGTTTAAAATAGTTATGCTGCTTAATATTTTTTGTGGAAACCAATTATTGAATAGAAAGTTCAAAATAACAACATTTATTTGAAATCATTTGTCACATTATATGTCTTTACTATAACTTTTAATCAATTAAAAAAAAACGTACTGACCTCAAACTTTTGAACAGATGTGTACCCTCACTAGGACACTAGTCAATTTCTTAGGTCAGCTGGTATATGTAGATTGTATTTAATTTGTTTATCTATTAGATTTTTCTTCCAGACATATATATTTTTAATCTTGATATTTTGAGACGCGATCCTTTAATTAGCATGCTAATAGCTAATCATTTTCACAGTAAAAAAAACTTTCCAAAAAGCTGCATTTTTAGGACGCCACTTCCAGTCAACAATAATTTTGTTAATTATATGTACGCTGCATTCTCTTCCATAACTCTATCCAGCTGTTTTTGGAAGCAAGGACGCATCTTATATAAACGCCCCCTAAGAAATGGGGTGAGGTGAACCTGAATCAGCCTAACTATCCAGTCATTCTATTGTTCGATTAGTCGACTAGCAACCCAGGGACTAGTTGATTTGAAAAAAAATCTGTATGTAGTTTTGTACAACTCTTAACAGGTAAAAAAATATGGAAGGTGTTTAAGAGAGAGAAGAAACATACTGTACATTGATGTATTGTTTAAAAGTGCAACGCATACTACCCACACTACACACTGTATAGGTTATGTAACAAAGAACAAAGAGTTAATTGACTCATAATCTCACTCATACTGGTACCAGTGTGTGGTTTTGTCCTTGCTCTGGGCCTCTTTTATATTACTCTTGAAAGGCTGGAAGGTCTGAACTCATTCCCCTTGCCTGTACCTGGCAGCGGTGGTGCTAAAACTCTGTGTAATCTTTCTTTGGCTGCCTAAGACCCGCTTGCCTTATCAGTTGAATCACATCTACCACAGTCTTTATGTTAAATAATAACTCTTCCTCTGTTTTATAAACCTAAAGAGGGCAGTTTTTGAGCTGCTGGCCAATTTTCTGTTAGTGTTGGACTAATTTGATAAGGTCCTGGGTGCCTGTGAAAACATATACTGAAGCAGGCTTACGATGGAAACTGCGCATCCCATGAGGCTTTGCTCTGGCAGGCCATAGGTGTATTTTTGAGGTGGCTAGAAGAGGGCTTCACTGGAGTGTATGGGTTTCAGGAGGTTCTGGTGAGAGTGCATACAGCCAGAGCACAATGCATTGAACAGTGTATCTCACAATGCAATGTGCTCAACCTGAACTTCGGCAAAAGTGATAAAGCGTGATTTTAATCTTTTTCTGGACTCATTACTTCAACAGACTGCCAAAAGTTAAGACACTGGCTACATTTACAAGCACCCTTATAATGTGATTAAGGCAGTACTGCAATGAAGTTGGAGCTCATGAAAACAGAACGCTGCGATTATGAAAATGTGATTATGATTATAATTAGAGTAACTATAAAATCACGGTAAAATGTCTTCCTCTCATTATTACTGTGTACACTACCAAAAATTAAGGGTCAGTCCAATTTTTTTGTTTTCACAAGCATATTAGAATGATTTCTTTAGGATCATGTGACACTGAAGACTAAAGTAATGACTGCTCAAAATTCAACTTTACTATCACTGGAATAAATTACAATTTAAAATACACTGCCCGGCCATAAAAAAAAGTCACTGTTTGGAAATATGCAAATGCTTAAGAGTCTACGAATGGATCATTATTGCAGTGATTATTATGTTTCAAGCATGCTATATGTTTGGCAACTGTTCTTCTAACTCTAATTGAACCCTAACCCGAATTGTTTTTTCATTTCTTAAACAACCATGTAGGAAGACACATCATGGCCATATTCCATGATGACAATGTCAAGATTCATCAGGCTCAAATTGTGAAAGAATGGTGAATTGGCACCTCTGAGTCTAGAACTTTAATTCATTGAAAGTCTTTGGAATGTGCTGGAGTAGACTTTATGGATTGCTTGACTCTTGCATTTTCAATACAAGATCTTGACCAAAAATTGATGCAGCTCTTAATGGAAATATCATCACAACATTTATTTCCATGAAAAGAACATAAAAAAAGAAGAAGTTTCAAACAGAGAGAGAGTGCAGTCCTAAGGTCTATATGCCACCTGACCCTAAAGCAGGGTAAAACAGCAGTCTGGCACTTATTTTAACAGCTGCAAGGGATTTCCATTGTAAAATCAGCTGACTTGATGAAAGCAGCGCTTGTAGCCTGCAGTGGGCTTCTCTCTGTAAGCCATTATGTTATTGGAGGGGCAGATTAAAGGCAGTTATGTCCTTGACAGCCAGCTTCACATTCATCAAAAGCAGAAACTTAAACTGGAGATTCTGGGAGTTGGCAGTCCGCAGCCCGGCATATGGATGCCAGACCGTTATCTGCACCCTCTCTCTCTCTCTCCCTCACACACATCTGTCCTGGACCTGAGCCAGTGTAGAGATTGGTTCTTTGGAGCATGGTGGTCCAGTCCTAATATTGAAACCACCTTCAAAAGCCCTAAACAGTCTTAAACAACAACAATCGAGCACTTAAACATTCTCATAATCATGAAAGATGTAGGTAGGGAACTAAGATATCACATGTTTCTGTTCAGTTCTGAGCACAAACATTTGGATTAGTTCAAGGGATTCACCAATGTGATACAATTACTATTTATATTTTGAAGCCAATATTAGATATCAATCTACATTATGTGAGATTGATCACAAAAAGCACCCCTCAATAGTCTGCTACATGCTTTTAATAACACCAAAAATCATGTACATTAGAAAAAGGCTTTTAATTTTAAAACAGGCACAGCTGCAGAAATCTTATCCCACAATCATTTAAAAAACACATTTAGGCCTACTAGTAACCATTGAATTAAAAAATATATATATGCATGCCTATGGCCAACTTTCTTTATTTAAGGATGAATAAAGAAACAAAATGTATACGTGCATATGCTTTTAAAAGAATCTTACAGGCTCTGTGTAAACATTTACTTTTTGTATTTGACAATAGGTATGCCATCTAGAAATGATACAGATTAACTTATCGGACCGATGCAATAACATTCAAAAGTCTCATTTATCGGCCGATATCAATATGGCTGTCGATATATTTGGCATCCTTAATTTGTTCAATTGGCAGGCACTTTTATTCAAAGCAACTTAAGGTGCATTTAAGACAGAAACGTAGCAGTTCAGAGTAAAAACAGGCTAATCAAAGTTACACAAAAAAGGAAAATGGCCAGAATGTCTCAGAACAGGTGCTTTAAGGGTTTTATACTTACCACCCCTGTACGGCTTCCAGGTGTAGAATTTCCCCCGGAAAGGAACGCTGTCGAAGTCCGAGCACTGAATCTCCCGAAAATCCTGAGATCCAACTGGGCATTCCTAACCCACACACAAATCAGTCAGTCTGAGGATCTTATGGAGCATGGCAACAGTGAACCATTTTCTTCTATTGGCGTACGTCTACATCATTTAGAGCAGGGGTGTCCAATCCTGCTCATGGAGGTCCAACGTCCAGCAGACTTTAGCTCCAACCTGCTCCAACACACTTGCCTAGAAGTTTCTGGTCAGTCTCAAGACCTTGATTAGCTGGTTTCAGGTGTGTCTCATAAGGGTTGGAGCTAAACTCTGCAGGACAGTGGCCCTCCAGGAGCAGGATTGGGCACCCATGATTTAGAGGTTGTCCAATGCACCCCAAAATTTGTCAGAGCTTCAGTCTTATCAACTAATTTAGATGAATTTAGAGGAACAGAATCCATTCACAAACAAGCCAAAGATCTTTACAAGTGGGATAGGAGTAAATTTGTAAGAAATGTTCCTTTCTAACAGACACACAAAAATGGAGTCACAGTGACAATGTGGCTTTCAAACTCACATCAATGTTGCATGATCTGAAGCGCTTCCTTTCTCCCAGACAATATTTCCCTCCAACCGTTGGCCTGCATCCACACAAGGACAAGCATCAGACACATCTGAGTACAATTTCAATGTAACTCCCAATTACACAATATATTCTGCTCAAGTTCATTTCAGCCAGACATCTTCTGTCTTTCTGTCAATCTGTTAGTTTTTACGATTTTTCCTGGCATGTCGTCAGACTAGGTTCATTGAGTACAACGGGCTGAGAGTAAGAACATTATGAATCATCGAATCACTCGTAAACACTATCGTTCCAAAGTTTGAGGTTGGTAAGATTACTTAATGTTTCTGAAAGAAGCTCTTATGCCCAGCAAGGCTGCATTTATTTGATTAAATATACAGTTTTAAAACAGTAATATTAAGAAATATTATTACAATAAAAGGTTACACTTTATTTTAAGGTGTCATTGTTACAGTGTAATTATATATTTAAGTACTGAGTAATATTAAGCAACTACATGTACTTACTATAGGGTTAGGGTAGGATTAGGGTTTGGTTGAGGGTTAGTTGCATGTAATTATGCATAATTTACTGTTATTACTACGGTAAGTACATGTAACATATGTAACAAGGACACTGTAAAATAAAGTGTTACCCAATAAAAAATAACAGTTTGAAATATTATTATAATTCAAAATAACTGCTTTAGTATGTTTTAAAATGTAATTTATTTTTGTGATAGCAAAGCTGAATCATTCTAAAATGCTGATTTGCTGCTTAAGAAACATTTCTTGCTTAAATTTTTTAAGGATTCTTTGATAAACAAAGAAAAAAAATTAAAGCATTTATTTGGAATAGAAATCTTTTGTAACATTATAAATGTCTTCACTGTCACTTTAGATCAATTTTTTTGCATCCTTGCTGAATAAAAGTTATATTACTCACCTTGGGCTGTCACAATGGCGAATAGAGGATGAGACTCCGCCCCCACAGGTGCGACTACACTCCTCCCATGGAGACCAGTGGCCCCACCCACCATCTACACCCTCTGGACGTGTTCCATACGGCACACACACTCTTTTGTAGCACCACTAATGAGAAAATATCATTAATCAACATTAAATATGCAATATGTGACGACCAAAAACAATTGCCAATATATGGTGTACATTTATATTATATAATATCATATAAAATCATTTCATTTCAAAACATGATCTACCCATCAAGCCAAAAAAGGTTCCTGAGCCTTGATATATCTGTGCTCTGATATTCCTCCCAGAATTCCCTGTCCTTACCCCTTTTTCGATGGTGCTGGTCTGGCAGATGGTGCCCTCGGCTGCTGGGATACTACTGGTGATGCAGCGATTCCCTTTACTCATGCACCAAAGCTCACTGCACACTTCCTGAACACACACACAAGCCACTAAACAACATTTCAGACAATGTGGGGAAAACAGACATTAAGAAAGACTCAAGAGGCTGAAGAACTGTGTGGAAAGAGTAGAAGTAGGACATTCCTGCACCAAACAACGTCCTCCTACGTGGCTATTTGGTTGCTAAGGTGCTCTGAGTGTTGCTAGGGTAATTGCCCTTATATACTATGGTACTGAATGTTTATTACTGTACATGATACTTTAAATAATATTACAGTACTTCCATGGTATATGTCCAATAACACTTTTGTCCAAAAATTTTTTTTTTTGGTTTCTGCCAAATCTCATAATGTAGATCAGTTGTAAGCCGCACAGATCTAGTCGATAACTTCCTGCTTTACATAGTTACAGTGAGAGCTAACTAGTGTGTGTACTCCTCCTCCAGATGTTCAGTTTCCTGCACTGGCATCCCATAAAGCAGTCAATACCTAAAGCTGGACTCAACATGAGCAGATATAGTTCACTTTACAGACTGAGCTCCACTGTGTGTCTGTGGAGGTGTAAAGGTCAACCATGGCTGGCAGAGAATAGAGCCACAAACCAAAAAATAGCAAATTTTTGACCAACATGTGGTTTTGGACAAAAGTGGCAGAATGCCAGCGGTCTGAAGTCTTGGGGGGAGCAAAAAGATGGAATGTTACAGCCAGCGAAAGGTAGAACTGCCATCTGGTGCAGATTTACAGAGAGAAAGAGGGAGGGATGGAGAGAGTGTGCTAAATGATTTACTGTGGGGATGTAAAGGCAAGACAATTCATGTGTCCAAAGACGACACTTCAGCATAGATGTCTTACTGTAAGATAGTTATATACTTCTAAATTATATCTCTTTCAATATGTAATATGTAATATGTAATATATATATATATATATATATATATATATATATATATATATATATATATATATATATGTAAACAACTACTGAACAAGTTCACCCAAAAATGAAAAGAAATATTTTAGGGAAAAATGGCCTAAATTTTTGTCTGTTCCTCACAAAAAACAAAAAAAAAAAGATCAAATACCTTTAGAATACATTAAATATTGCACATGGGTCATATCAACCATCTAAATTTTAATGGTTACTCTGACATTCCAAGGTACTCTAAACTAAAGAATAGCATGGTGGTGCTTTCATGGTATATGTCCAAAAAACATAACACTACCATGATATTTTTTTTGTTTTTTGTTACTGACACAATAAACGTCTCTAATGTCTATGGCACAATGCTGTTCTTGTATGGTGATATACACTATTGTTCAATAGTTTTAGAGGCAGTTAGATTTTTTTTTAAGTTTTTGAAAGAAGTCTCTTATGCTCATCAAAGCTATAACTATAAACGTGAAATTTATAACAGTTTAAAAAATTGTTTTAAATACTTTTGATCAATAGAAAGTTCAATCTTACTGACCCCAAACTTTTGAATGATAGTGTAGATCAGAAAAAAACATGGTATTACCATGGTCCCATAGTCAAAAATCATGCTGATCTGCATTTTTAATAGATGATGATGATGATGTTGATGATGATGACGGAATTTTCTTTCTTGGGTGAAGAGCTGTTGTCAATTACACTGAGTGATGCAAGTACCCCGTATTTACACTGACGAGACTTCACTCCATACTGGAAGCGGCACTGCTCGTCTGCATCATATGCTTGGCCAGGGGCTGTGGTGGGGTAAACAAATTCCTGTTTGGGGGGAACATTGTTCAGGCAGGAACCCATGCCAGAGCTAAGAAACAATCAGAAAGAAAACAGAACGGGTGTGTCAGGAGTGATGGAAGTCTAAAGGCTAGTTCATACTGCCCTGATGCCAACAAACACTGAGCCAACAAAACTCAAAACTGTTGGAATTCAGGGCCAGATTTACTAAATGGCAAATTAGCACGAGAGCGCAGATGAGATTGGAAAGTTCTGCACGTGACCTCCTTACAACACACAAATGAAAGAATACAGATGTAGCCGGATCATTTCCATAATGATCAATGCAATCTACCAAGAGCAGCACAAAGTAGTGTTTGGTTTAAGACATGCTTTTTTGCCATTAAATAATGGTGCAAATACCAGTACATTGACTAGTGCAAACCTTATATTAAATCACCTTGCATGATTCATTTAAATAATCTCCTCCCATAATTGTGTCCACTCTTTTTCAGCGCTAATTTTTCACTGCGTCTTTAGTAAATCCTGACAGTAGTTTTTTTTAGCGCCAAAAGGGGGTTTGCGCTGGTGCAAGCTGTTAGTAAATCTAGCCTTTAGTGTGTCAACTGTTTACATTTGTTGTGGCAGAGTGAATCAGCTTTAATGGTTAAGGAACCTGTTTTAATCACTATTGTAAGGCATTTACCCAATGTGACACTAATTCTTTCCCATTTGAATATATTTTAAAGATTTATTCATTCATGTAATGGCAAAGCCATTTCTCCAGCTTTTTTAGTGTCAAATTGTCAAATATACTGATTTGATGCTCAAGTAACATTTCTTATTATCAATGTTGTAAACAGTTGCTTCTTAATATTGTTGTGGAAACTGTAATATATTTTTATTCAGCATTCTTTGATGAATAGAAAGCTCAAAAGAAAAATTGAAAAATAAATCTTTTTTAACATCACAAGTTTTTACTGTCACTTTTAATCAATTTAATGCATCTTTGCAGAATAAAAGTATTAATTTATTAAAGAAAAAACATCTGGGTGAGATGCATGATTGTGTCTGAAGCATGTGTGAGATCACTCCAATCTCGCTGGTGAAACGTCATCCCGTGACGCATGACGGCATACTGCGGAAGCAATAAAGGATACACGGACCAAACATTGTCAGCTTCTAATTGGCTGAAGTAACTCACTCTCAGGCATGCAGGAATTATGGCAAAGTGACGCAGCGTTTCATCCCCTTCTCAGGGAACCAGGCTTATAGTCGTGACAGAGACATTACCTTTCGATTGGTCAGTGTTATGCCACTAGGCAGAGCAGTGGATGTAACAATCAAACGCCCTAAATGGGCAAAGCAAGTTAAGCTTCTCTTGGTCAGCCATTTGGAAAGGAGGAGGGCAAAAGACCTGCAGAACAATAGAGCGTGCTACATTGGTAGGCTTTTAAGAAAAGCTTTTACCATGCCGGGAGCAAACTCTAGGCAGGAGGCGACAGACAGGGCCTGCAGATCTCCTACCCTCTTCAGAGATGTAATAGCTAGTAAGAAAGCTGTCTTGAGAGTAAGGCATTTCTCGGAGATTGACTCAATAGGCTCAAAGGGTGCCAAAGACAACCCTTCGGATTAATTAATCTCCCACGGAGAGCCGTTCAGGAGACATCAGGTCCTAGAACCATACTCATGCCAGCCAAAACTGGCTACTAGTAGTAGAAAAACCCAGTCCTGGTGAACCCTCTCTAGTACTCCCAAGAGCAAAGCAATCGGGGGAAACGCATACAGATGTAGCCTCAGCCCTGTCCAAACCATGGCATCCAACCCCAACAGAGCTGGATGCGTGAGGGAGAACCAGAGCGGACAGTGCGTCATATCTCCTCTGATGTGAAAAAGTCCACATCCGCCTAGCCGAACCTCCTCCAAATGACCACCCCAGGCCTGTGAGGGAAGTGTCTGTTGTAAGCATTTTGCAACGACAAGGCACCCCCAGCACGGGACCCTGGGCCAAGAACCAAGGCTTCTTCCACATCACTAGGGTACGAAGGCATCTGTGTGTAACCCTGATGATGCGAAATGGGTTGCCCCTCAGGGAAAACCCCTTGGTCTTGAGCCACCACTGCAATGTACAGAAGGCCAAAAGGAATCACATTGGATGCAGCCATGAGTCCCAACATTCTTTTACACTGTTTTACAGTGACGGCTTGGCCCACCCTGATCTTGCCTACAGCTGAGAGAATCGACTTGATCAACTTGAGAGTGAGTAAATGATGACAGAATTGAAATGTTTGGGCATACTATGCCTTTAAAGGCAGACGTTCACAGTGAACACTGTCAGGTCCCTCTAGAGCTGACTATGATGCTCCACTCCCAAGCAGACCACACAGATCCCCTCACATAATATAATGCAGGCAGGGAGACACACACAGTCTAACTGCTGCTTATTCACCATACTAGTTTCCTACAGGACAAACAACACCAAAAAGACAGACAGATTCACACAGCGCTCTCAAGGCACCGAAGCTGATGATGTTTGGTCCGGGTATCCTTTATAGCTTCTGTGGAACGCCGTCTTTCTTCACGGAATGAATGAGATTGGAGTGATTTCACACATGGTTCAGACGCAATCATGCAGAACCGTTCCCATAGCGTCAACATTCTGATGCAGCGTTGAATTTCTTCGAAAGGGAATGGTTTAACGGTAATGTATATAAATAAATACACTATTCAAAATTAAATTAAATAAAATTTGATTAAATATAATAAAGATTCACTAAAATCTGAAATATGTGCACTAGCTGTCAGCAGATTTCAGACACATCCCAATAATTTTATAATCGACAAATAATCTACAAATCAGCCTGTTTATTTGTCTATCATTAATTATAACAAATGGCTCTTATACAACATTATAGGCTGAGTTTACGTTTGAGTTAAAAAATAATTTATATTCATAATGAAATCCTTTGGAAATGTATGATACTGAAATCCAATGTTGATATAGTCAATATTTCACACTAAATACAGTACACTTCAGTGTAAACACAGATATCAGACTCAGGCAGCAGACGCACTCAAGGAAGTTGGTGATGTAATCGCGGCTGCAGGCAGACCAGACGAAGGGGTTAGTCTTCATGGTGATGTGGGCAGCCATAAGTTTAGCGGTCTCCTGACTGCGCACCCCACATGCATTGCCAACACCATCATGATTCATCCCAAACCTGAAAGAGAGAGATGAATGATTTTATGGAAGCATAAATATAGAATCCATTGGTCCAGGTTACAGAATGTGAACACACACACAAACCCATCAGCACCTCACACAACTTATGTAATCCTACACACAGTCAAACATATGCCCCCTTGTCTAGACAGCCCCAGTGCGCAGCGTCATATGGCCGTCAGTTCAAAGGTACCTGGACGAACCATTAGGACCAGACCACTAATGACTTCACCACCTATGAAAACAGCTCTGCGGTCCGTTATCGTAGCCAAGGCAACAGAGTACTGGGTGACCCAGCACAAACAGCTCAGATCCGAACAATGATAGCAAAAAAAATACTTTTCAACTACCAAAACAGCAGAAATGACAACAAAATTTCCTTTCATGGAAGTATTTCTGAAGGTTTGAGGAATGATATGTGCAGGCAGTGGCGCGATATCAGCCAGGCGTGCCCATAAATCCATATGCATGATTAAGCTGCAGAAAGTGAATGGAATGCTGGGCCACCAAGTAAAACAATACTTCAACGTCTTGGAGCGCAAGAAACCACAAACGAAAAGCCCAAAGTAAGCCGCCTGGAGCATCAGAGTCTGTCGTCACTTGCTCCACTAACAAGATATAAATATTGCAAGACTGAGAGAAAATATTAGTGCAGTTGTTGTTAATGTGCATTATTCATATTTAAACACCTCAAGTGGCTTTATAGTTTATCCTTGAATTTAACTCAAGTTTGTTTTGGGAGGCCAAATGTCAAGGGTCAGAGTTGAAAGGGGTGTGCCAATGACATAAGTAGGTAAAACTGGAATTTCAGAGCGCTGATGTATTGCTGACCTATAGTAGAGCTTCAATAGGTGCTGAGGGAACAATGAAGATTTTGGAATATGTACTGACATCATTTAGACACAGTTTTTGAAAACAGGTACATCAGGGATTCCCAAACTTTTTTTGTCAGCCAAACTCCTTTGAGCTAAAATACGCATTTGCCTCCAGATTTTAAGTTAAGTATATTTCACAAATTTGCAGGTTCACAGTTCTCTGATGTTGGTTAATGGTCACAAAGAAATACATTTATTTTGATTGTTTTTATTTTAAATTTTCGTGTTTATTTTCATTTTAAATTTTTATTATTTAATTAATTATTAGCTTTTCATCAACTCACAAACCCCTTGCCGTTCCCTCAAGATCCCACAGTTTAGGAAACCCTGAGCTACACAAATAAAAAAATGTAAGAACAATTTAAAGTCATTTTGACAATGTAGGAAATAATGTAGCAATTTATGTAGCAGCATAAAGATACAAAAACAAAGACATTTGCTTGATTTCACCTTACTGAAACCGAACCTTGACTCAAAGCAAACAGCATCAACCAAACAGCATCATCAAAAGACATGGAAGAACAGAGGAACACAAGACACTGTAGGAGCATTTGGAGGTTTAGGAAAATACTCACGTGTGTCCAATCTCGTGTGCAATGGTGAAAGCAGTGGCCAGACCAATGTCTTCATTGATGCTGCAGCTTCTCTCTGGCTCACACATACCGCCAACAGGTGCCAGACCTGATACAGACACGTGTGTGCACATGGGCACAGTGACATGGACACACACACGCACACACACATACATATATGCTACAATACTATCCACCTTATTTTTAATGTAAGAGCAGGTGCGGCCATTTTTATTTATTTTTTTGAACTTTTAGCTCCACAAAAACAGTTTGTTGTGCTGATTGATATTGTAAACTTGTTTTTGTTATCATATTATTTTAATTTATCATCACAATCATAAACACATTGGTTTTTTGCACAATAGTTTTACAATTTACTGCACTTTGTCATTCTTCAAGTTGTTTACCTATAGCGGCTAATGAATCTGAAGTCTCACACATTCACAGGGAATAGCTTACTTCTGAGTTGAAAAATAAGATGGATATGCAAATACATATATGCAAATACTATACAAGCCCCACTACAGTACTACACATTAGTTAATTAATTAGTGTCTACAAACTAATCAAAAGTAAAAACTATATAGTACCAATAAACCTTCGATTAGCTATGTTATGAACAGAGAAGAAGTGAGAATTTGATAAACAAATATTTCATATATGTTGACAGATAAGGCGATGGATGGACGGATGGCTTACCAAGTGTTCCACAGGGTTTGTTCTTGTAGATGCAGATGTCATACCTGAAAACATACCACAGAAACATGTCTGATATTTTGTTGGGGTGAATGAACCTCTTGGGTTTCCACAGAACAAACACAAACTCAGATAACAGAGCTGTGAGACAGTTCACAGACTGGACACTCTTCTGATAAGAGAGTGAAGACAATGAAAGGAAACGTTTGATGCATCCAGCAGACATACCCTCTGATACAAGCCTCCAATATAAAGACTCAACACTTGTCTTTCTCTCTGTCTATCTCCTTCACTCTCACTCTCTATTTCATACTCATACTTCACACATACCTCACACACTCAGCTTTCAGGCGCAGGAATTCAACCCAACTCCTCGTTGTGTGGATTAAAGCTATAGCATGATTTACCATAAATCGCTAGTTCTTCCAAACACACATTTCAAGTACTTTAAAGCCATTTTAAAATTATGACCTGTTGCCTTTAGAACCAACGGAGTGCTACAAAACGTTAGGCAGGTGTTATAGTGTGCATGCGTTTAAAAAAAGTATACATTTAAACAAAAGCATATACTGACATAGGCCTATTTCACTCTTTTGACAGCGACAGAGACCTAAAGTTTGACTAACACAACACCACAAACAGAGCTAGAAACATCCGTATGCTAACCTGGTGATGAGGACTGCTGTATCATGGTGTGCGATTCCATTGTCAGGGATGGCATTCCCATGACCGTTCCGGTGCAGGATGGACTTTTGCCACTTGCAGAAACTGTCTAAAGACTTCCCTGCATGATGGTTAACCTCTAATGTGGGCTGGAAAGAGAAAAATTAGGATCAGAAAGATTTGAAAAAGGCCAGGTTCATTGCATGTACATTGTACAACGTGTGTGTGTATTAGTTTGTTTACTAACTAGCCTATACTGATACTAGACTTCTTTTCAAATAATAGTAGAAAATGTGCTGGTTCTTTCAAAGTATTTAATTCCTGTGTGAAATGGAATTGCAAAAACAATGATTGTTTTCATAAAGGTTTCCCCGAGAACTCCTACTATTTGCCATTGGTATGGTGGTATGCATATGGCTTACGTATAATGGTTACACCTTAGGGAAACTTTTGCAAAGTAGAAATTAGGAAGTTTTTGGAAAGTAGGTCCATTGTGTGGTCCATAGTGTAGCTCAGGGTTCCTCTGCACCTTGGTTAACTTCAAATTCAAGGACCTTTCAAGGACTTTCCAGGTCCAATACCCTTAAATTCAAGGACTTAATGTGGGGACACATTTCAAGTGAGAGCAAGGTTACATTGTGTTACCTTGTAAGATACATTGTTACAGTTTTGCGTGTGAACATCATGGCAATGTAAAACACAAAGTACCTCACACGGGAAATACTTTACATAACACGTAAATGCGCGTAACTAACATAAATAAAGCAAGCTAGTATGCATAGGCCACGAAGTGTTGGCGAAATAACATTAGCGAACCGGAGGGTATATGGAATTTTTTGGAGCCGGATGGATTACTTTTGTGAAGGATGCATGCACATTTTGGGACTTGAAGGAGGTGGACCCCATAGCTTCACATTATAACCACTGAAAGATCTAAGACATTTTCTAAAATAACTGAAAATGTGTTCGTCTGAAAAATGATTGACATATGCATCTCGAACGGCTTGAGGGTGAGTAAATCATGGGTTAAATATCATTTTTGGCCGAACTATCCCTTTAAGTAGCTTTTATAAACGTGCCTTAGATAAAAACATTATTGGTGTGCATCTTGAGACAAAACAAGTTGCTCTTAATTAAGACAGCTCAAACATGCATTTTAGTCTGAGACTAGACTTAAGCCTCCTATGTAAAACCAGGGGATAGTGTTTCCCTACCACTCTGCCTGGCACCCGGCACCCGAGCCGGCCACAGCACCATTACACTTGTAACCCAAGACTGCACAAACTGGCATAGCCTATAATTGTATCATCCCACAATCCAGTGTTCTAACTTTCCAGGTTTCCTCTGACACAGGGGGTGGTGGGGTGTTCTCATCTGGAAATGAACCATGTTTGGTTCCACGAAACCTCAGCACTCCACACGGTGGTTATCTCAACACGGCTAATACTGCTCCTAATGACCGGTCTCCCATCATTTGTCAAATGACATTATGCGGAACAAATTACAGGGGGATTTATTTTTAGCTGTCTGCGATTTGGGATCATTAATGCTTCATTAAATACACCACAAATCCCCACTCCTATCCTTTTCCTGCCCTGTGTCATCTGCAGAAGCCCGTTTGAGGTCCCGACTCTGTCAGCATGTTCCAGAGATCTAGCCGCGTGAGCCAACTCGCTCATGCAGTGTCGTCACGCCCCGCTCAGGACAGAGGTGGAAGCCTGAATGCATGACAGAGGCAGATTGACTGCGTTCAGAGGCAGGTGGCGAGAACAGTAGCGGTACAGTCTGTATTGCCCTTAGATTTCACTCAATATTTTGTAAGTTTTTTTAAGGTGAATGTACATTCATGAGTGTGGCAATATTAGTGTTCACAATCAACAATAAGAGCAGTCATGGCAGGCTCTCTGGATACACCCAGAAGAGCCGGGTAGAAAAAAGCCCAGACTTGTGCAGACTGTCTCAACTGCCTCAGACTAAGATGCCTCAGCCTGCAAACACACAAACAAGGAATTCTTTGACGGGTGAAATAAGCCAGACTATGGCTTATACAGTATGTATGTGTGTATCATGAAGACATTTTATCTTTGCATTTAAAGTATTGCAATAAATGATTAATGGCCTTTTTTCTGTTGCTTGTAGTAATCTACTGCACATTTACTTGGAATTTTACAACAAATTTAAATATTGTTTTAAATACTCCACCGGTTAGAATAGCATAAATAAAATATTTCACATGTATTTTTGAATATTCAAAATATTAAATTAAGCAAACTTTCTTTTCACACGTATGTTTTCTTGGAATATAATAATAATAGTTTGAATATTATAAAATCATGTTTTTGTTTTTGATTGGTAAGATTTTTTATGTTTTTATAAGAAGTCTCTTGTGTTCACCAAGGCTGCATTTATTTGATTAAAAATACAAAAAACAGTAATATTGTGAATATTATTACAATTTAAAATAACCGTTTTCTATGTGAATATATTGTAAACTGTAATTTATTCCTGTGATCAAAGCTGAATTTTCAGCATCATTACTCCTGTCTTCAGTTATTAGATAGATATATACATAGATAGTACAAGGAATAATAATACACACTACCATTCAAAAGTTTGAATTAGGTAACTTTTTTATGCTTTTAGGTACATAAGTCTTGTATGCTCACCAAGGCTGCATTTATTTGATAAGAAATACAGTAAAAACAGTAATATTGCAAAATATTAATACAATTTAAAATGGTTGTGCTGCTTAATATTTTTGTGGAAACATTAATTTCAAGATTCTATGATGAACAAAAGGTTGAGAAGAACCGTATTTATTTGAAATAGAAATCTTCTTTAAAAATCTTTACTGTCATTTTTGATAAATTGAATGCATCCTTGCTGAATAAAAGTGTCAATTCCTTAAAAAAAATCTAACTGGCCCCAAAAGTTTGAACAGTAGTGTATATTTCTATCATCTAAAAGCAATCATTTATACTTTCACAGATGGCGCATTTACACCAGAGTCGTTTATATTTCACACATTAATTTGGCGCACTCACAAAATGCACTGCTGCATTTTGAAAGAAATGATTTCTATGTTCACTTAAAATGTCCTTATTTGGATGGCAATATGTGACCGGAATTAAAAAGTGCACAAAAAATCCGGATCAGGCAAATGTAATAATCGTGACAGTCCTATGTAGGCACGTGAGCAAATGTGATTTAAAAAGAGTACCTGGTCTTCCATCAGTAGAATAAGCCTCGTCACAACGATGTTCACTGCATTCCCCAGGCTAGAATCCTGGAACAGTTTGGCAACCTGACCTCCAGGGAAACAAGAAAAAACCAGTCTTAAAAACGAGCCAATTGTCTGTTTTTAGACCTTTCTAATCCTGCTGTTTACTGTAAAGATAGACATTTTACAGTCTACTATTAAACCAGTGCTAACTGCTGCTCTGGGTCCATGAGGTGAGGTAATCCCTTCATTAAACACATTCCACAGGTGTAAAACTATTTGTAACAATGCCACAAATTGCCCATGGGGATTATAAATATGGATTCGCAGGGTGACAGAAGACAGTTACTTAGACAACTGGTTTTCATTTAGTATTTCTTCTTTGAGCCAATACAAATGACCTGGATATGTCAAACATCCTCTAAAGATTTACTTAAGTTTGTGGGATATCATTGCAGACTATTCATTTTAGGTCTTCGTAAAGAATCTCAAGTAACTTGTGAAGAGTTTAACAGAATGTCTGAGCTGCTTTATTCCATACAATGAAAGCAAAGGAAGACCAGGGACAGTCAAACACCAAATAAGCACCAAAAAAACTCCCTGAAAGTAGTTCATCCAACTTATGTGCTGTATTCCTAGTAGTCTGAACACATGCGATTGGTTTGTGAGGAACAGATCAAGATTTGGACATTCTGCTATAAATAACTCCTTTTTGGTTACATGCAATTAGAAAGTCATATGGTTATCAAAAGACATGAGGGATGACTGGAAATTGCGATGACAGGATTTTAATTTTTGTATCCTTAAAGCATTCAAACAAGAACAAGGAGAGTTGAAGCTTACAATATTCATGACCGCCAGAATGTACTGCTCGATATCGCGACGTCCGTGATAGCTGACCATCATCTTGTCGGCAACCACCAGGGTTTCGACGTAGCGCTCTCGGCTGACAGAGCGCTTCAGTGGTAACTGGCCCCGTCCCATCTGGTTGGGTAAGGGCTTTATTGTTCTCTGCCACCATCCATAGCTCTTACCCGGTTTTTCGTCTGAGGAGGAACAATGAGCAAGACTGTACCTACACAGTTTTTTGTAAAAATCCTGTGACATAAAAATTCATGAGTTGAAAACCTTCTGAAAGACCATGTTTTTGCTCTTTTTTGTGACGTACTTCTAGCATAACTTCAAACTATGAATGAGCTGGCATTGGATTGATTACTTTCAATAGTCAGGTTGGTTTCAATAAACCAGGCTGTGTACCAAATAAGTTAGATCTGTAAAGATGCATGACATATAAATTCACCCCATCTATTTTTTACATGCATGATTCAATCTTCTGATGAAATTACAAACTTCTCTATGGTGTATGTCAGGCTTTTCCAATCATTTAGTCAGCTTAAAGGAAGAGTTCACCCAAAAATGGAATGTTTTCCGCAAAAACCTTAATTTCTCTTCAGCTGAAGAAAGAAAGACATATATATCTTGGATGGCCTGTGGGTGAGTAAATAATCAGGAAACTATTCAGATTTAGATCTGCGTCCATCTAATCAACGACTGATAGATAAAACCAAGTCCCTGCTCAATATTTTTGGATTATTTGTTTTACTCAGATGAAAAGATCTGTCGCTACTTCCATTACAATGAAACTGTAATGTCAGGGATAAAACGGGATACAGTACATACTGAAAGACACCATGAAATGGTGGTTTAGTGAATTTTCTTTTTAAGGGGTTGTTGATGTATAAAATACATCTTCATGGTTTTTATCATTCTTACCAATGACTCCACAGGACTGGTCCATGTTCTGGTATCTCAGAGACGACCGTTTGTACACCACATGTGGGCGTCCTTCTCTGCCATCCTCATTGGTAAAGTTTTTAGCAGAAACCAGGGGTTCGATAAGGTACTCCTCACCTCCAGCTACAATAACCCCTTTCTGAAAAAGCCAAGAAACCATAGATTAACACTTCCTTTTAGCCTACCAGCTCAATCTGAGTTTACAATCTAGTAGATACATGGCAAAATCATCAAATCATCCCATCATTAGTCTCCCCACTAAAATAATGAGCTTGCGCTGGCCTTATAATCCTGGATGAAATGGGAACTCATGGCAGAAGGCCAAAGGATCTTAGCATGTTTCAGTGTTTCCTCTCTTCATCTCTCTGTCACACTTTTCAAGTCCACATAATCCTGTAATGTGCTTAGTGATGCTCTTGTGGACACACTGAGAAGTCCCTGATGAATTGTGTCATGCGACTCTGATCACCAATAATTAACCTGGAAGTTTCTTCCCGCCTTCATGAGCAAGCTTAAACCTCCATTGTATTTACTTGTGTTGGTGTACACACAATTGAATCAAAATGGATACATTATCGACCGGGCTGGACATTTATTAGCACCTGTGATGCCAGGGAGTAGAATCACCCAATGCTACAGGAACTAGGACGTCTGATGGCATTTATCAGACGTAACATTACACTCAAAGGGTCTGGATAAACAAGCACTGGTCTTGACTTTGTAATCTGTTTACGCAGGTGTATTACCAGCTCATGCAAGTAATGAGCATGCCACAGCATGCCGCTTGAAACGAAATCCATCATTAGGCTCCAAAACACCTGTTTTTGGAGCAGAGCTTTACACCAGCTGGGAGAGACAGACATTAGCAACAGCTGCCCATTTCAGATCTACAGGGGTGTCATGACAACTCACCCGAGGGAGTTTCACCCAAGAAAGAGATTACATTGTATAATACATAATTACTTTAACATGCAGAATTATCTTTATGGATATCTGAGCCTCATGTGATGGAAATGTTCAACAAAATGATAAAGCCATTTAAAGGAATATTCTGGGATTGATTGCAAAAATTAATTTCCACTTGTCCCTTTTTTTTTTTTTTTTTTTTTACAGTGAGATACTTAATAGAAGTTAATAGTCACTTAATACTTACTGTTTCAAAAGTATAGTAACAAGATGTAAACAATATGCATGTTAACATGATTTTAGTTTGAAAAAAACTTTTTATAAAGAAATTGTTACTTTTATTCAGCAAGGACACAGCAATTTTATTCAGCAAAACTGACAGTAAATACATTTATAATGTCACAAAAGATTTCTACTTCAAATAAATGCTGTTCTTTTGAACTTTTGGTTTCCACTAAAATATGAATATATGAAAATGCAGCCTTGGTGAGCAAAAGAGACTTCTTAAAAGAAAAAAACTCTTTCCCCGGCAGCGTTTTTAAAAAAAAAGTTGTCAGCCACCACCAGCGTTTATGAACATTTTCACAAAAATGTCATGGCCCCCAGAATATTTTGTCATATGAATACCTGAACATGCAATATATCAAAAGAAAGAACAGATCCTCTGCTTTGTAAATAATCAAAAAAAAATTATTCAAGCTTCATCCATTTTTTTTTTTAAATCAACACTTGAATATGGGTGTTTCATAAAAAAAGATAAATTGAGCAAAAAGCTGATCAAATCACGTTTTTGTCAAAGACTTCATCCAGATCAGATTCAGACCGGTGATCACAACATAGATGGAGTAGATCGAGTCCATCAACACCCCTAATGCTTGCACAGTCCTATAGCTTGTCCTGGGTCGACATTTTATTCGGTAACTGCTTAATTTTGATGATCGCGCTATTTTACATATGCTTATGATTGCATTTGATATCGCTTGTTTCTGCATCTTCTTCGCATGTGTTTTGATCAGGAGATTCAGTACTCTTTCAGAAGATGCGTAATAGTGCCCCCTACCGTATAACAGTGAAAACATGGAAAGCCGGAAAATTCCGTCAATGGCGGGAAAGTGTTTTCTCACAAATTACGGAAATTTACATCAATGGCGGAGAAAGAGTAAAGAAAATGTATTATGTTTTGAGGTAATCAACATTATGCCTGTTGATTAAGCTTAACTTGCATTGAACCCGGAATATTCCTTTAAGGCTATAGTTGCAGCCAATTTTGCGGACTTCCACATTTGACATCATAGTGCTTAGGTTTAGTACACAATAATTAGTACATCATTTGAGACTCAGCACTGTTTCCTACAAAAGTACAGTGGCGCTCACCAGGCCGTTACAGTTGCTAAGAGCCACAGAACTAGAGTGAGGCTGGTGCTGCAGGTGACCCACGTAGTGGCAGTTGGGCAAGTATGGGTGACTCCAAGCCAGGTGCCCCCTCTTCCAGTATTCCACACGGAACTGTTGCGAAAGCAGTCCTCCCTGCAGCGTGAGGTTGAGCAGAAGGTCAGTGCTCGACGTGGAGAGCTGATAGTACAGCTGTGGGTCTGGAACGCTCTGCGTTTCTGTGCTACGCCGGTGTCGACCATTCCCGTGAGAAGTCTCCTCTTCCGATAGTGTTTCCCCATGCGGCCCCACACGCACTGGGATGGCGATCTCATACTGGCCGATGCTGGACAGAAACTCAGCTGTGGAAACACATAAAATGACCATGAGATTGATGGATGGAAGTTGAATTGAGTTTATACAGCTCCCACAATAAGCAATTAAATGTGCATTGAATTTTTTCTTTGCATTGAAAAGCTATGCACAAATAATAGTATTTACCATTCAAAAGTTTGGGGTGTATATGATTTTTTTTTTTATTGTTTTAAAAAGCAGTCTTTTATGCTCACCAAGGCTCCATTTATTTGATTAAAACTATAGTTAAAAAGGTAATATTGTGAAATATTATTACAATTTTCTATTTTAAAATGTAGTTTATTCCTGTGATGGCAATTTCTAGTCTTCAGTGCCACATGATGTTTCAGAAATCATTCTAATATACTGATTTCATGCTCAAGAAATACTAATTTATTTAAATAGAAAGAACAGCATTTATATAAAATAGAAAACCTTTTGTAACATTATAATCAATTGAATGTGTCCTTGTTTAATAAAAGTATTATTTTATTAAAAACAAAAACAAAACAAAAACTTACTGACCACAAACTTTTTAATGGTAGTGTATATTATAAAAAATATTATAATATACTATATAATTTTATCATATTATTATTTTATAATATTGTATTAAAATATATTATGTAATATATTATTATATATTACATAATATATTTTAATATTGTATTAAAATATATTATGTAATATATAATAATATATAAAAAATGTGAAATATAAATGTACATTCACATGGATAAAGTCTCCAATCATAGCCGACAAAAGCTGTGTTATTTTACTTTAAAGGTGAAGTAAGACATTTTTGGTAAACGCTGTTGATATTTGAAATCATCAAAACAAACATGCCCCTCACCAAAAGGATCTGGCAATATTTCATTAATCTGGAGCCATCGCCAGCATTTTTTATTGTTTTCATAAAACTTTCAATATTTTGTTGTATGAATATCTGAACACACAATGCATCAAAAGAAAGAACAGAGCCTCTGCTAGCTTCATACATTCTTTGCATGGGTTGGATTCAGAACGATGATCAAAACATTGATCGAGTGGATCGTGTCCATCAACACCCCCAAAGCTTGCACACTCCTGTACCTCTTTGTAGGTTTGACGTTTTATTAGTAACGTAATAGTCTGGCAATCACCAGACCAAGCTCAATCTTTTAAGATTGAACATTAGTCTGGGGAGTCTGCTCTATATTTTCTACTGCACAAGAGGCGTGATCAACGGGCATAGTTCAAATGACTCTGTACGCAATTGGATAGTCCTTCAACCAATCAGACCAACGATCCGAATGACGTACTTTGTAGAGCGACGCGAAAACTCCAGGCAGGAAACGTGTCAACAAACGTGTTGGTTTGTAGCATTGATCATCGGTTTGCAGAAGCAGCAGTGGCATCGAGCGATTTTTGCAGGTTATGCAAAAAAAACATGAAAGTGAGTGATATTTACACCCACTCGAGCAATTTGTTTGCTAAATTAAAGAAGCAATTGAGCATCATCGAAAGGTTAAAAAGAATTGGATTGACGGTCGTGCCAGAGACGCTTCTCTGTCGTCATTGTGTTAGACCCACCAATAGCCAGGTGGATAAGCCAGTTTGTGATTGGTCCCTACAGATTTGTAACAGAAGCAGGATAGAAAAATGTACAGGTTTCCTGCCTGAGCTGCAGGGCAAAATCAAATCGCCAGCAGATCGGGCTGGGTTTACCCAGTCTAGTAACATAAGGCCGTTTTTATTTATATGCTGTTGAATGTTTGATGGTCACAATAGCTTAGATGTGCGTAAGCAATCTTCTATCACTTGTATCTGCTGCTTCACTTGTTTTTGGATCCTGTATTTAATTCTGTACTATTTCAGAAGATGCGTAATAGCACCCCCTACTGTATAGCAATGGAAATATGGATTGCCGGAAAAACTCGTTAATGACAGGGAATGCATTGTGTCATTGATGATGGAAAATCTCATCAATGGCATGGAAGCAGTTAAAAACCAAATAAGTGAGAACTGTTAACTCAAATCAACAATACATATGTAAACAATCAATTTGAGGCAGATTGCTATATACTGGTTCAGCTGGGGCTCATTCAGAGAGCCTCTGGCCTCTGGATTTTATTCATTTGCAGTCGTGTACTCTGACCATGTCAATTGGCGAACAAAAGAGTTCACAGTGAAACTATTGAGTAGACCACAGAGAAGAAACACAAGCTAGCAGCCCAAAGGCCAAGGGCTGCCTGTTGCTATGGAAATCCTGAAATTGTATACTTCCTGTCCCGACAGCGAGCCTGGAGATTAATTGTCCAAATTTGGCATTTGAGAAACTGCACCCAATGGGTGGAGATTGCCAAAGAGACAAACATCCTGAAACCAAACCAAACTCATTTAAACATTCAGAAACTCTGTGTAAAGTAGTACACCATGATCAGTGTCCTTAATGTGAAACAAGGTTCGTTCCATTGGTTTGTTTACCCCATCCTGCCAGTTCAAACACTGTGAGCAGGGCGACAGCAATGACTCTTTTGTTTGGGTCCAGAAGCATGAAGATGAGACTTGTGCGTGATCTTGATTCAGCTTGTCTTAGTACTTTCCATAATCTCTCAAAGCTCTAAAAATACAATCAGCAGATGCACCATGTGAGTAATATTAAATGTGGCATTGTGTACAACGGCGTGAGAAGGACAAGTAACCTTATAATATATGGTCCATTTAATTAAGCCTCAAGGAAGGAAATGGGGCTCAAACCAAGTGCTGAAAATATAAAAGATCCCCTCTTTCCCTCCTCACAGCAGTTATTCAGACTGGGCCGCTCAATAAGACTGTCTAATTACTGAAAGTGCAGCTGCTTCTGAGACCCACATGTGTTTTCATTGGGTTTTTAAAACATGTGCAGACTCAAAATCATCACCGGACCAACAGAAGAGCTCAACAGATGAGGTTTGTCGCTTTGATTACATTTAAGGTCACTGCTGGCCTTATACACCCTGCGTTGCTGTCTGAGTTTACATTGGTGGAGTGGTTTGGTAGTAAAACGACTGTTAACTGAAAAGTTGTATGGTTCAGGATTACTTTAAAGTTTTAACATGTTAAATAACATGGTACTTTTTTAAATTTACAGTATAGACATAACTTATTTCTTTCAATGTTACTTTTTAATAGTTACACATACTCAGGCGTTAAATTAGGCCTTTTAAATAGGGATGCACCGATACCACTTTTTCCAGAACAAGTCCGATACCTTCATTTCTGGTACTCGCTGATACAGAGTACCGATACCTGTATTTTGACTGCATTTGTCATTTTTAAATGTATTGGGTAGAGAAACCAAAATAATATAAATCATATTAGTTGGCTTAATTTGTTCATCAAATATATATTTCCTTCAGTTATTTTCATACTTAATTAGGCTAAGCCTGCTAAAATGCATTGTATGAGCTTCTGTTACTTTCACTGTTCATTCTATTGCTCAATCCTATTTTATCTTTCATTTAATAGCACAGGACGTATTTAGAGCTGCTCCCGCAGGGCTTAGTGCTAAAGATAGGGTCAATGGTTCAAATGCTTAGACACCAGTGAAATATAAATTCTTTGTTCCAATTTTGATACAAAAACTACCAGCCTAATTAATGTGAATTTAAAACATTAAAGACAAGTAAGCAGTCCGCAGTAAAATAAGGAAAAAAAATCACAATTAAATACAATAGAACAAAGAAAGGCTAGAAATTAAATAAACAGTGTTTTTGGAGTTTTTCGTGTAGATCTAACAGTAGTTTTCAGGTACAGAAATTTGAATAATGTAATCAAATGTGAAATAACACTGCATATTCATAACTGTAGAAATTAAATATAGATGGATATTTTTGTAAAGTTACAAAATGTAGCCTATTTAGTTAAGAGCAGTGAGTAATTTCTTTGTCCTTTGTTTGATTAACATTAAAACAGCAGCAGGACTGCAGTTCTGCTTTATTAGACTGCTCTCACTTTAAGACCGAACACATGGATCCCATTTGAATATAGGCTACTGTTCACTTGAGATATAACCGACTTTGTTTACTAGGATACTCGCCAAGACGGGCGTTTTTACATAATTTTTTGTGAATCGTCCGTACAAGCGCAAGACGTGAAAGATAATTCAATTCAGTATTCACTTGCTGTCTTAGGGGCGCGCGCTTTGGATGTTCGCGTTCATGAAACTTCTTGACCTGCAAACATCCTGTAATAATGTAGGGAAGCATTCGTTATACATAAATCAGGTAATAGTTCATGGTTTACTTGCATATACGATTTAGTTTTAATCCAAATGACACGTGTGCTGAGTGAATGATCATCAAATCAAGAGCATTCAAAAGTGCGCTCTCTCTCTCTCTCTCTCTCGTTAGATAACGTTAATATCAAGCTACATGCCTCGTTTTACTTTCTTTGCCACTGACGTCCGACTGAACTAAAGACTTTCCACTGACGTCTGTGAAAAAGGGATACGCTCGACATACACAAGCTTGCGCGTCTGTAACGCTGCACGCTTAATCCACTGTGCGTTTTTCTCTTATCCGCTCGTGCACCACAGCTATATAGGCGTTACTATATTTCGTTTAATATTCCACTAATTAGATACATTTACTTCATAGACGGCCTTCTTTTTATCTCCATTATACTCTCTGTTGTCAGTGTTTCTTTGCCTGGACAGACACAAACACTGTACACACACTGCCTGGTATCGTTTGTTGTTATCGGAGCATTTTTATGAGTGCGAGTACATGAGCTCAGTATCGGGACGGATACCAATCGGTGCATCCCTAATGTTAAATTAGTAAGCATATAACAATGATGTAACATGTATGCATGCTGTATAGCCATAAGTTGCTCCAGAGGGGTCATCCATGGAGCAAAAATCTACCTTAAGTCACTATGTCTGCAAATTAGCCAATTTAGGCCTAAAGAGGGTTTCTCACACTGCATTATCGTCATTCTAAACCCCGGTTTTAGCCTCAGGTATAATAACGTTTCACACTTGTAAATTATGAGCAGTGCCAAACTTATACAGTCTGAAACGGCTAGATGCTAAGCAAATGAAAACCTATAGCGTGCCTCATATTCATGTGCTTCGGACAAACATAGAAACACTATGCGATGTATAGAAACAGCTGTTTCAGTGTTTGAGGGGAAAAATGTCAATTGGAGTGAAAAAGATTTTCATTCTTACTTTTATAGTGTGAAAAGTCTATTCAGTATATAAACTTAATAGTACAGTTGGCAATAGCTATATAATATGAGGATGCACAATGCTATAGTCTTTATGTAAACAGGTCATGTGCTGCGCTCATCAAATGATGTTAACCCAGGGTTTAGGACTGTACAGTGTGAAACGTCAGCTTGTGGATACCCAGGATTAATTGTTAACCCCAGGTAAATTAAGCGCAGTTAAGCAACGCGAAGCAAGATAACCCAGGGTTCCGTTTACCCGGGTTTAGAAGACCCAGGGTTGACCATTTCAAGTGTAAAAAAATACACTAAGGTATTCCAGCCTCTCTCTATAACATGAATCCAGACAGTCAAAGTAACAGCTGGGTCTTATGTCAAAGCATGAAAGTAGAGCTCAAACTGTACAACACACCCAGCCCTCTGACCGCCATCAACCGGCGCTATCTTAAATAAACATAAGGCCCACAATTGATGGAAGGGTATTCCCTGCTCTCACACCTACAGTGAACACTGATCCTCTAAAGCCTTTGATGTGTCTTTAATCTCGACGAGGAACCAGAGAGGAGGAGGATGACTGTGTTACTTCCCCATAAACTCCCTCGCCATAGACAGAGCCCCATTAAAAGTATAAAGACTTCACTTTTGATTCAAATAAACCACCGTCAGGAGCCGCCCAGGGTTTGAAAGTTTATTTTAGAAGGTTAAGGAGAACAACCTTTAATTAGGACCGTGCGGCAAACCGAAGTGAACCCCTTTTTTAACCAGTTTTTCTCTGGAAACCGGGCTGGAGAAAGAGACAGAGAAAGAGAGGCGTCTCTCCACCTTTCCCAGATGTGCAACAGCTGTATCAAGTCAGCGAGTGCACCCAGACTTGTGGAGGAAAAAAAAAAACTCTTCCTTATGCCAGTCTGAGAAATCAGTCTTTCTTGAACGGAGGCCCTGTCAGCGACTCAAAAACCATCCATATCCTGTTTGTGTATCGTCTGCCATGCTGCTATTTGGACTACAAGATTTAAATATATCCTTGCGGTGACTGGTCCCAGCATGTGGCCAGATTATACATAAACTCAGTGCTCTGCTTTAATAACTGTATGCTACTTGATGTAACACTAATTATGGGAGGGCAAAATGCACTATATTAAGCTATTCAAAGGACAAAAATTAAAGTTTAACAAAACTAGGTCTGCAAATTTGTCCCGTACGCCTTTTAAATAAACACACAGAAACTCAGCCAGATATGCTCACGCACTTGGACCAGACAACAAAATGAAGTTAAACCCACATGCTTGAACGTGTTCTTATGTAACGTAAATGAGGTCTAAATCTTATATATTTGAAATGACTTAACGGGATTAGTATGCAGCAAGAATGTACATTTTGATGTCAGATGTCTAAAAGGGTGCCTCATGTGAGTCTTGTCAGAGAGATAACTGGGTCACTAATCGTATGAAAAGAGAAAGCGGTTGGTTTCAAGGAAAGATGGGTCATCGTGTCTGGCTGGCTCTTGTGATGGCTAACTGACGTTGCAGTGCATCTGTTCCTGGTTGTCTAAATGGTTTGTTACCGCTCAAGGCTCGAGGCTAGCAATGCATTCCGTTTTACAGCTTTGATGATCTGCCGTTGCTGCCTCCATTGTGAAACGGAAAGTTACCTCAGGTAACTTCTAGCGCAACAAGTGCATTTACATGCACTTTAAAACTTGATTTGAGTCAGACTAAGGTAATAATTTGTTGTTTTCAGATATTAAAGGAGACATATCATGCTTTTAAATTGTTCCTTTTTACATATAAATCATACATTTGTGGTCTATATAAAGCGGAACTGCAATGCTTGGGTCTGAATTCCTCATTATTATAGCTCCACAGGCCCCTTTTTTACCCCTTTTCTGAGGTGCTTCTGAGAGCAACTCGTTTTGGTGCGGTCTCTTTAAATACAATTGAGACACTTCATACCCCGCCCCCTCTCCAGGTTGCAGAGGTTCAACTACACCCCGTTCGGCCATTTTTGTAGTCTGATAGCAGAGATAGGATTATCTAGCGGCACAGAAACTTTTTATTCACACGTTATTAACAAAATGTCAACAACGGAAGACTTGTCCAGCCAGCCTTACATGTTCGAGCCAGAGTTGGAGCCGGAGCGAAATGAAAATGAAGACGACGAACCTGCAGAAGAACGTCTTCATATGGATGTATCGCAATGGTGTGTTACTGTATTTATACATGAAACTTTGGTCTTCCGACCTTTTACCACCGTGTCGATTTATTTTGATTAATATGTGCGAGGGAGAGAGAGCAAGACAGCGTCTAGTTTGGAGACGGTGATGTCTTGTTTACACTTTCGCCTGGCTCCGAGAGAGAGTGCGAGCGCGCGCGAGACCGGGTCTCTCTCTCTCTGCTCGTTCTTTCAGTTAAACATGCGCCACAAGCGCGGCAGTTCATCTACATTAGACGGTGTAATGAAGCGTGTGGGTTACTACATCCAACAACCGATCATTTTAACTTACCCTCTCGTAACTTATGCATCCTTTAGCTTGGACTACAAAATTGCAGCGAGAAATAAAAATGGCGGATTGCTCGAAGTGTTGGGCTGGAAGTCAATGTCCTTATTTGGCAGTTCCGCTGCAAATACTGTGACGTGATAGTTCACAAAACGTCATAGATAACAGAAAAATCGGAACAGGTTGAAAAATATGACCAAAACAGAATATAAAGATATCAACGAAGCACCTGAAGAGAATAATTTCATCTTTTCTGTACTTCTAAACACTCCAAATATACAACAAAATGCATTTAAGGGCTAAAAAAGTGCATTTAGCATGATATGTCCCCTTTAAATAAGATATTGCTAATTATGTTGAATAGTGGTAGAGTTAAGTTTTTGTTAGCAATGCAGTTTGTGCACAAGTCCGGAATAGAGATCGGCCAAAATAAAACGAAAAACAGCCCGGTTCCAATATGCCAAGTCGACCGGTGCATTTCTAATTTCAATGACAACAACTGAAACACAAATTAAAACAAAATTAATATTTAATTTCTCACACCATTTGCTTAAAATTTATCACAATAAACGGAAAAACAAAGAAGAATCTTACCTTGAGACTGAGCAAAATCCTCAGGACTCCAACTCTCTGCCACTCCACTGGCAACCATGGCGATGATGCCAACGCAGGCCAAACTCCTCCACACCGTTTCCATGGTTACTACAGCAAGCTTCAGTGCAGTGCCCAGCCCTCTGTCCCAACATGTCTTCTGCCCTCTGATGGCCCCACGCTCACCAAAGTGACGCACAGAATTCCGGAACCATGGCGGCTTCACCTCTACGTGGATCCTGACACTTCGCCTCTCAGAGTCGGAGGTAGAGGACGGGTAGTTCTGAGATGTGTACAACCGTGGAACATCAATAAGAGCCTCCCTATTGAGAAAAAAACATGTTAGATAGATGCAAAAGAAAAGAAAGAAAGGGGGAGTCCCTCGGCTGAACGGTTCCTCTCTGAGCGATCAAACATGTCGGCTTGGGAGGCTGTTGTTTGCACCATGTCGCTGGAGTTAATCAATCATTCCTCCTTTCACATCCAGGAGGAAGGAAAAAACCTGCATTCTAACCTGGAGGCCGCTGTTTCTCTTCACTCTGTCCCTCACCGGAAGAGTGCAAAAGAAAGGAAAGCATTGTGGGGTCAGGAGGGCAGGCTGACGTCTGACGCAGGCTATAAAACAAAAAGTCTTAGTTTGAGAAATGCCACAAGTGGTACTTGTGTAGTACCACTATTCCTAATGGGATACATTGAGAGAGGCCATGGGCTGTGTTTGGAATTAACACACTGCATAATGCATACTGGAGTACATACTGTGTGTGTATACTGCCTACTATTTTTTATAGAGGTATGCAAGTGTGAGCGCACACACTATATGGACACATAATGACAATCACATTATCATTGTATGTTAAACACTGTAACATTTAGTCATTTTTAGTTATATTTGAGTTTTTTAGCAGACGATTTGATCCAAAATGACTTTACTTGCTGTATTAAAATTTATAAATGACTAAATCATCTCAGAATTTTTTTTATTTTGCAATTTACTTTAACATAAAAAGTAAAGAAAATGTTATATTGTAAAAATTGTGATTGATTTTGCGTGTTTTGAATGTGTACTGGACTTTCTAAAGTTTCATGCATATAGACGATGTGCATACTTTGTGTAGCATACATAATGCATACTGCAAATATTATGATTAGAACGGTAGAATGCTATTTCAAACCCAGCAATGCACAAGATTTATCAGCAATGTGATCAAAATCAACAAAAGCTATTCTACCTCTTCCTCGCCCCACTTCCTTTTTCACTATTCATTCCTCACTCCATGCTTTCTGGGAAGTGGTAGAAAGAAATGCCATACAAGCCCTGATGGGTGAAGAGAAACCAAGTGCAGACAAAGGTAATCAAGAACAGATGGGAAATTATTTGGCAACATAAGGATACAAGTTGACTGTTGATGAAAAAAAGGATGAACTCAAACTCAAGAAAGAGAGGGAAATGCATTAGAGGGGTTAAAAGAGGAGGAAAGTGAGACAATTTGGGTAAGGGTGAAATAATGAAAATATAAGTTGCACACTCACATCCATCAAGGATAACTATTCCTGACCAGTACCAAGAAAAAAAGACAATGGCAAAAGTAGTATGTCTGTGAGTGAGGGAGATTTGTCTAATTTCTACAGAAAAACTGTTTTGGAAAGTTATTTGAAACCACAGTGCAAAACTCATCCAAGATTTCTTTCGCCTCAAAATAAGCCATGTTAAACTGCTTGACAATATTCTACATACCTCCTCCATTAAAAATCAAATACTCTCTCTATCTTCATTGAAAAAAATAGCGTCAACAAATAGGTCAGGACCCAAAAGTGGCCTCAGAGGCCGATGCTGGTTTTAAGTTCCCCTCATTTCCTATAAACTGCATTGAAACAGCTTAAGTTCAGCAAGCTAATCTTAAAAAACACTAAGAGGTCTTTGTCCCCTACAAATAGTGATGGACTACATGCCCTTTCAAGCCTCCGGGATTTTTACTGTTATTTCCTGCTTGGCAAAAGCCTCTTTACCTACATTACCTCTTGTTAGAGTCTTGTTATATTGTAAAGTTACTAGACTGAGATCAGTGGTTTTCATTAAAACATTGTCTTATCTAAATCTTGGAAAAGAAGGGCTAAGATTTGGTCCTCCATGTTCTTCATTTGTGTGTCACGAACTACGCTGCTTTGAGCCTTGCCAGCCAGCGCAAGCATTTAAAAAATTTCATGGCCACCAAAATATTTTGTTGTATGAATAATATCTGGACATGCAATATATAAAATGAAAGAACAGATCCTATTCTTTTAAACAAAAAATATTTTAATCTATTGTGGCAAGCAGGGTGGGGCCGAGAGCCGTGGGAATGGAGCGACAAACCAACAAACCTTGTTGCTTCATGAATTCTTTTTTTAAAAACACTTGAAAAAAAGCTGAGAAAATCGCATTTTTTGTCAAAGACGTCCAAATCGGATTCATAACGGTGATCAAAACATAGATCGAATAGATAGAGTCCATCAACACCCCCAAAGTTTGCACAGTCCTATAGCTCTTCCTGGTTCGACATTTCATTCAGTAACGAATGATTACGCTATGATTAATATGCTAATTTATGATTTATATGCTGTTTAATGTTTGATTATCATGTGTTTTTTTTTTACATGTGCATAAGCAATGCTTCTATCGCTTGTTTCTGCTTCTTCTTTGCCCGTGTTTGGATCCAAAGATTCCGGATACTCTTTCAGAAGGTAATAGCCACCATACCGTATAACAGTAAAAAAACATGGATTGCCGGGAAAATTCTGTCAACGGCGGGGAAAGAGATAAAGAGCCGTTTTTTTTAAGTGAATAAAAAAACCTACAGTACAACCAGTGTAATCTGATTCTCAAATGAGTGACAGTTCTTTTAAGTAAATCAAAAAAATATATCACAACCAGTGTAATCCGATTCCCTAACAAATGACTCTAATGAATTGGTTATTCTTAGCAAAATTAAACAAAATTGTTTAATATATAGATAAGGAAGAATTAAAAGCATCCTTAATGGAGTCGTTAATGAAACTATAAAGGAACCAGAAACATTCAGAGGAATCAGATTCATTCAGTTCCCATCACTTAGTCCCAACCAGTTATAATTAAAAAAACAATATAACAGGAAAAAACTATATAACCGTAAAGAGAGAAATAATTAAACTTTTCCAGCGAATGATTCACTTGTCCATCTGCAGTCTATTTTGTGATAAAAACGCAGCCCACAAGCAGAAAACGGAGCTCAAGCCACAGAGGCCACAGGAAGATATGATCTTGTAGAGCAACATCTCCTCCAAAAAATTCAGCTGTGGCCTTAAAGGAGTTGAACTCTGTAATTGGCTGCTCTTTGGGGCAAATCAAGAACAAGAAGCATCTGCGGGCTACAGATGGCGTGTCAACATATACTAAATGTGACACGGAATTTCAGTAAGGGTCTTGTAATCTGTTAGTGCAGACATGAGGTACAAAATGTGTGTGATCTGAGATGGCAAGAAGCATATTGTGCTGTCAGACTACACCGGCGGAGACGGGGAGCCATCAGGCACGAGTAAGACTCTGATAATTAAACCCACATGACAGACTAAATGTAAAGCGCTCTCTGCAATGGAGAAATCTTTGGTCTCAATCCTCTCTGGAAACTAGGCAGTCTCTCTTCATCTCCATTTGGATGACATGCAAGCAGTAAGTCTCCTCACTTAAGCTTGACATTGCACTGTAACAATATGAAGGAGCAGCAGACCACTGGTCTCCACAAACACCGTCTTACCCACTAACAACAAGACTTGATTTACACAAACCAGAGGGTTCGAACTGGGAAAGACCCCAAAAAACAAAAACTTGGTGTATCACACTTCTCAATTCATTTTCCGCTGGCTCTTTAAAATAAACAAAGCACAAACAAGGGAATTAAGATCATGATCACTGATGCACTGTCAGCAGAAGTGACTTATGTAACAACCGGTAATGAACTCTGAATCCATCAACGGAGACCATAATGTGAGAGCTATTCATGACCGGCTGTGGAGCATGAACATTTTAGTCAGCTTGCAAAACCACACACTCCTGAACCAGCCATGAGTTTACCACACTAACCCTATAAACACTTAGTTTTTTTTCTTTGAAAGAAAAATAGATTGTTTATTTTATGACAGAAATCATCTATTAAACAATGAGCCTCTTCAGTTTTCTTATGATGTTCATGATGTTCACCAGCAGAGGGTGGTAATCTAGTGTAGGGGTTTTCAGTCTTTTAGATGCCACAGATCCTCAAATATGCTCATGCAAGGTACCCTCATACTAAAATTTTAAAGGCATGCTATATATTTTCATGTATAAAGACAACTTATACTGTGAAAAACTAATATTAATATTATAAATGTGTAAAATACTATTTATAATTTATTTAATGTCTATTAGCTTACTATAGTACTGTTGTTTGCATTATTTATTAACATATTGTATGTTTATTTAAATCTGTTTTAATGATTTATTTTAATCCATTTTTATTATTTGTTTATTTTACCCAATTCATTTTATTTCATTTTCTATAAAAAAAAACAAAGATTTAACCAAATTCTTTTTCATCTCCTGGAGAAACATCAGGGTTCTAACCTTTAGACCAACGCATTTCCATGATTTTCCATAACTTTTCCAGTTGTTCATGATTAAGCCTTTCCAAAAACCATCACTCAAAAGAGAAATATCTAACCAATGCAATATAGCTGAAATATTTCTATTCACTAAAACATTTCAATGCCTTTTCAAGTCCTGGAAACATGTTTTTTTTTAATTATCTGATATTTACTGATTTTCCATGAGCATGGGAACCCTGGATCAGTTCTTGAAGTTACTTTGGATAAAAAGTTATATGCAAATCAAGATGCTCTGCTTGTAACAATCCTAAATGACAAACATAAGGCTGTGTCTGATATCAAAGTCTAAATATTAGACTTCAGCGGCTATACCCCAAGCTTACCAAACTCTCTCTGCCAAATGTAGATACGGACAGACAGGCGTGGAGTCGCGCCAGGAGAAGCGCTCGCTCTTCCCAAACCTGTTCCTGGAGCCCCCCCAACAGTACACATTTTGGATGTCTCATCTGACACACCCATTTCAGCTTTTGGAGCCATACTAACAAAATGATGAGTTGAATCAGGTGCGTTTGATTAGGGAGACATCAAAATTTGTATTATTGGGGGGCCTCCAAGAACAGAGTTGGGAACCACTGCACTACCTGACAGGGAGCAGGTCTCCTAGGCGTCCTTGTTGCCAACTTACGCATTCAAACTACATCATTTATCCAAATTTCAAACGTCCATGTCTCGAATAAGCCAAATGGTGCAGTATTATGCTTATATAATGACTATGTATTTCTATGAGGGAGACTGTTGAACTGTGATTCTTCATTTTTTGTCTACCAGTCATTCCATTTGATAGCAGCTGTAATCAGGCATTAATGGAAATATTACAAGAGCAGATAATTTATTAAATCGCTTAAGGAACTGGACGCCTTCCTCGGAGGCTCCTGGCAAACCTTTTGACTCTGCACCCCACAGACAAAGAGAGATATTTCTGCTTTCTGCTAGAGTGATCACCAGCAGGTCTGACAGCACTGCTGCCTCCATCATTTTAGTTTCACTGCAACTGTGTTACAAATTGACAGCAGAATAGACATGCATATGTGTCCCTAAAAGTTTTGCGTTCAAATAAGAATGGTAACCATGCACGGTTACAATGTATTCATTAGCACGTTTATCCATAATGAAAGTACAAATTTGACAACGACCTTACCGTTTAATTGTGCAGGAACGGGCAATTCGGTGACCCTGAGATTTACCGACCTCCGTCTGGTCTGTCGTCCTCCTTCAACACCGGGTAGTTCTCTGCCACATACTGAGATGAGCCGGTGGACTGTGCTCTAATGCTGCGTGGTTTCTCTGTTCCTTTAGTCTTAACGCTGACGAGAGGAACTGAGTTCGGACTGCGCGTTGGTGATGTCCGAATCGCGAACGAATCGTTCGTTTGAACAGGTTCTTTTTTTAAGTGACTCGATCGAACCGATTCGCACGCCAACCGTTGGAGAGACCGCCGTGTCTAAAACTTCCTGAACTTAGCCTATTAAACTTCAACATAATTATTATTATCATAATCCTTCACTACCCCCACACACTATTTCATTTTAAACATTTTAAATAAAAAAGATAAACTATAAAGGGTGGGCTTAAACTGAAAACAAACAACAAAATTGGAAACAATTAGCCTATAAATAGGACAGGCGACTTTTAAGGGATGTAAATAATAACCAAATTTAGCCTAGTTCATCATAACGATTATTCTTCATTACCCCGGGCCAGACCCATTTCATTTTGAACATTTTCAATAAAAACAATAAACGTTTTAGATAACGTGCCTCTCAAATAATTTTGCGCGGGCAGTAACGTTAGCTACGCTGAACTTGAAGCGGGTTTCAGTTTGGAAGCCGCGAACTGCGAAACGTTCTTTACTTTTCATTTGTCAAGAACGGATTACACGTTCTAAAATGTGAAAGGCAGAGGGAAATAACGACAAGTGAACATGCTTTTCATCGCTGGAGGGAGTTCCAGTTCGCCTGAAGGAATTCTAAAGCGCCTGAAAGATGGCGACGAGCTTGATTTGCTTCTGCTTGACAGGTAAAAACCATAGACTGTAAAAAATAGGTAAAAACCTACCATGGTTACGCCAAAGCTGGAACAACCACCTCTACTTGGAGGTTGTATAAAGAGGGGCCTAGTAAGTTAGTGTTTACTAAAATCGGCATGACATCATTTATGATAAACACTGCAATATTCTATAAAAAAATAAGAATTGTCAATTTTACATTTTTATGGGGGTGTAAACAAACTTGTGTGGCTATCCAATCCAATTAAACAATAGAATCTACCGATTCAGAATCAGATGATACCAGTTCTATTAATAGATTTCTACGGTCGCTAATCGAATTATGATTCAAACGTGAAATACTTTCTTACCTCAATTTTTTTTTTTGTTCTATAACGTTAAATCCCTTATATTTATAACAGAGACATAATTTATAGGAGATGGGATGTGATCATCTATATAATTTCTTGTTGAACTGATGGTGTTACAACACACGTATACCGTTCTCTAAAACATCTGTAAATTGTTCGAAAACTCAATTAACAGAACCGTAGCAGAACAAACGTAAAACGCCGCGAGGGGACTTCTGGGAACCATTCGAATCTTTTTGAATAGTTTCTAAAATGAACCGTCCGAACGAATCGATTCTTTATAATGAATCAGACTTCCCAATGCAACAGCGTTCATTTGCAGGAAGACAGACGCTGAACGCTGGGAGGAGCCATCGCAAAAGAACAATCGCGCTCTGTGAGTCGCACTGTTATATTCGCTTTGATGAGCTCGTGCTCAGAGGAGGCCGCCTCGACTCGATCACCTGTTGGATATCGTATACACCCCCCTCCCCCTCCAAACATAGCCGGATACCACATGCACTTTCGTCAACAGTTATGTATACCCTCAGAGGAAAACGTGATTCCTTTACCCTGAAGAACATTCGTGAAGTAAAATATATTCTGTTCAGTTTTGGATCTAGGAGACCCCAAGGCTTTTTTAATCTAAAAAAAAGTGTCAAGTTACCAATTTTAATTTCTAAAACACTAAAAAGGGTTCTGCTTGTTGTCTTCAAGACTCTAGGTTAAATACATCAATAAAGACACATGGTAAGATTTTCATTGTGTTTTTGCTGTGGTCCAACTGACCCCAAACAGAAATTTTAACATTTATTTTTTTATTATAATACACTCTGAACATTGGGAGTCTCTGAGAACCCAAACATAAATGTAGTAAAACAGTCTCAACAGAACATGAGGATTAAATTATCTTCTGATTCTGGCTTTTTATACACACTATTCTATTCTTTTTTTTTTTATGTGTGCGACAATAAAATCATGTAATGATATTTGTTCAAGAGAGTTTTCACTGTGCATTGCTCCAAATAAATGTCTCAAATGCCTTAATGGGTCCCTAAACCAACTGAATAAAAAATAAATGAACCAATTTTTTGTTTTAGGCATTAGTTTGCAGCACAGCTTTTCTAAGCATTCAGCGGATGCATCCAAAGACTTGGGTGAGAAAGTAAGTTACAGTTTTTGAGAAGCCTGAAGGGAATACAAATTTGAGTGATTCGAGCAGCCCACACAGTTCACCTGTGTTCACAGACCCATACGCACACATAAGCGCACACGTTTTCTCTCAAGCTCACACACACACACACACACACACACACTAAAACTTGGCAAGCATAGAAGCCATCTAGCGTACAAGCCAGATCAGAGAGCTTCATCACTTCGGCAGACTAAATACATTTGTTATAACTCCTTCACCAGTTCATCCGTGCCGTGTCTCCTCTCTCTCTCTCTTTCTCTCTCTCTCTCTCTCTCTTTCTTTCTATCCCTCTCTTCCTGGATTTCAGCTACAGACCACGGTGAGTGTTTAATAAGATTATTCTGGCTTTTTTTGGCTCTGTCTGCCAGAGACCGTCTGTTCTTATCTTATCCCGAGGCAAATTCCCAACCTTTCAAGGTCGATCAAAATGTCAGACGTGTAACATGTGCAAATGAGGAGAGATGTTAACAAACGAATGTTCGGCAGAGGTCAAATACCGTACAGACACATAACCATTGCATTAAATTAAGATTGTAGATATCAGCTTAATTTGTAACATCTTGCTGGCACATATGTATGCATGTTAAGCAACACTTTTGAGAGCTGTCTGAGCAGATGTGGCGTGTTGTAAAGCATGTTCTTAACACGGAAAAGTCAAGTGTGCAATTTTCAAAACCTTATCTTTAAGCTGTGCAGTCTACAGCTATTTTTTAAATATTGTATTTTTTATGATAAAGCACTGCCAAAGTTTGAGTTTTTAAAATACAGGGTAGAATTATTATTATTAATAGTGTAATGCCATTTTTTGAGTTTTTGAATGCCAGCATGGATGCAGTTTTTTATCCATTTGGAAATATGATATGCATATGGTCACTGTTTTCTAAGTTCAGGTCATTAAGTGAATTCTTAAAAAAATGACATGAGGTTTAGCCAGAAGGGTAATATGTCAATCTGCAAACATAAAATTGCATCACATGCACTGCAAAGTAGCAGAGAATTTATCTGTGGCTTCAGAGACGAAGATACAATATTTGTTGAGCTGCTGAACAGGTGCAAAAGATCTGCAAATTTTCACCCCAGATGATGTTAATTGGTTTTAACCAAATGTGCAATTGTAATTTCCAAGTACAGACCATCATTAAACAGTAAAATGAATTTAAAATTGTATATATATATATATATATATATATATATATATATATATATATATGTATATGTATACATTAATATATATGTGTGTGTGGTTTTGACAATTAGATATTACATTGATATTACATTGATAACACATTGTCCCATTATTTGAATTATTTTGCACAACTTGTGTCATAGCACAAAACAGGTAACACTTCTTTTAATTCAGCTTGTTTTAAACTAATGTTTACCAGACTTCATTATTTTACCATAAAACTTTATATACACTAACGTGGAGCACTGAATCACAAAGGTTTCACTGCTGTGAGTTTGGTGGCGAGAATCCAGACTGTTTCACTGCCCAAATGCCCATGATATTTCAGTGGTCCTGTGAGACCATCTAAATATGGGCACAAAATCATGCAAAGTTGGACAAGAAAAAGTGTAATAAAAAAAAACAAAGTGAGCAGTCTTGAACGGGGCAGGGGTCAAATAGCCTTTTACGTATAGGAAAAAGAAAGTTTTGCTTTCCATTGTAGGCTACTTGGCCTTTTTGAATAAAGTTAGTTTCCATTCAAGGCAGTTGAGTTTGGGTTTATGGACATAAACATGGTGAATATTTTGGGCGTCATTAAGCAACGTAGTTCAGATTCTTGTGTTCAGAACATGGAAAATCTGTAAATGCGATGAAACCATTGTTAGGGCATTTTATTGAACTCAATCAAAAGAGCTGTAACAACTCAGTTTTCTTAGCTTTAAATGCATCTTTAAATTCTTCATGTACTTCTAAACAACCTTAAAAATGAACGTATGCCTCAACACCTTGATCTTATTTTTGTCTTGAATAGTTTTCAAAGACGCTCATTTTCAAAGCTCCTTTTATAGATTAACTAGACAGCGAACACCCATCTCTGATGTTTGCTTGTTTCTAAATGCATCTGTGAGACATTTTGTTCGCAATGAAAAAATTCACGCAATACGGAAGAGAAGATTTGTCGATGAGGTTCAGCCGCAATATCGTCACCCACTTTTCACACCGGAAAATTATGTTTAGACAAACAAATTATTAAGTTCCATTACACTTTCCGCTGAACATTGACAAATCTATCTTGAAGTTACATCTTTGACTGCTGAAAATACAAATTCAGACTAGTAGGCTTACTAATAGTAGGCCTAAGTAAGCCTACTTTCCCAGTATTATATACAGTATTTGTGTGTGTGTGTGTGTTTGTGTGTGTGTGTGTGTATTCTGAAATGGTTTTAATTTAAATATAATTTATATAGATTTAAAAGTTAAAATGTATATACATTTTATAGTTAATATAATTTTGAAATATGTATGTACTGTATATAATTTATAAATATATACATATGTATTAATATAATGAATCCTCTGTAGGGTCACAGGGATGTTGGAGCCTAACTGAAATATTGAAATAATAATATACATATATATGTAGTGTGTGTGCTAAAATGTATGTAGTTTAAAAAAATTCAATCCAACGAAGCAGCTAACTAATAGCTTATAATTTACTTTTTAAACATATTGTATAAATCCTTCATGGTGCGCTAAACATATTGTATAAATCCTTCATGGTGCGCTACATTCAGGGGTAACATAAATAATAAAAAATTGCAATATCACACCTACATTAAGTTCCAGATGTAAAATGGAAAAAGATCAAATTGCCTCATTAGACTCATGTCTCCTCTCAGACAGTGCACTGTCCCCGAGTGTCTTTGCTGTGGCCTGTGGTGGTTTAAGACAAGGTCTGTGAGTGTGTGTCTGCGGCAGGGTCTTTCTCTGTGTTTTAACTGTTATAGTCCCTGTAAGTGTGGGCAGCTCTGTGTCCAGGAAGCTGTGGTTTAAATCAAAGCTAGGGTCCTCCATTTGTTGTCACTTCAGGTGATTCCACCTCAGAGCATGTTCAAACTCTGTCTGGTAGACATTCTGAGATAATTTGCATAAAATTATGGAATCTAAAGTGTGAGGTGCAGAGAAAAGCAGTTGGGATTTTTTTTGTGTGTGTGTGTGTGTGTGTGTTTGTGCAGTTTTGACTTTTGGTGAAAACATGATGCATACATGTTTCATTATTGACCTCCTACTCTCCTACACAGCATTAGCATTCAGCCACTGGAAAATGTTCATCACTACATAAAGAATCCATTATAGACACTTGGTGCCACATTTGCATCTTTTTGCCTTTTTTGGTATTTTTTAAGCGGCTGCTTCATTTTCTGTCACTTCCCGAGATGTTTCAATATAGCATGTGTCTGTTGACAAGCTTAGGAACATTCTTGAAGCATCAGCACCTGCACAGGGTGGAGGGTTGTCATATAAGAGTGGCGGGGGCGGGGAAGGATATGTCTGAGTTTCCTGTTGTGGTGATTCGATCCGAATGCGAGACTTTGCCGGTTGCAAAGCAACACTAAAGCACCAACCACACCAACTTTTACTTTGTCTTATTAACTATATGTTCCTCTACACACCAATAATTTGATCACACAGGGCAAATTTTCATGTTTAAGTCATAAAAAGAGGGAAGCTGAGAAAAGAGGGAGAGATGCGTTCAGACGGGGAACATCCTCCCACATCCCACATCAGCAAAAACACATGCTCACAACAGTTTGCCCCATTTTGTTGAACTTATCAGCCGCTTCAATCTGTCTCGCTCTCTGACTTTCTCTGTCAAAACTTTTCCGCAGCTTCTGATCTAGTGAGGCTCTTCGACCCCTCGCCGTCTCCATCATGACCGACCCTGCCGCGGACCTCCCGTTCTTCTATGGCAGCATCAGTCGCTCGGAGGCCGAGGACCACCTGAAACTGGCTGGCATGGGAGACGGCCTCTTTCTCCTGCGCCAGTGTCTCCGCAGCTTGGGTGGCTATGTCCTGTCCTTGGTCTGGAACCTTGAGTTCTACCATTACTCCATAGAGAAACAGTTGAATGGCACGTACTGCATCTCGGGTGGGAAGCCTCACTGTGGGCCTGCCGAGCTCTGTGAGTACTACAGCAAAGACCCAGATGGGCTCGTGTGTACCTTGAGGAAACCCTGCCTGCGATCAGCCGAAACAGTAATCAAGACGGGCGTCTTTGACAGCCTGAGGGAAAATATGCTCAGAGAATATGTGCGCCACACCTGGAACCTGGAGGTAAGGGTTTCAAAACAGGTTTGATTCTGATTCGTTAACCCACAAAGTGTTGATTAATATTTGGTAATTGCACGGCTATGAAATAGTAGGGGTGTAGCGATACCCTCCCTCGTGTCACGATTCGATAAATATCATGATACTGAACTCACGATATGATATTATTGCGATACGCCAAGAAAATTTGGAATTTCATTGGGGTGAAATGAATAGGCTTGGACTTGGTGCTGGCAACCCCAAGCACAGGACAATGGTGACGCCACAATAAAAATGTTCATGATTCTGAAGCTGAAAATATAGAATTATTTTATGAATATGCTTGCACTTACTGATAAGACATTTGGCATAATCAGGACCTTAAATATTCCCCCATTGCATTATTATACATTATATTCAACATAATGTATTGTAGTTTAATGTAGTAATGACACAAAAAATTTCTCGCACTATCCACGATACATATTGTTGCATTTTTGTATTGCGATACATTGTGACGGGATATGTTGTTACACCCCTATGAAATAGTACGGTTACATATCACTTAACTTTTTTCTCTTCAGTGTTGTATGTTTTTAGTTAAACACATAATCAGGGACATATGGAAATAGTTCAACACAGAACAAAAACATAATAAACATGAAAAATGTTCTGATCCACACAAATGATACAGCCTTATACATGAAGTAAGGTATAGTTTATAAAAAAAAAATAATAATAATTGTGTCATCATTTACCCTCATGTCATTCTAAATCTGTTTTCTTTTCTGCGGAACAAAGAAGATAGTTTGAAGAATGATAAAAAAAACACTGAATCATTTCTCAAACTACATGAGGGTGAATAAATGACGACATAATTTTAATTTTTAGGCGAACTATCCCTTTAATCATAGTTAAAGTGGAATAATAGACTCTAAACCTTAAAATTCTTGTAACTTAAAAATGACGCGTAACAGCTCCTCAGCTTCACATTGTGGCCGAAATACATTTGCACATATTTTTTGATTATCCTTTAAATAAGCATGCATTTAATTTCTCTATAGTTAACCGTATAATGGAGTCCTTAAAGTGACATTTGCACAGAGACACTTGCAGAAATTATCTTGCGTGCACATGAAAAGAGGTCTCAAGGTTTTTTCCTGCAAATGACACTTAAGATGCACCGCTGTCCAATTCCCCTTATCCAAATGTGTTTTACTCCCTTTTTTAATCCATTTTATGGTTTCTTAAAAAAAGATGCATTCTTACTGTCACGCTTCAACAGTGAGGAAGGAAACACTTGTGCATGCTTGCAGATTTTTAATGAGTTTTAACTTTTTATGTTACCTTTTTTAGGGGGAGGCCATGGAGCAAGCCATCATAAGCCAGGCCCCACAGCTAGAAAAACTGATTGCCACCACAGCGCATGAGAAAATGCCCTGGTTCCACGGCAAGATCCCTCGGCAGGAGGGTGAGAGACTACTGTACTCAGGTTCTCAGCCGGATGGAAAGTTCCTGTGAGTGAAGAGCATGGTTCATCAGACGTGACAGTCTAAAGTTTTCCTGCAGCATTAGTGGAAAGGTCATGATGACACATGGGCTGCTTTTAGATGCAAATGAGATGAACAGTACTGTTTGTAGCAAAGATAGAGCTGGGTCTTCAGTGGTGTCGTGAGTAAATTCAGTGCAGTGTGGATGATTACAATGCGGTATTTACTCATCTACATTGCCTCAAAAAGCTTCCTCTGCATCATGGCCTGCATAAACCGCTAAACTCAGAAAGATAGTTAGTTGGATTGGTCAAGATCACATATTTAGTCCTGTAACATAATTTAGGCCAATCAGCTAGCACATCGGAATGCAAATATGTGACCTCCCAGCTAAGAACGTTTGGCTAACGCTCTGACAAGGTTCTCTCAACGTTATGAATACATTTAAACTTCCAGTAACGTTAATAGAACGTTCGATCAGGGAACATTCAAAGCTAAAGTTTCCATAGTGTTTGTAAAATGATGAAATGGAATGTTCCCTTAACAGTCATGTAACCCAGAACAAAAAGCTTTTTAAAACATTTAAAAAAAACTAGACGTTTTGAACGTGCAGGGAACATAACTTAATGGAAACGTTAGCAAAACATTCTTAGAATATGTTTTTGTTAGCTGGACTGTGATTTCTAATTTTCTAAATCTGTTTTCTAGAGTTCGAGAGAGAGAAGAATTTGGCACCTATGCGCTGTCAGTGACATATGGAAAAACTGTATACCATTATCAGATCTTACACGACAAATCAGGGAAATACGCAATGCCAGAAGGAACTAAATTTGACACTGTGTGGCAGGTATGCTTTACCCATCAAAGAGTCTGTCATCTAATTTTACATTTAAAAAAATACTCTTCTATACTCTCACGGTGTCTTCTATACTCTCAATGTCTTCCAGAACACAATGTCTTCTATACTCTCACAATGTCGCCAGACGAAACTGCTTTTACAAAATTACATTTAACATTTTTCTAATTGAATTAATTTAGTTCCATTAACATTTTAAAATGCCTTTTGACATAGATGTTTATGTTTTGTACAAAAGCTAAAAGCTACGTTTTTTTATTTGTACATACTGTTGTGTTTGGCCAAAATGAAGAAAAAGTAAATTTAAAGATAACTTAAAGATTAATTTAATTGAAAAAAGTATTGCACAAAAAATATAATTTAAAAAAAAATAAATATTCATTTTATTAATTTGTAATCTGGTCGGAAAAAACGAACTAAAAAATGTAATTTATGACCATGTTAAAATTTAGATATATAAAGATTTCTACATAATCACATAACCCATAAACCTTTTTGTATTATTTTATTATTGTAGTTGTCATTCATGTTTTTTGTTTTGTTTTTTTGGGATTTTTCTTATAATCATATTCCTCTGGAGGGTAGCTGGTTGAATATTTAAAGATGAAGCCTGATGGTCTTGTGACTGTATTAAGAGAACCGTGTGTCAACCAAAGCAATGCACCAGCAGGTATGAACTTCTATTCATCATAGAATTGTGATTTATGTCAAACATATATCTCCCAAAACTGCAAAATATTGTTAGACATATGCATATGAACAGGTATCAGTTCTTTAGCTATAAGAAATGTGTGAGTGAAAATAGCTAAGATTCTTTCTTCTTCTTTTTTTCACTTTTAGCTCTTGTAAGTGCTCCGGTAAGTATAGCTGACAGAACACATATATTTTTTTAACACATCTAATTATATAATGCATGTGGTAAATTGTTTCTGGGTTTCTGTTTGTGTGTTGCAGAGGAGGCCGAGGGGTAATGGATACACACCGCCCCCTATGGGTATGTTTATAGTTGTACAAAATATAAAAGTTTAAACAATCCAACAGCAGTGATAAAATCAACAAATATGCCTATAAATTTATGTCAAAAAAACAGTCCAAGTCTCAGAGTCACAGAGCTGTCTTAGTGATAAATCCATAATCTTTTGGCTATTACTGCTAAACCATTTGGAATTGGACCACAGTTTTGCAACAACAAGGATAAATGGCTTAATACAGCCTAAAATATTTACTACAGAGCTGCTTGCATTAATCATGTGTTTCCACTGGAATTTCTATGGGTTTTTAGAATGCTGGTTTTCCATTTATGAGTAAAATAAGGTCTGTGTTAACAATACCCAAAGAGACATTCCCGTTGTGCGCTTAAAAAGTCTTAATTTGCCAACATGTTGCTACTTAAGAACTACAACTACTAAGGATGTTTATGAGACTGAAAATGGTTGTAGGATGAAGCACCTTATTAGCAAAAAAGATGTCTGCAGGTTTTCTAAAAACCCAATAGAAGTTAGAGGAACTGCTGTTATCTACACTGTAAAAAAAATACTGTTAAAAAACGGTAAAAGTCTGGCAGCAGAGTTTCCAGACGGATTCCGTTAAATTACAGCAAATAACCATTTCACAAAATTACATGCAAAAAACGTAAAAATACAGAATTGACTTTACAGTTAAAATGAATTTACAGGATATTTCTGTTGATAATGGCTTAATAAACTGTGGAAAAACAGATAAATTATGTCAAATTACATTAAAAAACATTTAACTTCCAGGTTAAACTGAAAATGTAGGGTTTTATAAAGTTATTTTATAATAAGTATATCTATCTACAGTAATTTTCTTTTAATATATAGATTTTCTGTGTAAAATAACTATGAAGTTATGTATAAAAATGCAATAAGTACATACATTCAAATACAAAGTTTGTATATTTACAGTTTTCATTTTTATTTTTACAGATCCAATTTCAATTTGGATCTTTGACCAATCTCTAATTAAGTACTTAATAATAGCAAATTTACAGTCAATTTCTGTTAAATTAACTAAATGTACAAGTACAGAATACCTGCACATTTACAGTATTACTCATTAAACAAACACTGAACATCAAGATACATGAATGATATGAAATACAAGCTTAGTCTATAATTTAGAACATGTAAAAATATCCACATTACAAGGCAATTGCTGTATACCTTTTTACTCTAATATAACTTATTATTTTATACATTTACAATTATATTTTATCCAAAGTGACTTACCAATTAAGAGAACAATAGAAGCAACAAGTGCAGTGACAAGTCCCAGTTAGTTTAGCAAGGTACACATAGCAAGTTGTTTTTTTTATTAAAACAAAGATTTAGTATTATTGGTTCAAGTGTTTACGAAAAGATGGATCTATAGTAGTTTCTTGAAAATGTATTGAGTTGGGCAGGTCATTCCACCAGCAGGGAACAGTCCAGGTAAAGGTCAGTGAAAGTAATTTCGTGTCTCTTTGGGAAGACGCCACCACAAGGCGCCGTTCACTTGCAGAACACAAGCTTCTGGAGGACACAGATCTGAAGCAGTGAGTATAGGTCTTGCTGCAGCATCTGGATCAGTTGCAGAGGTTTGACTGATGCTGGAAGAGCTGCCAGGAGAGCAGTCCAGCCTGGATAGAACAAGAGTTAGACAAGGAGTTATGTAGCTCCAATAGGAAGGGCCGGATCTTTCTGATGTTGTATAAGGCAAATCAGCAGGATCACAGCAAGGATGGTTTGGCTGAAACCATAAGCAGTTCTGTCTTGGCAAGGTTGAGTTGAAGGTGAAGGTCATTTATCCAGCAAGAATTTTCCATCAGGTAGGCTGAGATGCGAGCTGCTACCGTCAGATCATCTGGCTGGAATGAAAGGTAGCGATATGTGTCATCAAGATAGTAGTGATAGGAAAAGCCATGTTTCTAAATGACAGAGCCTAGTTACAAAAAAAAACTAAAAAACAATAGATGGGTGGAATCTTGTTTGCCATGATCATCTGCTTTCCACATGACCTGAAATCATTAAAAAAAAAAAAAAAAAAAAATTAAAACAGTATTACATTTACACATGTCAGCATATGATCTGGAAGCTGAGCAGGGAAGGCTAACAGTGATGTTTTGAGCTGCCATGTGATTTTAGCTACATTTATAGAAAGTAAATGTAAGTTAGCCTATATGATTTACTGTGACTTAGCAGCATCAGTAATTGTCCGTTTAACAGCCGAAAAAGGCTGCCTATGATGACCCCCAGGCCATCCAAAATGTAGATAAGTTAATTTCTTCATCAGAACACAAACATTCTATCAATTTTTATTTTATAAGCCTAATATATGCACCTATATGCATTTTATAGCTACGTGTTTAATATGCCAGAATATGCAATTCATCATGTTGTGCTCATATTCTAGTCTCATGTGCTTTCCTGTATCATTATCATCAAATAGGCTACAGTAGTTTGAATTTGATTTCTTAACGGTCTTGATAGAGTTAGCCACGTTAACCCTTACGAAATTTAACCATGGATTAACTACAAAGAAAAACAACAACAAAAAAAACCTTGGTAGACCTATTTGTAGTAAAACTGTGGTTATTAAAATAGTAATAAATCCGCCAAAAAACAAGCGGTTAAACTAAAGTAAAACTTACTCGACAGATTAGCTAACCGTCGTGGGCGAGACGAAACAACGGAAAAGTAATGGCGGCTAATTTGAATCTGAGTCATCGCGCGCGCAAGCACACACAAAGCCCTGATTGTGCAGCAACCCTATACTGTCTATGGCAGCAACGCACATTTGGAAAAATAGGCCTATTCATAAAATATACATGAAATTAAGGGAGAATAAAACAATGAAATGATGATCAAAATGAGCATCTAATCAAGACAAGATTAAAACACTATACAATAAATAGTAATTCAATACAGGCCTACTGTGTAGCCTACTGTATGTACAAATGCTATTATTTAACCTTTAAAACTCACTTTAACCCCCACATGCTTAATGATCTTCAAGGAAAACATGTTGAATGACTGCTGATTTCTTCAGTTATACATTCTTTTCTTTGTTTTCTAATTTCACAGATTCTTTCTTTCTTTTATGTAAAATTACACATACACAATACAAGCAATTACCTGTAAATTTAATAGTGGACCTTTAAATTACAGCAAATATCTGTAAAATAACAGGCATTTCACTGTATGATGACAAAACGGTAAAAAAATTAATACAGATGATTACCTGTAAAATTACACTTTGTTTAACAGTGTAGTTTAAAGCAAATTTATGATAGCATGCTAATAACATCTGCTGTGATGTTGTCCAGTGCCTTTTGGATCCGATTCTTCACGTCCATCTTTGCCTATGGACCATGATGCATTCACCAGTCCTTATGATGATCCAAATGAATGCAAGAAGAAGACCCTGTTCATCAAGAGAGATAAACTCATGGTCGACGAGGTGGAGCTTGGTTCGGGCAACTTTGGCTGTGTCAAGAAAGGTGTCTTCAAAATGGAAAGGTAAGTACCAAGGGTGAAAAGCATATGTGTGACAGTTCAATTTTTATAAAATTTTACCTAAGTTGTTTCCTTCTCCTGTGTAGCAAACAGATTGATGTGGCAATTAAAGTGTTGAAGAACGAGAATGAAAAATCAGTAAAGGATGAAATGATGCGAGAGGCCCATATTATGCATCAGCTGAGTGACCCGTTCATCGTGCGCATGATTGGACTCTGTGAGGCCGAAGCGCTCATGTTGGTGATGGAGATGGCCCCCGGTGGCCCGCTCAACAAGTTTCTCTCTGCCAAGAAGTGAGTTCATCAGAATAAAACATTTATAAATTACTCTTTTATGTGTGTTATTAATATATAGTCGAAGAATGTAGAAATGGTTTTCTACATAGAGTCTGTTATGTATTAAAACATATAATATACTGTATGAATAAAATTTTATTTAGTGTATGAAATTTAGATTTTTATAAATAGTGACCATAAACTATAATAAATATAATAAAAATAATTGATGTTATGTAAATGTCATATATATATATATATATATATATATATATATATATATATGTATATATATATGTATGTATGTATTAGATTATATATTATTGTATGTTTTATTTTTTATATAATTTAATTTATATTTTCATATTTTCAAAAACTGTGATAGAATTGATTTAGTAGTGATTTGTGCTCCGCTTAGTGTTAAAGTGTGAAAGCTCTAATCTGAATTATGGAAGCAAATAGCCAATCAGAAAGTCATAAATTAAAACTGACTAAATCAAAAAATACCCAAGATGCTCAATAACATTAATTTACACTGATACTCTTTTTGTTCCTTTCAGGGACCAGATCACTACGGAAAACATTGTGATGTTAATGCATCAGGTCTCAATGGGGATGAAGTATTTAGAAGGAAGGAACTTTGTGCACAGAGACCTGGCTGCACGTAATGTACTATTGGTCAACCAACAATATGCCAAAATCAGTGACTTCGGCCTCTCAAAGGCACTGGGTGCAGATGACAACTATTACAAGGTGGGCTGTTCTCAGATGTTCTGCAGGAGAAACACAATTACATTTTAATTATAGTTCATTGTGTTTCTGTATAGCACTTTGTAAACACTGTTTTAGTTACTTATTGTGGTCTTGGAGAAATTGAATCTTTTCTAAACATTTGTAAATCTTCTATATTGTACTGTCAATATACTAACAATGGGACCAGTTCCTTGTTCCTGTTGCATGACTAGTCACATGACCATCAGTGGCCCATTACAGAAATATAGGCCCGGTTTCACAGACAGGATTTATTTTAAGCCAGGATTAGGCCTTAGTTCAATTAGGACATTTAAGTAGCTTTTATAAATGTGCCTTAGAACAGAACATTACTGGTGTGCATCTTGAGACAAAACAATGGCACTGACATATTTAAAGATATGTCAGTGCAAGTTGCTTTCAGTTAAATCATGCATTTTAGTCTGGGGCCTAGACTTAAGCCTTGTCTGTAAAACCGGGGGGATAATGTCTAACAAGTTGGATGCTACCTATTGATGGTGCAGGTCCAAGGTTAAAAGAATAGTCATTCAGAGTTTGATTTTGTATGTGTATAGGCCCGTACAGGTGGAAAATGGCCTCTGAAGTGGTATGCGCCAGAGTGCATTCATTTTCACAAGTTTTCCAGCAAAAGTGATGTTTGGAGCTTTGGCATTACGATGTGGGAGGCCTTCTCCTTTGGAGGGAAGCCTTATAAGGTAAATATTTACACTGTCACATTACTTACAACCAACTTAAATGAGTTACTCATGTGACTTTTCATCCATTTATTTTCCCCATGAAGAAAATGAAAGGCCCAGAAGTAATGAGTTTTCTTGAAAGTGGTAGCCGTATGGATTGCCCAGCTGGATGTCCTGAGACCATGTATGAACTGATGAAAGAATGCTGGACATACAAGTAAGTATAATCTAATGCCATCAAGTATTTACAGTAGCTATGTTTCCATCCAAAGTTGTGACAAAACTTACGTGCAAAATTGGAATATCGCATAAAACATTTGCAGATAAAGCAGCGTTTCCATCTCATGTGTTCAAGAGAACAAAATCGTCACTTCCTGGGAAATTGGCACAAAATATCTGTAATAAAAAAGGAAGTTTCTGCAATCGGGGGAAGCCACTGTTGCTCTATTTTTCTACATCATAAATGACTTGCGTCTCAGAGTGCGCAGACGAAACGCAATATACCCTTTCATGTTATCCTGCGTTCGGATGCCTGGTGTTTGGGAACGCAATCATGTGAGACATTTCTGGCAGGTCATTATGCTAAATTATTCTGATGAAAGACTTTGGCTCAGGCATTTCAGAATGATCAAGCCAACATTTGAGATGCTGTGCAATGAAATTGATTCACTTGTTAGACTTCTTATCCAGTTACATCCACTGTTGAGGCAAAGTCACGTGCGATTTATTTATTTATTTATTATTTTTGCACATTGAGGGATTTATTTGGGAAATGTGTTCCATTATAGTTTATGCGCATGTATTATCGAAATTTGTTTTATCTGTCTCAATTGAGTGCATACGTTTTTTTATGCAGATTTTTTAGAATTTATGCGCATCTTGGCGTTCCCATACAGCGTTTTTTTTAATATATGATATCCCAAAATGCACATAAAAATAGGTGGGTGGAAACATAGCTATTGACATTATAAACTACTAGTCATACTTGTCTGTTTGCTTGTGTGTGGATGAGACCCTCTGACTCTTGTCTTCTGCAGGCATGAAGAACGGCCAGGCTTTGTCAAAGTGGAGGAGAAGATGAGAGCTTTCTATTACTCCATTTCCAAAAAGATACCGGATTACATGAAAACAGAGAATGGAAAGCCTCCTAAGTGATCAGAGGGGCAAATGGAAACATTTCAAGCCAGGACAGAATGAAAACATCGGAAAAACTGTTTTAAAATATATGTTACTTTAATATTTTGTCTATCAAACTATCTGACTGAGCAATGCAAGTCATCTTTTTTTTTTTTTAATTATTAGCTTGTCACTATCAGTGCTCATAATACTACTTTCAGCCAGTGCCTATTTACTATTTAAATATGATATATAATAGTTGGTTATCAAAAGAAATACTTTTTCCCTGCAAAAGTGTTTCAGTTAATGAAATCAGATGGATGTATTTTCTCCATACATTAACACTTTCAAGATGAAAGTAGGCTACATATTTACTCAAACTTTATGGTCTTGTTCTCTTTGTTAAATATTCTGTGATTGTATGTTTCCTGCCATTCCTTTTGTTTAAAAATATATATGTTCTCAAACTTTTGTATTTTAATTCATTTTGTAACAGTTCTTGAGTTTTCAAACTTGCAATAAACTGCACATGCCTCATTACTTCTCCCTGACACCTTTGTTTATAAATAATTTACTTGGTAACACTTTATGTTACAGTGTCCTTGTTACATATCATGTACTTAACATAGTAATAACTTACATGCAACTAACTCTCAACCAAACACTAATCCTACCCTAACCCTAATTAATATTACTCAGTACTTAAATGTAATTACACTGTAACAATGAGAGTGTTAAAATAAAGTTGAACCATTTAGTTTAATGTGAATTTAAAAGGCTGCTTTTTAACTTTTAAGCTATAAATATCTCCAATGCATGAAATGTTTTGATGTTAGTGTGTAACCATAGTGAATCCAATACACTTCCTTCATGTTCAGTGGCAGACAGAAGAGGCTCTACTGATGTTTCAATAGAGGAAGTGTACTTTGCTCAGCAGGGAGGGGCTTGTGGTTTCCTTAGAAAGTGTGGACTTAATAATTGTTACAGTGCGAAGGCCACGTTCCTTTTAACTCTATAACAATTGCAAATACAATGTGATTACAATAACGAAGAACGTTCTTGAAAAACGAACAAAATAGAGGGCGGTGTAAAAACGCGCTTCACATCAAAGCGGAACAAGAAAGGCGCTTGCTCGCGGTAAGTTTGCTTCAACTTCACTGTACGCTTCGAAAACATTCGCTTTACAAAATCGTTTTTTAAATACGTTTTGAGTATTTAATTCGAGCTTTTTACAAAGGTTATTTTGTTATCGCACCTATGTGTTTCCATGAAAGTTAAATTTGTGTGATTATCAGTCCTGGTCACGCCATTAAAAACGACATCGTCACACGGAATTAGACAGACGAGAGTCTCGCGCAACATGTTGTTTCGCTTTTTGTGTGCGTTACTGGGATCCATTCATTAAGAAACATGTAAAAATTCACATGTTTACAATATTTAAGTTGTAAGTGTGTGTGTGTATGTGTGTCATTAATTAACATACTGTAGATATTAGCCTATAGAAGATGCTGGAATCCCCCTGCCCTGGCCAATAAATGCCACCCATGGTGCCCTACAGGAAATTACTCAGAAATTCCCATAATATTCTAAATATAATGCCTGTGTATACAACCTGTTCAGTGACCAACATGCAGATATGATATATTGTATTGTTTGTACATCATGTTAATCTGAGAAAATCTGTTTTCTGTTTCTCACTACATTTTACCACTTGATGTTGATGGAAGAACAGCAAATTGGAATTAATCCTTGAGTCTGAGAAAAGAATCATGTAAGAAATGCATGAAAGAATGCAAGTATAAAAATGTTGATTCAAAGACTGAAGTTATTTCAGTGTCAGAGCCGAAAGAAAATCACAAGCACTCTTAGAGGAGGTCTTGAAAAAGTCATGAAAATGAAGAAAATCCTCTTAAGATATATATATATATATATATATATATATATATATATATATATATATATATATATATATATATATATATATATATATAGCGTTAAATAATATAAACAAAATATTGACTAGAAACTGCTCTTTATGTGTGCAATGTTATGAAATGTTGTTCTCATCATAAAATGAAATCATTATCCAAAAGGTCTGGGAACCCGGGAGCGGACAAAGTTTGACCTAGTTTTATTTTCTTTCCCTTTTTCGCATTCAGCATCCATCCTCCCTCAGAGTACAATCGCTGATTACCGAGAAGCCTCCACACAATATTGTCATTGTTTATCCATCCTTTAATTTGTCATTTCAGGCACCCCTGCTATCAAAAGGCTCATTTTAAACGCATTACACAACAATCCCGTCCTCCGGCAACCATGTCCATGGCCCTAAAACAAGTCTTCAACAAGGACAGGACATTCCGGCCCAAGCGCAAGTTTGAGCCTGGAACGCAGCGTTTTGAGTTGCACAAGAAAGCACAGGCGTCTCTTAATGCCGGTCTGGATCTGAAGCAAGCGGTGCAGCTTCCGCATGGCGAAGACCTCAACGATTGGGTGGCCGTTCACGTGGTAGACTTCTTTAACCGCATCAACCTCATCTACGGCACAATCAATGACTCCTGCACAGACCAGACCTGCCCCATTATGTCCGGTGGGCCAAAGTACGAGTACCGCTGGCAGGACGAACAGAAGTACAAGAAGCCCACCGCTCTCCCAGCACCCAAATACATGAGCCTGCTAATGGACTGGATTGAAGTCCAGATCAACAATGAACATATCTTCCCCACTAATGTTGGTAAGGACCACATGATCCAAAACACTTTGTTGTTGACCAACATTTCCTTCATTTGTTGGATGCGTTTAGTTTTTAATCAAGTTTAAAAGTCCAAAGTATACTTCAGTTTTTACGTGTACGCAAGTGTACACAGTGTGCGTGATGCAAATTTCGTCACCAGAAACTGTTTTTTGTAACCACGTGTACAGACACCCAGTTTTTGTAACCATACGTACTTTGTACGCACAGGTCACACATTACAACTGAATTGAAATACCGGAGACTGCAACAACAACATATGCCCGTATTGACAAGCGCTTGTGTAAGGGGGTTATAAGATAGTCGCAACTTTAGTTTCAAAGAATACAAAGACATTTTTATCTGCCATAACTTCTGGAGAAAAATAGCGCAGACACTGGACAAAGATGAAACTTTCTAGAGCGCATGTGCCGACCGCCTGCATTCACGCACACTATCAAACGGAGTATACTTTGAAAGGCTATGTGTTCGACTGTACGTATACGCGTAAAAAAACGGAAGTGTTCTTTGGGCTTTGTAAAAGTGTTACCAAACAGTCTTTATTAAACTAACAACGGAACACTCAGGAGATCACAGGAGCTAAATGTTAACACAACCACACAACATTGACAATATTGGACACTGAACAGAAAGAACTCAAGGCTTAGGGACTGTTTACACGACACCGTTTTCAACTAAAAACTGAAAACTTTTTATGCGTTTTGGCCGTTCATTTCGTGAAAATGGTGATGTCATGCGCATGCATATTACATGTTCAGTCTATAGGCGCGTAGTGTTTCTTTACAAAGTGACTGCCAACTACTGGCCTGGCATGAATAATACAGTGTTTTCGTGGATCCGTGTGAGCAGGGATCGTTTTCACAACATTGGTGTATGTATGCAAAAAAAACGCAAAGGAAAAACGTTTCTGTTTTTAGTACATCATTGTCGTGTAAACGTACTTTAAGATTGCTGACAGTTTCCATTAAGTCTACTGGTAACTTACAGTTTTCTTCATTGCAGATTGAATATCAATATTGCTAGATTACTAACATTAAGGTTTGGGGTTCGAGTTAGTTTGCTAAGAAGGAGTGAATTAATTCATTATTAGTCCAAAATGTATTTTGACACCGAAGTCCCACTTTAAAATGTATGAGATACATTGCTCATATAGCAAAGTATGAAACAAAATGGTATCTGCAAACAAATTATCCAGGACATTTTCTTAGAACGTTTTGGAGTCGTTTTTACACTTTTAACCAACTGACAATTTTAGTAAATATACAATATGAAATCAGTTCAGAAGTTTGACACCCAGAAAGTGTCTTTTGTTAGTATGTCAATTGTTTCAACTTTATTTTGCTTGAAACATTGCTCATTATTCTTTCAAATAAATGCAACGCAATAACATTCAAACTTTGTAAAATGTAGCTTAAATGCCCAAAATACTGTACCTTTTGAGGTTTATATATATATATATATATATATATATATATATATATATATATATATATATATATATATATATTTATATATTTTTTGATTTTTTGGTCCTCTAAACCTTTGTAGGTCATCAGAGTGAGCTATGTAGAAGACATTTGAAGATAATTCTAGTATGGCACGGATGTCTCAAAATGGCCATCATATAGGTCATCATACAAGTATAACATGTTGACCATTTGAAGCAGCATTTAAGACATGAATAAACTATGAATCAAGATGTAGTTTGTCAAACATGCAGAAACCTTCGGGATGGTCAAGTGCAGTGTTTGACCTCCCTGGCTTTGTCTCATTATCTCCAACCTGCCATCTGACATCTGTGATGCCTTTAAAATGGGGTCATACAATTTACAGTGGGATATAAATAGACTGCAAGTCTGCATATGGAACAGATTCTTAGAATGCAATGAGACGATTGCAAAATCAGCTATGTATAAGGACATGGTTGTCTGCATACAGCCCAGATCGCAGGACTCTATTAATAAATGGTGCTGTGGAAATATGATTCTGCAATTTATAATCCATCATATCATGTGTCCCAGATAAGAAACTTATAATGTGAGGACGTGCAGATGAGAAAATAAAGTTTTAAAGTGAAAATGAAAATGAGTTTTCTCTCATTCAAAGATATGAGACACTTGTCTCCTCTGATGATATCAGCAGACTCGATGGCATTTTTATCTTTAAGTTCTGGATCCATAAAAAGGGATTTTTCTCATTTTTGAACTGTCACTGTTGGCATGTAATGCAACATAATGATGTTAAAATAATGATGCTGCCATCTTTCTAAAGTCATTTTTGCAAATTTTAAATTGTTAAAAATCTAAAAAAAAGATTCCTCAATAAATATTCATCCATGACTTTTAATATTTTGGCTTTCATCACTATTCATGTTTGTCTTTCTTCAGGGAAAAAAAAAAGAACAAAAGCAAAAATATGAACCAGGGAAGTTTCCGAAATTTGATTGATTTGACACGCAATGACCCAATACTAATTTCTTTCATAAAAAAAAAAAAATTGTACTGACCCGAAACTTTTGATCTGTTGTGTGTGTAATTTTGTATGCTACCACTATGTATCTGAAAAGTATTAACACTGTTAACAATGTTTAGTTTAAATTCTCACTCTCATCGAAACATGTAGGTCATTCATTCTCTTTGTGGTTTATTTTCATTTTCGTGTTTTTTTTAGGTACACCATTTCCTAAGACCTTCATGCAGGTAGCGAAGAAGATCTTGTCTCGTTTGTTCCGGGTATTCGTCCATGTCTACATCCACCACTTTGACCGCGTGAGCCAGATGGGAGCAGAAGCCCACGTGAACACCTGTTACAAACATTTCTATAACTTTGTTACTGAATTCAACCTCATAGACCACAAAGAGCTGGAACCTCTGGTAAGCATATGTGTTAAAGAGAACAACAGTCAAAAAGCGCTTTTTTTTTTATCTGCAGCAAAATGCATATACTATATTATATTCATTTTATATTATATTATATCTGCATTAAATTGCTATAGCAAAACATTACATACATTTTTTCTGCAGTAAAATGCTACAGAAAAACAGTATATGATATTTAATCTGCAGAGAATGCTACAGGAAAACATTTTATCTGCAGTAAAATGCTACAGGAAAACATTTATTATATCATATTATTTAATATTATATGCCTGTGTATGTGTGGGTTTATAAACATGTCAAAGTGAGTTCCCATGACCTCTTGAGAGCAGAAAGCGAGAAACAAAGAGCGACAGATACAGAAACAAGCGCTAATGCTTCATCTCATGATTAGTAGATAACAAGCCCATTTTGTAATGGCTTTGCTAATTGGTAGGGCCACACTAGGACAGAATGAGTCAGCAGGTTTGATATTCCAGCCTGTATGATTTTTTCATCACAGGCAGAAAACCCCTTCGTTCTATAGCTGCAACAGTTCATTCTCTCAGTTGTCACAGCTGAATTGGTGATGTGGGATCAGGTGACACCCACAGGTCCTATTACTGACATCAGGAGCTCAGTCACTTTGCATTTCCAAAGTTTTTGCATCTGTATATATAAACAAGGAAAGATGATCTTTATGTATTTCACAATAAAAACATAACATTTATATCTATAAATAAATAAAGTAAATGTCATGATAAATGAATATCAGAGGCAGGTTCTTTTTATTAGACAAAGCTTTTTGAATGCAGATATGTGGTAGGTGCCTGAACATATGTGATGCTTGAAACTTGTGGTTTTGTGATGGTTCATGTCATGCTAATGCAGTGCTGTTTCCCCCAACAGAAGGAAATGACGTCACGGATGTGCCACTGAAAAGAGAGCGGACCTTTACATTCCAGTCAGATCAGGACCACGCAAATTTACAATTTAAAAGCAGACAAACTTTCAAAGACTTTATTTTTTATACACTTTTAAAGTACTGTAATAATCTATTTAGAGAGAGACATGTACATCTCTCTGTATTCTCATGTTTAGGCATATGGAGAGTATTTTTTATTAGAAATCAGTATTATCAGATATTTTTGTTTTTCCAAATTTGTTCTGAATCATTCCTTTTGTTCTGTTGAACTGTTATAATCTTTAACATGCAGATTATATTTGACTATTTATGTATGTGGTTGAGTTATTAAACCCACTTCCTCTTGTCTGTGTATGTCATTGTTCTGTTCTTGGTTTTTAGTCATGTTCTCATCGCTAATTCTGACTAAAAACTTGATGAAATAGTACGACTTAATGTTTGACTACTACAAAAAAAATTATATATTTTTAGTACATAATCCCTGCCATTTTATTTCACCACCTGCTATGTGTGGATTTTCTTTATAATTTCTGTGTCTGTCTTAAATGAAAGATAATCCTGTTTCTCCAGCTCACTGTCTTTTCTGATGGTTTTGTCTGAGTCTCATTTACTAAGCCTTCTAATAATATTCACAATCAAATCCATTAAATGAGATAGCAGTTAAAGGCAGACAGAAATAATTGTGCTTTAGGCTCTCGCTCCGTGTACGTGCAGGGCAACACACCTTTGTTTCTGTCCACTAGATGGCAATGAAGGCACATCACAACATGAGACCTAGATGATGAAATGTTGTATTGAGTTAGATCACTGACTAGGTCCACAATTTGGTTATGCAACTGGTTTTCATTATTAAACAATGCTATTTTATAATTGTGCTTTCTTTAGCGTTTTAACTGTGACTAATCAGCGATTTTTTTAAAGAGTATTAAGTATTTTTGTTTTATAGAGTATTTTAGTTTCATAGAGTATTACGTTTATAGAGGTATTTGTTTGTTGTGGAGTAGCCTACATGCTGAATAAGTGCTGAGTTGCACGTTTAGGAGAAATAATTATTCAGCCTCAGTTTGTTTGGATGATGAAATCGTTAACTGTAACGCGCTCCACCCTTGCCTTAAACACCACCTCTTTCGCAATCTTTCTTCCGCCTGCCAGAAGAAGCCAGATTTTTCCAGTAGTCTCTGCATTATAATGAGTAGGCGTGTCTTAGTGTCATCCAACACTGACGTTGAACGGTGTGACAACAAGGTCATGTTTGTTATGTTCCCACTTTCAAAGCCAAGTTAATATATACAGATTCAAACCCATTCAGAAAGCTAAAAGGGTTTACTTTGCCATGGTCTTTTTTATAGGTATAAAGCGTTTTCATTACTAAATGTAGCTGCCAACTATTCTACAGAAAACTACTGAAAGCTATTGTTTCGACAAAGTATGTAGGCCTACATTAAAATATACTGCTGCAAATTCGTTTTTTAACTATAAATATAAAAAAATAAGCTGTGTAATTTTATATAATAAATGTTTATTAGGATTTTTTTTTTAGGACACAGCACCATTTTAGGTTCTCTGTACACTGTGGTAGTACCACGGTGATTTTAGATGGAGATACCATGGTACTTTGATATATCTTTATGTAATGCCGTGACTAAATATCATACATTAAATAATGTCCAAAAAGGAATCGATGCGTGAGTGAACTGTCCAAATGATCCCAAGCATTTCCGTTTGGCTGATTCAAAAGAGTGATTCATTCACGATACGGACTATCCCTCTGTAAAACAATGTAGCTGCACAAAAGCTGTAACGTTAGCCTATGCATATGCACACACACACACAATAAATGTTTTCATTTCTAAATGTAGTTGTTGGACAGAGTTACACATGTCATGGTTAGGCTAGTGAGTTGCATCAGGCTAAGCAAACGTCTGCTGCTCCGTTGCAGTGTTAAACAGATCCGCACAATGACAGGCGTTTTCTTTCGTTTTCAGCAACAAAACAAAACCGTGTGGCCGTGTGTTACGTGTTATTATCTCCAGTAGGGGTTCAGCGAAAAAATCGGAATGTACCAGAAGAACTAGAGTGACGTGTAAAAGGGGGAAATGACACGTCAATGGGCGGAGTTTTGACCCTATGTTCCTAGAGTGCTGATACGTGCAGGACGAGATAATAACGCGCGCACGCGCGCGCTGCAATCACGCATTGGCACTTTCAAGCTGATTCAATGCAGGGAAATGTTGCATAGGTTGTATAGTATATCCTGGTATTCTAATATGCTATTTTATACTGTTAACTAGACTACTGTAACCCAAGGACTCTTCATATACTAAAATAATTATCTGAATAAATGCATACAGTTATAATGTTGTGGAAAAAATATCGAGTTTATGGTCAAAACATCAGTATGCACAACGAAAATATCCTTAGATACTACTACATGTACTACATGTTTTAAATTATAAAGAATTGGGATATGATTCATAGTGAATACATAAAGAGTTTTTCAATGGAATTGAGTTTTGAGGTTGTTTTTTTTTTAAACCCATGCATTTACATCACTTTTATGTTCTTTTGGAAACTCCGACTTCTTTTGTATCCAACGATATTTTCTGGGATGGACAAAATTCTTTATTTAGGAGGAAAGAGGAAGTCTGTGTTTTCCCCCACTGTGTTTTCTGTGCTTTGTGTCTTGCACACTCGTCTGTCTTTCCTTCACTCGTCTGTCTATCCTTCTCCAAACACACAAGCTCTCACTTTCACACTCCACTGTCATCATACACAAACACCTCTCTTTCTCACTTTCTCCACCAAAGAGGGCCCTCCTCACTTTTCCTCCTCATAAAAATGACACATGTTCCTGCACTGTAAATTCAAATGAAGATAAACAGTGCAATCATCTCTCTTTCAGAATAAGCAGACAATACACTTCCTAACACACCCATAAAACCTCACCAATCAGATTCCACCCTCACAAACACTCTTTGAGCTGTGTGTGCTGCTGTTATTCACTCTGTTATGCATTCCCACCCAATGGAGAGTTAGAATACCATTTGGACCCTTTTACGAAGGCCACATTCTGTTAACCCAGAGTACCCCCTACTCCTCCCTCTATCACGTGGCTTGTTTTCAACATAACTTGGCATTTCATCATGTGCTTCTTTCCTCCCGAGCCCTGCACTGAACTTGCGTAATCTTCAGGGCTGTTTTCATGGCTGAATATATAGGCCAAAACACATTGAGAGGGCAACTAGAAAGATAGAGTAAAGGGAGGGGGGAAGTCACAAGATCTCCCTCAGACTCAAATGGCCCTAAGTGGCATTGAATTAGTTGACCACATGAGCAAATAAAGCCTGAGCCATCGGAGAACATAACTACTGACACAACCTTGTGAGTTTAGGATAAGTTTTCAAAATGTTTGTGACACACTGCATCAAATCTGAAAATGACTCTGGCATCAAAACCAGTCTATGCCTACTTGGCTCACTGAAGGGGTCGAAACCATCAAAGCTTTCATTAGCACCAGCATGTGGATCAGTTACTCCTGACTCCCTATCTCCGACTCAGCATGTCTATAAAACGTGCCGGTGTCATGACTGCGTGTGTGCACGTGGGTTCCGACATTCCCATCCATCTGTATCAAGATTCCATCGTGTTAAGGAAAAGGTGGGTTAGAGCTCCAATTAAGATGAGACTAAGTTTCAAAATGTAACAAAAGTTGTTCTATTGTGTGTAAGCCCACATGCATTGTTCCTAAATAATCAACAAGAGAACTATACAATCAGAGAACTATGAACATGTGAAATTATTGTTAAATTATTGAAATATTAACTTCAAATCTCAAAGGGGCACTTCAAATAAATATTTATTTATATATCAAAGAATTATTTAGGTCAAAGGAGTTGGGCTGATAAAAATGATTTGGAATTCCTGCATTAAACAATTCTACATTCATTTAAACCTGGTTTATTTACATCACAAAAGTATAGAAACTTTTTATTATTATGAAACTGTAAAATTGTACGTGTATTTGCAACCTTAGTAAGAAACAGTCTTCTTTGTACAATATAAATACAAACTAATACATTTGTAGGCCTACCTTAATATAGTTATAAGAAAAAACATTTTATTACATCATTATAATTGCTTTGATACTTCCTTTAGAAAGCCTGTTCTAACCAGCTGCTCAAACACTCACGCTTAGTAATTTGGGGTTTTTGACGATTAATTTGTCTGTTGCAGAATATTGCATCAGGCAGAATGAATGCTAGTTATAGCCTACTACGTCATGTACGATTAATATTATGGACATTTAAGGCTTCATCATACATTCGAGTGGATTCTTATTACTATACCGGTGTTAGTTTACAAGGCTTTTTTTTTATTTTTAGAGAAAAAGAACGAACAGACTAAAGCATTACAGCCTTTCTATTCACCTCAGGCTATAATCATAACATTCGTCGCCAGCCCACGTGACTCTCTCTCTCTCTCTCTCTCTCTCTCTCTCTCTCTCTCTCTCTCTCTCTCTCGAATGTATGGTACGTGTTTACAGACAGCGAGGAGGGGGCTGGTCTAACTGAAAGGAGGTGGGTAGGTAGGAAGGGGCGTGAGATTATAAAACCGAGGATCGCCGCATGTCTTTTTGTACCTTCCACACATTAGTCCCTACCGCCCACGGCCACCATCTGCTGCTCCCGAAGCAGAGGCTCATACAACGGCGTCAAGCCTGGAGCTTTAAAGACAACAACGGGGTAAGGACGAGCTTTACATTCAGCTGATAGATCGATCGGGCTTGGCAGATGAGCGGACTAAACAAAAAAAAACTCCACGGTTTGATTTAAAAGGATGCTGCGCAACGGTCTGATTTGGTTTGTTTTTGGCAGAGTGGAAAGGTCTAGAAAATACATTTGGGTCGGTTCAATATTGTGCTGTCATTTGCCTTTCTGAGGTTTGTGTTTCTTCACACCGATTCCAAATGCTGATGGACTCTTAGCATTCGCTCTTTGTATGATGTTTTGAATCATTAAGTGTGGTGATTCGTTGAACATCACTAGTGCATGTGATTAGTCGCGTAAAGAAAATAACGTATGTCGTTGAATGGATAACGGACGGAAATAGCGAGCTTTTATACTGGAGTTATTCTTGGCTCAAGTCGCCGAGGCATGTAAATGCAAGTCCTCCCTGCTTAGCTAGTGACGTGACTTGCTATCACTGCGCCTGTAACGTTAACGTTAGTCTTATTTTGTCTGTTGCAGTAAGTATTTAAAGGGCTAGTTGACTCAAAAATGAGTTTTACATAAAACGGAAGAATTATCATGTCATTACAAACCACTATGCTTGCTGACACACAATTGGACATTTTGAAGAAAGCCTTTATATTCACTTCAGTCTTAATGAATGGTGAATGAAAATGTCAAGCTTCAAATATAACGCAAAATCAGCATAAAACAAGTCCACACGACAACTTTTTTTTATTCCAAGTCTGAATCTGGAGCAATACGACGGAGTGACCGTGAAGAACAGTCCAAAATAAGCGGAACGGACACAAGAGAAGTAGCGATGTGTGATTTGTGGACGAATGAATCATTTGAATCGAATCTGTTGAATCTCAATCTACTCTATAGATCCAATTTATAACAACAGGCAGGACTGCGTCTCCCAAAAGCACCGTAAGCACAAGTAGATCGTAGAGATAATAGGTGGTAATGATTTTTACGATCTAACGACGGAGGGGCAGCCCTGAATGATTTGTTCACGAATAGGACTGATCCGGTTCACGAGTTCAACTCTTCGATTCAATGAACACCAGTGAAGGCCAGTAGTAAATAACAACTTGGCTTTGTCCTGTCCTCACATAAAGCTATAAAGAACACTTGCAATATAGCGTGAGTTGTTTGGAATAGTTTTATCGTGATTTTGCATCCTTTTTGGCATCTTTTAGTCCTCATTGCATGAGAAGCAGTTCTGCAGAAGAAAAAAATCATAGTCAGAAATATACAAAAATAGTAATTGCAACGATATAAGGGTAATAATAAACTGTATAATAAAATAATAATAACAAAACGATCCCTTTGTATATGCATTTGGTTATTGTAAACTTGTAGGAAATGAGTGTTTTCTATGTAATTAAATACATTGCCAAATTAACAAAAAAAAAATTGTTTTGTTTTTCTCAGGTTTCCCGTTTAAAGCACCACGGTTCTCACGACATTGGATTAGCTAAGTGAATTTGATCACTAAAGCTAAGACCACCGTTGTTGCCGCCCTCCACCAGTTCAAACAAAGTCACAAAAATCAGGACAAAATGGTGCAGAACAAGATCACCGAAGTTACCGGATTCCATCGCTCTTTCAAGGTGAGAGTGCGATCTCGCTAGTCTCTACTGCTGTTACATGAATGAATGTTTAATTGCTTTTGGCATTAGGCAATGGATCACATAATTGGCACAAATGTCATGCATAGGCTAGGGTATTAGAGATCATAGAAGACCGTTTAAATATTAAACCGAATGCCAGGAAGTTCTTAGTTATCCATTTGAACTCTGATAATAAGTATCTGCTGGGCATTTAACCAGTGTGTGAACTGTTCAGATTGTGAATAATCTCCCTTTTTTTAATGTTCAGGGGCAAAATCCCTTTGAATCTGAGGAATTTTCCAAAACTGGATCCCATCTCCTTGAATCTGCCTTCAATTTTGATTGTTCCGCCCGGCATGGTAAGTTGTCGTTGTTTTTTGTTGTTGTTTTTAATCCAACTGTTCCTGAGAAACCAGTAGGAAGACCTGAAATGTGACAAAGCACTGCCTGTAATTCGTGACCTCACACCAATATTTACATATTTCACTTTTAAAGATACGGGACAAATAACATCCGCTTACTTTTTTCTTAGTTTAATCAAGCCACTTTCTGTAGGTGTTTATTCCTAACCACAGCGTATCAGGTTTTTAATTGAAACTTTCTTTCTGTTGTGACATGCAGACATGCCATCCAGCCGGCCCATCGACATCCCAGATGCCAAAAAGAGAAACAAGAAGAAAAAGAGATGCCGGGCAACAGACAGCTTCTCAGGGCGATTTGAGGGTGAGTTTTCTATTTTTTAATGGCTAAGGTGTTCAAGTATACTTCTACAGTTTGAAAGGTCCACATGGGTTCAGTAGTTTATTAATAGAACTTGTTTTGATTTCAGATGTATATAAACTGCAAGATGAAGTGCTGGGGGAAGGGGCCTATGCTAGGGTCCAGACTTGCATCAGCCAAATCACCCACAAAGAATATGCTGTGAAGGTAAGATTCTTTATAGTTTACATGTGTTAAATTTGATTGAACTAACCGGAGTTGAGACAATACAGGCACATCTTTGGGTAGTGTAACCTAAAATAGCATACGCTTGTTGTAAATAAACCGATACTCCATGTGCAGGATCCGTGCAGGTTATTGTTAGAAAGGACTTTTCCTTTGAAGCGGTCTCTTGGAAATTGAATCAAGTGGGTAACGGGAATGATATTTCCCTCTTTGACATGCATATGTGACTGTAGTCGGTTTGTGCTGACTGACACAGTTGCATGTGATTGGTGAGGGTATGTTAGATTCCTGCAAGCTGTGGTGAAGCTAAGGTCACGGTCAGGCCATACTTATGAAATTCGCACTTGTGTTTAAAAATGGTAATATTACAGAATTCATTATGTAACATTATTTTTTTTTACATTTGTGTATTTACGTTGCAAACTGAACTGTCTGTGTAGTTTATTTGAGCAGGGTTTTTTTTGTTTTTTTACAGAGTAATGTTCTTACTTAAAAAAAACACGGATGTTTGAACAACCTTAGTTATGTTATTGTAGTTTGTACAAGTTACAGAGCAGGCTTAGCGGAAAGACTTCGTTATTTTTGTTAGACCAGATAGAAGGCCAGCCAATCAGAGATGTGGAGCGGTCACATGCTCTTACCATTCATTGCTCTCATTGGCTGGTAGATTGAACCGAGGCAGGAACATTATGTACTGGCAAGTCTGCCGAAACATAAACCTCAAGAGAAAGGGGGGACTTGGGTGGAGTTAAATCCTTGAAGTGTTTACCTACTTTTTTTTTTTTTTTGTCTTCCTGCACATTGCGGAATCTAGAACAAAAGCATATTAGGAAATGTACATTGTGTGCCAGAAAATGGTCTTGTTTTCACTTTTTGATTTGAGGAAGGGAATTTTTTTTTTTTTTTTTTTTTTTTTTTTTTTTTTTTAAGCATTTGAATTTTTACATTATCTTTTTAAAAGAAAAAACCTTTGTGTTCAATATTTAACAATATTATACAATATTTTTCTTATTGCTGCGAAGATAGCGTTGATTTTATTTGTTGTTGTCATACTTAAAACCATCCTCCCAGATTTCATAGCATGTTTTCTTTCAATATAGCCAGCCACACAAAGATAATACGATTATTTAGGGATGTGTTTCAATCCCTGAGGAGGATGGATCATTACAAGCATTAGGTCAGTTTATGCTGAGATGGGTTTCAGACAACTCTCACCAGATGTCCTGCCAACCCCCTCTTTGCGTAGTTTGGGTTGGGGTGGGGGGTTGAGATCTGTGGCGTCCTAGTCTGAACAAAAGGAAAGGCTGAATGAAAACAACCCCAGTAGCCGTCTCAGCTGGGCCGGGGTAGTGTTTACAAGAGTGGTTTGATTTACAGACAGCGGTCAGACTCTATAGGGCCTCTTCCTAAGCTAACGTGGAGATTTATGGGTGCTTTCACTCCTACTGTATTGTGTATAATGTATTTGGCAACATATTGTGAAGGATTTCTGTGCAACAAATAACATGTTTAGACTTCAGCAACTAGGTGAAATTTGTCACCACATCCCTCAAGTTCCCTCAAGCATTTATTATACCCTGTCATTTTTTTTTGGTGTGGTTTTTGAGAAGACTGATTGCTGACTCAGCCGTGTGGCAGCAGCGCTGGGGTTTTTGGGAATGCGCTGGCCCGCAGGCCTCATTCTTAACCCTGATACGCATTATGTGCTCGCCTGCACGCTCTCAATAGCGCTGCTAATCCAGGGAGCTGGAAGAGCCGCACACTATCAGGAAAACACAGAGGCCTCGAATGGGGGAGGATGTGATTCAATGTCAACAGTAACTTTTGCTTGTACTTTTAGTCGTTGGACTCAGGGGGGTTGAATGAACAGAGTCATTGTCACTTAAAAAAAAAAGATATATTTAGACCTGTGGGCTTCTGTCTTAAAGGGATAGTTCACCCAAGACGGAAAAACATGTATGACATTCTTTCTTCTGTGGAACACAATATTTTGAAGAATGCTTAAAGGAGAACTCCGGTCAATTTTAACATTGAGCTCATTTTTTTGTACATTTGGAGTGCTGTCAATACAGAGAACAACGACAAAAATCTGTGTTGCCTACACAGAGTTATTCTATTTTTAAAATTTGCACCCTGTTGACTTCAATGGGGCAAGTTTTAAACCTGCTTTTAGCCTCTTAACATCCTTGATGTGTCATTACATGTGCACAGAAAATGTGAGTGATTCCTTCAGAGTGAACACCGTGATTCTGACTGCAGTAGATGTGAAAGATATGTATAAAAATTATGTTATTTAAGCCATCGCAAATACCTGTTTACATCCTGTTTTCGGTTGAAGCCCATAGTAGTCGATTGCCGAGTTCACGCGCGTGATCATAGGTAACTAAACCTATGCGCGTGAACTCGGCAATCGATTACTATGGGCTTCAACCGAAAACAGGATGTAAACACAGGTATTTGCGATGGCTTAAATAACATAATTTTTATACATATCTTTCACATCTACTGCAGTCAGAATCACGGTGTTCACTCTGAAGGAATCACTCACATTTTCTGTGCACATGTAATGACACATCAAGGATGTTAAGAGGCTAAAAGCAGGTTTAAAACTTGCCCCATTGAAGTCAACAGGGTGCAAATTTTAAAAATAGAATAACTCTGTGTAGGCAACACCGATTTTTGTCGTTGTTCTCTGTATTGACAGCACTCCAAATGTACAAAAAAATTAGCTCAATGTTAAAATTGACCAGAGTTCTCCTTTAAGCTGTTTTTGTCCATTTTTAATTTAATCAACTTTTATTATATGCAACACACGTAACAGTAACATTCATGCATATAATACAAAAAAACAACAACACTTAACGTGTATACGTTTGCAAACGTACATACAATTGCCAAAGCCTTGGAGGAGAAAGAAAGAATTGATATATCACAAATAAATAAACACAAAAGCGGAGTGTCATACAGGTTTGGAATAACATGAAGGTGAAAAAAATGACAAGAATTTATATTTTTGGGTGAACTATTGCTTTGAAGTGGTTTAAACTGCTATGTTTATCACTTTAGGATAGTAATTTGTAACCAATTGGTCACTGAGATTTTAAAGGGCGGTTGTCACCTCAGGATGTTGCTTCTCATTTTGTCTTTGATCCTAACCTGGTATCTTTTTCACATCATAGATCATTGAGAAGAGGCCAGGACACAGCCGGAGTCGTGTTTTCAGAGAGGTGGAAATGCTGTACCAGTGTCAGGGCCACAGGTAACCCATTCATTTCTTTAATATCTTTATCTGTAAATATAGTCAATAAAAAGTATTATATGCGATACATTTTAATGGTCGACAATGTTATTTTAACTTAAAATGTTGTCTTTTGTCCACCCAACAGAAATATTCTGGAGCTAGTGGAGTTTTTTGAAGAGGAGGACAAGTTTTACCTTGTGTTTGAGAAGCTCAGAGGAGGTATGTGTGTTTTCTGTGGTGTTGTTACTTTTGAGAAACATTACCCAGCCTCCCCTGGGCCCAAAGACCAGCCCTGAGTAATTTAATTTAAATGTAAAGACCGCATGCACTGGTGTTATGCGTAACAATGTGGGGTTTTTTAGGCTCCGTCTTGGCCCACATTCACAAGAGGAGATACTTTAGCGAGCAGGAAGCCAGCATTGTGGTGCAGGACATTGCGAGTGCGCTGGACTTCCTTCACAATAAAGGTACGAGAAATCCTATTGGGATGGGTTCTTTAGGCCTGAAAAGTGGAGATAAGAAGATGGTGTTACACATGGGGGGTGGGAAAGGGAAGGTTATGGGGGGTTTTGGAAATCGTATCTAGTTGTAACTCGATCATATTTCATCGGCTAGCTTGAGGGATGCACACTGGATTTCTAGGTTAAGTTGTGGGCTGAAAGGTTTTATTCCTGTCTGTACTGTTGGGTGAGGGGATGCTAAGGTAATTTTAGTAGCACTTAGCAACAAGCTGTGTTGGAAACATTTGCCCCCATCGACAATCCTCACTTAGCCTGAATACCACACATCTAACGCATGACTTGTTTGTGCTCTTGTAGGTATGGCCCATAGAGACCTGAAGCCTGAAAACATCTTGTGTGAACACGAGCACAGGGTGAGTCTTTTACGACAGCATGTTTGGCTAGTCAGAAATTCAAGGCGCACTTTTGCATTTGTGGTTTAAAAAGTTTGATCAGATGATTTGAGGTTACCAGGCAGACTGTAAACGCATAGTCATGCCTGTCAGTTGCGGGTAGTCATTTCGGAGCAGAAGTGATTCCCTGCTCACTTGTTTCTTGCAGATTTCGCCTGTGAAGATTTGCGATTTTGATCTGGGCAGTGGGATTAAACTCAACAGTGACAGTTCCCCCATCTCCACTCCAGAGCTCCTCACTCCAGTAAGTGTCTTTGTGACCCTGTGAACACCGATTCGCCCAAACAAAACAGCATTTGGTTGAGACACAAACAGGATAAGCCGTTAACAGCCTCCTCCCTAATGTTTCGAAGTCTACGGATAAGATGAACACATTGTCATTGTCGTTTCTTATCGGGAGGACCTGCTTTAATGCCATTGGTTGACTTAGGGTGGTGTCAGTGATGTAGCTCATTCTGATTGGCTAATTTAATCATTCTAAAAACAGTGCTGAGGTCAAGGAATGGTTTTATGAGCAGAATGGAACTTTTTAAAGAGGCCAGATCTGTTGTGAAATAGTGGAGCAGCAGTAATGAGTCCGTTCGTTGTTTATCTACATTCCTGTAGTTATCGAGTTCACCATCTTATGGATAAGATGGCTTACAAACTTACAATCTCAAATTATAACCGGTTATGGTTTCTTTCAAGATATTTGAAGCTCTTGCGTTTATCTCTGCAGTGTGTATGTGTAAACAAAGATCTGTCTTCAACTTCATAGATTTGAGTGATTGGGGCGAGACAGCTTAGAACAGGTGATATGGCTGGGGGTGGACAGTGAGAAATCCTCAGCATGGGGCTTTCAGGGTAACCCGAGTGGGGTCCATCAGCTTGTTGAAAAGACTATTTGTGGACTGAATAGTTAAAGGGTGAAAGGTTCTTGTGTATCTAGTACGTAAACAATATGGGGTTTGTCTTTATGCCCTGTGTTTGCTTATTAGCCATAGACTGTAAAAAAAAAAAGTTATTAGCCAATAGTCTTGTGTGATTCTGCCATAGGGGAGAGGGTTTGATTTAATACTTTGCATGTATTTAAAGAGAGAGTTCACTCAAAATAAAATTATTCTGTCATTTACTCACCCTAATGTCATTCTATAATGGAAGTCCAATATTGTTTTTAAAACGGTTAAAACATTCTTCAATATCTCATCTTTTGCGTTCCACTGAAGAAAGTATTACAGGTTCTGAACATGAATTTTCATTTTCGGGGGGTGAACTATCCATTTAAAAGTTCAAACTTTGTTGCACAGTGAGAATTAAATGAAATGAAAACATTTAGTCTGAAATGCAACTGAAGTAGTCAGGAAGGGATTTTTAAACTTTGAGCTAGTTTTTAGATTGTTCCAATTTTATCATTCCCTCCCCCAATGCTACTTCTGGACAGCTTAAGGAGAACACGAATTCAACCCAAACAAACATTTCTAGCCTTTTTGCTCCAATTTCCTGTAGGAAACCTTCTCCCTTCAGCACATTTTAGACTCCATTTCTCTTTTGTTTTTGTCTCTGTGAATATTTCCTCAAGCCTGTCTGGGCATTATTCTTTCAATCTGTGTTACCACCCCACACCTAGCAACTGCTCTGTGATTGGTTTGGTGAGAGGGAGGATGAAAGGGGGAGGAGCATCTAGTGCACTCTCTGGTCATGCACTCAACATGTTTTTCTTGGGCAGAATCCCAGGGATCTTATCAGTTTTTTTTTTTTCATCGCTAGCTAGATGTTAACTCTTTGTTTGTCACTAGATTGCTTTGCTTTTTATGAGATTTCTTTCCCTTTTTTCTTTGCTTTTCACTGTTACCGCAGGCTTTTTGTGTGTGCGTGTAGTTTGATCATAACAAATGCTTCTAAAAAGGCATGATTTCTGAGAAGTACATGTACCTTCCTGCCTGAACCACGTAGAAAAGTGCTTTCTCTTTTTGCTTTTGCACTGCATGTGCTTCTATACTGTTAACCTATAACCGCAGGGGAAATTCATATTTGCATACATGTAAGGTATCTCACACTCTCAACTAATGCATGCCTCACTGCCAACCACTAAAACACCTGAACCGACAACACGATTGCTCAAGCCAGTTTTTCCTTCCATGGAAATCCCCATACTAAAGTGTTATACTAACACTTGTTAGATGCTAGTAGCTACATTGCTCTAAAGTGTCTGATGCAATGCTATGCTAGTCTTACAGATGAAGTTTGTCTTGAAAGTGAAAATCTGCTGCGCAGTTATCATTTAAAACCCCCTCCCTCACTCTTATCTCAAAGACCCAGAGATAGGCACACGAGTGAGCCAGAGGAATATACTTCGATTTTACAGAACAACTGCTGCAGAACGTGAGCCCTCATTTATTAATTACAGGTTACTCCGTTTCTAGAAATCTGGTACAGTTGGATGACTGAATAGTTACATACTGTAGCAATGTTTTTGCTGTCAGCTGGTCTGCTCTAGGTTGGTCGTGCTTTGTGAAAGTCTTTTTGTTCAAGAGTGGGGGTGGTTGTGAAGTGTTCACTTGAATGTGAGGGTGTTGAGAGGCGGTGAGCAAAAACAGCCGTGTCGAGGGGGGTTGGGTGCAACAGTGGAAGCTTTTGTCTGCACTCGGATTCCTGCACTGCGAAATAGCATTACATAAGAGCAGGAAGGCGGAGCAACAACGGCAGCTGGGTTGAGGATAACAAAAGAGACTAGCACAGCAGACCGACCGCTTCCTTTAACCTCAGAGACGCAAACCAAAACATGACCATGTTGCACTTGAACATCTGTGAAAACATCCAGAGGAGTGTGGTTCATACCCGTCGTTGGATTTGCAATATTAGTTTGCTGTACGCCCATTTTTGAACTTCACCCTCATTTAATAATGTATTTATAAGTGTATTTTATAGTTAATTATATGGGCAAATTAATATGCGTTTTCATGTTGAGTTCAGATATTGGCCTTTGATAGATGGCTTAGAACTGTAGTGTACGAATTCTGGGAAGTTCTGGGATTCATGATCTCTTATAAAAAAACAAAACGTTGAAGCGAGTTATTTTGTAACTCTGACCTCAGTTGGCGTTGCATAATAAGAGGTGCTTAATGCAGCAGGCTGGCTCAACCCACTAAGGAAAACTAAATTGAACCCATTTCTGCAGATCCTTCTAGAAATCTTTGTTTGTCCTGCTGAACTACTGAACTGTGTCTCCAGAGAGGTTTTTTTCCTTTTACATCAAATTTGTGTGGGTCTGTGTGCTGTTGAGGTTGCAAACGAGTGTGTGTTGCTGTTATGTAATAAAACACAGTTTGTGGGTTTTCTGGGACACACAATCCTCTTTTTCGTGTCCCAACGCATGACCTAGTTTCATGCAGAGGCGGTCAGAGCCCAAACCAACAAAGCAGTCTGTGCATGCAGCTGAGCCTTCAAAACACTCCATGACTCACTACCCCGCCTCCATCTGTGACATAACAATTTTTTACTGCAGTTACTTCATTTTAAGGTGCCTGTATGCCATCGCATTTTCCATCTAGACTGCAGCAGAAATGCGTTTTGTGAGCAAGAACCGGGAGTGAATCCTTTATCATTCAACCAGTTAATCTGTCGCCAACCCCAACCTTTTCTTTGTTCTCAATGTGACTGCCAGTTCCATGATTTTGCCTCATCACTGGTGGCAGTTGATTACCCTCTTCTCACCCCTCCTTCCTCTTTTTCTCACTCTCACCTTAGTGTGGATCTGCTGAGTACATGGCGCCGGAAGTTGTGGAAGCCTTCAACGAGGAGGCCACAATCTACGATAAGCGCTGTGACCTGTGGAGCCTGGGTGTCATCCTCTACATCATGCTTAGCGGTTACCCTCCCTTTGTGGGACGCTGTGGAAGTGACTGTGGATGGGAGAATGGAGAACCTTGTCAAGCGTGCCAGGTACAAAACTTACCCTCGTCTAGTCATGCCAGCCACTGCACGCCTTTGTAAACCTACGTCAAAAGTATTACATTCATGTGCTGCTCATTGGAATAATAATAAAACTCATCTCTTGTTTCTTTTTTTTTTCTTTTTTCTCCCAGAACACCTTGTTTGAAAGCATTCAGGAGGGCAAGTACGAGTTTCCAGAGAAAGAGTGGGCTCATATTTCCTCCAGCGCCAAAGACCTCATTTCCAAACTGCTTGTGCGGGACGCCAAGAAACGTCTCAGCGCCGCTCAGGTTCTCCTGCACCCCTGGGTACAAGGGGTAAGGAACTGAATGTTTTGTTGTCTTCACTACAATTCTGTAAAAATGTATTTTTTTGTAACTTTAAGACCGTATCTTCATGATTTTTTTTTTTTTTTTTTTTTTTCCAGGGTGCCTTTGACTATTCCCCCTCCTCTATCCTGCCGCAAAGGTGAGTTGAGTTGGTACAAGCTTTTCTAATAGTATATGCAGCTTGTAGCATCATCATCATCAAGCTAACATTGTCCTTCCTTCCACGCTCACAGGAATAGCTGTGCTAAGAACCTGACTTTCTTTGCGGGCAAGGCTGTTGCTATGAACCGGCAACTGGCCGAGCAAGACGACCTGGACGAGCAGCAGCAGCAGGACCCTCTTCAGGTCATCACGGCCACTGGCACATCCATGCGCCTCTCCCCTCCCTCCAACTCCAAACTGGCTAAGCGCAGACAGCGGGGTAGCCTGCTGAAAGGAGCGCCCGTCTCTGCATCTGAGCTCAGGCAGCTCCTGGCACCGCTGGTCATTGTGGGAGACTGCGCTTAGTCGGTTGAGCTGGGCTCCCAGTGAACAATTTTCCAATTTCAAATGGACGAACAAACAAGTATCTGCTATCTTTTGTGCAAATCCTTCTCCGTTTCTTCTGCCCACTTGAATGGGACCCAGTCCTTTCCTAAACCGTGGTTCAGTTTGTGCCTGTTGTAAATCCATTTAATTCCCTCAAGCACTGGAGCAAGAGCTCCTACAGCACTTTGATCAACTTTCGGCAGCTTGGGAATCACCTTAAGAGCTCAAGGCGAATGAACTGGACTCTGTTTAGGATAGCGGTTGGGTTACATAAGCCATTTGGAAATTTGTCTAAAGGTAGAGCATAAAATACCAGCTCAAACACCAAAGGTCTAATACCCCCACCCCCTACCTTTTTATGTGCTGCTTCCACATTACAACTGGATCCACTGTGAATTTTCTCTGTGAGAGATACAACTGCATTTGTTTTTCAGGAACGTTCTGTATGTATGTATGTAGGTGTGTCTGTTTGTGTGAGTGTGTGTGTGTGTGTGTGTGTGCGCATATATCCCCATCCCCTTCAGCAGATACTGAAGATACTGGTATGTGCTTATGCAACTCTGATGAAGGCTATTTTGACTTGCATTACTTTAGCAGAGATCTTGGATAAGTGAAGCGAAACTCTGATAATAGTGCCTCACCTTACTTAATGCATCACTGTCCTTCCCAACAGCCTTTTAATTCCAAGAAGAAAATCCCCTTATCGATAGAAATAGCTAGCTTTTTTCCTCCATTACTCAAGCACTTCCAAAGTGTGTCCTTCCAGTACAGACTTTGCATCACTTAGCCAGACTAGCCCAGGAGTCTGCTTTTGAGACATGGGTTCCTCTAGTGAAGGAACCAGTAAACATGCTGCATTTTACTTTGAATGCAAGGTTTCTGCCTTGCAAGACTCAAATTGGAATTGCAGCATCAGATGCATTCAACCTGATGTCCAGGAAAACAAAAGTTTCCTGTAAAATTCACCAAAAATCTTGTCAGGTAACTGATAAGAGTGAATATAAACATTTCTGAGCACAACTGGGATTAAGCGCATGCTGGGAAGCAACCAGGTGGTTGCACAAGCACACGTTTGCCAATGTGACTAGATGAATGACGATGGTTGGTATCAGGGAGTCGAGGCTTTGAACTTGTTCCCCACTTTAAGGGGGATGATTATGGTACGGAAATTTCAAACTATCAGCTTGTGGATGCCACCAAAGCGAACTATATCAATATTAAGAGTGGAGGGAGAGATTATTTTCAAGTAACTGAAAATGTAAAAAAATAAAAAAAGGAAAAAACATTCCAGAAAAAAGGATTTTAAAAAAACTAAACAAAAAAAAAAAAGTCTTCCAAGAAAATGTAGCTGTATGAGTGAAATGGTCTAAGAAAGTTTACTTGTTGTTTTTGTTTTTTTTGTTGGTTGACTCCAATTTAGAGTGTGCCACACTGATGTTTCAAACTTGGTTGAGCTTTGTTTAACTTTTTATTGAAAGAATATTTTCTATCTTATTTTTATGCAGGTGCTGTTCAGGTGGAACGTTTTCCTTTTTTATATAGTTTTGTTACTTTATTAATGTTGATTTATATGCTGTAAAGAGCAAGAAGAGTGAATGTGAATGTGACGAGCTAGAGGGGAAAAAGGAAGGAAAAAAAACAAAAGCAGGAAAAAAGTGAGGGCGTCATATAGGCATACAGATCTGATATTTTACTGTTTTTGTTCTTGCTTTGGAAGTGACTTCAGGGTTGTTTAAACTCCCCTTTTCTCTAGTTTTCTCTAGATATTTCTAGTAAGATGCAACCATTTTTGCCAAAGTGCGCTCATTTCTAAAATCTAATGCACTGAGGTATCTGGGAGTGCTGATCTCGGATCAGTTTTAGCATTTTCCCATACCAATTCATAAGGCACCGCATACTTGGTTGAGCTGAGCACAGACCATCACTCCCTCTCCGAGGTGCATAAAACATTTGAACCCAGTCGTCTGGATTCAGATTAAGTCTTTATGAATTCGTGTCACCAATGGGAGGTCAAATCGCCCAAGCATAATGATCCTGTTGAATGTTTTCAGAGTGTCACTCACCTATCTTGTTGCTCTGAGATATGAGAAACCTAATGGCAGTCCTTGATTTTGAAGGGCCCATTATGCTGATTATGACACTGATTGTAACCTTTATTGATTTTGTCTTTCTTTTCTTTAAGAATCTTTTTACAGATCTTTGTGGGGTTTTTTATGTCTTACAGTAAGACTTGAATTGTATGTGCTACAGTTTCCTCATGTTTTGTTCAGGAAACTTATTTTGCTACAATGTAAAAATGGCAAACAAAAATGTTCATAAGCTGAGATTTAAAGCAATCTTTGGTCTGGAAAGTAACATTTCCGCTACTTCTGTTCAGTATTTTGTCTTTCTTCTTGGCTTTGGTATATTTCAGATATCCCAAGTGTTTGGGTTTGTATTTTCTGAAGTGTCTGTGGCGCTTGGCTGGTCCTCTGAAGCCCCCGTGCCTCTGACGAAATATTCACAACTCTTTTACCCATATGGTAGTTATGGGTTGCCTTGTAGTAACAGATCTGACTTTTATTCTCAAGAACATTTTTTTTTTTTTTTTTCTTCTTTCAGGGGGTGTGTAGAAAGTTCTCATTCAATGTTCCTGTTTTACACAGGCCAATATTTGCCATTATAAACAAGTGTAAAGTATTGTAATATGAAGTTTTTTCCCCCCTCTCTCTATTCTTTTCCCACCAATGCAAAGATTATTGAGATAAAAGTATTCAAATGCACAATTTTTTTTTACATTTTTTTTTTTATAATCTAATGTGACCCTTTAGTCTAAACTCTGAAGGCTATTGTTTTTAAGAGCACTGTTTGTCCATTTCCAAAATTAAACGCTGTCCAAAATAATAATTTGGGAAAAATCTGACATGGGGTCTCACTTGGGACAACATAGGTATTGATTTAAAGAAGCACTTTACTGTACCATGTGGCTGACTGCAGTTCACTCAAAGCTAAATTTATGACTGTTGTGGCAGAATTTTGTATTGTTTTGTACAAAACAAACCAACAAAAATGCAATAAAATGCTTTGAACAATGTTCGTTCTTGTTTTGAGTTGAGTTGAACTTTATCAGTCCCACCTCTGCTTGTGTTCACACAGAATCACGAGCCTCATATCACATGCTGATACTGCAAACATTGACACTTCTAATAAAGCTCAGTCTCTTAGAAAAGGTACTCTTGGAGCGACTGATCCTGTTGACATAATCGTGGCTTTCGGAGTCACCTGCGCCTGAGTCACATGGTGCATCACCTCACTAAGTAAACATGCTGATTTTCACTTCAACTTTCCAGGGCCGAATGCTTCTTTACAGAGTCTGATGCAAACACACTGTAAAAGTTAGCCAGCCCACGGTTGCCATGGAAATCTCAGAGCAGCTTGTCAGCCTACTGTTAAAGTGTGGGTTGAACATGAACATGCGCATGCAGAGGGAGTGAGTCAACAAACTGTCTGGATTACACCACTGCGTATCCACAAGTGGGAGCGTGAATGAATCAAGCACCATTTTAATTTTGTTTGTATATTTTAACATTATTGATATAGATAGTATAAATATATTATAAGTTCGAATACTAGAATGGGAAGCTGACAAATACTAGGTCTTTTTTTTTACAATATCAAGATTTTAGATTGAAATTCATAATGGGGAAATCAGATATTTTTAGGTGCTGCAAACATTCACCATTTATTTAAAGTTTTCAGCCATTTTAATCAATTTTTTAAATGTTTTATTTTTATTTGTTAATTTAAAAAAAACAATCATTCAAATGGCCTTGAATATTTTTAACAAATATTGCAGTCTTAAAATGAGACCATAAAACTGCATGTACACTAATTTGATTGAGATGGCATTCAGGTGTGTGCAATTATTATTACTAAAAATAAGTAAAATACAGACCCTTGTTTTACATCTTGACGATAGAGATTCATAATTCACACTGTTATAATGGTATGTCTCCCTCTAGTGTTAGAAAATAACTTTCTTTCAACAATGACCAATGCTATCTCATTGGATACTGGATACTGTTTAGTGGTAATTAACCTGTTAATGTACGTCACTTGCCAGTGATAAATTAGGATTTCAAATATATTCTAATTATACCTTGTTTCTAATAGGCTGAGAAGTCCTGCCAATTGAGAGTTGAGATGGCATTCAGGTGTGTGCACCTGATCAAAAGCATTATAACAGGGTTTAGCGTCTGAAATCAAATTTTGTGTGTGTTAGTATCTAAGTGAGGGGTGTATTTGGACCGTGTTGACACTGGACAGATTGCTTTTGTTATTCGACTCAATTGCGCATGTAGATTTGTATGTAAGGTGAGTATAGTTTCTCTCACAGAAACTGATTTGTGTAAAAAAAAAAGTTTTACTCATTTAGGATCATAATGTCTTAACATTAGATCTATTTCAAAGTGCAATGTGTTCACTTCTTTTGTTTAATTGTAATAACTACCCGTTGAGGGAGGAAATAAACTACTTTGAATCAGCCTAAGATGGTTTATTGTCCCTGGCTGGGCCCCCAGCTTTGTCTGGTTTTAGAGATTAGTGATTTTAGAGATTTTCTTTCTGGTCAAATTGGGTAGATAACTTTCCAAACAGCTGAATTCTAGCCTGGTATGTTTTTGTAATGGACCTGGTAATCGAACCTTAATACATATCAATCGAATAGTGAGGTATCCACTACTTGATTTCAAAATACAGTTGTTAAAAAAATCTTGTTTTCCAGCTTGTTGCAGACCAAAGACGCTCTAGTGAGGGGATGACTGAATTGCAGGCTATTTTTCATTGCTAAAATAAAGCTATTTGTGTGTTGTGTCCGTTATTATGAGCAATGTATGCACTCCTTCACACCTCACCAATAAAATGGTCTAACATTAAACCACACCTATAAACCTCTAGTAACACGTGTCACTCCACTTAAATCACAAGTTATTTGTTTAAAAGAAAAGATTAAGGCTCAATAATAAAGCCTAAAGCAGCTTTTTAACGTGTTTTAAGACTAACTCGTAGAAGAGGCAACAGTTGCTCGACTGAAAAAACTCGACGCAGACTGAGTACGCTAATTCCCACAGGCAGAAGATCCGGGCAACTATATTACGTAAGGAACGCGACGCTCGCTGGGGGCCTCGCGTGCCTCTGTCGCTCATAAAATATGGCGTCGTAGGAAGTCTGTTGTTGTCCGAAAGAAAGTGGCAACATACGGAAATGCAAATAACCACGCATGTATTGTCAAAAACATACCAGTTAAAAGGCAGATGAAGTGACAGTGGTTATGAAGCGCAATGTTGAGATCTACGGGGTTCTTTCGTGGGATTGACTGCCCGTTTTATTGTGAGAATAACAAAGGGAAAGCCGGTGCAGATGGGTGCAGCAGACCCTACTGTCACTTCAGACACAGCAAACAAAGACGAGCCTCCTCTGGGATATACGACATCAAAAAGACTAAAGCGCTTTCTGCGAGTCCAAACGGTGAATTAAAATGTCTTTGTGATCTCAGGTTTTCTTTTGTTCAGATAGTCTTTTGGTTCATGTACATTTAAATGCACAGACGATTTCTGCTGTGGAACAAAGAAACAAAAACAAACAACAGAATTTAAATGTGGATCTGTCAGTCAGTCCAATTGATGTATTATTAATAAGCACTTTTTATAGCTTGGTACAAATGCTTTTACTGCTGACAGTTACCTTTTATCCCTCAAATGTAGGTAGTAACTGGGAAATATTTGTTTTTGTTGTATGCAATAAATTATTTTCAGTATGTCAAGTTAGTTTGACATTAGTGCAATATTTGTATATATGTATATATATATATATATATATATATATATATATGTTTGTATATATATATATATGTTTGTATATATATATGTGTGTAAATAGTGTGTAATATATTGTTATGATTCTGCGGTTGATTTTTCAAATCTCGTGATTTTACAGATCAAGGATATGATCCATTCAGTCCGGAGGTTGTGAGACCGGGAAAGCATAATGGGGAGCCACCATCAAGCCTGTCGGCGGGTCAGGATGTGGACCTGGGGACCATGGAGTTGGAGCTGGTCAATCGGGCCATTGAGGCTGTTCGCAATGAGATGGAAAGGGAGAAGAAGAAGCTCTCTCGGATTGGAGATCAGGAATATGAACCCACCACGAGCTCTGTTAAGAGACCGAAGCCCCCTGCATCATCCCATCAGGGCTATGATCCTGGGAGCTATCAGATGGGCCAAGCGAGTGAATACACCCCGTCCCCTCGCTCCAGCAAATACACTTTGGACTCGGAGAACAGCAGTAACAACGCCAGCGCGATGGAGTATGTGCCCACTGCTGTCTCCAAAACAAAAGTTAAAAAGGTGTTACCCCCGCCACCATCCCGTGTCAAGTTTAAATACACTCTGGATAATTCCAAACCAACAACGGACATGGAGTACGACCCGCTGTCAAACTATTCAGCTAAGCCGACTGTTAAAGAACAGAGAACTTTGTGCTCAGAGGGAGAGGGGAGAAAGAGATTTTACCCTAAAAAACAAGGGGAAGATGAGGAATATGTTCCAACGGCAAAAAAACCAAGGTCGTCGCCACCTAAGGCAGATGTCCCGAAGTACACTGCAAGTTTGTCTGAATCCGACGAGGAAAGTTCGGGGACAGAGTATCGGCCTATGTCCATAAGCCGCCTGCAGCGCAAGGGGATCAACATCGGCTTGAAACAGGAACGAGAGTCGGGTTTGATGGGACAGCAAAGAAAGCAGGTGTCTAAAATAGATGATGGCTTCTCACAGAGCGAATCGGAAGACATCCAGGATGTGGACAGGACAAACAAAAAGATGCATAAAAAGATGTCTGTGAGTCAGTTGAAAAATGTTAAATCTGATAAGCCAAAAAAAGAGGAGAAAGACCCCAATAAGAAGAATCCAAAAGAAAGGCTGGAAAGTTCAAGTGTGAACAAGACGTCAAAAAATTCAAGTAAAAAAGAGAAGAACCAAAGTAAGACTCTGGATGGAAGCAGTAAGTCAAAGGAAAAGGTGCGGAAAGACGGAGCTGAATCAAAGAGTAATGACGAAAAGAACAAGAAGATGGTTAAGATAAAGAGTGAACACAGCCAAAGGGAAAAAGAGAGAGGAAGTGGCGACATCAAGAAACCCAAAACGGACAAACCTGTAAAAAACGATAAGGTGCCATCCAAATTCAAGGACCAAAAGAACGGAAAACTTGAGAGCAGCTCAAAGGAGAAGTGCAAAAAGAAAAGCAGCCATGGAAGTGGCAGTTCCAATAGCAGTAGCACTAAAGATAAAAGTAAAAAAAGCAGCTCGATCCTTGATCACAAAGAGGCAAGAGAGACCAAACAGAGGAATCTCAGCCACAAGGACTTGTTCGGTGCTGAGAGTGCCGAAGAGGATGATGAGGAAGACGGGAGGATAGTGAGGAAGTCTGCTTCTGCTTTTAAACGGGGAAGCCTCATGATTAATAAGAGGAAAACCTCTGAAGATACTTCATCATCGTCAGAGGATGATGATGATGATGATGGAGGTGGTGATGAAGCAGTGGACTACTCCTGTCTGCAGGATGAGATGTATGACTCGGACCCCATGGAGGAGTGTCTGCGGATATTTAATGAATCCAAAGAGGTCAAGATGGAAGACAAAGGGAGACAAGCTAAGCAGGTATTCTTTATTTCTCTAGTTCTGAGAATCATTTCAATCATTGTGATTATTCTAAAATGCTTTTATGGGGTTTTGAGGATGTGATTCAACATTTTGCTGGTGGTGGAAATTTCTGGGTTTTCTGTTGCAACTGACAGTTTCAGTTTCACTTTCATGTGTGTGTGTTTTTAGCCTTCAAGAGAACAGGAGGAGGATGATGAGGAGGAAGAAACGGAAAGCACTTTAACTACTCTCTTTCCTGGTCAGAAGAAGAGGGTGTCACATTTTAAAGCTCAAGGAAAGGTGAGTGTTGGAATTCAGATTTACATGTTCTCTCTTTTTGTGTTGTTTTTCATATTTGCATATTAGCTGTATTTGGTGTGCAACAGTTAGACTTTAAACAAGTTGTGACAGAATCTGTGACATTTTCTTAACTTAATAGAAGTAAATAGATATACTACACTACTATTCACAAATTCTGGCTCAGTAAGATTTTTTAAAAAAAGAAGAATAAATTAATACTTTTATTCAGCAAGGACTAATTAAACTGATCAAAAGAGACCATGAAGACATTTATAATGTTCCAAAAGATTTATTTTAAAATAAATTCTGTTCTTGTAAACCTTCTATTTATCAAAAAATCCTAAACTAATGTAATCATGGTCTCCACAAAAATGTTAAGCAGCACAGTTGTTTTCGACTGCGATAAGAAATGTTTCTTGAGCACCAAATCAGCATATTAGAATGATTTCTGAAGGATCCTGTGGATCACCATTTTGAATTGAGCTTAAAAGCAGTATTTATCTGGCACTAAAATATTATTGAGAAATTAAGTTGACAGCATTTAACAGCATTTAACAGATACACAAAATACTACAAATAAAACTTAAAAGACCATAACTTAAATGAACAGCATTAACATAAGCCAAAAATTAGCTATAGCGTTTTGTCATACCTTTACTTGTTGGAAAAGTAGGTCATTACTGTATTGAGTTTCCCTATTTTGAAAACAGTTGTTGTACTAAAAAAGTGTAGACGAGGTAGTGTCTCTACTTTTAGATAGTTACTCCACAACACTGCGTTTTAAGTGCCCAAATTAGATCAAGAAGTCAGGCGAAGAATAGGGTTCATAACGTATATTATTAAATGATAAATCCATAGTTGTGTTCCGATATTGAAGTTGTACAGTTGTTTAATAATTGTTTGTTTTAATAATTCTCTTCATTCAGTCAGAGGCATCGATGAACGCGGTGCCGATGCAGCAGCGGAGGAAGACGGCGCAGGAGATCTGTTACCAGCGCATGCAGAAGGCCCAGCAGCAGGCGGCACAGCTGGCTGCTGCAGTAAAGACTGCGTCTGCATCGACCCACCCAATACTGGGGCTCCCTGGAGAAAAACGACGGGTGGCACACCGGCCAAATGCCTCCCTGCCCTCCTCAAAGCCTGGTATGAATGGGTCCTACATTCAATCAGTTACAGCATGATTAAGTTGTAGGAGTTAAAACACATTTATCATTTCTTTTTGGGGATTAGCTGATGCCAGCAGTCAGGTGTTGTCACCCACTAGGGTGACGAAAGATCAGCTTTCAGTCAAAGCTCAAACGTCGGCGGGCATCCTGTCAAAGACTACATCCACTACCATGCAGAAGAGAGTTGCTCACACCCCCACCATGAAGGTAACGTCGCCCTATAACAGTCATGTAATGTTTTTTTTTGCATACCTCCAATAAACACTCTCTTTTCTGCTCATCACAGAGCTCTGCCATGAAGCGTCCTGTCATTCCTGCTGAATTTGGGGCCAAGGTGCCCACTAATGTCCGTCAGCGTTACCTCAATATCTTCATTGATGAGTGCCTGAAGTTCAATTCCTCTGAACAGGAAGCCTTTCAGATGGTATGACGTCCAACGTCCATTATTTAATTTCAGTTAATGTCAACTCCCTGATATATCGTTGATGTGTACATTGTGGATGTCTTATTTGCTCCCAGGCTCTGGAGGAAGAGAAGGTGGTGTATGACAGGAGCAGCAGTAAGAACATCTACCTGAATGTAGCTGTGAACACGCTGAAGAAGCTCCGCAGCAAGAGCACACCTATGTCCCCTGTCCTCAGTGCGTCTAACACACACACACACTCAGATCAGTACTCCTGTTATACTGTCATTATTGCTTATTGCTTTTGTTTTGAGGGGAAATCTGGGGTTAAGTGCCTTTCTCAAGAGAATAACAGTAGTTTGTCTGGTTTGTGGGTCTCTGTTATTAAACTGTTATTGTTCATGAAAGAGTCCAAAAGTTTGAAACCAGATTGAAAATCTCGGATGTAAATCTAATTTATACCTGGAAATAAGAAACGCTTTAGAATTTTTTTTGACTCAATTAAAACTAAGAAATGTTGTGATATAAAATTAATAAAAAATGTAACATTCTGCACTAATTAAATAAGCAAATTTGTGGAGTACATACAGCTTAAGTGCTTTTGTCAGATTGACATACCAAATACGAAGACATTATGAAATTAAGATAAAATACACTTTGCACTCAATTTTCATTTTATTTTTAATTAAATGCATTTTTTATAAAAAATTATATATATTTAAATATATGAATATAATATTCATCTTGTATTATTTATGAATTCTGTTTGTTCCACAGAGACCCCGGCTGTATCTGGGAACAGAAAGGCTCAATCCCATGAAGAAGTACTTGGCGGACGGCTTGCTGCTACAACCAGCTTTACAATCAACCGCTCCGGCAAACAGCAGGATATGGACCTCAAAGGTACCTCAGTCCACTTCAGTTCATATTTTTATTAGATTTAATTGTTATTTGAGGTTTACTTTTAGTCATTTTAGTACTTTAACTTATATTTCAGTTAGTTTTCGGAAGCAACATTTCTCGTTTAGGTTTTCAAAGTTTAGGTTTTTCTGATTTATTTCAATTAACAAAATATTTTTAACAGTTTTAGTTACCTATATTTTCATAGCGCTGTACAGTCTGAATGATATTAATGGGGTATTTCCAGAGACAGATCTATTTACAGGTGTTTTTCTATTTTCTATTTCTATTTTCATGCTGGTTTTCAGGTGCCATTCTCTACAAAATACTGAAAAAGTATGCAATGACTGAAGAACAGCTGCAGGAGCATGGCTACCCCAGACCTCACCCCGAGATGTCGGGTCACGCTGTCGTCCATAACCTTCCAGAAAAGAAAAACAATGACCGTAAGTTCCATTTTGATGGTTTTTGACCATTTCTTTGATGCTAATTTTTCACAATTCACCCTATAACACAGAGCCAAACCACTAGGTGGCACTACGCTCAAACTTTTATCACCCGGGCATAAGCTAATATAGTTTTGTTTTTCATGGACACAGTGCATCACTTAAAGTCCCCCTGTGGTGAAAATCAAGTTTTTAATGTTGTTTATATGCCAAACCATGTGCAAATTCAAATTTATAAGTCCAACACCATTGCTGAGTATTTTCTCCTTAAAACTGCAGTGAACCAAAGACATTCTCAAAAATGCGGTTTGAAATCATTCACAAACTACCTTGTAACTTATCACATCAACGTGTGATCGTCAACGAGTGAATCTCTGAGCTGGTGTAAGTGAGTGGAGGCAGGGATAATTTGCATATTCATAGAACCGCATATACTAAATGAGGCAAGTGTGTAGAGTTACATTCAAGCTATTTTAAGGCATGAATAAAAAAAAATTCAATGAAAAAACGCTTAAAATGTCATTTTGATGATCAACGATGAGTTTTAAGGGATACAATTATTGACTACAGGGGGACTTTAAACATTTAATATGACATGACCATAATAAAGTTCATAGTTTAGGTAGAATGAGGCGGGAACCAGCAAACGTTCAACATAAACTTTAATCACAAAATAAACAAACAACAGTGTGAAAGTAAAGCCGCAGCCCCTCAAGGACTACTGCGGCATAAACAAAGCCAAAACAACAACTTAAAATGTCCCAGGCCTGGTCCTCTGTTGTCTTCCACTGTCGTCACTCCTCCTTTTATCCTTCCGGAGCTCCTCCGTGGGACTCGACCAGTCATTCACTACACCGGCCTCGCTCTACCCTGCTTCTCGCCACAATGACACTTAATTACATTTGAAAATATCTTCCCCCATAATATTTGCAATTTTGATTTTGATGAATTCTCCTGTATGTCTTCCTCAGCTTTTTCCAAAATCTGTAGTCGATGTGGCGCGGAGTACAAGATAAATGCTAACGGCAGCTGTGTGCGTAAGGAGGAGTGCAGTCACCACTGGGGAAGATTACGCAGAAACAGAGGTGGGTATGTGTGTTGTGTATGTATGAGACGTGGGAGGAGATTCTGCAATGACCGTACGACTGCTTCATGTATTTCAGTGCATATTTAGTGCCATGTTTGTGTGTGTTATGTAGTTCCAGGAGGTTGGGAGACACTTTACAGCTGCTGCTCTGGTGCGGTTGGTTCTCCTGGATGTGAAGTGTGTAAAGTAGGTCTCATCTTGGGTCATCTTCTCCAGCAAACTTTTCTTAAATCTAAAATGAAATATTCTTCTAAATGCCCTTAAATACTTAAATAACCTATAAAATGTAATAGTCATATATTATAGATAATATCAAAGTAAATGTTACATATTAGTTATTAGTAATGATACAATAATGTTGAAAATCTCCAATAATATAACAAATTTATTATTATAGTGTTACTAGGCAATGGTTTTATTTTTTTAACAAAAAAAAAAAAGTTTTTATTTTATTTATTTATTTATTTATTATTGCCATGAATATAGCTTTTGATATCGACAAATAGCTAAATAAATAAATTTACTTCATCTTACAAATATGTAATTATATTTTTGCTGATGACAAACTGAGATAAAAGAGGTTATTCACACTACTTTAAGGCATCTAGAAGTCTTTTTCTAGTTGAATCCACTGGTTGAAGCAGGCAAAGCTTTTAAGAAGGTGTTTAGAGTAAGTATTATGTTCAGTAATGTGTATGAAGTCTCTGAAGGATTAGAATAACTGTTTTTGCTGTTCCCTTTTTCTTCAGCAACATGTACAAGATGGCCGTAAAGAGTCCTTGGATGGTTTTGTGAAGACCTTTAGCAAACCGTTGCCAGTAGATGAAAATGCTGGTGTCTACGCCTTGGACTGTGAGATGGTGAGAATAACAGTTATTGAATTACACCCACACTTATTTAAGTTGGAAATAAAAAGCCTCATGAAGGAAACAGGATGCGGTTGTGGGTGAGTTTATAGTTTTATAAAGCTGATAATAATATAAACAGCTTTAAACCTTTATTTAATCTGATTAAGTGCTGTAAGTGCTGTACTTGTTTTATAGTGCTATACAAAGCAAGGTTTGGAGCTGACTAGAGTGACTGTCATTAACTCTGACCTCAAAGTTGTCTATGACACGTTTGTCAAGCCAGGGAGCAAAGTGGTGGATTACAACACACGGTAGGAATTGTGTTAAGAGATTTGCCATTCATTTGCTTTTCAGTTTTCCAGTTTCAATTACACCTGTGTCTGTTATGTTCAGGTTTTCAGGTGTGACACAGGATGATCTGGAGAACACCACCATCACCCTGAGAGACGTGCAGGCGGTGCTGCTGAGCATGTTCAGTGCTAAGTCCATTCTAATTGGACACAGTCTTGAGAGTGACCTGTTTGCGCTCAAGGTTCACACAAACACTGTCTTTATAATGATCCAAAACCTAATGTGCTGCCTCCCTAGATAGCATTTTTAGGAATTTGAAGTGTGCCTGTGATTCAAAGGCTGCTCCAAACAGCAACTTTATAAGATACAAATTCTAAGTATGCAGTCGTATAACATTCAATATAAATATTCTATTCTATTCTATTCTATTATATAATATATTATAGATATTAAGAGTGATATTTATGTTGAATAGTCTGTTCTATTTCTCATCGCAATGCATTTTGGGATTGCTTTATTTTATATACACATATGTATATACACACACTACCATGAAAAAATAGATATTTGTTTTATGTTTTTGAAAGAAATACTCAATATAATATTTTTGTGGAAACCATGATACATTTTTTATTTCAGGATTCTTTGGTGAATAGAAACTTCAATGAACAACATTTATTTGAAATAGAAATCTTATTCCAATCTTGTATCTTGGTTTCAACAAATATATTAAGCAGCAAAAACTTTTTTTTACAATGATAATAATAAGAAATAAGACAAATCAGCATATTAGAATGATTTCTTAAGGACATGTGATGTGACACTAAAGACTGGATTTTTTAGCTTTGCTATCTCAAGAATAAATTACATTTTATAATATATTAAAATAGAAAACAGTAAATTGTAATAGTTTTACACAATATTACTATTTTTACTGTATTTTTATCAAATAAATGCAGCCTTGGTGAACATAAGAGACTTCTTTCAAAAACATTTAAAAATCTTAAAGCTGTATTCTTTAACTTTTTTTTGTGTTCAAAATGTATATAATAATCGAGTACACCATGAATCCATTTTCCAAACTGAGTTCTTGTCTTATCCTGAACCACTACGGTACACCTATAATAAGTGTTTATATTCAGACTATTTAGACTGGTTCGGGTCGTACCACTGCAGAGTAGCCCAGCACCTGCGTGACTCGTCATAGACATATACAGAGAGAAATAGCTCCGGCTACAATGTTCTTCCACAAGACGCATGCAGTTCTGTTTATTAACCGCTAGATTGCCAAAAGTTATGGACTGCAGCTTTAATTATTCCAAACTTTTGACCAGTTGTGCATGTATGTGTGTGGATGAAAGAAAGAAAGAATACAGTTATGTAGCATAGTAGGGTTTGGAACAGTGCCATTTTCATCTTTAATGAATATTTATTAACATAACTGTGCTATCTGTTCTCTGTTTACTAGCTTATTCACAGCATGGTCGTGGACACCGCCATTGTGTTTCCTCACCGCCTGGGTCTGCCCTACAAACGTGCCCTGCGAAACCTTATGGCCGACTACCTCAAACGCATCATACAGGACAGTGGTGAGGATGAGAATCTGCTCTAATCTGCATCATCAGTATCAGCTTTCTTAGGTCAAACACACCAAAAAATGAACAGGATATATATGGCCAATCTGGCCTGGATATGAGATTCATTTTATTTTATCTAGCTGTTGAAGGAATGTTTCATAATAATATTATAATTAATATTTTAATAATAATATCTGGGCTGTATATGTGTTTCCTGTCTCTTTACAGTGGAGGGGCATGACTCCAGTGAGGATGCCCGGGCCTGCATGGAACTCATGATCTGGAAGATCAAAGAAGATGCCAAGGTGAAGAGATGACCTCTGACCCTGCCAGTTCTCTCTCACCATGTTATGACTTGGAATGATTTTCGATGAACAGAGTGTCATAGAGGAAGAGTCACTGAAGCTCTTCATAATGGGCCGTGCGTCACATGGGTCGGATAAACTCTGTCAGAGTAAATGCTGCAGTTTGAATGATGGGGAAAGAAAGAGAAGGACTAACACAAAGGGGAGGAGACCTGTGGGAATAATGTGACAGATTGCAAAGCCCGGACCACCATGGCTCCTAGCAACCGGAGCTAGTGCCCTATGAAACAAGCAATCCTAATTCTCACCACGTTAAAAAAATACCTTGTTATGGCCGTAATTATCATGGACGTAAGTGGACATGGATTGGGCTGAGGGTAAATGACCTTTTGAGTTAAAGTATTCTCTATTTTTTTTTCCAGCAGTATTTTTTTTTGTTTTCAAGAACCCTAGCCCTCCCAAATCATCAGATTTGATGTTTTAATGTTCACTTTAGGTGAAGTGACTCCAGGTGTCGTTCCTGGAATGTCAATGTGTTGCACTATACGGATATAGTTGTATATTAAATCCACAATTATACTTGAAACCATGTTTTTCAGCACTGATGTGATGTCACTTCCTCTAGTAATAATGTATAGCAATCCACACACATAAAATCGCTGTCTATGTAGCTGCGAATATGTAAAACTAGATTCTGTCATCCAATGTCTTGTAAGCCAGACTCAGTATTATTACATGTACTCAAATTAGTACAATTTATTTACGCATTCAGATTTGTTAGTGATTTGTTCACTTAATTCATGAGCTGACAGGACAATTTGAAAAGAAAAAAAAACTGTTTACTTTGATTTACTTTTTAGTTTAATTTGTATTAGGTCATTTAAGCTATAAAACTTTGTAAATTGACACACTAAATGTTATGTCATTTGTGCAGGCCTGCCACCTTAAACACATCAACACATCAGACTGCTCCTAAAAATGCAACTTTCAATAATTGTCGAAACTAAAGATCAAGATGGCTGTACAGTGTTTTGTAATGTTATTAAATTAGTTGACATTAATGCCATGAGCTGTAAATAAGTTGTATCTAAGCTGTTTTTGTAGCTGTTTAGTTATTTATATTAAAAGCTTTAAATAAAACTATTACAAATTTTATTTAAAAAAAGTTATTCCCACCTAAGCATTCATATATTTCACATAATAAAAAGTCTATATACTACCACTAACATATACACTACCATTCAAAATGTAATGGTCAGCAAGATTTTGTTTTTAAATTAGTACTTTTATTTAGCAAGGATGCATTAAATTGACCAAAAGTTCAAAAGACATTTAGATCGTTACAAAAAGTTTTATTTTAAATAAATGCTGTTCTTTTGAACTTTCTGTTTATCAAAGAATACTGAAAAAAGTATCATAAAAAAGTTTCCACAAAAATTTTAAGGAGCACAACTGTTTTCAACACTGACGTTAATATTTAGAAATTTTTCTTGAGCACCAAATCATTATGTTAGAATGATTTCTGAAGGATCATGTGACACTGAAGACTGGAGAAATGATGCTGAAAACTTTGCCATCACAAGAATAAATCACAATTTAAAAATATAAACCTTTTTTAAATATAGTAATATTCCACAATACAACACTTATTTCCGTGCCCCAAGTGAATTTCCAAACACACACGGATGTCAAGCTTTTGATTGAGAATGTTCTGTGATCTTTTATCCTGACCTGTCAGTTCCACTTCACCATCTTCCTCCAGTTATTTTGTATGTCTATATATGAGACCTTTTCCAGCAGGTGCCTGGCTAAGAACTCTTTCTTCAGCAGCTGTTTTCTCGGACAACAAAATGACACAAAGAGCCTGTGGAGGCGTAGAGGGGAGGTCTATTGTATCCAGCTCACCACAGGCCCATGTGTTTACCCTGGGCCCCAGCCAGCTCATGTCACAGTCCCGGACCCCAGGTATTAAAAACAACGGCAGGATCAATATCTCGCACAATGTCGGGGTGGCCGGGAAGGGGGGCGGCTCTCACTGTGTTTATTGAGTGATTTGAAGATTTGAGCATGTGCAGTGAAACAGCTTAAAGTCTTGTTCATTATCAAGTTCGATCAGTCACTCTTCTGATCACCTTTGACTGCTGGGGGTCACCCAAGAGAGGAGGGATGCTCATGGGCAAATTGTAGTGTTTTTACAATTTGGTTTGATATTTAGTCATCTGATGCAATGACATTCATCATTTTTTATATAAAGAGATCATTTTATATATTAAAGGATTTTGTGAGCTACACTAAGCAAGAGAAGTAAACCTGTTACCACCTCCAACCTGAAAGAATAGTATATGCTAATGGAATATCATAGGTCATCAGCCCATTGTACAATCTTGTCACCTAATTAGCCGATTGATCCTCTGGTTATGTCCAATATTGATCCATAAGACTTAAGATAAGCCAGACTCATGCCATGGTCTGGCTTAAAAGGTTTTGGTTAAATTTGGGTCCACAGAGACTCAAAAAAAGCCTTCACTTGAGTGTCTGATGCTTGTCTTTGGTTAACGCTGTCTTGTTAGTGCAAATTAATGTCAGTGTGTAACGGACACTGCTCTTTGTATATGAGATGAATCTGATCAATTACTTTAGTAACTTTTAATACTTTATTTTTGAGAACATGCAGTTTTTTTGTTTTGTTCGTTGGGTCCATGTTAGTAAAGCATGATTTATATTTTTAGGTTTTGTCATTATTTATGGGTTGCTTGGTGAAGGGCTCACACTCAAATTTTGCAAATATTATTGTAGGGTTTGTTGTATTTGGCTGCATATGCAGTTTAGTCTGAGAGATCACTGAACCATTCAGTATCAACTCATTATACTGTTGTTTTTATTTTTGAATGTGCATCCAACATGGTTGGTTGTCTTGAATGAAATATTTTACAAGTAAAATAGTTTATTAATGTATTTTATTCTATATTATTTCAATGTGTTTCTATTTCTGTTTCTATTTTCTATTTCTTGGACATTGTTTGTATTATTAATAATATTTCTCTATGACTACGTTTTAAAGACATCCTTTTTAGAGATACTAAACTTTTGTGAGTTTGGCTGTAAAGACTTAGTTTTACTTAGCATATTAGTTTTATTGTTTATTTCATCTTCCAATTATTACTTGCAAAAACAGTTTCTATATAAGTGATTATTTTGCAAGTAAAATTTTTAAATAAAATCAATAGATAGATTTTTTTTCTCCTGTTTTCCTACTAGCTGGGTCTTCATCATGCAAATATAATATATTATTATTAATATATCATTATTTTTTAAATTTTAGTCGTCATTTAAAATTGCTTGTTAATGCTGCTTTTTATGGCATGTTCATGAGTTAACTGGAAGATAAACAGTTGATAAGTGAGGCTCAGTCCACTATCAGTGTAAACATCTGGTGCACGTTTTTACTCCTGCTGTGCGTTTGTTTTGTTTGGTTTTATGTTCGATAGCTTTTGTGTTTGCATGTTCAGAGGCTCTTTTGAGAATATCTCTGGGTGCCTCTTATGGAGCTTAAACTGTGCCGCTGACCTCACGCTTCTGGACCCTCACTGCGCAGGGTCAGAGGCCAAGCTATAGCCACATCGATTTCCCCCTCTGAAGAAGTCTTTAGTCCCACAGCACTTCTTCTGAGGCCCCCCTCACACACTCCTGTCCACACAGAGCTGCCCAGAGAGCCAATTGTGCTGTGCTGGGATCGATCCAGCGAGTGTCTGAGGGGCCTCTTGGTTAAGCGGCTCTCTCTCAGATAACTGACAACTACAAAGCTCTCCTCTTGACAGGCGCTTGTCAATACAAATTTCCACTATTGATAAGTAATTAAAGAAAGGGAGAGCATTCTGCTCCTCACTCCAACATCTGTTAAACAGGACCTGTAAACAAAACCTCTCAAAAGGCTAAATGAACCCCCTCTGTCCTTCTCTAGAGCCCCCCTGTAGTTTTAAACCAATCCAAATCATATTAAAACGCTTCCACTTAGCTGCAGCTTTAGGACGTCCATTGAAATAAAAGGTCCAATTCTGCTCATAAAGGCCACTCTGCAGCACAAAAGAGCAAAAGTTTCTTTAAACTCAAAACTGAGTGCTACTAGCACTCCAAACCATCAATAAAAGTATTGTTCACATTTAATTTCTTATATAAAGTTTAAACCTTGTTACAATCTTAAAGGATTTTCACATTTAGGGCCAGATTTACTAAACAGGGCAAATTAGCTCGAGAGCGCAATCCCATAAAAGCTCCATAGTGATGATGCGCAAAATAAAGAACACTGACGCAGCCGGATCATTTCCATAATGACCAACGCAATCTACCAAGACCTGCGAAAATTAGCATCTGGTTTAAGACGTGCTTTTCTGGGGGCGGTAAATAATGGTGCAAATACCAGTAAATTGACTAGCGCAAACCTTGCATTTAAATTCCCTCCTCCCATAAATTTTGCGTCTGAAAGGTTAGAAAATCTGGCCCTTAAAGCTACACTGTGTAGGATTTTCTCCCATCTAGCGGTGAAATTGTTTATGACTACCAACTGAATATTACTTTCTAGCCCCTCCCATTCCGAGGGTGTTTTAACTCCTACGGTGGCCGTATTATTTCAAATCTGCCGGCAGTCGCGAGTAATCTCCCCCTCGCATTCGTCACGGTGCCACTGAGTGTCAAAACGCGAAAGGTGAAGCTTGAATTTCCAGGTATGTCCCTCTTTGGCTAATGTATTTTCAAGATGGAGGCGCAACATGGCTGCCGCCATTCGAGCGACTTGCTCGTATGTATTCTAAATGGCAGATTCTACGCTTATGAGAATACTTGATTAGTTGGTATAAGTCATTACACATTAATGAGCACATATCATTTTAAAAGAACAAAGTGTTTTTTGCAAATAATCAACTTAAAAAATGACAGTGTAGCTTTTAAATTGGGTTAACAGATTCCTGGGATATTTTTTCCATGTTTCACAAATTCACTAGGGTGACCACCTGCTAATAAGCCCAAGGGGGGACAAGGGGTATGTTTCTGAGGGACAATGTGGGACACTGCCTGGCGCGGCGGTGCCCCCACCCCACGGGCAGACTCACTGATGGTTTACCCATTTCTAGCACATACCACCTTACATGGTAATAATGCCCTATTCCCCTAAACATGAGTAATTGCTGATGTATGCTCATGAATAGGCCAACCAATGTGTATTTTTTTTCTAAATAAAGATTCATAATATTTTGAACATTCAATGAATTGACAGATGTACTTCCACTTAAGATTTACTATTTAATTTTATTTATTTTTCATTACAATTTATTCACTTTAAATAAATTGTAATATAAAATTATAGGATTAACAGGAATTGTAGTTGCTCAACACCACAGGAACAGTAAAAAAAAAAAAAGTATTTAAAAAAAATACGATTGACCTCGTATTCCCCTCCCTCCATGTCCGATTGAGAAGGACGTTTTGCAAAGGTCACAAAAAGCCCTCTCGGTATCCCCCTCAACACCTTTCAGCCACAAATATTCATTTTCCCAGTCTTTGTACCCACACCTTCTCTTTTTAATTGATGATGACGGTGCCTCTCAGTCTCTTTCTCGAATTTTTCGAATTGGAAAGCGCGCATCTAAAAGTTCCTTCCTTCCCAGTGTGTCTGGTATGCGCGTGCGTGCGCTGTCATGACAACAACGAAAACGTTGACAACAACCTAGTCAGCAGTTCAACTGAGGGGTGGGTGTGGCAACAATAGCGTGCTGAAATGTCAAGTAATGTTCGTTTGTCTGCTTGGGGCTCGAGGATATAGAGCGACCAACTTTTTTTTGAGCAAGCATAGATTATGCGTGACACGGTCTCAATTTGCGGGACGCATGAATTGGGCTTCAAACGCTGTGCGCGCACGCGCTACGCGGGACGGGTGGTCACCCTAAAATTCACAGTGGTTAGGAATTATGGTTCTTGTGATCACAATGTGCATGTGTAAACCAGGTTTGCAGTCTTGTTTTCATGTTTTCATGGTCAGTCTCATTGATTGGACGAACACAGCAAGTGATCTACTTAAATATCCACTTGTTTGCATCAGATATATATATTCCTGTCCAGTTTGTCTTGAGTAGGCCCAGGCTTTTGGAACGTAACAGTAAGAATAAAACAATCGCTTTAATTAAATGAAAGCATTTTTCGCCACTGTTTGACATGACAAAGAAACAAACAACATGATATTTTCTATGCAAAGCTCATGAATAATGAGGCTAATGCTGTTCAGTTTTGCTGATCAACTGCCTTACATCCTCAGGGCCTGTTCACACAAAATGCATTTTTGCATTCCACTACACTATTTCCATTGTTTTTCTAATATGGAAAAATACGCTAGACGGACGTGTTTGACCGTTGTAGTTGTGTTCACGTCTTTGTGCACAAAACACAGCGCTCAAGTTAAAAAAAAAGTAAAATAAAAATAAAATAATCCGTTCCATTGCTTACATCTCACATTTAAAAAACGCAAGACGCTGGGTAGTTAAAGAGTTAGTTCACCCAAAAATTTAAATTCTGTAATTAATTAATCGTTCTCAACCCATAAGACCTTCGTTCATCTTCGGAACACAAATGAAAATATTTTTGATGAAATCATCAACGTCATTGCAACTTTCAAGGCCCAGAAATGTGGTAAAAACATCGTTAAAATAGTCCACGTGACTACATTAGTTCAACCTTAATGTTATGAAGCGACGAGAATACTTTTTGTAAAAAAAAAGGTTTTGAAACCTAAAAAAACGACTTTATTCAACAATCTCTTCTCTTCCATGTCATTCTCATAGTGAGCCAACGTTCTGACGTAGAACCCAGAAGCGTTGTGCTGTTACACTAGGCTATGTCACTATGTCAACAGCGTATGAGAATGACATGGAAGAGAGATTGTTGAATAAAGTCGTTTTTTTAGGTTTCAAAACCTTTTTTTTACAAAAAGTATTCTCGTCGCTTCATAACATTAAGGTTGAACTACTGTAGTCACGTGGACTATTTTAACGATGTTTTTACCACCTTTCCGGGCCTTGAAAGTTGCAATGACGTTGCTGTCAATGGAGGGACAGAAAGCTCTCAGGTTTCATCAAAAAGATCTTCTTTTGTGTTCCGAAAATGAACGAAGGTCTTACGGGTTTGGAACTACATGAGGGTGAGTAATTACTGACTATTTTTGGGTGAACTAACCCTTTAAAATGGAATAAACGCAAAGTCTAGAAATGTGCTTTTTAAAAGTTGAACTTGTTACTGCTTTTTAGCGCCGACCCACCGAATGATGTGACCGTAGTAAGCACTATATTGCGATAATCCGACCTGCTCCTAATCCCAATCCTAATCCTAACCGAACCATCACTACACCGCCTATAGGGTCACAGAATTCGATGGGTCTCACAATTCGGCACTACACCGGTTCACAAAGAACGTATTTTTGCTGTTACAATCACACGACTCAGGCCAGTGGAATGATAAAATGCAAGGTCTAGACGAGAGAAGGTTTTTAAAAGTTGAATTTATTTGAACTCGAGCGCCGCGTTTTTAGAAAGCTGCATCATGCGCGAGACACTTGGGCAGTGGAATAAAAAAAACGTATTCTGTGTGAATGGCCCCTTTGAACGGTGTGCCTCATATGGGTTCTCCTCAACACTATACCAGTTCTATTTATTTAATCATCCATCTTTTTGCTTGTCATTTTTGTGTTTAACTGATTAAAACTTAGCAAAATTAAGCAAAAAATATAGTTTATGAGTTTGAAACTCTGTAAAGAGTTTACCCTAGTCTGTCCTGTGTTTTTAATGCTGCTAATCTGTGTCTTTGTAAGTGGATCCACAACCACACATCCTCTAAACCCCTTAAACTCTACAGACAGGGTCTAAACCTCCAAAGCTTGACTATTGATGGGCACTAAGACAAATTAATGGGTTTGCATCCAATTACACCTATGTAAATAAACATCTGAATGAGAAAATTCCAGATGCATCCACCACTTTGTTGTCTCTTTAAAGCTGTCGAGTGGGTCGGGGTAAAGCCGAAACGCAATTTTAGCAGGAGATGAAAACTCAGCTCTCATTACGGACTGAGCCGGAGTTATGAGGTGGGGATGGTGTGTGTTTGGGGTTTGGAAGGGGCATTGCACCGGGGCGGTGGTTTACGGGGAGGGGGTCACACACAACCAGCGTCTTTGTGTGGCTCTAATCCTCCCAGCCAACACAGCTTTGGCCAGGTTTCATCATGAAAGTGCCATGAAATAACTACTTTTTTTTCTTAGCAGCAAATCTCCACTAATCCCGCAGGCTGAAGAGACAAAGGCTTCTGGGCTCTGAGCTCCAAGCTTTTAATGGGGTTCAGAGGCTGCTCAGCTAAGGTTCTTCTAAATGACTTATTTTGAGAGGACACTAATACAGCTTGACAGGCAAGAACATCGCAAAAGGGAGAAAAAAGCAGAGCCTTAAACACGGAGAGAAAAACTTCAGCACAATTCCAAGATAGTTTGAAAGGTCAGTCAGGTGTGAAAATATCAGAAAGTGTTGGTCGAGATGAGCTGTTGCCATTTGACGGCTCAAAAAAGATATCAGAAAGACTTACAATGATATAAAGCATTAAATCTCCAAGCAGTAAAACTTTACAACTGGCTTTTGCCCACCAACAAATATTTATTTTTAAGCACTTTTTTTCTCCCGTCTATAAACTAATTTCACAGTTTTTAGACTAATGCTCAAATCATGAGGTGTAAGAAAAGGTGATGAGTTGATATAAAGGATAGAAACTGTATCAGAACTTTCCTGTATTAAAATGTACAGTCCTAAAACATACGTATAAAAATCTCCACATTTAATTTTAATAAAAGTGAATTCATCAAGTGTTGTTTGACATGTTTAGTTATATGAAGGCTAGTTTTATAGACTGATTTCTATGATTGGCTTTTGTATATATTAACAGGAGACCGATTTGACTTAGTAAGAAAGACACAATATATATTGTTCAATGTAAAAACTATGTTTATGAAGGCCAAAATTAGCAAATATGGACAGTATGTGAGCCGTTTACAATGTTAAAAATAAAAAGTGATATAAAGTCATGGAATATAGCTTTAATGTTTTTTGTGACTGGTATGTTTATGCATAAAGTAATAATTAAAAAAATCTAACAATATGGATCATATTCAATATCTCTGTTACACGTGGAGAAGATAAGTAGCCTATCCTTAACTGAACACAGCTGCTCGCACTTACATGTTCTGTTAAACAAAAAAGAGAAAAAAAACACATGCTTAGTAGGAAACCATTACAATTTAAAGTTCAAATTTATAGACATTTTAAGAAAGAATTAATTTACCTTTTGAGTGTGTTGACAGTCTGTGTAATTTAATGGCTGAGCTCTATAGAAAATCAGTAATGAATGAGGAGGCTTTGACAAATACAGATTTGAAAAACAAAAAGGCGGGAACAAAGAACCCTAAACTCTAACACAAAAACCATTTCAGCATAAGGGTACTTCAGGATGATAAGATTCTAAATATAACTTTTACTACGTTCAAAGAACCTTTAAAGTATCATCTCAAAAGTTTAAAGTCGGTAAGATTTTTAAATGTTGAAAGTCTCTTGCTCAAAAAGGCTGCATATATAATCAAAAATGCACTAAAAAAACCAGTAATATTGTGAAATAGTACTAATGTTTTCTGCTTTAAAATATTTTAAAATGTAATTTATTCCTGTGATGGTCAGACTTCAGTGTCACATGATTCTTTAGAAATAATTTGAATGTGCTGATTTGGTGCTCTTATTATTATCAATATTGAAAACAGTCTTTTTGTAGAAACCGTGATCAATTTTTTCAATGAGAGAGTTCAAAAGAACAGCATTTATTTGGAATAGAAATATTTTGCAACATTAGGAATGTCTTTACTGGCACTTTGATCAATTTAACTAATCCTTGGTTAATAACCTATTTTTTAAAACCTTAAATGCCTTTTTTTTTATATAGTACTAGTTACTAAATGTATTAAACAGCCAAAAGAAGAATTCAACGAATAATCAAAGTGTTCAGCAAATATAGCTGCACTAGCATTTCATTAATATTCCCATAGACTTTTGTAAAAATATAGAGAGATCTTATTGTGTAAATCTGCCTTTCTAATAAAGACCAGAATTCCATGACTGTCTGGATACAAACAAACAATCCTTTCCAGCAGGAAAGTGGATATAAAATTGAGCCGTGTGTGTGTGTGTGTGTGTGTGTGTGTGTGTGTGTGTGTGTGTGTGTGTGTGTGTGTGTGTGTGTGTGTGTGTGTGTGTGTGTGTGTGTGTGTGTGTGTGTGTGTGTGTGTGTGTGTGTGTGTGTGTGTGTGTGTGTGTGTGTGTGTGTGTGTGTGTGTGTGTGTGTGTGTGCCAGTCTCATGCCAGTTTAGCACAGCTCCTGCTTTGCTGCTGTACTGGTTCCTGTGTTGCCCTCTTGGAGACACACACACACCGAGGAGTGTGCAACTGCCCTGATACTCGTGGGAAACATAATCTAGCTCTCCACATGCCTCGCCTTCCTGGCCCTGAGCTGCACAGTGTCGGGATTTAGCGGAATTTACATCTCTGAACCTCCTGAGCCGCTCCCAGCCGCTCGGCTGCAGTTTTACTGAGGATGATCTGATCTGAGGTGACTGAGGTTTCAGCTGGAGCTAAACTGCTGCTTGAGCTCAATGAGAGAGGTGTTGAGAGATGGATGATGGGATAATGACAAGGAGTGAGATTCAGATTGGTTGATATGTTTGCTTCATAACCATCTTGATTTATTCCATAATTACTACCAGTTTTGACACCACAGACTGCAGACTTTGTTTATCCCATGTGTCTTTCATTTTATTGAGTATTTTATTCATTTTCAGATGCTAATAGCTTTAATCCTCCCTTTTTTTGAGAGGATTTGATTAGAAGGAAAGATTTCTGGAACATTTAGCCCTAAGAAATTACCCTAATAGGCCACTTCCAGAGTGCATTCTCAAGTTGACATTTTCTGGGCAAAATATGGGTCCAGTTAGCAAAACAAACCAGTCAAGCAAACACCCCCCTTGGAGTTAATACTAACAAAAGCTGGGGAACGGCAGAGAAAGAAGGAAGAGAACAACGGACAATCAAAGGCTGTTATTTTAATCTGCCCAACCCCAGAGATTAGCCGACCACATTGTTTTAATTGTTTTAAAGGGGGGAGCGCAATGCCCGCTCATTGAAGGGGGATGCTTTGCCTAAATCTCCCCAAGTTCAATAGTTTCAAAAACTTGAGCCCCCAAAACCCCCCTTTCTCTCCCTCATCCCACTTAATCCAGGCTAATACCTTTCTTTCTATTGGCTAATGGTTGAAGGAAGCTGAAGTTAATGCCTCTTAAATAGTGGAAACTGAGCTGGAGAGAACCTAAACCGTAGTCAACGTGGAGCATTACAGGTCTGCCTTACCAAAAGAAACTTCATTGTAAAATTGTGAGGGATTTTACCAGCTCCTGTGAAATGTTTCCTTGGGATTTTAAAACCGTATGAGTAAAACAAACAGCAGTTACGCGTACTTTTACAGAGTAAAACAACTGATCATTTCACAGTTCACTGGAAGTTGTAGGTAAGTGTTCATTGTTTTTGTATATATAGAAAATGGTTTTCTTAAACATTTTATTTTCTATTATGTTCTTTTCTACCTGTTCTATATCACATTTTAGGTGATATTTTAAATTTTAAGCGATACTCATATTTATCCTCTCAGCCAGCAGAATGAATTCTGTGTATTTCTGTGGACCAAGAAACGGCCAGGGGCCTTTTCCATTGCAACGCGTCAGCTCGTTGTTCCACGAGGCTCACCAGCAGATGGCGCAGCCGCACCAGCTTCATTCAGCGGCCAGCCCGGCGTCTATGCAGACTTTCACGGTGGCGGAGCGCCTGGCAGGTGAGATGCCGCTTGGACTTTAGAGACCCGGTACCGGAATATAAATGAAGTGCAGAGCAAATGCAGCATTTGTAAATTCGTAGAGCTTTTAATTACACACCTTTTACAGTAGTGTTCATATTAGGCCTATAGGTTAGGCTACTGTATTTACATATACTATAAATAGAATTAAGTTTTAAGTTAATATTAAAATATCTAATATGTTTTATATGCTTTATTGCTTTTTTCCCTTCTTTTAAAAAATAATATTGTTCATAATTGTATTCAATAATATCCAGTGAGGACGTCTGAAAATGCTTTTAATGTGCATGTTTGCAATTCAATATTACAGATGTTTTTGAAATGTAATTTTATATCGACATTTATTTATTTGCTTAAACAATAGTGTATAAAAGTTGACCTAAAAATAGTGAACAAAGTTAAATAATAATGCTTTTTTTTTTTTGTAGAACTTTGTTTATTTCCATATTCTGAATCCATTCTTCTACTTTTTTTATGTGGACTCACAAATTTGAGCCCTACAGTATTGTCTGTTAGACAAGCAATGTTAAGTATCATGAAATTAATTGCAAACAACTAATAGCCTAAATATCTTCTTCATTTAGAACTCATTCTTGAGGCACGCTACGGGAACCAGCAAAAGCAGCGTCGCAGTCGCACGGCCTTCAATGTGTCCCAGTTACAAGCACTCGAAAAGGCCTTTCAGCAAACCCAATATCCAGATGTGGGCATGAGAGAGAGACTAGCAGTCTGCATCAACCTCCCAGAGGCCCGTATCCAGGTGAGACCCACAGGAACATCTGCAGTGTCCAACAAGCAGAACACGTCTAAATATTTGGTTCTTTATTGGCATTGATGGTTCCATGTGAAACCTTTAACATCCATGCATTGTAAAAAAAAAAAAAAAAAAAAAAAAAAAAAATTTGCTGCCTTAAATTTTTAAGCACAATAGACTTAAATGCTTAAGTAATTTCAACTTAAATTGCATTAACTTGCATTAAAAAATGAGTTGAATCTTGTATAACATAAAAAAAACTTGACTTAACATATTTTTATGAGTTAATCATATGATATTTTTACAGTATGGAAGCTTAATTGCACAAAAGGTTCAAAATGTTCTTCAGATTTTTAAGATTTTTTAAGAAGAAAGGAAGCAGAATGGCATTTTTCAATAGCATTACTGCGAAACACCCATTTTGGAACATACTTTTCAAGAGTGCAGGTTAAATGTGCTTAAAACATCTTTGATTAACAAAACATGTTTCTTCAGGTGTGGTTCAAAAACAGACGTGCCAAATTTAGAAAAGGTCAACGCTTCACACCCCTTCCCAAAGAAGAAAGCCGAGTGCATCGCTCTGCTACTAAACAACGGAAAGAAGGGGCGAAGGACCAAGAGAAAGGCTTTAATTCAAAATCTCAATCCTCAATTAGGGAAAACAAGGCCATTCCATCCTCAGCGGACTCTATTCACCTTCATTCCCACCCCAGACTACACTCCTCTGCTGTTCTTCCATTCATTACTGGAGAACACTACCAACAACCAATGCCTCATGCACTTGGGCTGCTGTCTGCAGGTCTGCCTTTCTCTCCTACATATTTACCTATAATGCAACAGCAGCACGGCACGGCCATCAATCTTGTGCCATTGGGGAAATGCAGCAATCTCATGCTTCAGTCTGCCTGTCAATCTAAATCTGTGGTTCACCACCACCTGGACATGTAGCCGTATCATCAACCAATAAGACACGGTCACCCTTATTAGGACATGAAGAGGGAACAGGTGTTCCTGTGTCCCCACAACATTGTAACTTTTACTCTGAGAATAATGGAAAGGTTTGGATTTGGTTCTTTTCCTGTAACTTTCATTGTTTTTGATTGTATTTGTACAAACTTATTTTGTCAACTTTCATGCTCCGTTTTGCATAGCTTAGAGCATTAAGAAAACTTTTGTGTTGCACACACATATTTGAGCACTTTGTAGATTTTTATAAACTTTTGATCATTTTTAATACAAATAAACATGAAAAACACTCGAAACGGTGATATTCTGTTGTGTAGCTTCTGGGATTGCACACTTGGTTGTCATTTTTTGTCAATGCAATAAATGATTTTGCCAAATGTGGATCATTCTGAGCATAAACAATGAAAAGGTTACATTTCATTTTTTTGTACATTTTCATGTTGCTAGAGTAAATATATGACCTTTTTTTTGTAATGAATGAAAGCCACAGTTACACATCACTAAACTGTTTACACACAAAACAATATTCTGATGTTAATATGTATATGGTCATATTTGGATTAAGAAAGCATCATGCAAAATGGTTTGCCGTAACTAGCTTAAGCCAACAGTTTGGTTTCTATAAATCTGAGCAAGATTGCTGGCATATGCCTGTAGGCTAATCTTATTTGAAAAATTCACCATAACTGAATATTCATTAATATATGTGCATGTTCAGTACAAACTATTTTATGGGTGATATTAGATACACAGGCAGTTGTGAAAAATCATTAAAAGCAACAACATTATGCAATATGTCACAACCTGTGCGCTATTGTAAGGATATGAATGATAATTATAGTTGAATCAGTTTTATAAATAAATGGCAAGAGGGAGCAGTTCTAGTTGCTAGTTCCAGAAAAGAAAAACAGGAAATGTCCATGTTATGCAGAATATGTTGATTACATTCACATCTTATAAAAAATGATATATATCATCTATATTATATATATGTTTTATACTGTATAGGCTATATTATTATTATTTATATATTATACAAAACATACCCTATATAAACATATTATTCAGAATAAAGGTTTACACAGAATATGGAATTTAATGGGGAAAAGAGATGCATTTTCTTTATAAAAACAAATGGTTCTGTTATCCAGTTCAGAAAAAACAAAATTTTCCTCTCAGTCATTTTTTGGCATTAGACTCAACACAAAAAACATTTTTTTCTCACAGCCTTGTTATCTCTAAGTTTCCCATACATTTTCCAAACACCATAGACAAATCTTAGGCCTACTTCAAATTAAATTAGTCATGACTCCAATATTTCCAGCAGTATACAACCCTTCAACTGTTGATCCAGGCAAAACATTTGAGTTTTTCCTCCAGGTGGGGACGGTATAAACGCTGTTGCGCGCCACAGCACAGCCGCAGATTCACCAATCTATCTACGCACTTTTGAGAACGTATCCACAGCAATGGGAGTGTCGGGTGACGCCGGAGCTTCGTTCACCGAAACGGTAGGCTTAAAGAGACAACAGCGAAGCCGGGCTAGTCTTTAGTGGGGAATTAAATCACTTTCCAAAGCATAAATAAAGGACCATGTCGCGGCATACTACATAGGGGACTCACAAGCAGGTAAAAACATCTTTATGTTTCCTCAAGAAAAACATTCCCTCCTCGTTTTAATCGAAAGACTGAAAGGTTCGCTGCTAGACGGCTAATGTGATGTTAGCTAAGTGGGTTGCTAAGCTAGTTCATTTGTGGAGGATTATTGTCATGTTTGTCAAACAAGGCTTGGAGTTGTTTAGCTGGTTTGTCGGTATTTCTTTACCTTTTCGAATAAGAAAGGGGATATATTTTGCTTTGGATGTGAAATGAAATACATTTCGACGTGTATTTAGTTCATATTTGACGACTCAGCTAGACAGCCACTCATTTTAAGGACGTTTTTAAGCCACTAGCCAGCCAAGAAGGGGCTGAAAGAAAATATTCCGAATGCCTTTAAAGACATATTTAATGTTTAATGACCTGTTTAAGTATGTAATCTTTGCTAGGCCAGGATAGGAAGCTTTCTAGAATTGACACTTCATCATGAAATAAAACAATTTATGGACGGGTGATAGGCTACACTTTCAGTGCCAGGATTGGTATAATATATTTTTATTTTACATTTTATACTTTGTACAACTGATTTGGAAATCTCTTCTGTCAAGGGCATCATCTGTGCAGTTTGAAAACATTATGGTATTAAGCTCTCGTGGAAGTGAGGTTTAGTGTGGTTTAATTTTTGACAGATATTAAAATAACGTTAGTTGTGCGCCAATTTTGTTCAGTTATCAGGCTGGAAATGTGTCATATAGCAAAACAGAGGAGTGTTAAACAGTATCTCCCAGTTTCACGTAGATGCTAAACAAATTAGTATGGAAAATCAGACTGTGCTTAAGGAAGTTAATGACCAGACAGCTCTCTTTCTCACTCTTTGTCTCTCAAGCCCAAATCAACACCACACAAGGCCTTGTACATCAACACAAAAGTAGATTTATGGCACCAGCTTCTCTCTTTTGCCCATCTGAGAAAGTAGAAGTAACTTAGATGTCTTGGTTTTTACGCAGCCTCTAACACTTGCATGTTTCCTGTTTGAAAGCTAAAACAGTTGAACTGTGCTGAATAGTATGTTATGCTGAAACCTGGTTTGTTTTCTCTTGATATTTGATCAGATAAGCAGAAATAAGTTGTTAGCTGGCTTGTCCTGTTTTCTTGTAGGCAGAGCAACGCAAAACAGCTGTGAACACTAACTTGGCAACCATTATTAGTCAGGCAGTCTTAATTCCAGATTATGCGGCATTACAGTAATCATTTTGGCTTTATCTAATGCACTTTTGTATCAGGTGTTTTTTAGACGATGTTCCTGTGTTATCTGTGAGATTCATCTGTTAATCTGTTATAAATCTATCTCTAAATATGAAATGAAATGTTTTGTTATGGCGTACTCTGCAATGTGTTTCTTTGTTAAACTTCCTTTAAGCATTGATAAGTTGTTTCTAATCTAAGTAGTAGATGGAAACATGCCCTATAATCAGTACTTATACACTAGTTCTTGTCCACAGATCTTGTAATTACATCTGATCCCTATGTGACTGTTGTGATCCCTAACTGACTTGTGGCATGGTTTTCCATTTCGCCCTTGTAGAGCTTGTAATCAGCATTTTTATGGTACCGTGTGGGGTAGTGACCAGCAGACCATCGAAAGGCATGATAGATCCTGATCCGGCTGAATGCATTATGTGCCACGGTGTATGACTAAACGAGGCTGTTGCTTGCTTTACTTGAGGTTATTCACATTTTCAGGCTGTAGTTTAAGAACAGTATATGTAAGTTACGTAACCATAACCCTCTGTTCATTATTCACCTTTATGTAGCTTCGACAGTGGGAAATTAAGATAAAGTGTTTGCTATAATGATTGATTTCATATTGAGAATTGATGTATACAAATTCAGTCCCTTTCATAAAGCAGTGTCCATCATCCCTTTAACTGTTATGAAAGCTAAGCCGGCAGGATTGGTGATGCATTTATTTTGCTGAATGACAGGGCATAATTTTTCATAATTCTTTTTTGCTCAGGCTAAAGTATTATTATTTCCTCAGGCTAGAAAAATGAGCCGTGCATTAATAATCTAATGCATTGAAGCTCTGATGCATAATTTGTCACTTGCTGAACAAACAGTGCCTTGGATGTTGAAATTAAGTAGTGAAAATCCCTCCCATGTGTTAAAATGTTTTTTTGTTTTTTTGCTGAGCTGATTGTATATTGCTCATCAGCTCTGGTATCCTTTTACAGCCAGTCAGGCTGCCATTGATCGTTTTAAGTGCATTTTCTGAAGGAAAGCATGACAGTCTTTCCAATAGTTCTTGCATTACCTGCTCCGAGTTTCTTTTCCATTTACATTAACAGCAGTGCTGACCCTGGATGGGAGAGGGGGTTGGTGTGCAGCAGAGATCTCTGACCTTCTACACCGCTTCCCCTCTCTCCGTTATCAACCACACAGGTGTCGTCAAAATTCCTGTTGGAATTGGAAACTGATACGGGCACTGTTAAGCTTGTAATTCTCAACCGTTCTGTTCTCCACACTTTAAAAAAAATCCCATGCCTTGGAGGCAGACAAGCAAAATCTGTTAGTGTAGTGTCATAAACTCACTGGCTCTTGTTTCTTAGATTGCCAAAACTGTGACTGAGTGATTCTTTTTTTTTTTTTTTCTAAATTAACATCCATTTGTTTCTCTTCATCCAGTGAGGATGCATTCGCATCATGTCTAGCATGCAATACTTTGTCTCTTGCTGTTATTGATTAGATTTATTGGACCTTGAGGTAATCTGAAAATGGATTCCATGCACATTGAGGATCAGGATTATTGTCTGTGCTTTATAATATCCTGTCATGCCTCTGTCCATCATCATGTTTCATGATTATTTTTCTAATGGAGGACTCGCTTTAAAAATGCTTTGAAGAGCTCAGAATTTCTATCAAAATATTAAACTGAAAATATTTGCAGACTTACAATATTTTGCAGACTTATCATTTTTTATGAAGTTTAATTGCCAAATAATAAAGTGAGATTTTGTGTATTTGTTATTGTAATATTATAGGATGTTGAATTATATATTATGTTGTTGTTATTATTTTCCCCCATGAATAGGCCTGTAGCCTTTGATGTTCATATTCATATGGCAATACAATTAGTTTATTAATGTATTAAAATGCATGGTCATTCAGGATTAGTATCTGTGTTTTAAAGTGAGTGGAAGGCTCACTTTAAAATTGCATGGAAAACTTTAGAATTTAAACTGTACAATTTTATATTGTTTTATGTTTAAATGTATTTTATTGACCCCCCCCCCCATGAATATAGCCTTTGATGCTGATATGGAAATAAAAATGTATTAATTCATTAAAAATGCATGGTTATTCAAATTGAACATATAGTAGGAGCAAAAACATGAAATAATGCTCTGGTATGGCACTGTTTGAAGTTTAATGACTCGTATATCAAGAATGTGCATGATTGATTAATTTATTGATACTAATTTGTACTCTACTTCTCTTTTCAATGTCTTTCAGGTATCCAGAGAAAGTCGGACTAAACTGCTCGAACCTGTTACTCCTGGTTCTGTCTGAGTCTGCTTATAGCAGTGTTAGAACATGAAGAATGTTCACAGTATTATCCAAGACTGACTTCAAGGAAACCATGAGGAGCACAAGGGGACGTTCACTTGTTTGGTGCCACTAGCAGGAATAGTGTATGTCAGTGTTCAGGAGCGTGTGTGGGTGGATGTGTGAGTGCGTGCATGTGCGTCTGTATGTGTGCGTATGCTAGCATAACCTGCCTGCTTCAGGCAGTGACATGCTACTCTAAGGGCAACTGCACAGTAAAGGAGTCCCATCCACCGAAGGATTAATGCAAGGACGGCACTTTCGGTGATACCCACCACGTCTGCAGAAGACATCGGTTTCTGCTCCTCAAAAATCACCAGTATATAGATACTTTTAAACCCCTTCACTCGTTTGGCCTTCTCTCCATCATCCCCACACGTTCCCTGGGGGTTGTTTTGAAACTTCTCTGTTTTGCATGGCAGGGGAGTAACCGTGGAGAGGCCAGGGTATCACAAGCTTATGGATTTTGAGAAGAGAGGTGGAAAGGTAGAGACAGAGGAAGGGAAAAGGATGTCGAAAGCAACTGGTAGTAGGACTGTACATGGGGGCCGGGGAACGACCAACTCTGGGGTCCTCATGGTCGGCCCTAACTTCAGAGTTGGGAAGAAGATTGGCTGCGGAAACTTCGGTGAACTACGGCTCGGGAAAAACCTATACACAAATGAATATGTGGCCATCAAATTGGTGAGTGCTGTTGTGAAAAAACACATATTCCCTATATTTGTGGGTATTTTATAATATTTATACATTTTACAGATGTCCTCTTTTTAATGTAAAGCAAGAATTCATCTTAAATAGCCTTTTTGCTTTTGATTCATGATGACTGTTTAAATATTACGCTAGGCAAGATTATTTATTGGACTTTCAGAGTTTTGCCTCTAGACATTCATGTTTAAGTTTCATGTAACTCTGTTATTACAATGGGTAGACCCTATTTTAAAAAGGTATGCTTTGCAATGGACATCCACAGCATCCTGGTAATGCACTGTTGATCAGTTGGTCCTCACACATTGTTACAAGTTACTTTTATGTAGCTAGTGTAACTTTAGAGAACCGATTTGTGTAATAGCTAATGAGGAAAGCACACAGACAGTCTCTGTTCAACTTTCAGAATGTGCAATAAATCATTATGACTGTTCGTTGACGTTTACTCGATTTTTATTTCCTCTTAATGAGCAAATAAGACGTGTATTGATGGGTGGCATTATAGAGTTTTCATTTGCGAGAAAGATGATACCAATTATATTTTACGTTTTGCTAACTTTGGCTGGCTGTCAATGTAACGTAAAAGTCTTTTCTCCATGCAGAGAGGGAAATGGAAGTTAACCTAAAGTACGTTTTGGGCTGTTTCTGGGCCACTACGATAAATGCGAGCGAGTTTAGGGCTTCACTTCTAAACAGGCAGACCGTTTATCCATATGACACAGTAAAGTATTGACTGACCTTGTGGTGAGTGATCGTTATGACGTAACTCACACTCTCTGTGGGCTCAAATTGGCCTCTAAAACATGAGTAAACATGACAAGGTCCTTTGAGGAAATGGGTGTCCAAAATCCATTTTTATCATGGGGGCACTTCTCTTAGATGTGAGAAGAGATTTTGCTGCCCCGGGGACTATCACAGAGAACTGGATTTCTTCAAATTTTCATTGACGTCATTTCAGAAGCTCCTCTGACATGTTCAATTCATGCTACACCCAAACAGAAGCTCAAAGTCCGGTGCTATTTAAAGTCCATGTTGTGTTTTATTATTTGATGGGAGTTTTATAGGGATCATTTTAAGCTGTTGATGGGAGGTCTTCTGTTCTGGGAAATGACCGTCAAGTAACTTGGCACCATGAGAAAGGGATTGTCATAGATAGTGTGTGCACACTTAGTCGCCCTCCTCCCCGGATCCTCCAGTGAAGGATATGATTATCTTTGCATTAGTAACGTCAAAGGCTTCATTATCTTTGCATTGTTGCCTATCAAAGTGCTTTTTAACCGCTCAATGTGAAGTCAAGCACTGTAATTTTAGTGCTAAAATTATTTAGTATGATGATGCACCCATGCCACTGCATTTCTCTCCACTGTTCCGGCTATAATATGGCTTGAATAGGGCTGCTCAGTATAGCTAATAAAAAAAGCTCAATAATTTTAAGCCTTTTAATGATATTTATTTAATTATGCCTTTACTCACTCATACACATGTATTTTAAAGTAGTAGAATCAAATTGTTGAATGTAATCACTAAAACCGTAAAACTAATTTCCCTTCTAATGCATTAAAAACTGTAGGCCTATACACTTTCAATTCAGGGTCTTGTTTGAATCCGATGGAATGTAAGCTTTTAAACAGTCATAACTTAATATTTTTCAGCTAAAACCCTATTGTATCTAATCAGTAACTTCTAATTGAGTGAATGCTCAAAAACAGTTTTAAAGGTTTGAATGTAACCATGTTTTTACCATACTATTACTTTATTTACCCCCTTTTTATTAATTAAAAAAATTGAGAAATTATTTTTCAAGAATGACAGCAAAAAGCAGTGAGCTGCAAGAAAATATATTTTTTATCAATATTTTAGATGCATTTTATTTGATCATTACATTAAATTTGTAAGAACATATAATATGATAATTACCAGTATGAACTCCATTGACTTTAATGGATTTAATTAAATTTATTTGAAAATTCGAACTCACTCAAACAGTCTATTATGAATTAATGAAACCTATTATTTTTCTAACAAACCAAAACAACATCAATATTACTCTGAAATGTTTTCATACAAAATATAGCCTAGGCTAGTCTATTCATTTTAATTGCATAAACTTTAACTTTCATATGGAAAAATTATAATGATAAACAACCTGCGTATCCTTTTCATGCAAAGGTTCATTATCAGTAACTGGCAGCAAAGTGAAATGTGGACTTATTATTTTCCAAACCGTGATTAAAAAAAAAAATTCAGGATTATTTTGGTAAATTGAAAGTTCAAAACAGAATTTATATGAAATGCTTTTTTTAATAATGTAAAAGACTTTACTGTCACTTTTGATCAGTTTAAAGGGATAGTTCACCCAAAAATGGAAATTCTTGAATCATTTACTCACCCTCAAGTTGTTCCAAACTGGTATGAATTTCATAAAAGAATATAAAAGAAGATATTTTCAAGAATATATGGGTAACCAAACAGTTGATGGGCCCCAGTGACTTTCATATTATGGAAAAAAAATACTATGGAAGTCAATGGGATCCATCAGCTTTATGGTTACTGACATTCTTCACAATATCTTCTTTTGTGTTCAGCTGGGTGAACTATCCCTTTAAATTGATCAAAAATGATATTTAATGCAAGTATTAATTTCTTACATTTTTTTTTTTTTTTTTTTTACAAATTTTGATATTTCTGAATTTGTCTACTGAACCAACCACGAGCAGAATGTTGCATTTTACCGAGCACCAAAACCTCAAGACACCAACAGTCCTCACCAGCTGCCTTCTGCTTATGTAATGAGTATACCACAAGTTTGTGCTGTCAGTTAAACATTCTCATGGCACACATTTGATATAAGTTGCAAATTAACTGCCTTCATTTTTGATATTTGCTGCCGCAGGTTAAGGATTAGCATGAAGTTTGTTTGTTTTTAAATTTAACATAACCAACATTGATCAAATGCGTTGCCAATTGATAAGCGCTGAAAGGTTTCTAGAGTTTCTTTTTAGCTTGTACAGCCTAGTTTGTATATTTATTTATATATTTAGGCACATCTGCACCTGGAGCAAAGGTGAACTCCTGTGTCACTGTTTCCTAACATTTGAGAAAGAAAAGAGCCCAAAGTCAGGCTCTGCCCTCTGATGAAATAAATTACTAGAACAGCAAGAGTGGGAGAAGAAAAAAAAGAAAGGAGGAGAGTTGGAGGAACAACAGTAGTTGGAAAGAGAATAAAGCTGATGAAAGGTTCTCTTTGTTCCCTGGTTCTTGTCGACACAGTGCTCCAGTCAGTCCATACTGAGAGGCTCACGAGGGACCCAGAACAGAGCGGAGGAGTGGAAACACCACATAGTTTCTCTGTCTTTCTCATACACACTTGTGCTGGGGATTCCAGTTGTGTAATACATGTATGACAGCTTCCAAACAGCTTTTGTAGTAATACAAGAGCTCTGGCTTGTTTGAACAGACATGTGTCCACAGATCTCGGTGTGTGATTTCTCTTTCTTTCTGCAATTGGAGTCCAGAGCCCCACCCATATACAGTCCCCTTCATTCTGCATTCTCATTCATCTATTTATCATTCAAGACCGGAAGCTTGGGGATGTGAGAAATGGGCATGTTAGCAGGAGGAACTAATAAATTGGCACAATCTCTAGGCAAGAAGTTTAGTTTTGTCATGGTGTCCATTAGCACTTGTTTAATAATGAAGCGCTAGATCTCTATTGCAGTGATTGACAGCTTCCGTCACATGATTGAAAGTAGCCAAGCTGCTCATATAGAGTGTAACTCACAGCTGAATGAGATATTCATCTATCTAGGTGTATGACCAATGTGTTATATCACAGTGTATGTAATTTTATATCATGACAAGGCCATTGCAGCCCTCTATACTCAAGCTTGAGTTGCTGTTGGCTAGTAATTTATTTTATTTTACTCGCCAGTCTTTTTACATGGTATGCAAGAACAATGCAAGGAAAGGAAAGGAAAATAAATCTTTATAAATATAAAATATACATTTAAAACATTATTGAAGTTAAACAGTCTGTAATAAAATCAGAACAAATAATCAAACTACAAGCAATACCACAAATGTTGTCTTTCTCGACTCTTTACGTTCACTTACTAGAATATTCACCAAGACAGGCAGGTTGACAATTTTGTGTGAAATTGTCAGTTCAAGTGCAAGTGTAAGAGAACTCAGTTCAGTATTTGTGTGCTGTCATAAATTATTATATGTATATGACAGTACCAATCAGAGTTATTAAAGCATTGCTGTTTGAGCTGCGTTAGCTGAATCTAAAGATGACCACCAATAAACTGAATCACTTTACTACTGCGTTTATTAACTTGACCAATGCATATACACAAAATAAATATAATATTGCAACTTACAATTGGACAAAATGCTCCGAATGCACATGCGAACTGTGCTAGTCATGAATGTCTAACTCTTATGTGGATGCGCTTACACAGCTTTAATATATTATTTACTCTTTGATTTCTAGCATTTCGATCATGGATGTATCATGAAAGATTCTGCAATGAGTTGTCTGTAATGTCCTGACACTAAGCAGAAGATTGATTTAATCAGAGTAGATTAGGCCTGTCACATCTGCTCCTCAACTGCAGTGTGAATGACGGCCTGCTCTGGAATCCTCTCTCATTTCCCTCGGGCTGCTCGCACTAGTGACAGTGGTACCAGTCCGTGTATGAAGCTCTGCTGTTAGACCCCTGCAGCTGTTCTCCCTCCATCTGGGACTCTGAAATCTGATCTGAATTCGAGGGGTTGAAGGAGGTGGACACAGACCAGCTGTTTCTGTCTTCTCCAGACTCCTCGACACCTTTGCCCATAATTACTTCAGACTGAAGGCCCTCGTTGTAACTATAGTATCATGCACTTCCGTTAGCTTCAAGTATTTGAGATAAACATATAATTTTGGTATTTGTACCAAATTATTTTTTAATTTGATATGAGTTTTACCTATTTGCTTTCTTAATGTTTTTGTTATTGTGCGAGGGTCATCAGTGCATTTTAGTCTAAAGTTTTTTTTTTTTAAATATATAATAGTTTGTCAATGTACTTTCTAAGCTTTTGAAATGAGTTTTCTGCTGATAAATACTAATGGAGACTGCATGGTATTATTAACCTTTAATATCATCATGATCCAAACAAATCTATGTCTATAAAAATAATGTATTTTCTATTGAAACTGTTTTGCAAAAAAAAAAAAAAAAAATCTAATTATGGAAGTGAAATGTTTAATTTTGTCTTTAATTGCTGACTTCACGAGCAGAGTTGCAGTGTCTCTTCTCAAAAAATACTTGTTTTGCAACTTAAATAATTAGTTGAATTAGTGTAGGGTCACAGTAGTTGACTAGTCAATTATTTAGATTCGTTCTTTTTTCCTCACTGACTTGTTTTTGAGAATAAGTAGTTTTGTGCAAACTCTAATAAGATTTGGCAAGAGTGTCATGAAACATTACTGGAAATAATGTGCAGACTGTATATTCATAGCATTATTTTGAGGGCTGCTGGCTGTGCAAACTTCCTCCTTCAGCCCATGTCAGCAATTATGATGTATCCCCACCTGGCCTTTCTAACACCTCATCAGAACATGCATAAATACACAATTGGCATTGCAGATGCTCCTTGGGGCCCAGACGTGCTAGTTAATTTAGTTTGCTGGCACATTTTGTCAATTTTGCTTTTGGACCTCCTCAAGCGTCTCTTGCTTGAATTCTTTACTTTTTGAGTCCACAAGATATAATTTCAGAGTTACCAATTTATTCCAGAAGATCAGCTCCTTGAAAATGTCAACATATGCAAACATTGAGGCTGGTTACCAGGGCACAGATTACATGTAATCTCTGTCTTGAAGGTCATTATGTGGACAATCTCACAAATGATAGGGTATTTCAGAGCAATAGATGACTTAACTGCTGTGAAATCACTCCTCTGTGCAATGTTAACCTGTTTAATCTTTGAAATAAAAAATATATTTTTAACGTGACATTCTGCAAATATACTCTTTGGAAGGTTAATAGACCCCAATTTCATGAGCCATCACTTATTATTGGCTAATTGCATAGCTAAAAGATAATGTATAGGGCTGTCATTAACAATTATTTTGGTAATTGAGTAATCTGTCAATTTCGATGAGCAATCGGATATATTTTTTGTGCTAATAAAAGTAGGCCTAAGTGTATTTTAAAATGACTTAAAATACATAACAACAATAACAACAGTGTAAAATGAAACGCTATGAAACACAAAGCGCACCAGACTTTAAATACTTTAGAGTTTGTGTGGAGCTGCATTTACTGTGAACGGAGCTGCTCTGAGACGCATGTAACAAATGTAATTAAGGGTAGGGTATGCAATGTTGTTCATAAACACTTTTTGTTATACTGGCTGAAATTCTCTACACATCCTGATGACAATCAATAATAGAAGTGGTCTAAATATTTAACAATGTACATATATCTTCTAGGGGTGTAACAATACACTCATGTCTCGAATCTCTCGATACAAATTGTGATGCTGAACTCTCGATACGATACTATCGCAATATTTTAAGCCAAAATAAAGAGTTATATTTTATTATTATTACTTTATTATTTTCAGGACCCAAAAATACTCCCCCATTGCATTATTATACATTATATTCAACTTTATTATGCATTATATTCAACTTTAATGGTTAGTTCATCCAAAAATGTAAATTCTGCATTAATTTACTCTCATGTTGTTTTCGCACGTGCAATTTTTATATCGAGGTCTGATAATTATCACAATAAATGTCAAATCTTTATTTCTTTCAAGGTTAAAGGCAGATTTTTTTCTCCTATGTGAAAGTTGTAGAAATTATGTGTTTCTATGTCAACACTATCAACACTGAAATGAATCTGCAGCAGTCAGGTGGTACAAGTCAGAGCTCTACAAGTTGTTTGTTCATTATTGTTGTGAATTGTAATATGTGCTTTGAGACGTGAGGTAATTTAACGCCTCTCGTGACACTTTGCAGACTCTGCTCTTGTTGTGCGTGTTCATGTGTTTTGGAGGAGGCGTGGCTTTAGAGAGCACTCTGATGGGGGGTGGGATCTTATGCTTTCAAAGCTAACTTGTTAATGCTAGCCACTCTGAAATTCCCTACCCTACTTTTAATTAAAGCGCATATAGAGGCTATTAAACCCGCAGCGCAAACATTTAATTTAATCGCAGCGTTTGTGAATTCACAATAGCACTATGCTATGTTATGATTTTTTTTTTTTTTTTTTTTATATCATGCAGCCTTAGAAAACAGTCTAATAATGCAGTTCATGGATTCTCATTCTGTATTTATTTTTTGAGTTATTAGAGGACTAATGACCGCCCTAATAATGTGCATTGCTTTATTCATCATAATACATCTCTCATTGAATGTATTTTTTTTTTTTTTAAAGTAATGTCTGTAGCCAGTGATACATTATCCTACATGCTAAGATGTACTAAAGTCCTCTAATGGAGCCGATGATATCATCGATTACAACTGACTGACAAGGATTAACACTGTTCAGCCTCTCACAGTCATTTTTTGGATTACATGTTTCATAATGGAATGGGTGTAAAGGCACAGAACGTCACATTAAAATGAGATCATGGACTCTTGAATTATTTCTGCGTAGTGGATTTATCATCTCTTGAGCTTTTTAATGACGTTAAAGCTTCAGTTTGTAGAAATGCTTTTCGTGGTTGTCCCCTCTCGCTTGCCTACTGTTAACTCATTTGGGGAGGTTGTACATGCATACTTAAAGCTCAGCCAGTTGGAAAGTCGGAGAGGAAATGATACTGACCCGTTGATGTCATCGGTTACAGTACATAGATGGGCCGTTTATTATATAATAATATAATCAAGTGTGGGTGAAATAATAAATAGTGGAATAAGTCAACATGGAATAAAATGTGACCTGTGTATTTAATTACTTTTTTCTGTTCTTATTATGAATGTTTAATGAGTAATTAATAAAGTATTTTTAGTTAATGTCATCTCGCCCTCTTATTTTTCGATCACTCCTATCCTTTTCACATAGTTCGGACTACGATTCAATCAATTCCTGAAAAATAAAATCAGATTTTTTTGTTGAATATCCTATTACTCTTCTTCTCTACTTTAAAATTTCACGTTTAATTCAATGTGTTACTTTCTTTGTAATTATTTATGAAATTTACTTGCAATTTTCTACACCATTTTTTGTGTATTTGTTGGTTGAATTAGCATATACAAACGCTTATATTTCCTACCTTTAATTTGACTTCTATTTTCAATTTAGTTTTGAATAGAGTAGTTTGCTGTTATTTGTTTGCACTCTGAGCATTTTCCTCCTAATATTTCCTACTAATATAATGCTCCTTGGGCATGTCTGTGGTTTTGGGTGGAGCTGTCCATTGGTGTTGGGACAGGGCCCTGAATTCTTGTATTTGCACAAGGCACTGTGCTCACATTAGGAACCTGTGCCAATGCCTTGGGCATCCTGTTTATAGCAGTGATTCATGATGATTCTCATTTGCATGAACAGTAACTGTGTGTCAAAAGTTTGCATGGAATTTGCTAACTGCTTCAGATAATTTCCATCTCATTAAATAGAAAATTGAAGGTGAGGGCCTTTAGAACCTGTGTGAGGAGATTCTCAGAGATTTGAATACATCATGGGTAGTCACTCATGATTGATTGATGGATTTATATTAAGATGCTTAAAGGGCTAGTTCACCCAAAAATCAAAATTCTGTCATAATTTATTCACCCTCAAGTTGTTCCAAACCTGTATGAATTTCTTTCTTCTGCTGAACATAAAAGAAGATATTTCAAAGACAATGGGTAACCAAAATGTTTATGGGCACCATTGACTTCCATAGTTAAAAAAAAAAAAAAAAAAAACTATGGAAGTTAATGGGGCCCATCAACTGTTTGGTTACAGACAAAAGAAATGTATACAGGTTTGGAACAACTTGAGGGTGAGTAAATTATGACAGTATTTTAATTTTTGGGTGAACTATCCCTTTAATGTTTCACTTCAAGCTTCTTTAGATGTTTATCACATGCTTACATCTTTGAGTTATATCATTATTATCTTTTTCCTTCACTTCCCCTTAACTAAGAGATTTGGATGGACATTCTGGTTTGCCTAATCTGTCCGATCCCTTCATATTCTTCCTGGAAAGAACCGTGTGTGTGTGACCACGGTTACATCACAGCTCAACAGATGCAGCTCTGCCCCTGCTGTGTCTGCTCGTTTTCTGAGCAAGTAACATGAGCTGGATTGAACCATTAGAATCCAGAGCACAGAGTCCATTACTACTCTACTGATTTTACTTTCCAAATCCACAGTAAGCCTTTTTAAAGAGAACTTTTATTGCATTAAATTGTTCAAAAGTAACAGTAAAGGCATTTTTAATGTTACAAAAGATTTCTATTTAAATCAAATGTTGTTGTTTTGAACTTTGTATTCGTCAAAGAATCCTGAAAAAAAATAAAGCAGTTTTCCAGATCAACATATTAGAATGATTTCTGAAGGATTCTGTAACACTGAAGACTGAAGTTAAGGTTGCTGCAAATTCAGCTGTCTTCACAGGAATAAATTGCATTTTAAATTAAAATATTATATTAAAATATTATATTATATTATATTATATTATATATTAATCAGAAGGAAATTAATTTAGACTAAATTAAATATTTAAAAATGATTAATATTATAAAATGATATAATATCAAGCATCAACGTTACTTGATTTTTTTTTTTCCCAGATGTTTTTCATTCAAATGAACTTACAGTAAATTAATTGGATAGGAAGAACACATGGAGCTACCTGGGGTTAGGGGTAGCCGAAATGACCAAAACTTATTTCACTTAGGCTAAGTCATAACTGGCTATGTTTACATGAATATTCTACACAATGGGCGTTTTGGGTCACACAACTGAGTTTAAAATTCAGATTTTTGCATTACCAGCCCAAGAGCTTTAATGACAGAGCCATCGTTACACTATTAAGGTCATGTTTCTTGCCCTGGTCTTTGGTATGATTTGGTATGGTAGCACAACTGTGGTCAGGTGGATGCTACTAAATGCTGAGCTCTGGGTGTTAGTAGGCCCTGGAAGATCAAGAGGCCAGAGTCAGACTGCTGAACCCTGTAACATGACACCTGATTGAGGACTCGCTCAGTGTGTTCTGTTACAGACCATTAACCACTGGAAAGTTTTTTTCCAAGCAATCTCTCTTGACTTATATACAGGGTGCAGGAATGGATTCTTTATAACAAAGAAAATGTGGGAGGGTGACAGAAGACAATGGGCCCTATTTTAACGATTTGAAACGCAAGTATCAAACGCGAAACGCAAGTAACTTTGTGGATGGATTTTGCGCCTGCATCTAAAATGGGTTGGTCTGAAGTAGCTACGTTACTCATAGGTGTGGTTTGGGCGTAACGTGAAATAAACCAATCAGAGCGTCATCTCACATTCCCTTTAAAAGCAGGCGTGCTTGTTCCATGGCGGATTGCTATTATAACGGCGGATTTGCCAGGCGCACGCCAGGAGCGGTTCAGAGCCGAGGAGACCAACGTTCTCGTCTGGGCCGTAAAAGACAGAGAAGTGACATTGTATGGGGATGGGAGAAACACACCCAAATTAGCTTCGGTTAAACAGGCGTATAATAATTTTGGTAAATGTGTAAGCTAGATTTACGCCTATTTTTTTCACATCTTCATGGACAGTGGACACCACAATGATTTCCCTCGTGTGGAATATTTTTCCTTGTAATTATGTATGGTTTGCAAAAATGTCAACTGCTGCGTCTGTGTAGATGAGAGAACCAAAGTGTGCGTTGTGCACACGCTACATTATGGCATGTTATACATAACATGCGCCCTTAAAATAGCATCTGAATAACACGCCACTGACTTTAGACTAGGTTTTTCCTGGTCAGTGGCGGAATTGTTTTCTGGAACTGCAAAATAGCATCAGGGAACGTTTGCGCTGGAACACGCCTCCTCTTTTCGCTGAACCGCCCCTGGGAGCGCAAGTTCATTCCCTAATTTACCGATGTGCGTCTGTCGAGGGAAAAGTCCGCTGTGCGTCGGGTGCAAAATAGGAATGATACAAAGTCAATTGCGCTGGGTGCAAGATAGGGCCCTCTGTGTTAGTTTGGCTGTGAGAACTGATACAGTCTTGTTGTTGGTGTTTACTTCTCTTTCCCCCTCTCTTTTCAGTTTTCAGAGGAGCACATGTGCCATCTGTATTCTTACAGACTTGATGATTTATCTTAAATAATATGAACAAATAGCTGACGTGACATTTGTAATAACTTTTTCTGTATTGTACTTAGATTTATTTTCTCTGGATTATGTCCTGTCTGTCTATCCCTTATCTCATTTTATATATGGCTAATTTATTTACCAATTTGTTGAACTTATTCTTAAAAATAAAACTTTATTTATGGCCACATACACGATGCAACTAAATATTGCTATCACTTCTCTCCTGACTGCCACTACAGCCTACATTCACAGACTAAAATATTCACTATTCACTGATAATCCCCCTATCGAATGAGCTGTTAACCACTGCAACTTATTTAATGAGTTTGAATTCAAGATCTAAATCAGATAGCAAGCAGAGTTTGACTGCAGGCAGAGCTAGGGCAGATGTCACAATTCAGTGAAGACTGACTTAAATTTTGTTCTGTTCCTCATGCAAGGCTGTTGTAAGAATTCACTTATTTAATATCTTGTGCATTAGTCACATAGGCTACTTTTATGATACTTTTACTGTACTTGAACTGATAGTTGAACTATAATGTATGTATAGAGATTTGCTCATTTAAATGTTGTCACTCCCAAAACTATACAAAATGCAAATGCAAAAAAGCTTCAGATTATTGTCATGTTTTTGTATGTTTATATTTGATATTCTCTGATAACTTTTCTATATTCCTCTAATGCCTAGTTTTTTTTTTCTTTTTCTTCTCTTTCAGGAGCCGATCAAATCCAGAGCACCTCAACTCCATTTGGAATATAGATTTTATAAACAGCTGGGAAATTCAGGTAAGCCTCACAGCCTTTCGAGAATCGTGTGATATATGGTTTATGAAAAGCACCACCTCCTCATCCTGTGTGAGACTGATCATCATTCAGTTGTGTGCTGAGAATCATGGGGGCGGCGATCTCCGACCTTTTGATGTGGCTTTTTCACCCATCAGCAGCAAGTGACAGTGAAAAGGAGGGTCTGAAATGGGATTGAGATTAAGGAGGTATAAAGTGATAGGTTACCCAGGGGAAGTCCACCATAAGAAGAAGATGTGTTCAAGTTCTTATTTATTGTGTAATGACTGAATGTGTCTCCTGCCCAGATTAGAATTTTTTTGTTTTGTTTTATGAATGAGGTTATAATGGATTAAATCTGTGTGATTTGGCCGCTACTCCCTGCCATTTTTATTGTATTGTAATTACCATACATGTTGCGAAGCCAGAAGGCTGAACTTTGATCCTTTTAAGCCCTACAATGAAAAGGATGAGCAGCTTGAACAAATCCTTGGTGGATCCATCCATTTGATCACTGAACCGGATGGTTGACTGGCATGAAGTGCGGCTCTTATTCACAGCGACTCGTAGCCACCCTGCAATGCAATGATCTCATTCACCGAACGCCTGTCTCCACAGCCGGGATCTGATCTCCTGCCAGATCATCGGAGCCACTGCTGCCACCCCTGCAACATTAATAGCCAGTGAAAGTGCAGGCGTGCAGGGCAGGCCCGCTATATTTATATCTTCATGACTCCTCGTGGCTGGGTTGCCATTATCGAATGTCCAAGCACGTGACTGATTCCTCTCAAGAAGAAAGCCATATGTCCAGGATTGTGCAGAGAAAATAAACATGGCCAGCTATCATGTTTAACATTTCTTTTACTTTGTGTGGTAACCTTGACCCTTAACTTAAGCTTTTCTTTTGCTTGTCTGCTACAGACTTATGTGTCTTGCAGTTCAGTGAGCGTTAGATTATCCTCCCTCTCTGATGCCTTTTTGCTGGTGCGTGTAATTCATCCTGACCCTGGATCCAAGGCCTAAATCACAGGATACAGACCTGGGGCATAACAAAAAACCACTAGGCTCAAAATGTGAAGAGATTTTCAGCCCTTAAAGATAAATTAATCTTGAAAGTGGAAGGAATTTTTGTGCTGCTTTCTTATTCGTTCTAGAGAATTTATTATTATTTTGAAATGTAGTTTTAAGTTACTCAACCTGTGATTTTTCAATGTGAGACTGAATCTTACACAACTTCGCCTTCTGATAATGCACATCCATCACTTCAAAGTGAACATCGCTTTCCAAAGCAAGCCAGCGGGGTCCAGTGATTCACAGTTGTAAAATCTGGATCTAAAGGTTATGAAGCCTGAGAGGAGATAACCAAACCAGACCTCCAGCTTTCCCAAAGAATCCTTTGAAAGGATCTGCCATTGTGAGACTCGTCTTAAGCCACCAGAGAGGCTCACTTAAACCTGCAGCTAAAGAAGAGTGTTAATTCTCTACTGTCCTGGAAAAAGAGCCCAGGTCATGTTAGGATACTTCTCTGGGTGTATTGCTCTTTCTAACTGCGCTCCATTATATGATGTCACAATCCCACTTTTATCATAAATAGGATCTTTGCTTTGCCCATCAACAGTTTTGCACCTTAAATGTCATGCACTTCTATGCCTCTGTCAATTATTTAGAGCATGAGGCATTTTAAAGTGCAATGGAGAAATTGCTGCTGCTGTGTTCGCATGTGTAGCTTGTTTTAAATAGCTTGTGTTTAATGTTTAATTGCTATTGTGCTGCTGATTAAAGCTTTCGAGTTATTTTTAGCTGAGTTGCATTGTGTGACTGTGACTTGGTTAGTGGCTTTTCAATCGTTGCGTTCAATCTCTGACATTTGGGAAAAACAGGGTCACGGCACTCTCTGCAGTGCAGGCTGTGGATGTTTTATGCAGCAGGGCTGATAGCGCCAACCCTCTCATCTCCTGAATCACACTGGGACCTGCGCCACCCGGAACGATCACGTTTCAGTCCCTGATTCTTCTCCAATGTCCCGGTAATGGAATCAGGGCCTTGTTGTTCTCCTGCTGCATGCTGAATCTTTAATATGCAAGTATTCATTCGGGCATGTGTGCTAACTTTGACATTCCAGTGCGTCTGCGCTGAGAGGACGTGTTTGATGAACAATGAGTTGTGTTGTTTTCACTCAGGCTCTGTTAGTGATGTGAGCAAGTGGGTTTTGAAATGAAAGAAAATCTCCTTGTTGAAAATCTCCAGAAAATCTCCTTGTTGAACTCTACAAGGTAGAGCGGTAGTTGGTAAAAGGGGTAAAAGTGTATTTTCTTTTTACAATCGCTTCATCCAAAATCAAATACTTCCCTTTCCCTTTCATATAGTATGCAAAAAACAGTATGCCAAAAGAGTAGCATGTCCGAATACATAGTAATCGAAAACAGTTACCCAACTGACACTGGTAGGTCACGTGACAGTAACAACATGGTGGATGTAGTACGTCAGAATTTCATTCATACTGGCCAGTGGCCATATTCATACCATATAGAACATATTATTACATACTCAGTATGCAATTTCAGATGCAACGAATAGCTTTGTTTGTTTATGCATTTATTTAGTTATGTGTGCTTTTATTCATATATTTAGTTTAGTTGTTGTTTTATTGTTTCTGCCCATTTTTAGATGACTTTTGCTGTCTATATTTAATATTGTACAACATTGTTGTGATGCCTAAATTGAATTGACAAAAAATATATTTTTTAGTTTTTAGGTTTATTTTAGGTTGATTATTATTAGCATTTTATCAGTTATCTGCCATAACATAACAATTACCAAATTATTGGTATTACATTCCTAAATGAGACATTATAAGTGACTTAAGTGTGTACAAGATTATCTAAATACTTTAATGGCCTTTGTATTTTCTACTCATCACAGGCCCCTCTGTTGTACAGTTCGTTTGTTTTGTGTACTGCATGGATAAAATGGACTGTGCTTCCTCTCATAGTTCTGCTTTCTGCCACTATGATAATTTTTCAAATTTTATATTTCTTTGGTATAATTTGAAAAACTTTAAGAACTTGCGATGGCCTTGTTTACAATTCAAGGAGGTGTTCTAGCTGCGCATGGTTGTAATTTTCCTCCCTCTGATTGCCGAGTTGGCGTTGGGTTTAAAATCTTGGATCTGGTGCTTTGATGAGTCAGCTTCCTGGCTGCAGTCTTGCCATGGGCACATCCATCATCGCTGTGGTTTCCAAACAGATCCGGCTGGCTAAAGTGCAGGCAGGTGTGTGTGCGTGTTCGGCACCCCCACCCGTGGGAATGACGTTTGCCGATCAGGTAAATCCTTCTATAATCCCCCCTGCAGCTGGGCTTTCCTAGGCTCGTTGTCTCAGTGTGTCTCATGTGCCTCTGCATCTGACCATTGGGCCAAAGAACACACACGTGGGATCTGGCACAGACGACCTGGACTTGAATTGGAAACACTGGCAGTGGGGAGCAGTTAAGAACTGTGTGTCCTTGAGGTCTTGTTTTGTAGAGTCACAGCTTTTTTTGGGACAGCATAAAAAAAAAAAACCTAATCCTGCACAACACCTGTTATTTGTACCAGACTATTTGCTTTGGTCTGTAAAAATGCATTTTAAGTAGTGATTTATTGTTGTGTGCTACATGGTACTAGGGGTGGATGATCTAAACAAAATTTTATAGCACAGTATTCTTGTTATTAATAAATATATTAAAATATTGTTCATTTGTTTATTCTAATATTTGAGTATAATTTAGTTTTTAGTTTTTTTTACATATATTCACACATTTGAAGGATTTTCTCTATTTTAATGCCTTTTATTATTTATTTTGACATTTATTTAAATTTTAAGTTATTTATTTAAATATATCTGACATCACTAATTTCAACCCAAGAAAAAATATATAGCCTAGGCTTCTCTCTTTTTAGTTGAAAAAAGTTTGCAAACCTGCCCTTCACTCCCTCAAACTTCATTGGGAAGTTTTGCTGACTATATACAATTACTAGATACAAATTATTGGTTGGCCCAATACATTTTTTTAATTTCTGAATTCATTTACTCTGTACTATCACCTCTATCTCCATGTTTAATAGCGGCAGCAGGTAAGAAAGTTTGATCATGTTAGCGGCACTATCCAAGGGTATGCAACCTTTTTTCTTTAATATACAAGCTCTTTGCTCTTTGATTGAACGGCCATAAAAGCACTGTTTTGCATAATTGCTGTAGAAATTGAAAATGTACACCAACACATGTAGCTTCAGCCAGTATATCACCCACCCCTACTGTGCTATATACAATTTGAAGCCTCAATGGAAGCAAAACAGTTCTGTTGAATGATGTTCAAGTCATCCTTGCAGAGTCATGCCCATAGTCTGTGTTTTGAGGACTTAATGTGGGAGAGAATGTGTTGTGTGCACGGGATAGATCAGATGTTTTACAGTCTGTGACTCGGTGAGCATAAGATAGTCGCTGCTTTAATGAATTGCATGATGCTCTCCCAGGGCTTGTTAGTCATGTTTTGTTCAAGGTGTTGTCATTATGGGTCTTTTCAGAGATGGTGTCTTCTACTGGCTGTGAACAGCAGGCTAAACATTTGGTGGTGTTAAGAAAATAATACAAAACTGTTTCCCTAAACTAAAGGACAAAAGCTTATTAAATGTGATTGTTTGGTGCAAATTCTAAGTTTGAGAAGTGAGATTCTGTTTCCATTTCACTGGGTTGTTAAATGATCATTTTGTCTTTGCAGAGGGAGTTCCTCAGGTCTTCTACTTCGGGCCTTGCGGGAAGTACAACGCTATGGTTCTGGAACTGCTTGGGCCCAGTCTGGAGGACCTGTTTGACCTCTGCGACCGCACTTTCTCCCTCAAGACCGTCCTAATGATAGCTATTCAACTGGTAAGCATCCGGTCAGAGAGCCAGTAAGCCTCTTTCAGCAATTTTGGCTTATCTCATACATTTAGGATTTCTTTTGGCTGTTTTCTAAATGATTTCTAGGAATCGTTCAGCTCTGTCATGTTTTTGTGGTATATTTTTTTTATGTTTTTTGGTGCAGAATGTCCTCAACCACAATCCTCCTTGTTTTTTCAGATAACACGGATGGAGTTTGTTCACACGCGGAGCTTGATATATCGAGACGTCAAGCCAGAGAATTTTTTGGTGGGGCGGCCGGGGTCCAAGAGGCAGCACACCATTCATATCATCGACTTCGGGCTTGCCAAAGAATACATAGACCCCGAGACCAAAAAACACATCCCATACCGAGAGCATAAGAGCCTGACTGGCACTGCCCGATATATGAGTATAAACACACATTTGGGAAAAGGTATGCATGCACTTTAAACTCGCATCTCCTTTCCTTTTCCTAAGCTCATTTTCTGGATGTCTTTTTAAAACTGATTTCTGACGAGGGGAAATAATAAAATCACCAACCCACCTTAAAGAACGTAAATAATTTCACTTTTCCTGAGTGACTCATATTTATGTAACCCTCTTAATCTTGAAGTTTTAAATATATCCGTCTCATATAACAGTGAAAATGTACCTGTTGCATCCATCAGTGTGACATATAACAGTTGTTGTTTTTCTTCCCCCTCAGAACAAAGCAGAAGGGACGACCTAGAAGCACTGGGCCATATGTTTATGTACTTTCTAAGAGGCAGTTTGCCCTGGCAGGGCTTGAAGGTTTGTACTTTCTACCTCCTAACAGTTTGTTCATCATTTCTTGAGATGGTTTCTCCATTTTCATATCTTTACCTCATGATGGAGTAGGGCTGCTCGATTATGGCAAAAATCTTAATCATTAAGATCATAAAGGATTATTTTTGGTCTGTATTGAAATCACGATTATTTAGCACGATTATTAGTAGGCAATGTGATAAGTCTTTTTTTCACGATTATTGATACATCAGCAAAAACTAATAGCCTACTAGGTTAACTAATAAATAAACAATTACATAAGACAAGTAAAAAGTCAGCAATACAACAAGAACAAAGAAACAAATTACAAACAAAATAGACAAATAAAAGCAATGAAAATACAAATTAAATAAACTGTGTATAATTTAAGGAAGATGTACAAAGTGGTATTCAGATAAGTAATAGCCGACAACAAAAAATAATCAGATTTGCTGTACACTTTAAATATAGATTAATCCTTATTAAAGCTACTTAAGTTTACATAAATACTCTCCAAAAAGGCATTTTGACATTTTTGTGTGTACATGTTTAGGCGCATCCGAAGCCCATTTGCTTATCGGCATTCAGATCCGACTCGGAGCGCGCTCACAGAAAGCCGCCTGGGAAACAGTGTCTCTTTTGCAGCTTAATTCGCTTTTAATAACACTGTTTAATATCAAACACGTCCCGCTGTTTAGCAACAGTAGACTGCATTTTACAACACACTTATTTGGCTCATATAGATGTTAATTTTGGGCTTTTAGGGAGGAACGAAAGCGCATCTCTGTGAAGGAAAGGAAGGTGCGCTGGACTGAATGCAATAATCATTTTATGTTGATTATCTTGTTTTCATAATCGTTGGAAGCCAAAATCGAAATCAGAAATCAATTACGAATATTCTCACAGCCCTATGTTGGTGTTGGTTACGAGAAAGACAATTAAAAAAATGGGAAAAAAGCCATCACAGCATATAAAAAAAGAACAATAAGCGCACACCATCTCAGCATATAAGAAAGATTGTTCAAAAGCTAGAGAAAAAATTTTTTTAGTATGATATAAAAGTGGAAATTGATTTAACTAATCTCACATGGACCGGGAGACCATTCCAAAGTTTAGGACCTATTAAGTGCTCTAGGGAGAGTGAAGGAAGATATACTGATATACTGGGGCACGTGGCCTGCTAGTGCCTTGTAAACATAAAATGTAGAATTTTGAAATCAATCCTAAATTTCACAGGAAGCCAATCTAAATATGCTAGTATGGGAGTAATATGGTCCCTTTTTCTAGTACCAGTTTAAAGCCCTGCTGCTGCGTTTTGCACCAATTGCAGGCGAGCTAACACAGTCTGTGGACAATGTAGAAAGAGTTACAATAGTTTTGAACCTTGCAACCTTTTTTGTGGGATTAATAAAGTAATCCACAGGTTTCAGCACTACTGCTTAAAAGTTTGGGGTTGGTAAAATGGCTACATTTATTTGATCAAAAATACTGTCATTTTGAGAAATATTATTACAGTTTAAAATAACCATTTACTATTTATTTATTTTATTTTATTTATTTTTTTTTAAATGTAATTTATTCCTGTGATGAGAAATCAGAATTTTCAGCATCATTACTCCAGTCTTCAGTGTCACATGATCCTTCAGAAATCTTTCTAATGCTGATTTGGTGCTCAAGAAGCATTTCTTATCAATGTTGAAAAAAGTTGTGATGCTTAATAATTTTGTGGACATAATTAATTTTTCATGATTGTTTGAGTATAGTTCAACTGGCAGCATTTATTTAAAATAGAACCCCCCCCCCCCCCCCCCCCCCCCCACAAACACACACACACACACACACCATTATAAATGCATTTTCTGTCACTTTGGATCATTTTAATGCATCCATGCTGATTAAAGGTATTAATTTCTTTAGAAAGAAATCTTATTGACACCACAATTTTGAACTGTAGTGTAACTGAGAAGTGTGATGACATGGCAACAAATGCAGATATCAGCTGAGTCACATGGCTGTAGCGGTTGCTTCTGAATGCACACAGGTGTTAGAAGTTCTGCATTTGCCTGCTGATGTCTCACACCATTGTTAATTCATCACTTACATGGATTACATGGGAGGAACATGACAGTAGGGTGAGAATGAAAAGTAAATGTAAAAAAAAAAAAAAAATTAGTAAAATGATCTAGCTGTGTGTGTGCGTCCTCGCCTATTAAATAAAACTAGCCTCAGGCAAAATCTTGCCCTGGATTTGTTTGTTGCTAATGCTCAGTTACATTTCAGCCAGGTTTTTTGTGAGGAGTTTGTGGTTGTGAAATCATCTGTGTTTCCCAAACAGGCGGACACACTGAAAGAGCGATACCAGAAAATCGGCGACACCAAGCGAGCTACACCGATCGAAGTGCTATGTGAAAGTTTCCCAGGTTAGTGGCATCGATTTGGTTATGTCAAGCACAGTAGTGTGCGAAGCGTTACCCTGAACTAATGCCATTCCTGTTTTTACACACTGTAGAGGAGATGGCCACTTATCTGAGATATGTGAGAAGACTGGACTTCTTTGAGAAACCAGATTACGACTACCTGAGGAAGCTCTTCACAGACCTCTTCGACAAGAATGGCTACGTGTTTGATTACGAGTACGACTGGGTCGGCAAGCCTCTCGTGAGTGTTTGTTTCCTCCACAGGCACTTCTTAAATGCTTTTCCTGTGTATTTCAACTGTCAAATGCCTTTGTCATGCTGTGTTGGGTTTTTTTGTAAGTGTATGCGTGTGTGAGACATGCTCAACGATGAGATCATTGTTGTCTCTTTCAGCCCACACCTATAGGCCCCATCCCCACAGACACACCCCAGCCGAGCAGCAGAGACAAAGCACAACCGCAGACCAAAAACCAGGTGAGTTGGGTGCACAAATAATCTCCGTCAGATGAGTATATCTACCTCAGGGAAGTACACTATAGATCTTAATCACCCTAGATGGTCGTAGAGTACATCTTGTTTGCTCCATTGCACTGTAGGGGAGTCCAGGATGTATCTTACTCGCTCAAACTCATGGCTAGATACAATATACCCACTCTGCCCACTTTTCCTCTTTTGACATGTGATCAATCAGAATAAGCCCTGGCACTTTTGGACGTACAAATTGATGACACAGAAGAAGTTGTCAGAGGAGTTGCTCAAGTTTTGTGTGATGTTACAGTTGTGCAACACTTTCTGAACATCATTCATGTTATTAATTAGTGGAATGGAAGAATGGTTAGTTGTGCCTTGCTTGGTGTAAACAAATCTGTTTTAGTGGCCAGTTGCTTAGAGACAAAGTTCCCTGTTGCTGAATCAAAATTCTTTTGGTTCAGCAGTGGTATCAGCACTGTTAAATGTTAAATGCTAAAAGGCCATAAATATGATGTCCCTGCGTCTGATTTTATTTGTCCTGATATAATGATGATTGTGACCATGTGGACAGGGCAAAGATGTCTTGATAATATACTACTGTTCAAAAGTGTTAGATTTTTTTATGTTTTTGAAACATAACTTCATGCATTTGATCAAAATATGGTAATAACTGTACTATTGTGAAATATTATTACAATTTAAAATAAGTTTTCTATTTTAAAATATTTTAAAATGTAATTTATTCTTGTGATGCAAAGTTGACTTTTTAGCATCATTACTCCAGTCTTCAGAGTCACATGATCCTTCAGAAATGATTCTAATATGCTGATTTGGTGCTAAAGAAACATTATCAACATTATCAATGTTGAAAACAGATGTGCTGCTTAATATTTTTGTGGAAACGGTGATACGTTTTTCAGGATTGTTTTTTGATGAACTGAGAGCCCAAATGGAAATCTTTTGTAACATTTATAAATGACTTTACTGTCACTTTTAAACAACTTATTGCATCCTTGTTGAATAAAAGTATACACCCCAGACTTCTGACCGGTAGTTCACATTTCAAATTAGTCTCTTTCCAGACATTGTGTACTTGCCTTCATTAAGTCATTCCGGCATATACATTTCTTTGTCGCTCATCCATGGTTCAATGAAATCACAAAATAAAATGTAGCCAAAATTTGCTTCCGTTCCCAATATCCATCCTTTAATGCATCAAATGCATCCTGATTTACATCCACTCACAAACATTTGCTGTTTTGCTTGGTTTATTAAAAACATAAAGCTCTAAAATCTTAAAAATCTCAGGTTTAACCCCTGATCTCTACATAAGCATAAAATTAGCTTAACAGTCTGTTGGAAAATTATTGTACGTGTATGTGCCCTTTTGCTTGCGCTCGCATGTCTTTTAAAAACAATGTTAAGAGATGTCATAATTTGTAAAATCTCACATTGATTTCTAATAGAAGCCTTTCTTAACTCTGCATGTTTGCTTTTATTTTTTAGCTTGTTTTCCATTAGCTTGTGTCATTCACTATTAACGTTTATATTAGTAATTGAGCAAGCTTCTGCATGTGAGATGTCTCCTTTTTAATGTTGAATTTTTCGTTTGTTTGTTTACTCACCCACCGGCCCCTTCCCATCATACCTCAAACTCTCCACCTCAACCCGCCCCATTCTCCACGCTTTCTTATCCAAAATGCTCTTCCACTGTCGATCAGTCACCTGAACTCAAAGGAAGTGAGTCCCAGCCCACTTCAGTGACCAATAAGGAGACTCTGGGGTCGCATCTCACGGCCGAGAGGCTGGGGGGCTCAGTGCAGGTACTGCTTGCACGTCATGCTACTTTTTGAGTGAGCATGGCTGCTTCTCTATCTGCTTTTTCGCGCACACATTCATCTGTGACGCTCAGCTTGGCTCCTTTAGGCTCCGAACACACTACAGATGGCGGTAGTGGCGTTCCTTGGAGATACCATGTGTTTTAAAATAGAAGCCATCAAGCGTTTTAGTTTGAGAGCAGCTCATGATGTGATAGGATCTAATGGATGCTGATAGATTTGAAAGAGAAACTCTTAAATGGTAAAGGTGCTTGATGAAGCACATGTGCCACCTAGTGTTGGTTTTTGGAATGATATCCCATTGTATAAACGCAGGTCTTGCGTTTTTCATCTCACATTTTAAAATAATTATTTTTTTATGAATTTATCATTTTATTTTTATTTTCAATTTGTCTTTTCAATTTAGTTTAGTTTTTAAGTCTGTTCTAGTTATTTCAGAGATTTTTTTTCCAGAGGAATGCACTGTCAAATTCCCAGCAGTGTAGATTTACTGCTGTCTAGATGTATTGACACTGCCTCAGCACAAAGATGCCAGTTGCTCAAGTTTTACAAAATGGCTTTCATAGGGGTTGAATATTATTCAGGCCCAAAAAAAAGTATTTAGAGAACAGGAATGTTGCAGTATAGTCACATGTGTAATTTAATGTTTTATTTGAATGATCACATATTTATTGTTTAGGCATGTGCACATCTGTGCAGGAAACCAGGTGTTTCCATATGTTCTTTGTTCTTTTATATATATTCATATATATATTCATATATATATTCACGTGTATCAAATGTAGTTTTGATGAAATAAGAGTCAGTGCATGCATTTATTAGAGCAGTGGTTCTCAACTCCAGTCCTCGGGACACGCTGCTCTGCACATTTTGTATGTCTCCCTTATTTAACACACCTGAATCAGATCATCAGCTCGTTAAGAGAGACTCCATGAACTGAACTGAGTGTGTCAGATAAGAGAGACATACAAAATGTGCAGAGCAATGGGTCCCGAGGACTGGAGTTGAGAACCACTGTATTAGAGTAAATAACATACTCTGAAAGAAGTGTGCTCTTTTGGTCTAAGTCTTCAATCTTCAGTGTTTGCAATCAGTTTTCAGTACTTTTTTATTACAGGACACATACAATTCTTGTGTGAATTCTGACTTTTTATAATTTCACACAAAATATGTAAAGAAAAGGTTTCAGTTGTGGGGATTGTATGAAATGTTTATATTGTTTCTGTGCGATCCTCAGGTCATGAGCTCCACAAATGGAGAGCTGAACACAGATGACCCAACCGCAGGACACTCCAATGCTCCCATTACTGCACCCGCTGAGGTAGAGGTGGCAGACGACACAAAGTAAGTCCCACAAATGTCTTCCTAGTAGGCGTTCCTACTCCTGGATGCCCCAGCTGACTATAAATTTGAAATATGATCACAAATGGGATGTAAACCTGGTAAAATACCCAAAAAAACATCAGTTTCCTTTTTGCTTAAAATTAACAAATTTGAATCCAAATGGCAGAGAATAATGCATCATATCAGTTGCTGACACTTTTCCATGCATTATTTTCTTTATTTTTTTAATTATCCCTGTATTTGATTGATAATGAAATCATACCAGTAAAATTAATCCGTGTAAAATGGACTACTTGAGTATTCTTGAATGCTGTCTTCACTTGTTCTCATTTGCATAAATATGTCAGAACGCTGGATATGCCAATTTTTGCATTACTGTAGCTCGTCAACTCTAATTGAAAATGAATTATGCATGTTCATTTTGTCTTAGCTATTGCTGTATGAATGTCCCTGTACTGATTTAATGTTCCTCATTACGCCTCAGCGCTCTCCAATTTATAAAACCAAATTCAACTTATCAAGATATCTGAATTTTGCTCTGATTTTCTTTCAGGTGCTGTTGTTTTTTTAAGAGAAGAAAGAGGAAAGCTCTTCAAAGGCACAAGTGAAGCTCACTCTTTGAAAAGAACTTGATACATTCTGGTCACTGTTAAGTTTGAAATGCAAGAAAATACACAGATCTCTCTTTCTCTCTCTCTCTCTCTCTCTCTCTCTCTCTCTCTCTCTCTCTCTCTCTCTCTCTCTCTCTCTCTCTCTCTCTCTCTCTCTCTCTCTCTCTCTCTCTCTCTCTCTCTCTCTCTGTTCCCATCACACTTTCTTTCATAGATGCTTCACCACTTAATGGAGTGCAAAGGAATTTTGTTGACTGTCCAACAGACTCTGGTTCCTTCAAAAAAGAGAATAAATGAAGATATATGATACAAGATGTGTAAAAAGAAATAAAAAGAAATCACACATAAACATTCAAAAAGATGAAAAGAACGTGATGACATGAGAGTAACTGATTATATAAGAACCCCAGTGGTGTGAACTAAAAAAAAAGAAAAAAAAAAGATGCTGTTTGACACGTTGTATACTAGATTCCATGCAGAGCATTTATTGTTCATTGATCAGGGGATGAAAACATCAGTGAATGGATGATTTAAGTTTTCTTAAAAATAATTTTTATTTCTGACAAAAACGTGAGGGCAGGAGTCGCCTCTGCACTGGGAATGAACCCCACCAAATTACAAAATAACAGGACACATTTCATCTCAACCAGACTCTGGAGTCTTTTTTTCCTGTGATTTTTATTTTATTTTATTTTTTTGGACAGAAATCCCTGGGTTGTAAAGCAGTTGTTGTGTCCTGGAAATGCTTTCTTTTTGTCCTTTTTTTGTCTTTTTTTGTCATTTTTAAATATAAATTCTTCCATTTCTTTCTGTCATTGTGGACTCTGTAGCACAGTTACTGGCCTCAGGTACTGTGGGCGATGGAGAGACAAATGGATATTATTATCTTGTCATTGTTGTTATTGCACTTTTGGGGGAAAAAAAAAAGAACACAACACAGTGGGCTTGCAATGAAACGATGAGAAAAAGCGTCAGACAACCGTTGGAACGGTCCCGCACAGAGCCGATATCTGTCCAAGGATCGTTAAAGGAAAAGGAAGAAAAAATGTACTTCAGTTTTATTTCTCACATCAAAATTTATTTACCAGGAAATCATAGTTTGTGCCTTTCCAAGTAAAATGTTTAAAATTTAAGCAAGTGTCCTGCACTGACATTTTTTGAGTGATAGCATTGTTTTTTTTGTTTTTTTTTTTTGTTTTTTTTACGTGTGGATGTGAATGGTTTATGTTGTATTTTTCTCAGCTTAAGGTGTGTTTTAATTTTAGTTCTAAATCAATTATTGTTTAAAAATATATTGTATATCTATTTCTATTGTGTATATATATTTCATTATTGTTACAAATATACACACAACGGCCACTTTATTAGGTACACCTTGTTAGTACCGGGTTAAACCCTCTTTTGCTTTCAGAACTTCCTTAATTCTTCATGGCATAGATTCAACAAGGTGCTGGAAACATTCCTCTGTGATCCATATATCGACGTTATAGCATTACAGATTTGTCAGCTGCACATCCATTCTGTAGAGGCCATTTGAGTTTAGTGAACTCATTGTCCTTTTCAAGAAACCAGTTTGAGATGATTTGAGCTTTGTTATTATCCTGCTGAATGTAGCCATCAGAAGATGGGTACACTGGTCATACTAAGGGTACTAAGGGACCCAAAGTGTGCTAAGAAAACATCCCCCACACCGTTACACCACCACTAACACCCTGAGCCGTTGATACAAGGCAGGATGGATCTAATCCTACCATCTAAATGTTGCAACACCAATTGAGACTCATCAGACTAGGCAACGTTTTTCCAATCTTCTATTGTCCAATTATGGAGAGCCCATGTGAATTGTAGCCTCAGTTTCTTGTTCTCGGCTGACAGGAGTGGCACCCGGTGTGTTCTTCTGCTGCTGGAGCCCGTCTCCTTCAAGGTTCAATGTGTTGTGCATTCAGAGATGCTCTTCTGCTGACCTCTGTTGTAGAGTTACTGTTTCCTTTCTATCAGCTCAAACCAGTCTAGCCATTCTCCTCTGACCTCTGGCATCAACAAGACATTTTCATCCACAGAACCGCCACTCACTGGAGATTGGGACCATTCTCTAGAGATGGTTGTGCATGAAAATCCCAGTAGATCAGCAGTTTCTGAAATACTCAGACCAGCCCGTCTGGCACACAAAACCATGCCATGTTCAAAGTCACTTGAATCACTTTTCTTCCCCATTCTGATGCTCAGTTTGAACTTCAGCATCTTGACCATGTCTACATGCCTGAAAGTATTGAGTTGCTGCCAAGGGATTGGCTGATTAGTTATGTGTTAGAGCAGTTGAACAGGTGTACCAAATAAAGTGGCCCGTGTGTGTGTGTGCTTGTACAGTATATATGGTTTATGAGGACACAAATGTGTAAATGACATGGATATTACAATGTAAACACTTCCTGTCGCCTCGTAAACCAAATGGCTTTAAAAACATACTGAACAGTGTTTTTTTTTTTATTCAAAAAAATGCTGAAAGTTTTCTGTGATGGGTATGTTTAGAGTAAGGGGATATAACATTTGATTAGCTCAGTATAAAACCATTATGACTATGGAGAGTCCTCGTAAACCACATATGCAAGCATGTCCGAGTGTGTATGTGTGTAGAGCAAAAACAATATTGGCCCATGTATTGAACAAAATTAGAATTTAATAAGGGTTTGTAATTCAAGAGCTTCTAACTCAATGTACCTACTGTCTAAATTGTATTTTATCTTCAACATCAGTACCACCAATCCCAATAGATTACCAGGTCATTCATATTAGACCCATTGTGACATCAACACTTTATATGAATGTCTAATGGCCATGTGTCTGTGCTGTCATGTCATATGATGTTCAGAGACTGTCATGTCATATGTGTCAGATCTTGTGAGGTTTAAAAAAAGAAGTTATCAGGTGATTGGTTTAGTCATTTATTAGCAATAGTGTTAATAGGTGCTAAATTTGTATTTTGGGAACTAACTATGGAGGACCACAAGTGTCATGGAAATAGTAATGAAGCATTTCATATTGAAATAGGCATTAATACATTTGTTTACAAATACGTTAATCTAGATTTAATTACATTGCTTTTTATTAAAGGGCAATAAATGCTGTAGTTACAAAGATAAAAAAAAAAAAAGTGTGGTTGTAATAATTTGTGGTCCTCCATATACATCTTGTCTGTTTCATCCTAGACAAAATGTTCAGCCTTTACACATTTTCCATTACACCTTTTCCATTGTATGTTAACAATGTGATAATCATGTTAATTAAGTTCTCAATTTGTATTATATATTAATATTATATTATATAAAAACATATATATATATATATACATATACATGCATACATATATAGGCCTACACACACACACACAGCAAGGTGATTTTGCCATCTTTTCCCTCTTTTAAAAGGGCATGTGCTGTCTATGAAAATCAATTCATAGTAACATCCCCTTTTCAGAGATAGAGTGGGTGTGAGATGGAGAAATAAAACTGAAAACGGACACTGCTGGATGCAAACAATCCCTGGCAGAAACCATTTCACTTTTATTTCAGTGCTAAAGCGTCATTTTCATCGTTTTCTATGGGATTCGGGATTCATTTCAGTCGGCTGACTCATTGGTAACTTCGTGTAAGAGCGTCTCTGTTTCATCTTCTTGACTCCGTTTATCGTTTCCTTCACTCACGATGTCCGATCAGCCGTCAACTTTACCAGTGTGCAGGAGACTGACGTACGCTGTGGGACATTTCTTTAATGACCTCTGCGCGTCCATGTGGTTCACGTATTTACTGGTGTATTATCACTCGGTTCTCGGGTTCAATGACACGAACGCAGGTGTGCTGCTGCTGGTCGGACAGATCGCGGACGGAATCTGCACGCCGCTTATCGGATACGAATCCGATCGGAGGGCAGGATGTGGAAAGTATGGCAAAAGAAAGACCTGGCATTTAGTCGGTAAGAGTGTGAATTCAAACTTCGAACTTAAATGAATGGCGGTCTGTGGAGGAGCGCGCGTTCTTTGATTTTTGTCTGCTAAATTTGCTGCATTCTACTCAAAAATGTCTATAATAATAAAAGTAAGTTACCGTGGAGCTTTAAAATAATCTGTAGAAAGTGAAGGCTATTCCACTTAATTAAAATCCTTGCAAAAACTACCGCTGTGTGGAACAGCCGTATAACGTTCCACTCCATCTGACATGATGATGGTTCATGGCTAACAGGAAAAAGAAGCGAAAACTTGTCAGCTGTAGTCAGGGAAATGTTAGATGTGAATAGGGTACGAAATAGCGCCCTGAAACTTGCCAACAAATGGGCAAAAAAATTATCGTGAAGTACAGGAAATCAAACTAAATTTGATTTGATCTTTTTTTTAATCCGATTTTTAAGTGGAAGCCATGCAGTTTGTTCAGATTTGTTTAGAAACCTTTTGTTCAACCCCTTATTTGTGTGATTTTGCAATATTATAAATAGACAAAATTGTAAAAAATACTAGAATAGGTAACAGGATTGCAAATTTACTTATGTATTTGCATATGTAGCAGTTTTGCAAATTTGCATATGTAGCAGTTTGGGACAACATTTGGTTTGTAGTTATAAAAACACTTATATTTACCACAAATTAAACAAAATTATTGGTTTTATATCTTTCTTTTTCTTACAGTAACTTGGGTAACAGGGTTGAATGAGCACAAATGCACCCAACACCAAAATTGGCAAAATGGATTCAGATTTAGTGTCATACTGTAAAAAAAAAAAAAGATGTCACTTTCTGAGTGTCACACAGTTTCACTGCACTCACTGTTCAGTTTACTGCCCATTTCTCCTCAGGATCTTTAATTGAGTTTGCCTCCTTCCCCTTCATATTCAACCCCTGTATCGGGTGTGATGAGAGCACCCCACAGGCGACGGCACTCCTCTACGTCATCCCATTCATCATCATCTTCCAATTTGGCTGGGCTGCTACCCAGATATCCCACCTGTCGCTCATCCCTGAGCTGGTCACATGCGAGCACGCCAAAGTGGAACTAACGTCATACAGGTATATCATTCCTCTTCAAGTAAAATAACCAACGTAAACCAATGTAGTGCTGACAGACTTCAAAGTCTTAAGATATTCAGTGACACTGTCGAGACATTTTGTTTTAGAAATAAAAGAGGAAACCACAAGAAAACGTTTTCCTTATTTTAAAGTATCTATTTTTAAATGCATGTTGTTGGTCTTATTTTGAACTATTCATCTGTGCATTGTGGCTTTTAATGGACGTCAGTTTTTTTGCTTCATTTAAATGTTATGGATGATCTTTAAGAGTTGTTTGCTTTTTTTGCTTCATTTAACTGTTATGGATGATCTTTAAGAGTTGTTTGCTTTCCTGAACAGGTATGCTTTCACCGTGGTGGCAAACATTGTGGTGTATGCTGTGGCTTGGCTCTTGTTCCACTTCCAATCCCAACAGACAGAAGACCTATCTTTTTCCCAGAATCTGAGCTGGTTTGATGTTCCCACATTCAGAGTGAGCAAATATATTCACACCCTTGGCAATGGACTTATGATGCTTATCAAGCTGAGAACATTTAGCCTACATTCAGAGTTAAATGGATAGTCCACACCAAAATGAACATTCTGTCATCATTTACTTACCTTAATGTTGTTACAAACCTGTATGCCTTTCTTTCTTGTGGAACATAAAAACGAGGAATGTTGGAAACCAAACAGTGAAGTCCCATTGACTTCATACAAAAATACAATGGAAGTTAATGGGAACTGAAACTGTTTGGTTACCAACATTCTTCAAAATATTTGTTTATTTCTGTTATTCTTAATATCGGCTTAATCTTTGTTGGGACAGTATCTGGCGCTCATAGTATGGGCCATCGGTACTGTTACCTCCATCATCTTTCACGTGGGCACTAAGGAAGTCCAGCCTCAGGAGACTAAAGAGACTGAACAGTCTCAGCCTCCAACCCAGACCTCCGGAGTCCTGCTCCAGTGGAAACACTGGTTCATCGAGCCTGCCTTCTATCAGGTGATCTCACGAAGATCTCGCACTTTTACTATGAACAAAACACACAGACACACAAGATGCCTTATGGAAACTACAAACATCTTATAGTGAAATATTATTCGCAATATGCTATTTAGTAACAATAAAGAATGTTTGTTTTCTTCCTCCAGGTTGCCATATTATATATGTGCACTAGACTGATTGTAAACTTGTCCCAAACGTACATCCCGATGTATCTGACAAACTCCTTATTACTGCCAAAGGTGAGGAACATGACACTTCTCAATATAAACTAGTTAATTGAAATAAAGCTGAAATAAAATAAAATGAAAATCCTAAACTTAAAAAAACTCAAACAAATTTAGAAATATTTCCTTGGCAACTAACTAAAATAAAAATAGCACTAAAGCACTAGTTAAAGCACTAAAATGACTAAAACTTATTCTGAAATAAAATAAATTAATGCTAAATAGAAGTATATATATAAACTAGTGCTGTCAAATCGATTAATTGCATCTAACATTTACGTTTGTAAATGTATAATATATATATAAATGTGTGTGTGTTTGTATATGTGACCCTGGACCACAAAATCAGTCTTATGGGTAATTTTGTTTACATTGAGATTTATATATCATCTGAAAGCTGAACACATAATCTTTCCATTGATGTATGGTTTGTTAGGACAACATTTGGCCTAGATACAACTATTTGAAAATCTGGAATCTGAGGGTGCAGAAAAATCGAAATATTGAGAAAATCGCCTTTAAAGTTGTCCATTTCTATTGGCGATTGTGCTGCATCCACTCACAAAAATATTTTTTTTATATATTTAAGGTGGGAAATGTACAAAATATCTTCATGGAACATGATCTTTACTTAATATCCTGATGATTTTTGGCATAAAAGAAAAATCGATAATTTTGACCCATACAATGTCAATCACTGATTTTGTGATCCAGGGTCACATATATGTTTTTACTGTAAAATACAGTTTGTACTGACTTGAACTGCTTATACAAAGAAAACTAACATTAACATAGTGTATATGTACTTTTAATTTGAATACCACATATGTACAGTAAGGCTGGTTTGGGCAGTTATGTTCTGGCACAATTTAGTGAATGCAAAGTTGAGCAGAACATCCTCTCTTTTTTTGCAGAACTACATTGCAACTATTCCCCTGGTCATGTATGTCAGTGGGTTGGTGTCGTCTCTGGTTATGAAGCCTGTTAGCAAACAGCTCGGCACCTCTGTAAGCTTTTACTGTTTCTCTGCTTTATCCAAATACCGTGAATCAAAATGCCTCATATGTCATCTCTGCCTTTGCAGATGACCTATTTTGTAGGTCTTGTGCCCATAATGGTGTTTTCCATCTGGGCTTTGTTGGACACAAACATGGGTCCACGGGTTTACGGAGCCGCCGTGCTGCTGGGAGCTGGATCTGCTGTCATTCTGGTCATGTCACTGTCCATGACCGCCAATCTCATCGGAGATCAAACTGTATGTGATGATATCATAATCATATGCTTAAATGTATATCAAGTTATAATTCTTAAAACTGTTTTTGAGGGGCTCTGCACAAAATCTGTATCAAACTAACACATCAGATGCGATTTATACAAGTAATTGGTAATCAGCTTACTAAAATATAAAGTTTCGTCAGATATCTCATTAACGTACTCAGTGCAGCAACGAACACAGCACGAATGGTGATGTCCGACTCGCAAATAAGTTACTTTAATAAACTGGTTCTTCGTAACGAGTCAGTTCAAAACCATTACTGACATAGATGTGTATATATATGCATAGATTCCTCATTAGCGGCTGTTTCTATGGGCTGCTATACATTAGCCGTCCATCATATTGGAACAGTCAAAGTCGGTCCATGAAAACTTGAGAGTAAGTTTACTGTGCGTCTGGAACCAGTTATACGCAAGTATGAATATCTATATTAGCTTAAGGATTAGCAAAGGATTTAATACAACAAGAGTTAATATAAAACGCAAACACATTCTCACCTGTGAAAGGTTATCCCATTTCTTCTGGGATTTAAATCTCGGCAGATTTTACAAGCAGAGGCTGCACAATGTTGTGGCGTCTTGGAAAACTTGATTTTTTACTGTGAGTGACGACAACATTCTAATACATCTGAAATGTTGACCGTTAAAAGTTGGCAGATGCATTGACATGTCTGGAGTGGTTGAATGTGGAATCTATGTATACATATATATGATTACTGAGATCACTGAACTGTTTTTCAGTAATGTCCTATTTAAACCGGTAACATTATTGTGTTGTATATTTTAGGTATGTGAGACTTACATTAGACTATTTACTGAATGCTTGTTCATATAACTACAGCCATTTTAAATATTCAAATAGAACACAGCTATTTTAAATTGTAATAATATTTCATAATATTCCTGTTTTACTGTATTTTTCATCAAATAAACACAGCCTTGGAAAGCACAAGAGACTACTTTTTTAAATGTAAAATAATCTTAATTATTCCCAACTGTTGACTGCCACTGTAGCTCTAATGAAGATCTTTCTTTTAACAGCAAAGCGGTGCTTTTGTGTACGGGGCGATGAGCTTCACTGATAAGATGGCCAATGGACTTGGAATCATGATAATACAGGCTTTACATCCCTGTCAGTGAGTACAATCCAGCATCTCCAATGAAAGAGCCTCCTGACTCCTGACCGTAGTGGCTGGGAATGTAGAATATTTAAATACCCTTCCCGTCTGCAAATACCATCTTGACTGCACAATCTACTTGTTTCATAGGGACACTGATTGTTGTAATGTGTATGCTGCAGATGGCCTATATGTGTGTGTTTGAGTGTGAAAGTCTAACTATTCATTGTCACATGTTTTATGTAGGTTTCTACTTGGCTTTGTAGTACTACTCACATTATTTTGGCCTTAATTGACAGAACACTGGACTCTGACTGCAAATGGTTCTATCGCAACGTCATTGTGATTGTCACTGCCGGTGTGGGTGCCTTTACTGCTCTCTGTCTCTTAACCATTCTCATCTGGCCGATTGTAATTCGCCAACGTGAGTCTTGGAATTTTTTGAAACCTACACACAAAATGTGTTTAACCACTAAAATCCAGCTCAGCCTGAATGGAGGATTGAAATTTTTATTTGATTTATTTCTTCTGCTGAACACAAAAGAAGATATTTTGAAGAATGTCAGTAACCTACTGTAACAATTGATGGACCCCATTGACTTCCATAGTATTTTTGTCAATGGGGTCCATCAACTGTTTGGTTACCAACATTCTTCAAAATATCTTCTTTTGTGTTCAGCAGACGAAAGAAACTCACACAGGTTTGGAACAACTTGAGGGTGAGTAAATGATGATAGAACTGTCATTTTTGGGTGAACTATCCCTTTAATGGTGATTGTATTAAATTATGAATTGCAATTTAAATTGACATAAATAACATGTTTTTCTGAAATGAAACAAGCAAGGGGAATATATCGGAAAAATAATGATTGTGTATTAGGGTTTTGTTACGATCTATTATAGTGTAACGTTATAAATCTGAACAAAAACATTTCCCATTCAAAATTTATTTGCATAATGCGTTTCACAATAAATATCAATCTAAAACAGCATTTTAAAAATGATTGCATTTAACATTTTTAAGTATAAATCCCATGTTCACCCGCTGTTATACAGCATTTTGCAATAAAAATGTATGCTTGACGTTAGTGTTTATCTAAGCTTTTCATCTGCAAATACTTATTTGCATTATTTCCTTAATGTGCTTTCTCTTTATTCCTATTACAAATCCATTTGTTCCTCTTTAGGTCTAGCGGTCATCAGAGGGCTGATTGGTACACATGAGGATGAGACGAGAAGCTATGGGAGCAATGGAAGATTGAACTGACACATTCCGTGTTAAAAACTTGAAAACACTCAACATTCAGACCAGGCTGCGCTGCAGAGGAAACTGTATGCTTTCTTTTGCTACTAACCAGGAACAAGGAAGATGGGTAACTGTGCTGCTCTGTGATCACGAGCTCTTTTCTCAGCACTTTGGAGGTGCGAGTTTCTGCATTGTTTTTACATTCTCAAGAGGCTCTTTGTTTGTCATATGTGAAATATGAGCTCAGGCCTGTCACATGGAGAGACGACTCAAACAAGATAACAATTATGTGACACATTCAAGATGAGGAAGCTCTGCTGAAATTTTCCCAAATATTTTAAAAGATTCCACTAGAGATCAGAAACGCATCTAGTTTGTATAAAAACGTAATAAGGTGCCTTTTGAAAAGGATACAGATACTGATTTTTGAAAGTTTTGCAGATCCTTTTATGCAAAGTGACTTGCTGTACAGTTTTAGAACAGAGCCAATCTGGAGCAAGCTAGAGTTAAATGTCCTTATTATGGGGCACAATCTCAAAAGTAGCAGTTCTTGAATTGTCCCATCCTGGTTTTGAAGCCTTTCAACCACTAAGCCACTACACCACTATAATGTATCGTTATTCTGTGTACATCACATGCATTTGTATTTTTTTCTATCTTAAATAATGAAGTGAGTGATACTTGTTTGACCAGTTAGTCCTGTGCTGTTTTTAAGTAGTACATGTGATACTTATGAAAGATAAAACGTTTTCTAAAGTTATGCACCAGCTATTTCAGGATTGGTGTCATTCCAGTTATCGTCATCAGTTCTGCATTTACATTCCATGGACGTCTTCACTGCTTAATTCACTAACATGTATATATATATATTTTTTTAAGTGCTTGTCTTCTCTGCTAAGAGAAAACTAGCTTGTCAGTCTGATGTTTTGTGTTCACCTGTGGGGTGTTCAATTATATGGCAGTTACATTTCTATCCACTAGAGGGAGACAGCAAGCTTATGATAAATAATAATAATATAATATAGTGTGCGCAGGAAACTCGCTTCTCAACTTATACTTCCGATTTTTGATTATTGTGATGTTGTTTACCAAAACTCTGTAAAATCAGACCTTTCCCGTCTTAAAACCGCTTATAACCGCTTATAACAGACTGTGCAGATTTGTCCTTGGATGCCCTTTTCTCACCCATCATTGCACAATGTATTATGCCCTGAATTGGCCATTTAAATATAAGAAGACAAATGCACTGGCTTCAACTAATATTCAAATGTATCCATTTCAATTACCCGTTTTATTTAAAACAGTATTTTGTTCCTATTACTTCAAATTATCATCTGAGGCACTCTGTTCAGCTTTATTTTTCTGTCCCCCGAGCCAAGAAGACAGTTGGCAAAAGAGCTTTTATGTTCAAAGCCACTTTAGATTGGAATAACTTACCTTCCGATATTAGATCCATCACTTCATTTGGGATGTTTAAGCATACCTTGTCTTCTTACTTTGTGATTGACTGCTCTTGTAATGTATGATGCTGACACAATGTGAATTTTTTTTTTTCTATTTTATTATTTTAATTAATTGTATTATTATTTTGTGATCCAAATACATATATATATATACTTTATATATTCAATTTCAAATGTATTTCTGCCAATTTGATCTAATGGTTGTAAAGTTTGGTATATTTCGGTTAATATTATTGGGTTTTTTTTTTTTTTTTTTGGGGTTTTTTTTTTGTGTTTGTGGTTCTGTATGTATTTTTTTGTCCAATATGTATAATTGTACTTTTGCTTATTTTATTATTATTCTTTTGTGATGGTCGTGATGTATTTTAGGACCCCCTTGAAAACGAGATGATGCATCTCAAGGGGTTTATCCTAATAAAATAAATTTGATATATATATAATCAAATAATCTAATTCTGCTTTAAATTAAAATGCTAAAGAGAACATCAAATCAAAATGACTGCAATCACATTTTTTTCTTCATCAATAACTATTGTTTTTATTGAAGAACATACAAGTTATTGAAAGTTCTAGAATCACAAAATGAGTCATGGTAAAGCTTTGTCACAAATAATTACAGAAATATTGAAAATAACGAATCAATATTTAGCCTCTATGGGGGCTTTTATTATTGTGTTTGACATATGGGAGACCTTTGAGTCAAAAAGTTTGATGCCAATGCTGTGGATTTTAGAGAGTAGAAAAATAACTTTTTTTTTTACATTGACATCCATCATGTTTCAATTTAGGCTATGTCTTAAAAAAAACTGTCCTGGCTACATGATTAAAATGTGTTTTTGAACTTATTTTGAATCATTTCTACATGTCCTAGAATTACAATACCATATAAGAATCAAAAAGTACAGGATCTATACAATTACATGGAGGTTATGGCAAATGGATTCTCTCATATAGTTGTGCTACACAAAAGCTTTTCAAGATTACAGCCCTGCTTCCCTCCCGGAGCTCTGCGGATAGTCCATCAATGCCGTCGTACCTGAATACACTAGGGTCATAATACTGGGTGGCATTGCCATTTGAAATAAATTTCTGAAACACAAGCAGCAGAAACAAATGCAAAAGCACCCTTTAATTAAAGCAGAGCTGCCTGACTCCTGGGTATCAGCCCACGGTGTGCCAGCAGCAATACCCCCCTTGCAGTCTTTAAACATGCTGCTGTGGGTAATTTGAGGGGCAGGCGTCATCTCCGCCTGTTAGTGTGACCACTAATTGGAGTCTGGACCATGGCCTGTACTTGGATGGAGGCAGAGCAGTGTGAATGATATAAGATTACATCGTGAGGGGAGCAGAGGTAGGGGACTGCCACCCATGTATACTGGAGAAACACTATGACTGTATGGAGGGATTCAGAGAGCTTCAACAAATCACACACAAGCTGCCAAATCCTTCACTTTATATACTTTTATAGATCAGTCATAAGTGTGGTAGGAGGGGTTTAGTTATTATGGTTGCATTTTCCAACAGCATTTTATTTTAATACTATGTGGCGACTTTTAATTTTTTGAACTGAGACATAGAAGACTTTTCTATTTGCATCTATTGCAAAAATTACCATGGTAACTATGTTTTGGCCTAAATTGCCACAGTTATTGTCAAAGTCGACATTAAACAACAGAAGTTAAGAGAGTCTTTTTCCCTATTGTGACGTATATTTGAGTTAAACTGCATGTAGCTGGTGTGTGGTGGGCGTTCTGGCGCAATATGGCTGCTGTCGCATCATCCAAGTGGATGCTGCACATTGGTGGTGGTTGAGGAGATTCCCCCATATGTAAAGCGCTTTGAGTACCCAGAAAAGCACTATATAAATGTAACGAATTATTATTATTATTATTATTATTCTCGAAAAATAAATAAATAAATAAAAAATGTAGGGGCGGGCGGGATTTTGTCTATCGGGAATTGATTGGATCATTGGCTCATTTTGGTTTGCTATTGCTGTGATGTCATGTGAGTGACAGGTTGTCCCGCCCTCACGCCAGTAAACGCATCATCAGAGAAGAGAAGAGATGTCGCTGCAAGAGATAGGGGAAGTTACTTTGATTAAATATTATGAGGCCACATGATTTTTTTTTAAATAATAAATAAATGTGTGTACAGATAAATCACATACACACTCTAAAATATCTTGGGTTATTTTTTCTACCCAAGTCCTGGGTTAAGCCTTTTTTTAGTTATTTTTTCAGTGTTTGGGTAGTTTTTGTGTTACCCAGGGGTTGAGTTATTTATCGCGGGGCTTTTTGCGACCTCTTCAGGAGAGAGCAGTGCAGCTTAGTCAAATTGGTGCATGTCTTATGGTGTGAACTACTAAATATGCATGATCGTTTACGCCCCATCCACATATTGCCTTTCCAAACTAAAAATGTTTCACAAAACTTAAAACAATGTATCGTTTTATGTGAATGATTAGGCAGGATGATTTTCACATCATTTTGAAGAAAAAACTCTAGGCGACGACATCCATTAGTCAAAAGTCTTATTGACATATATTTAGTATGTGTTTTGTGGCCTTATTTCAGAAACTTTCATTTTTAGTTTTTTCAATAACCATGCATAAACATTATTCTCTTAAAAATGAAAACATGTACATACATGTGGCTCACATATCATGGTAGTCCTGTTTGTGCTAAATAGAGTGTAATTTTTTTTGCCATTGATATGTTTATAAGCAACTGAAAAAAGCACAAATGTCAGGGCATGTCAGAACATCTCAAGGACCCCAAAAACACCCCAGACCTCAGAGGGATAAATACTGTAGTATTTTAGTATACTGTAGTATTTACAAGTACAAGAATTTGTTAAACAAGCTTTATCGACTAAAATAGCTTCCGGCAGACAGCCGTACGCAAGTCGACTTGCGCCGAAAGAGTAACTATTGAACTTGACGCACAACGTAATGACGAACGTGGTTGTCCAGCCCTGTTTGTTTGAACCGCGAGATGTGTCAAAGCTTACGCTACTCCTATATCCTACGTCATACATCGTCAAGTGTTGCTCTTTTGGCGTAAGTCGACTTGTGGACGTCTGCTGGAAGCTAGTTATTTTAGTCGCTAAAGTTTTAAATATGGATATTTTTCTTACACAAACGCATCGCTTCATGTCAGAAGGCCTTTATTACCCGCCAGAGCCGTGTTGAGCACTTTTATCATGGATGGATGCACTTTGATTGACTTGCAAAAAAATATACCCATTGACTCCCATTATAAAGCTTGGAAGAGCCAGGACATTTTTTAATATAACTCCGACTGTATTCGTCTGAAAGATTAATTGTCATATACACCTAGGATGGCTTCAGGGTGAGTAAATCATGGACCAATTTTCATTTTTGGGTGAACCCTTTAAATGTAGGCAATATGTATTAAAAAACAATATAAAATATGGTTTACTGTAAAATATAATCAAAAATAAAGGAATCATCATGCGCACCAGTGGTTGTGTGGAGTATTTTAAAAAAGTGTAGAGGACTTAAGTTAATCCGTAATTCATATATGAAGGAAAACAAAAAAAAGGCTATTATAGTAAAAATGAATCAACCCATTATGGTAGGTTAAATGAACAACCCAATTTGCTGGGTAAAATTAACCCAACATGTGTTTTGCTCTATATTTTTCCAGCCCTTGGGTTGTTTTTAACCCAGTGTTTTTTTTTTTTTTAGTGTAATAAATATTGCAATATTCCATTGAAAAAAACAAGAATTCTCTAATTTGATTGCATGGTGACTTTAAATCAATAAAGCTTTACTAAAATTGGATCCCCATGTCAATTTGTTTACTTTTTTGACAGTGGTTAACAGTTTTATTCTAACAACAATAATCATATCTATATGGCATGTTGTTGGTGGAAACGGTGGTTACCATGGTAAATGTCTGAGTCTATTGGAACTTGAACATTCCATTCCACATTGTGATTTTCAGCACTCGCAAAATAAATAAGTAAAAAAGTAATCAAGGCATTACCAGGGTTTTTTGCACACTTTTCATTGTTTTTTGAATGTCTTTGGTGGAACAAATGTTAAGAATTTGGCTGGAGTTCGCCGGTTACCATGATAATATTTGAGAGAAAGTATTTTAAAACGAGAACGTCTTCCACGTTGTGCTTTTCGTGGATTTGGATGGAGGGATGGAGAGGATGTCATTTTCTATCATAGTCTTCTTCTAAACTGGACACTACAAAAAAACAGCGTCCTACCAGCGTTCAAATTACAACGAGCATGTTATACTCGCATATAAACAGAAACTTGACATTTAGCGCTCCTGAGGCACAACACCATGTTGACCATCGAGGACTCTATTTAAAACTCAGTTTCTCTTTGGGTAAATGTTCGTCGTCCTTTGTTTTCTTATTGATATTCCAGTAAATGTATGATTTATTCTCTTCCCATGGCTGAAAATGATATATGTAACCAAACCTTTTCCTCCTCCTTGGAAGTTTGACAAGCGCGGCATTTTGCCCTACTTAACCAATGGACTCACAAATGCACTTCACTGTCAAATATAATATGTCAAAGAATATTTTCGAACACGATATTATTAGGCACGCTATATGGTAGACAGTTTAGACAGTTATTCTGTAGCTAAAAAAATACAAACCATCACCTGTTTGGTGAATAGCCTTTGAAGAAATATGCTAAACATTGCGCTTCAACTTTTCTAGTTATGCCTTTTATTATGAACTTAACTTAACTAACCCTTTTCAATAAAATGACTATTAAGATTTGACATTTCTACCAGTTCTCAATACCATAATAATAAAAAATAAAAATAAAAAAAAATCTCATATTAACATTAACTGTAAAGCACATCATTTTTCTAATCTAATTCTTTAAAAAAATCAGTTCATCAAATATTACAATGACATGAATATTTAGATTTTAAATATGTTTTCATTTTGAATTATAATATTTCATTATCATTATAAAAAAATCTACAAAAGGCATAACCGGGAAAGTTTGAAGCGTAACCATTAAAGGGATAGTTCACCCAAAAATGAAAATGTAGTCATTTTATTAATAATATATTATTAAGTAAATAACAAAACCACATATTGTTTTGTTAAAAACATCTTCAAAACAGTTGAACCCACATTGTTATGTTGCTCCATGTTATTTGAGTTTTATATAATTACGTTAAAGAGTAAATCCTGAATAAGATCCTACTACATCTGAAAATCATTATGGTGTATAATGGTACAATTATAGAAGAAGATGGCTCATGGGTTCTGGAAGTTTGACAGGATGCATGAATATCGTTGGAATGCTCAAAGCTCATCAACTAGGTGAGACTCAAATCCACAATCCCAAGCTCTGCATATTGTCCATTAGGCCACTGGACCTGGGCTGTAAAGTCACCATGAAATCAAAATTGACTATTCTTATTTTTATTTAATTTTTTGTTATGGAATATTGCAGTAGGCCCCTACCTCTTGCAGACATCTCTTCTCCTCTCTGATGACGTGTTTACTGATGCGAGGGCGGGACAACCTGTCACTCACATGACATCACAGCAATAGTAAACCACAATGATCCAATCAATTCCCGATAGACAAAATCAAGTCCTACCATACAGTTTTTCTTGTTTGAGAAACTGTTTCACTCAAATATACATCACAATAGGGAAAAAAAGACTATCACAACTTTCTTTTCATGCCAACTTTAAGGTTGTCTGACAGAAAACAAATACTGAAATACTCTATAATATGGACTTTACATGTTTGCTCATATCCTCTCCTTCAAAAATCCTTTCTAAAGGCTTTTTGTCTCAGAAGGGGTATATGTGGGCATTTGATGCGTCCTTGCAGAGTGACTCTGCAGTTTCACCACACACTCTCCTTCAAAAATCATGAAAAACCTTTAAGAGAAGGCAATTAGAGAGAGGAAAAGGTTACTGGCAAAGAGCATGTGATTATTGTCAGAATAAGGATAGATCACGAATCATTGTGGATGACCAAGGAATGTACATGAGTGAGGTTTCCAGCCCCCAGCTGGGATGGAGGCCTGGCTTGAACCTGTTGGAACTGGATTAGAATTCGTCAAGAATCAGCTGCTGTTCTGTCTTTCAGTGCTGCTTTTTTGGTGTCAGCCATGATTCATTTCACACAGACCTCATTTGCCATGACCACGTAGTAGAGGCTGATGTGCCATGACAGATCATTTGTAAACAAGCAGGACCTAGTCATTAATGACAGCAATGCATAAACAACATCAGCATTTAGCCAAATCTGATGCAGTGACTAGCGGTTCACACTATCATTTCGGTTAGTCAAAATGACATTCTTGTCTGAGGTTTGCTCTTTGTCTATTGTCATGGCCTTTTCTAAAGTCAAAGAGTGAGTATGGTTCATGTGGTTCGTTTTAGCATCACAGAGAGCTTTGTTTTCTCCTGCATGCTGGATGTGAGTTGAAGTGTCTGACCCAATATCCTGTCCTTACAAAATTGTGGTTGGCCAACAGCCCTCTGGCTGGAATATAAGTCAGTAGTATTACTATGTACTTTGGAGGCCAACAAGCTTCTATAAAAACAAGTTATTTGTTGTTCTGACTTTACCATTTTTCAGACTCAAATATAAAGAATACAGTATATATTATTATTCAGTAGTTAGTTCTCAAATTTGATTGAACAAGCAGCGTTTCTGGAGTGCTTATTGATTCCAACAGCACTGGGAGTTTTCAGTGTTTATTTCACTCCGCTTGTCTGTTTGCGCTTTCCAGGCAGACTCTCAGTCTGTTCATTAGTGGTGGGTATTTTTCTGACTCTTTTCAGGTTACATCTTTACGGCAGTATGTGTAACTGACCTTTATGAGTGAGTCATTAAGTAAATTATTCATTCAGCTGATTCATTTACTTGACAAAACAAGTGAGTCTTTATTTGTGAGTCATTGATTCATTCACTCAACCGATTTGTTCAGAAAAACTGATTCATTTGTGTTGTTGGGTGACGTGAAACCATTCTGTTGTGACTTCTTCTGGAACAAGTGTCTTTGATGGATCGAAAATAGACAAAGTAACTGGCAATATTCAATGACAGCCTAATATACAAGTTATTTTAAATAAAAATATTGTTGTATAAAATCTATTTGAATATCAGCATGGCTGGGATTGCTTTCAATCTCCCGACTACCAGCATTCTTGCTCCTGTCATAGGCTATAGACCCCTTTTGCGCCGACGTCACAGTTAGTCACGGCGCTAGCTGGAGGCAAAACAAACGGAAAACTGGAGGCGGCCAATACAAACCAGCACAGATTCGGCTACATAATAAGGAGCTTAAATTATTATTTTTATTATTAAATGTCATCTTGTTGTGTTATTGGGTGCAAGAATCGATGAAAAATGAGTATGCTGTATCTGGAATTTTTATTTCTAGAAAATATCCACATCTTTAAAATTGCACCGTAATATGTCACTCTTTACATTGCCGTCTTCTTGGCGCTGGTTAGGCAGAACTGCGGATCGTACACACAAATCTTTACATGACCATTCAGCACATAGTTATAGGCATCTAAAGATTTATATGTCCTCAGTATCTCTATCGGGCAGGTGTAGAAGTCAGGCCACTCAACCGTTGGTAGCGTTAACGTTAATCCTGTCAGATCGTCCATCCATTGACTGAACGTGTACGGGTCGGCCAGTCTGGTTCCGTCCGTTAAAATTAACTTTTGCAAATAACAATCGCGGTCCTGGACAGTGACCTTGCACATTAAGATAAAACTGGATTTTCTCCAGTCATTGTTAAAAAAACAAGCTAACAAACTGGCAAACTAGCGTTAGTGAAGCGGCCAGAGGGATCTTTCTGCCTCCAGCTAAGCCCCGCCCACACAAATACGTCACCATGTTTACCAACTGTAAAAGGGTCTATTGCTTACAGTATATATATTTTTGCAAATGTAACACCCTGTCTACACTGGACACAAACTATTGTGTCAAAAAAGCAAATATATAACCCATTAAAATCAATGACAATATATGATCTGGATTCGTTTCGCCTTGCCTAATCGCCAACAGTAAACGGATTTCCCGTTCTGACTTACACATGCGTCTTGCTGTACTTTGAAAAATATGTAAAAGGTTTTTAATTAATAAATCTATTTTAATAAAATAAATCTATTTTAAGCATTTATGCAGAACGGTGTGGATTCATTTTTAATATTTATTTGCAAATGTTTTTAAATATTTTTTAATTGTATTGGTTGCAACTTCTAAACTCTTTTAATTAAATGTTCACTTCCTGACTAATCATGCGTTTCTATGGAAATACTATTGCTAATACTAAAAAATGCTGGGTTATTTTAACCCAATTTTGGGTCAAATATGGACTAACCCAACGTTGGGTTAAAAATGCAATTTAAAAATGGACAAATCCAGCCGTTGGGTTACATTTTTAAATTGCATTTTTAACCCAACGTTTGGGTTAGTCCATATTTGACCCAAATTGGGTTAAAACAACCCAGCATTTTTTAGAGTAGGCTACAATAACATTATGATGTCCAGCAATCGATTTAAATAGCATATTGGGTTTAATTAGTCGTTTAATGAGATCTAATGTTGTCAGTGCCGAGAATTTTCACGTGAATAAATACATAGATCCGACTATTTTACTTGTGTACTTTAATCGTTCAGTGGTAAACCTTTTGCCAAGCGAGTCAGAGGTTCTGGTTGTGATCCACATTCCGGAAGGAACAGAGAGTCTCCGCAACGGATAGAAGCGCGCGTCCGTGTGTAGACTGTATCCGCGATTCCACGCAACTGATCGCAGCGGCAACGAGCACTTTGATCACTTGATTTAAAAAACAACACATTTCAGCGCTAGAACGCCTCTTATTTAACAAACGAACGAAATAAATGCTGTGCTAGTTAACTGGAGATGTTTTATTTATTTGTATTCATATATCCGTGCCGCGAGATGTTTTAAAAAGTGGTGGGGACAATATCGACCCTGGCAAAAAGTGGTGGGGAGGGACATGTCCCACCCGCAAATTACGCCAGGAGTAAAAAGCTAAAGGTAGGCTATGAAAGAACTAGCCTACACCACGGTCCCACGACTTCAAAGTCACCACCAGTAAATGCCAACAACTCTTTCAGTTTTTATCTAAAAACATTTTCCCAGAATGTTTGAGTTAGAATATTAAATATAAGCACAAAGAGGCTGTAAAAGCAGACTGAGCTTAACTGTTCAGCTGATGACGTTTACTCTCCTCGACAGCCTCTGTAGTCCCATTTAGCTACTTGTTAGCAACCGCCTTTTTCAAGCCACGTAACAGCTTAAAAAAAATCAAGAGTGGGGTATTGATGTATTTTATGTTGTAGAATAAAACATGAAAGTGTCTTGAGCTTGTGTTCACCACAGACCTTATTTTAGCAATTCAACCAAAACCTCATTCAAAACCCCCATTGACTTAGGAAGTTCGGGGTGATGGAACCGGAAGTGCTAAAATGCTAAATCGCTTCCACGTTATGGCCTACAAAGTGATGTCATACCTGCACCAGTTGGTAAGTCCCGCCCATAAGTAAAACCCCAAGTGGACCTCTAGGTTGAAAAATCGTCAATGCAAGTGAATGTGAGAAAATAATTATTTTCTGGTCCCGTTTGAATTGTGCCATGAATGTGAACGTATGTTGTCTGTGAATTTTTAATATAATTTTTCATGTTACGAGTTTGACAGTATAGTGTATGATTCTTTGGCTAGCAGTTGTGGAAAAGACTACATGTCGCCTATGTGACGTCACCCCATAACACATTTTCCCTCCACTTGTCAAATCACGGTGCTAATGCTGCGATAATCTATGGAGACAGATCGAGATGCCTGTGTGTTTTGTACCCAAATGTCAACATTCAAACCAAATGGGCTGTTCTTTCTTCAGATTCCCGCCTGAAAGCAGCGAAGAGTTGTAGTCCACAAAGTGCTCTCACACAAAGTCTAACCGTATCAAACTTCTACCCGCTAAATTGTAGCATTCTTCACACGAAAAATTATATTAAAAATTCACAGACAACATATGTTCACATTGATGGCACAATTCAAACGGGACCAGAAAATAATTATTTTCTCACATTCACTTGCATTGACGATTTTTCAACCTAGAGGTCCAGTGGGGTTAGCGGAAGGGACTTACCAGCTCTATTGTAATTACAATCTCTATGAGGACGTGGATGCTTTTGACAAGTTGAAATCTCGTAATTATGAGATTTCTACTTGTATAGTAATATGTCTATCCACTTAAGCAATTTTTTAAAAATGTTCCAGACATCCGATTCATTAGCTCCTATAGGTAATGGAAGCGAACGACACCGGAAGTCATTCATATTAAGGTTAAAAATGGCCACGCCCGCTCTTTCATGAAAGATAGGGTGGCTAGTAATATGTTTAATTAAAAGGGGGCTTTTGACACTTAGTCCTTTGATGCATGATAAAAACAAAAATTCCAAAATTAAAAAAAGGAAAAGAAAAAGCAAGTAAACCAAACAAACACTGCCCACATGTCCCCCACACTCACTCAGCACTCCTGTGGCCAAGCAAGGGCCAGACTTCTCATTGCCATGTGGTTGATGGAGGTGGTGGGAAAAAAACATTTTAATTTCCACATTCTTGCAAGAAAAAAAAAATTAATTTCTTCTCCCAGAAATGTTTTCTATTCAGGTCTGTGTGAATCAAAGATGATGAAGAGGACAGAATCAGTGCTCTGGTTGCCAGCTGTGTGGTCTCAAAGCGGGAGATTCACTACTGCATGAATACGGGGCTTCTGCAACTCGACTCCAATACACAGCCATACAGATAGGAAACTCGTGATTTAACAAGGTCAAAAGAAAGAAAAAAAGTCTGTTGATGTTGGATGACATCATTGTGGCCAGGTCTCGACGTAGGATTGACTTTTTGTTGTTCAATTGTGTGTGTGAGCTGTGCTTGTAAGAAAATAGCATGTTTGAATGCTGCACACTACGTATGTTCTCTCTACCCTCGTAAGATTTTTGGCATCAACTCCCAATTTCTTCATACATGTGCTTTATAAAACCAAAGCAGTGTGGTTTTGTGTGAGTGTGTGACTGTTAACACAGCTGGCATTAGCTGGTCTGTCTAGCAGCCGGTGGTGGTGGTGGTGATGTGGTCTGGGTGTATGCATGTTCTGCTTAAAGAGTGTGGACTCTTGAGTGGGAACTGTTGTCGAAATCTTAATCCTTTAGGTCTCACCCTCATGCTCTCTCTCTCTCTCTCTGTCCCTCTAAACTGTCCAGTCTCTCTCTGTGCCACACAGGGAGGTAAAGATGAGAGCAAGAAAGAGGCAGCTGAGGAGGATTTGCACTTCTGTTCCTCTTGTTTCTCCTGTTTGGCTGAATTTGGGACTGCTCTAAGAACATCCACATCTCCTTTTCTCTCTCTCTGTCGCTTCCTGTATCTGTCTCTCTTTATGGAGCTCCCCAGCATCACACACACGAGTGGCAACGCGGCAGAGAATGCCGTGAAATGGCAGCTGTGTTATGATATGACAGCCAAGACCTGGTGGATGGTGAGTGTTATTATTTTACCTACTTTAAAGAAACTTCAAGCTAACCTACTTTAACATGTTCAACCTGTTGCAGGTTTCGCATAGATGTATCTCTTTTGTTTACCAGTCATGACATAATTGGCAGCAGAGTAATTGTTTGAGGAGTCTGACGTGTTATTTGTTGTGTGATGAGCAGGTGACCTCAGATGACTTTGGAAATATAGCTGAGCGCTGTGTTGTTGAGAGGGAGCTTTTGTGATCTAGACGCAGTTTCTTCTAAAATTCGTTGACATTGTAGAAAATTTACTGTCTTAAAAATTTATTTGACCTAATTTGAATAAATGAATAAATTAAAACATATTTCATATATTTGATCATTTGAGATTTTATGTGCAATCAGATATTTTATTTAAAGAAATAAATAAACTAGCTATAGATATAATTTGACTTTTTAGATATAATAGATATAATTTGACGGTCTTTAACATCTCTCTCTTTTTATTGTGAAAAACAAGCTCGTTTTTTATTTAAAGGTTATCAAACCCAAAAGTTTTTTTCTTTAACTTACCTCATATAACTGTCCACAGTGCTTTGTTGTAATGATTCCAAAATGACATGTGGCATAAAATCAAGCTGTTTTGGAGCAGAATGCTTTGAATATCATTTGAATATCACAATATGTACAGCTCCTGTTCTACATGGGTTGATTTTGTTAGTTTCACATTATCATTAGCACATGAAGTTCCGTCCACGTGTTTTATTTCACATGCTTTGTGTTTTAGCTTATCCTAACGTGTTCTCCAGAGTTGGAGAGGTCTTTTCTTCTCTCAGCCAGTTTCTATTGGAACGCTCTTTGTTTGCTCAGTGTTCAAGTGTTCGGTTTTGCTTATTTATTCATCGATAATGGATTGATTCTGTTCCCTGTTTCGTCTCTGTTATAACAAAAGTGATTGCCCAGCCTTTATCCTCCTCTTGCTTTCTTTCTTCCTCTCTGTCCTCCCTCCTTTTCACTCTTTACTGCGTTAGCCACCCATACTTTTGTTTAAATTAACTTGGCAATTAACATTTGCTATGAGCCTTTACTAATAACTAATCACAAATGAAGGGCTTTGATTGTTTGTCAAGCCCAGTTTGAGAAATGGCCTTGCTCTCGGAGCCGGTGTTTCACACATGTTCTCACTCATTCACTTCATGCTTTGATCCTTCTTGTAAGCTTCACTCGTTCGGTTCCATACATACCCCAAAACTTTCTCTGTAAGAGTTTTTTTCATAATTTGTTTAATTTAACTAAAATAAATCTGCTGTTCTTTAGACCTTTATATGGTATGGTTATACATTCTAGCAAGCTATTTATTTCCTCCTATCTTATAATACATCATCAATGCATTATGCAGTTGCATTAGGTTTGTTGTTAAGATTATATCAGGTGTAATGCATATAAAGTGTTGAATTCATATGCAACTTGGTGATGTTTTTTGACTCAGAAGTGCCCAGCTCAAGACATGTGGGTGGGTTACACATGTTGTGCTGTTGTAGCCACAACCTTTTGAAATCACATCTGACAAGCGGAAAATGAAAATCAACTTACAACAGAGAGAAGCAAAAATGTTTTCAAAGTGATCGCAATTCATCTTGTTTTTTTGCATTTTACGTGTGGGTGGTGTTTATGTTTGCTTAGCTCCTCTATAGACTCCCTTTTCATAGTAACTTCAGTGCTGGAGGTCTTCTTGGAAACAAGGATATATATATATATGTAGATTTATGTGTGACATGTAAACCTGTGGGTTTCTTAAATGATCAGGTGTGTGTGTGGCACTTTGCAGCTCACAAACATTCATTTTATTCACTATACTGTAGCTCAGAAAACGAAGATTGTTTGAATACGGTCAAATCTGATTCCCAAATAAGAGGGAGGGGAGAAAACTTAATCAAAGAAACATCGCCTTAGAATTTGGGATTTCCTAAAGTAGGGCCTAAATTGTGCAGAGGAGATTAGGTTTGGCTAATGGGGTTTTTGAAAGCTCAGGGTAAATCAAACTTTTGGCTTTTAAAGAGCACACGCTATTAGAACAATCTCAGATTTTTGTTGGGCGCATTTGGTCTCTGGGCACACTAGAGGTTTTCTTGTGGCTTAAAGGGATTGTTGTTCATCAAAAATTAAAAAACTGTCATAATTTACTCTCCTTCATGTTGTTCCAAATCTTTCTTATGTGGAACACAAAGAAGGTGTTTTTTAAAAAAAAATGTCTTGCATGTTTTTTTTCTTCATACAATGAAAGTCAAAACAGCATTGGACCCGACTGACTTTAATTGCATGGACAAATAAATCTATAATATTTTTTTTTCCCAAAAAATATCGTCATGTGTGTTGCTCAGATAAAGAAATTTGGAACAACTTTAATTATGTTTACTAAACGATTTTTCAAAAATAATTTGGTGAACAATCTCTTTAAGAATTCAAAAAATCAATTGATTTTTGTATATTACTGGCTTAATTGCTTTGTTGATAACCTTTAAAGTTGTGGAAAATGTTAAAATCATTTAAATACTCAATTTGGCGCAGTAAATGTATCAGTTATTCGATTTTCTTATTAAGCAGAACCTTTTTTTGCTGCCATGCTTGACATCCAGCATTGTGATGGTGTAGTGACACACATGGTCAGGCTTACATCAGCATGACATGAATTGCGAATACCAGCATGCGTAACACTTTAGACTTAACAGGAAGTACGCCTCAGGGTTGTACCGCCAAACCCCATTAAACAGCAGAGTTTGATGGTAACTCAAAACAGAGAGGATGGCAAAATTTGTACCAGAGCCCATGAATCTTTCCCCCGTAGTGATTTTCTACAGCATGAGAGTGGGACAGCATGGGGGTTGTGGTTCCAGCCCGTGACTTCAGACGTCTGGAAACTGACATGAATCATTCCCAGCACTAGAGAGAGCAGAGAGGCTAAAATTAGAGAGAATGGTCATTGAGGAGAGGAGACACACTAACAGGCCTCACAGATGCATCAGTCAGTACCGGCTGAGGTGGGAGGGTGAATCCCCTGGGCATTTACACGTTTCTTTAGCCATTTACCGTATTTGGGATCATGTGATCTGTGACTTTGGGTGTACAGGTGTAGATGAACCTGTGGCTGTACAATGGTACAATGATAGTATCAGTTCCCTATCAGTCGGTCTCTCTCTGCGTACGTTGTGACCGATGAATAGGAATCTCGCTAGAGAGGCCAATCTACTTTGAGTGAAACTAAACGAGCCAATGCACATTAATGTGCAATCATTTGCATTAGCTGTTCAGCCACGCAGCGCGGGTATAAAATGAGCAGAAGGTGCGATTGCACTTCAGCTTTTTGCTTGCTCAGAATTAATAACATCATCGCTGCGAGATCCAGTGAGAAACATTCTGATTCGGCGCATAGTTCTCTGTTATAAACCATAGATATCAGATCAAACAGCGCTGACGTGGAAACCAGGAGAAACACTTATAGAAGGCTTTCAGTCCACAAATCAGCAACATTCACCATGGATTTCTAATGTAGTAACTAACCATAACTATGGTATTGTGAAGAAATAGTCAAACGCTTATAAGTACTACACATCTTTTTCCAGCACTTCAAAACTATAATATCTTATATAAATGTTATTTTTAATGTGATGACCAACACATTTTTTGTTCATCCTTCAAAGATTGTCCTAAAACAAAAAAAATTAAGATGTAGGAAAACTCTTATTTAAACACTTATTTAAAAAAAATAAAAAAATAAAAAAATGAATTACCATTGTAAACAGTAGGACGTTATTGGCTATTTCACTCCCTAATATCATCAATTTTTCACTCGTTTTGCTTTTTAATTAATAATATTAAGACATTATAATTATTATATTATAATAATTAAAGTTAATTTTATCTACACCCTAAATTAAGCTTAGTGCTTTATTGTCAGCCCCAGTGCTACCAGATATTTTCTGTAGAACTCAGTGGCTCCGGTGCTGCTGCCCTCAAATGTTAGTCTGGAGCCCTGTGAACTTAAAATAAAACTGCACATTGTAATATATGTACGTTAAGTCTATTTATTATTAAAGAATTAGTCAGTATTACAGTTATTTTGGGGGAAATTTGAATAATTGCATTGCAAGCTGATTTAAGGTGTGCCCCTAAATTTTCTGCTTGCGCTCCTAAAATTTTCAGTCAGGGGCTACAGCGCTCCTAGTCAAAAAAGTTAGTCTGGAGCCCTGCAAGCTCTCAACGGGACCTCTCAAGTCTGGTGTGGGCGATATGGCGCGGCAGCATGGTCAAATTCTTCTCTCTCTCTCTCTCTCTCTCTCTCTCTCTCTCTCTCTATCTTCTTTTTTGTTTTTTGAGCAAAAAGAAAAAAGCTGTTTTTACAGCTGGTAAGGTGTGCCGTGAGAGCGCCGAAAGGCTGTTTTTAACGGCTGGTAAGATCGCCAGCGAGAGAGACATCGCACAACAGGTGCACATTCCTGTCTGTGTTCGCTGTGACCGTTCCCCTGCGTGCTTCAGCACCAAGGGGAGCAGTCCCTAAAAGAGCTTACACGGGTAGAGTGCGTCATTTTAAAGATGTCACTCTACATGTGTGTTTCTGGATGCGGTCGTTACCTGGGATCACGGGATGGTCACGAGCTCTGTATCGCATGTCTGGGCATTGAACACGCTGAGGCAGCATTCATGGATGAGTCATGAACCCATTGTGGGAAGATGACCATCTCGGAGCTACGGTCGAGACTCTCGTTACTGCAAAGGGGCGGAGTCCCTGCACCTCCGCCGCGATCCAACCCTCCTCCGAGGGTTGCTTTAGGCGGTGGTGTGGGTGACCTGAGGGTCATGGTGAGCGCGCTTCCAACCCCCTAGGATCCCTCATCTCTCCCACTCTCCGCAGCCAGTAGAGCTGCCAACGGAACGTGCTGGACCATGCACGAGGTGTGTACCAGTCGTTTCCTTCGGCGCCCCATGATGAACACATGTCGATCGCTGCATCGTAGGGTGGGTCAGACTTCTCTGCGGATGACGATTCGGTGCCTCTGCCCCCTTTGGGTGTGACAGCGCTGCCCAAGTCGGACCCGGAGATGATGGCCATGCTTTCCCGGGCCGCCAACAAGATCGGGCTTGTGCTTGTGTGGAACCCTCCACCGTGTCCTGAGCCCTCGAGGCTGTACGATTGGTATCTCGGGGTGGCGCACTGGTTCTCAGCAACCCACCCCAGTGCCTTTCTTCCCGGAGGTGCATGAGGAGCTCACTGGGGCATGGGCGGCTCCTTTTACTGCCAAAGACCGTCCCGGTGGCTCCTCCTCCCTCACCACCCTTGATGGTGGGGCAGCTAAGGGTTACATGCATATTCCACCAGTGGAGCAGGCCGTTGCTATGCAACTGTGCCCTAACTCTACTTGGCGCGGAGAACCGTGTCTCCCTTCCCGGGGCTGTAAGTACTCATCGGACTTAAACGGCAAGGCTTACAAGCCTTCACCCCATCGCCTGCGGCCCCTAAGTCTGATCATCGCCGGGGGCGTCCTCCTGTGTCTGCCCTCGCTCCCGCACAGCAGCAGCAGCCTCCACCTAAGCCCCGCTGGATGGGGCTAGATGGATGGGACTGCTCTCCAGGAGATGGTGACAGCACCGCTCCCTCCCCCGGAAGAGGGCCGGGTGGAAAATCTTTTGTTCCCTTTTATTTGTGTTCCGCAGCTGGAATTAAAGCCAGCAGTACCCAAATTTTCAATAAAAGAGCAGTTTCTTTCATCTCTGGGCCCGGAGAGCAGTGGGAGGAGAGAATCCTCACCACTCTCATCCGCCTCTTCTATCACCAGCGGGCAGCAGCGAGCAGTTCGAGAACACATCCAAGCCACCTCCTGCCCCGTGGAACCAGGTAAGTGTTGCACAGCACACTCAGACCCCCCTACGGGCCGCCTCCCAGAGAGAGCCCCACTCGCTGCCCCACCGCGGGTACACCTACGGTCCCTTTGGTCCCACTTGTACGGTCTCTGCAAGCCTGGTTAGCGGTCCCCAGTCTGCTACAGTCCCTACTTCATTGTACCCAAGAAAAGTGGTGGGTTATGACCGATCTTGGACCTGTGAGTTTTGAATCAGAGTCTCCACAAGCTACCACTCAAAATGCTCACGCAGAGACACATTTTCGAATGCATCCGTCCCCCAGATTGGTTTGCAGCGATCGACCTGAAGGACGCGTACTTTCATGTCTCGATTCTCCCTCGACACAGGCCGTTTCTGCGCTTTGCGTTCGAGGGTCGGGCATATCAGTACAAGGTCCTGCCCTTCGGGCTGTCCCTGTCTTTCCATGTCTTCACGAAAGTCACGGAGGGGGCCCTTGTTCCCATGAGAGAACAGGGCGTTCGCATCCTCAACTATCTCGACGACTGGCTCATACTGGCACACTCTCGAGATCAGTTATGCGAACACAGGGACCTCGTGCTCAGGCACCTCAGCCAGTTGGGTCTTCAGGTCAACTGGGACAAGAGCAAACTCTCTCTCAGTGCAGAAAACGCACTGGCACACAGCTTCCCCCCAGTGAGACTACTTGCACAGACCCAGTGCAAAGTCAGGAAGGACGAGGAGCATGTCTTTCTGGTGGCTCCCTATTGGCCCATCCGGACCTGGTTCCCAGAACTCATCCACCTCATGACAGTCACTCCCTGGTCCATTCTTCAGAGGAAGGACCTTCTGACTCAGAGACGGGGCACCCTATGGCACCCACATCCGGACTTCTGGAAACTCCATGTGTGGTCCCTGGATGGGACGCAGAGGTTCTAGGTGACTTACCCCCAGAGGTACTTAACACCATCACTTCAGCATGGGCGCTGTCTACGAGACGTGCGTACGCCTTGAAGTGGAACCTGTTTGTCGAGTGGTGTTCTTCTTGCCGAGAGGACCCCTGAAGATGTTCGATAGGGTCTGTGCTTTCCTTCTTGCAGAGCGAAGGCTGTCTCCCTCCACCCTCAAAGTACATGCTGCCGCTATTTCAGCATATCACGACCACATAGATGACAAAACAGTTGAAAAGCACAACCTGGTCGTCAGGTTCCTTAGGGGGGCAAGACGGTTAAATCCTCCTCGACCCCCCTCCATAACCTCTTGGGACTTTTCCCTGGTGCTTTGAGTACACCAGGATGCTCCCTTTGAGCATTTGCAATCAGCAGACTTAAAGCTTCTCTCCATGAAGACTTTGCTGCTGGTTGCACTGACCTCTATCAAGAGGGTAAGGGACCTGCATTTTCGGTCGACGAATCGTGCCTAGAGTTCCTACCACTCCCTTCAGGGATCAGGTGGTGAACCTGCAAGCGCTGCCCCTGGAGGAGGCAGACCCAGCCCTGGCTTTGCTCTGTCCCGTTCGTGCTCTGCGTCTGTACGTGGACAGAACTCAAAGTCTCTGGACCTCAGACCCTCTCTTTGTCTGTTACGGAGGCCAGCAGAAGGGAAAGGCTGTCTACAAGCAGAGGATGGCCCACAAGATAGTGGATGTCATCGCCTTGGCTTACCAAGCACAAGGTGTGCCCTGCCCACTCAGGTTGCATGCTCACCCCATGAGAGGCGTTGCATCCTCCTGGGCGCTGGCATGTGGCTCCTCGCTAACAGATAATTGTAGAGTTGCGGGCTGGGCGACATCTAACACGTTCGCTAGATATTATAGCCTACATGTAGAGCCTACATCCCATATGTGTATTTCTTCCACGGCTGCTCCTAAACGAAGCCTGTGTCTTTCCCTTGGGCTAAGTCATCCAGTATTTCATATGCAGTACAACCTTCGGGTTAGTCCATTTGTATATCTCCACATAACTGAAGGAGGGAACAGAGACATACGTCTTGTCGCCACATCTGCTGCATCTCGCTGGGGCAGCTAGCTCATCGGCTCGGCTCCTCAGCAAAAAACTGAAGTACAATCGCACCTCCTGTTCATTATATACCCGCGTCGCGTGGCTTAACAGCTGATGCAAATGATTGCACGCCAATGTGCATTCGCTCGTTTAGTTTCACTCGAAGTAGATTGGCCTCTAGTGAGATTCCTATTCATCGGTCACGACGTACGTCTCCGTGCCCTCCTTCAGGGAACGAGGGTTACCATACTTAACCAAGACAATGCCAATACAATGGTACTTCAATATATGTTATGGCATATAATTACACCATAATCAAAATTAATTCATAGAATACCACGGTATTACCACGATACTGCATCAAAAAACATGGAAATACCATGATGCTTTTTTCTTTCTTATTGCTATTATTGACTACTAGCAGTACAGGTAATGTTGCACCTGACAATTTTATTACAATTAAAGAAATAGCTCACCCAAAATTAAATTTATCATTTACTCAATGTCATGTTGCTCCAAACCTATATTATTGAATCAATAAACACAAGAAAAATAATCAAAGGAGCTGTCGAGCTCTTATACAAATTACAAAAATTCATTATTCATGAATCATCTTCTCCACTAGTTCTCAGTTCTCATTTGTATGCTTTGAATATCCTGTAATGTGTGTGCAAGTCATACATGTTTAGAATGACATGAGTGTGAGTAAATGAACAGATTTTTTTTATTGTTGGTCTATCCTATTAATACAGCTCGTTTTGACAGCTCAGTTCTGCTCATAAATGTACACACCCTTCGCAGAATATGCAAGATAATATTAACAAAATAAGAGGAATCATGTTTTATATGCTGTCTTGAATAGCTGTTTTCATCACTTAAAAGATGTTTACATATAATTCACAAGACAAAATAACTGAATTTCACATATGAACCAGTTAATAGTGAACCACTGTTCTTCAGAAAAATCCTCCCTCCATGTCCTGCACATTCTTTGGTTTCCTAGCATCTTCTGCATATTTGAACCCTTTAGTGACTGTATGACTTTGAGATCCATCTTTTCACACAGAACAATTGAGTGACTCATATACAACTATTACAAAAGGTGAAAACGTTCACTGACGCTCAATGCAGCAACACAATACCTGGGAGGTGAACATTATTTTTCCTCCTTATTTATTAATTTAGCACTACCCTTCAGAAGCTACATTAGATATTTACATGTTTCCCCCGAAGACAAAATAAGTAATTTACCATCTAATTCCGGCTCATAATGCACATTCTGTAGGGGGTATGTAAACTTATGAGTAGAACTGTAACTGCTGGAACTGTAGAGCAACTAAATGAAGTCTTAATGCCTCACAATTAAACATTTCCTGTCATGCCAAGAGGATCTTAAAGCTTTAGTGCTCATCTCTTAATGAACTGCAGAGCAGAGGCACTGAAAAAGCAATCTTTTGGCCCCCGGATAATCCACCACCTTAAAAAAGGAAAATATTTTGTTTTGCATTTGCATGCCAGTCGTCCAGTATAATCCTGACACCATCTGCGAGAGGGGATCTTCAGACAGCTGCGTGCGATGTTGTCTATACTCTCTAAGCCTTTGGTCATCCCTTTAAATGCTTTGCTTTAGTACCCACTACCCATACTATCTACTTGATTCAACATGCAGTTCATAAAATGTTGATACTTTGAACTGTACAGTATGAGGGTTAAGAATCAAACACTGAAAATCCATACAAGTCTACCACTAATATTAACATTAGGAGACACATGTCTTTATATGGCTGTCACAACCCTAATCATTTGTAGGGTTCTCAAATACAACTTATTTATCTGATCAACTCGTTTGTTACATCAGCCTCATCTTTAACACATTTATGAAAACATCTTAATAGAAAAAAGGCCTATTTTTATTAATTCTGTTTAGACTGAAATATTACATGTCACCACAAGGGGGAGACAACGCTTCGCTTTTTCGTTCGTCTGGTGTAGTTATGCTAGCTATATATTTCTAGTTATCCAGAGAATGGAGAAAATATGTTTGTTGCACGGTGGCAAACTTACTTAAATAACTAGTCTTAGGTTAAGTTAAATAATGAACTGTTTAAAGGTGAAAAAGATTTTACCTATGCATTACTTTTCACCAATATTTATTATTTTATCCTGTGTTGCTTTAATACTCTATGCCTGCACTAAAGGTACTTTTCATAATTTTTTATTTAGGATTGTCACACTTAACTCTTTTGTTTTTATTCAGAACAAATCCATCCAGTCTACTCTAGCCAAGGCACCCAGTAACTGGACAGTGTCCCAACTCCTAACACTGCCGCTTCAGGCCAAACCTCATGCATCATCTTTGTAGTTCTGTAAACATGCGCCATGTAACATTGTTTATCTGTGTTAGAAAATGGAATTAAGCTTTGAGGTGTGTCCAAAAATGAAATACAAAGCACATGAAAATGATTCATATAGTTGGGATAAAGCACAACACCACAGATACACATCTGTAAAGGGTCAAACATCTCATATTGCTTTATTTTTTGTTGTTTTTTTGTTTTCCATGATTGAACCTTAACCACAACTGAACAGAATTTTTGTGTGACGTGAAGCTGTTAGGTCATAATAACAATTTACATTTTAATAGAATTGAGTAGGTGCTACTTGAACTTAGACGGCCAATCAGGACTAGAGTTTTCTCTTTATGTATTTTATTTGAAGTCAGCTCATTTCAAAAGTTAGCCAGTTAGCTCATTTTTAGCTTGTGCAATGCTATCATAACATCTTTTTCCCAGAGGGATTTGCATACTGCATACTCTAGTACATAATCTTTAAAGGAGATGTTAAACATGCTTATAGTTCACCCAAAATGAAAATTCTGTCATCATTTACTCACCCTCATGTCATTCCAAACATGTGACTTTTTTTCTCCAACGCGTTGTGATCTAACCCTTTAAGCATCTTCACAAAGTAGATTCAGATTCAGATTTATTTTATTCAGACATTTAAACATTTAACAAATGATGACATAAATCAACATAAAGTCTGAAATGGAATAGGCAGAAGCAAAAGCTTATTGCGCCTATCCCAGTGTATTTACAAAACAAACAGTAAAAGCTGCCAATGTCTTATACATGCAGTTATAAAAATTTTTTTCCTTTCTCCCTCTTTTTTTTTTCTTTTCCCTTCCTCTCCTCCCTAGATCGTCACAAAGAAGAAAAAATAAAAAAAAATAAAAAAAATATTCATCTTAATTTTACATCCTTATCATCCTTATCATCTTCACAAAATATGTAAATAGTCCTACATAATATGATACTATACACATGCAGGCTAAAATAAAACACTCATGCCAGGTTTCACAGACCAAGCTTAAACCTATTCTCAGACAAAAATGCATGTTTGAGCTGTTTTAAATTATCTCTTTATCCACCCTATAGTGAAAAATGAATATACCAAAATGTATTTGAAATACATTTATTTTATGCTAAGTATACAAATACATTTACATATTTATGTTGGCTACTCAATATAAATACCCTGAAATTGTACTTTTGGTACAAAATTGATACACTTAAAATATGCTAAATTGGAACAACTAATTTTGCTAATAATGATGCACTTTAGTTAATTGGAAGTAGTGCTGAGGTCCAACTAAAGATATACTTAAGTATGCTTGATTGTGCTAAAGTGGAACTATTGGAAGTATACTTTAGGTACACTTTAAATATCTAGCATTTAAAGACTGATATACAGTGATCTTACTATCCTACCTAATAGTGATATTAAAACACAGATTTAATATTAAGAAATGTGCATTGTGCAATAAAAAAGTACACCAAATAAAGTTTAATTACAATAATTATATCAGTAAGTCTCAAGCGATATGTCAGTAAATATGTTAATGGATTTGTAGAATACTTGGTGTGAAATATATATATTGGTATAGGGTTTTTTTCACTAGGGCAGTAAAACTTGAATATTAATTTCAGTTCCTATAATTGTCAGTTTTATTCTGACTCCCATACCAAGCCATTTTCAAGACTCAAATATCAGCAGCTAATCTCTTTTAACTGTAATATATCATTCAATTAACGATGAGATCATTAGTGATAGCTGCTTTGCTGTAGAATATGTGCACTTGACCTAAGGTCTTGACATGTGCTAACTAATCTGCATGTAATTAGAGTTCTTGGACTCTGCTGTAGGGTGCCGGGTCATTAGCTTATCACAGCATAATCACTGGCAAATTACTGCGGTGTAATCATTTTCTAATAGCCATTAGTGGAGTCCCGCAGAGGATTCGGTGATTCATTTCAAACATTATGCAAATGGTGGATATTTGATGCTGAGCAAAGCTCTTTTCTCAGCATCAGACTGTCTTGTTCATGGCTGCTCCATGAACCATGAATCATGTCATCATGGGAGCATCTACTGTATTATGGATCCATGTGTTAGCTCTGTCAATTAATACTGGAGGTTTTGCCATCGGCTTTGTGGTACATCATTGATTATTTTTGTTGTTCGTATGTTGGGCTTTGCTGTGAAATGAGTAAACTATCTGAACATTGGCTGTTATCTCATTCTCAACTTTATAAAAACTAGTGTGAATGGAATTACATAAGAAAATGGACAATTCTTGTTTTTATGGATTATTGCAGCATTTATTATAAATGATTCATCTTTTATTTTATTGAAATTCTTCCCTCTGCAGCAGCGACATCTCTTCTCTTCTCTGATGACGTGTTCACTGGCGTGAGGGCGGGACAACCTGTCACTCACATGACATCACAGCAATAGCAAACGATAACAATCCAAGCAGTTCCCAATAGACAAAATCAAGTCCCGCCCTACATTTGTTCTTGTTTGAGAAGCCATTTCACTCGGATATACGTCACAATATAGGGAAGAAAAAACTATCGCAACATCCGTTTCAAGCCGACTTATGGATGTCTTGCACTTTCAGATTGTATTTGTTTTAAATACGTTTTTTTGTGATATATTTGTGCAAATAATGATGATTCTTACATTTTGTCGATGTAATGTCCAATACGAATCCTACAGAGAATGCGAAGCGACGTCATGCCGCATTGCATGCTGGGGTTGCGCTGCTATCTTAAGAGGGTTGCCCTCTGCTTCCGATGCTGAAATTAATACAGACCTACTTACCTTTTGTTTTGTTTTTGCCTTAAATTTAAATCTTCACATTCATGGTATTGTCTTCAGGGCTCGGAACTGCCTTACAAATAGCACTGGAGCCCTCTATTGGTCAATTGCTTGGTGATATGTGTTATGAGTTTATCTATAAAGTGCTGCAGGGGGATGATGTAAATTTATAGGTCAACCCGGAGCATCACACTGGTTCCCTCGACAAATACCCAATAGGATTTTACATTGGCTTTTGGATTATCGCAAAAAATAAGCTCTGTGACCAACAAAAGTTAATGATACTTTTTGTCCATCAAGATAATTTTCACAAACGAACATAACTTTTTGAATTTTGAAGCCTAAATACAATCGCCAGAATTAAAAAGCTAAAGGTATGCTATGAAAGAACTACCAACGTTACCACCAGTAAGTCCCAAGAACTCTTTCAGTTTTTCTCTAAAAAACATTTACAAACTATTCTAACTCAAACTTTCAGGGAAAGAGCGCAATTATAAGCACAAAGAGGCTGTAAAAGCAGACTGAGCTAAACTGTTCAGCTGATGACGTTTACTCTCCTCAGACAGCCTCTGTAGTCCCATTTAGCCACTTAGCAACCGCCTTTTTCAAGACACGTAAGTTTAAAATAATTATGAGTGGGGTAATACTACTGATGTATTTTGGTGTCTTGAGGTTGTGTTAACCACAGACCTTATTTCAGGCATTTAACCAAAATTAAAAAAAAAAACTATCGACTTTTGGACGATGGAACCAGAAGTGCTAAAATGCTAACTCGTTTACAGGCTTAGGCCTACAAAAATGCTTCATCCCTGCACCACTCTATTACTAGTCACGATTAAAGTAACTAAGCAGAAAAATCAAAGACCAGAATTGAAATTATAATGATCTTTATTAATCCAACGGAGCCAACCAACCCTGTGACGTCGAATGTTTAAGTACTAAGTCTGCAAGATGGCGGCGGCCTGGCCACAAAAGCTATAACACAAGATCTTTTTTATTTAAAATGGCTACATTGATCGTGTTTGTTATGTAATTTTTGAGTGGAAATCCATTTACTAAATAATGTTAATTTGACTGACTGCTTCATTTACACTTTTTAATGTTACACCTCACGATATCTGTTGGAAAGCTTTTATTTAGAGCACTAAATATAGGCTACAGAAATTTTGTTTAATATAGGCTATGTGTTAAAAGAATATATACTTATATGACACCATTAAAAAAAATTCTCCCCTCATTTGCACCCTGAAATTGTATCTTTTATTAAAATGTGCACTGAGAGAGAGGCTTACTTGATTTGAACCACATTTTTTATAGAATTGCTTGGCTTACGCCTAAAGGTGACTGTAATATAGCACCACAAATGATCCAAAATGGGAAAATTAAGCACAATTTGCACTTAAGCATTCAGACGGCAAGAGCAGTGAAGGAAAAGTTGTTCCTCTTTGAGAAGAAGGTGCAAAGTCTTGGCAATGGACTGCATGCCTTGGATATGTGTCTTGAGAGAGAGTTTCCAGACGTTTCCCCCTCCCCCTCTCATTTTGCAGTAGTTTGGAAAAGTGAAGCTGTATTGGAGACTCAGATTTGCCTAAGGCAGTATATATGCGTCTCTGTGGAGCAGGCCAATCATGTATTACATCCACATGTGATTTCATGACAGAAACGGCCACAACAAGGCAAAGTCCACATGTGCTTAGAGTCTTTACTGCAACTACAATGATGCCATTTGAGGAGGGGGAAGAAAATACAAATATATATGACATACTAGATCTGCAAGGCACTTAAACAGCAGTTAAACAGGAAATTAACCAGTCATTAGACGTATTTTAGACTGGCATTACTTTAAAAAGAAATAAGACCATTGTAAGCATCTTCAGGCTTTAACAAATCCACACTTTATTCATGGTACACTGCAGTATTTCCATCTCACCACTAGTAGGAGTATGGCACTGTTTTATTCACTGAACACTTGATAGAGACAGTAATTGATAGCCTATCTAGTACTCACTGTACAGTCTTTGTACACTAGAGGCCTCATCTGTACAAACTCTTATAGCTCTACACATAGCCAAAATTACATCACATAGTAATTTATTTATTTATTTATTTTTATTTTTTTAAATAAAAGGGAGCAATTTATAATTTCTTGGGTTGGCTATATCACTCACAGAAAAATTATATGTGACTTGTATGTATTAGTTAAATACCATAAATCTACCCAACAGAATCAGGATCAATCACAATAATGAGGATATAGCTAAATATCATTAGATTTGCCTTTGAGCTTTGGAATGCTTTCCACAAAATAATATCACAACCGTTTTTGGTCTGCCCTCTCGAGGATGTCCACTTTTATGAGTCAGAATGATTACTTGCCTGCAGGCTGTTTTTTTTTAGAGATTATATCTTACATGCTTGCTTGGGTGAGTTAAGAGACTAAAAACAGACCAAACATTTTATGAGATGGTTTAGATGACATATGATCTATCAACTCTCACATATCAACACAACAAACCTGTGCAGTTCATTTGACTGGAATTTCTGAATGTTTACTTTATGATTTCTCCTGATACAAACCGAAAACAAGGATAGAGAATTGGCTGAGTCCTTTTTTCACTTAGTGTTTCTCTAATGACGTGTCCAAGCCAGCTCTACCTGTCCTGTACAAAACAATACGCCAAAACACAGTTCACACATTATACATAGGCTAGGTATTTTTAGATTGAATCACCCATTTAGAGGAGAATGCAAATGTCATATTCTCATTCTAAACATTATTGTATATATGTAAATCTGTCATTTGTGATCTCAGTAAAAATTACATTGGCATCTGGTGGACTTCTATACATTTACTTGTTTAGATGCAAATAATAAAATTGCCACTCTTGCATTGAATTAGAATATAATTACATTATACATTTTGTTGTAAATAGGAGCATTACACTGTCACTTATTGTTACCTAAAACATGATTCACTTTGAAAAGATGATTTTGCCCCATGTGGGCAGTTTACTCAGCAAACCTGGTATCTGCCCTGCTGTGGTGCTGGTCATTTGTGCTTTGTTACACTCTTCTCTGGATTAAAAAGACAGGTACTTTCAGGTTTGACAGTAAAAAATGAAAAGTAATTTGTTTTACTTTTACTTTAAGATTTTGTGTGTGGGATGTGTGTTTGTCTCTGTTTGAAAGCCTGTACATGTGCCTTGTGTGTTTTCTGACCATACCTTATGAAGTTAGAACTAGAAATGAAGTGCTCTAGTATAACAATATAGCCTATTGCATTGCGTGCGTGCATGCGTGCGTAAATATAAGACTAGATTGTAAATTACGCAGTCATCGGGAGATCAGCACCGAAATGTTTTTCAGTTAGCCAAAATGTCATTCAGATCTATAAACAAAGTGAAAATATTTAAGACAAAATCTGTTTGTTTTCATAGAGTGGAGCAGAAGTTTTTTTTTTTTTTTAAGCTCAGAAGTTTAGTGGGTGAAACAAGCGCATGGGGGATGAAGCGACCCAAAATACGCGACTGCTTTCAAAGTTGCCAACAAATACACGAGGACATGTGGATTTTGGAGTCTTGTTTTAAAAGGGAAAAACTTATTTAGATTCTTTAAAATAGTTAACTTTTAACATGTTCAATTAAACAGAGCTTATATAAGTAGCATATATAGCATATTTAACTTAATTTATTTATAGTTCCAGTCATGCGGCCGAAATTTTATTTCAGTTAAGGAATAAGTAGGCTAAAAGTAAAATAAAGTGTATTTTATTTATTTAGGAATAAATAAGTATGGTAACAGCATAGGAAATTATACCATACTATTTAACTTGCGTTAAAATAGTATAAAAATAAACGCTTGAAGTTAAAATTAGTAAATAAATATACAGATATTTTTGTTTTCATATCTGAATTTACGTGGGTTTGAAAGTTTGCGCCTATAGGAAAGTTATACAAATGAAGCTTCATTCTTAATTTTAGTAAATTATGTTTCAGAATATTAATAAGGGCAAACAATAGCCTAGCATTAAAAAATCGCGTCTTTCAAAATATAACAAGTAAATAAATGTCCTTTTTAATCATATTAATTATTTTAATAAAGACACAAAAACATTGATATTTACTGACCAATACTTTCATATTGACCCACTGCGACTTTTAAATTTTTATCTACATAAATTTAATTTCTCTCTCTCTCTCTCACTCACACACACACACATATATATACAATCTTCACTCAGATAGGCTATTTCTTAAAAAAGCCTGCCAAATGACGGGAAGGATAAGCAAATATGTTGCTGGCATCGAGGTTTAATGAACTCGCGGTTCTTTGTGCTTTCATAAACATACACACAAAATGTGGCCTACCTGTGCAGTGCTCAAAGAGAAACCTTTAATAGAACATTTAACGTTGTCGAAGTTTCAGTCTTGCTTTTCTTCTTCCTTGGAAAAAGCTGCAACAGCTCCCTGAACTCTAAAGCCAAATGTTTAACCTCTCGAGTTCCTCATCGGACACTATCGGCCGGAGCCAAGAATGACAAGCTTAGAATTTTATTTCTGCATGCAAGCCTAAATCGTACATTACATATAGGCCTAAAAGACCACTAATTTTTCCTAGGCCTACCTGTCTTTTAGTTTATTTATGCTCTAAATGCCCAAGGTGTCTTGTAATCCTTTGAGATGGGAGTAAGAGTCACGTAAGGACCCTTCAATTGACTGAGCACTATGACTTAAAACGCAATTTCAAGGGATAGGCCTACTGGCAATATGGTACCATGCCAAAGGTTGTAGTGAACCTTGTTCAGTTTAACTCATTCAAAGCAAATACATTTGAGAATAATGATTTTGTTCTTTTTCATATAAAGTTAGACACACACGCCCAAAGAGACGTCCACACAAAACAAATGCACTCGCGCGCTTTACGCACGCACACTGAGACAGATTTTTTTATTTTTTTTATTGATAGGCCTAGCTATTGTTTATCTTGGCGACAGGGTTGGCTCAACTCTACAATCAGGTTTTGAAGTTATTTGAGCACTTTGTGTTTGTTCTGTCATCACTGGTTTAACATTCTTAGCCTTGCACCATGGCCAATTATAAATAAGGATATCTTAAGTTATAAAAGTTACTAAGTTATATGTATTTTATTTTATTTAAGCTATTAGCTTATAAGCTATTTTTTATAAAATGTTCTAATTTTTTAAACCATCAAGTAAAGAGTAGCCAACTTGAACCTATAGCCTACACTTGAGTGTAGGCTATATAATTTAGTTAGAATTAACTTAGGATGTTTTTTCCCCCAAAACAATTTTAAGGGTTTTCATTATGTGTTTACAAATGTAATTCATTTTTTCGGTCATGCATCTCCACAGTATTTTTTTTTTTTTTTTTTTTTTAGAATTAGCCTACTCAATTTGACCTGAACAGAATTTGAAGACATGCATGCTCATAATGTATGCATTGATGAATGTATTGCAGTCATTTCGTGCATTACATTACAATATATTTCTGAATAACTTGTGACAAAAATTGTCACGCCACTGACCCATAAATAAAGTAGCATATAGCCTACACATATAAACTACGCCATCAAGTGCAGTTCTTCTAAGTGAGTTGCTCCACTGCACACACACACACAGAGACACACACACACTGACACACACACTCACGCCACCCCCGTATTTCATCAATTCCTTCTCCGCGAGGACCGTAAGATGTGTGTATGGAGCTCAGAACAGCGTCTGTGTTGCCATTCGTGTTGTAAGAAACAAAAGAACAGACGAGACATTGATTCCTCTCTATACATAAGGACATCTATGCCTGCTGCATGTGCAATGCTGCAAAGCTATGAGACCGACGTTTCAGCACTGTAAATTAAAGATACACGACCAAAACAACAGCCAGCACCTTCAGCCAGTGCACTGCAGCAAGCCGTGCATTACTGTAAATCCTTTATTTTGTCCTTCTGTACCTTATAACGAGGATTTCCGATTGGACGAGGCTCGAAGACTTCGCGTGGGACGTTTTGTATTTGGTCAGTGTCCGGGTTTATTTCTCCCATCCGAAGAGCACGGATTACTTCTTTGCGAAGATAAATGGATACGGAGTTATAAAAGCACCCGACGAGATGACCAAGCGTTGAACTGCAGAACTACGAAAACCTCGAAGCTGTAACTTTTTGGGGGGGAGGTTGGCAGTTTCGCTTCGAAATGGTACGTTAACAAATCACTTTCATCATTATTATGTCGTTGCTCCAAAAGACGAAGGAGATCACGAGTTGTGCACTCTTAAAGTCAAATGAGATCATCATCAACACACAGGCGCCGTGTTTCGGTTTTCCCTCTGCTTCCTCTCTTGCCAGCCGGTTACTCCTTTTCTCGTTGGTTTTCGGCCAAACAAGGTTTTGTGGGAAAGGCTTAAAATGCTGGCGCGTTATTTTCGCTATTGAGACGTGCAATGGTTTAGATAGCTACCCTGCGATTGGGCTTTTCTCCTGTAATGAAAGTTATTTGTTTTGTGACAGCCGAAGAAAAAAATGCGTGTGTGTGTGTGTTAACCACGGGACCCCGAAGGCCAAGTTTAAGTTTAAAGCCAGTAGAGGCAGATGCCCAGCATTCGAGTTTGCACAGCAGAAAATGGCCGCAGGCTCGCCGGCATGAATTTGACATCTACGCCGACAGAGGCGCTCCCTCCACGGCAGAAGTCTCAGTTAGCGCGCCGAAGTCCCAACCGGGAGTTCGGCATTGTTTCAGAAAGTGCTAGAAACTGCAGTTACTTGTCATGTTCGCGTGGCAGTTGCAAACTTAACCTTTAAATAAAACAAAGTAAACATGCTTCACGAGACAGTGCCAAAAATTGATTTGACCCGGGTTGGTTGTTTACAGAATAGTAACACTTAGTTTGATACACTTTTACAAGTGCTATGTTGCAGTTCCATGTTTTCAGGCATGTAGGCTACCATATGCTTGCAAGTAATTGATTATGCAAATATGCAATGCTACATGAATTTCAGTACTATTTTAGGCTTATACATCAAAGTTCAATAGTATGACATCTTTTAAAATAGGCTATGGTACTGCTATGGTACAGTACTTTTTTCTGTAAGGGTAGACTTTCCAAGGGAAGACATTCAACAACAGACTCAATATCTTGGTCACTGCTGTTAATTTGTGCGTATTTTAACAAAAAATATAATCCTAAAATATATAGCCTAGCTATTTGCTCTCTGCGGGGATATTTTCAATGTTGTAGCCTACTTTCAGGAAGTATACGTCTTTCTTTCTCCTTCAGTTCTTGGGTTAATAACATTGTTTACAGTAGCCTAATAATTCAGCCTTTTATAATTGTTTTATGTTTAGGGCTAGGCTATATGTTCATGCTGTACTAAAAAAATCTAATATTCTAATGATCGAGATTGAATAATAATATGTGACAGTTTCAGAATAGGTTTAAGGATAAAGAATGATTCTTATGAATATGACTGTTTTCTAATTATAGGCACAATTAGGCGATAATGCTTTGAGGCGTCGGGGTTTCAGCAGTGTTATTGATTGTCAGCTCTCTCGCTGGTCGTAGTTCACAACTAGTGTACACTTTTTTTTCAGTGCAAATTCTAAAGAAATAACAGGTGTTATTTACCCTGTTTGTTTTAATAGCCTGCCTGGTTTTACACTTTAATTTAAGTCGACTGACGCCTAGTTTATTTGATCTCCGTGTGATCACTCCAACAAAGTTAAACCTGATTTCTACAAAGGTTCAAGCTAAAAAAAACTCGAAAAGAACACGTTTAAAGTCCTTGATGTGGGTATCTATCCACTAGTGATTACTTGTAGAGTTAGTTATTATAGATATCGAGCCGAGTTATTTTTCTTGCAGTGGCTTTATAAACGTTTGTGATAATCAAAATATGCATTACCAGGCTAAATAAAGTGAATTTAGAATCGCGCGCATGATCTTCTATTTACTATTCATGACTCGTTTCAGTAAATTAAGTGACTGATTGACAAGTCATTACCTTGTTTTTTAACTTGAGACAGCTTTCTTCTATGTGTAAAGCTAACTTGCCTTATCAGACACTGCCAATAGTAGGCTATTTTACGCGGGGTGATTTTTTTAATCCACCCCACTCACATGAAGCGATACGCCTCGAACACTTTGTCATGAATGGATGCATGCATGTGCGCTTTCTGTGACGCAATGTCCGCGCGAGCCTGGCTCTAATCGCTACTTTAGCTGGTGAGTGTTGCAGTAAAAGTGTTTGGAATACGCGCGCGGGTGAAGCGCGCAGAACATTGCTGCGCCCGAACTGGATCAGCGCGAGAGGGGAGAGCGGTGCGTGCGCATTGATGAAAAGGGGAGAAAGTCGTTTGCCAGTTTGTTACGCACCAAATGAGCTTCAGAAACCGAGGCAAATAACGTTTTTGTTTGTTAATTTCACGGACTTAACGGATGCCCCTGGACAGTGGAAACCAGAGTTAGCCTCTCTTGCTCCTTCAAGTACTTTCTTTGGGATGGGCTATTTTCATAACGTCATTTCATTCCTCCCTCTGTTGAAAACATTTTCTCTTTCTTTGATTCTTTCTCCCACCATTTCCTAAATGGAACAGATTGCAGCACCCCACGCGTTTTCCTGCCTGCAAAGTTTGGTTTCAAACGTGTACACAGTTTGCGCGTTCTCTTTTGCCGGGCGTCCCTTGATTTAACGGACTCTAAGTGGAAGTCAGAAGTGGCGGCGGTGGAAGTGTTAATCATGATGAGGCTTACCATGATTAACTGTGAAAAATGATCCACTAACTTGTCGGTGTTTTGCCACATTTTCAAGTCACGCGCTCCGCTTTCAACATGATGTATTCTCCTCTCTGTCTAACTCAGGTAAAGTGCTTATTTGTCTCTTTCTGAACGAATTGCTCCTGAACGCTCGACGAGATTTCGGTTCATAAAGGGCGGGCTGAGAACTGTGCTTCTCTTTTATACAACACAAAACTGTATACCCATGAGCGTATTAGTTTATTGAATTGATACATTTTTCTATTATTGAATTTTACACTGTTAACAAAGTCAAAAATCAATTGGACGAGGTAACATGAATCGTTGTTTATCGTTAAGATGGAGTTTATATGCTTTATAAGTAGACTTTTGAGTGCATAGTCATCTGCTTTAGTTTTAATCATAAACTAGAGGGGAAAGTTAGCCTACATGATCATTGTTCAGATAAAATAAAACTTTTATTACAGTTAAACATTTGGGTATGCATTTATATATAATGGAGTATTGTCAATTTTTATCTAGATTGGATTAATATGTATAAACTTAGCCTATGTGCTCATATATACATTAAGGTTATTTCAGTTCTTGCTTATAAGAGGACAATGTAATAATATATTCTAAAGACTATTAAAACTTTGATGGATTTATTGGTTACAAAATATTTAGAATTACAGAGAGATTTAGGTTTTCTGTACAAATCTGACTTCATTACTGTGGTTTCAGCTCTTGTCTTGTGAGGTTTTTAAGTTTGCAATTATTAGGATATAGCAAAATGTTGTTTATTGAAGTATTTTATTAGTCTGCTCAATTTTACAAATCCTGACACTTAAAAAGAGATATAAACTGAAATATTCTGGAAAGAATAGCATTGACTTGCCGGCCCCTTTTCTGTAATGTACTTAAATCCTATATTACTTATTATAACTGAATTAACCAGACAATAGTTTAGCATTTTATGCAGTGTGATATTGCTCAGGCTTTAAGCAAATGTGATAGTATTTTAAAAGTATTTTTGTCAGCAGTCTGAATTGAGGCAGAGGTTTTTAAGGTCACTTAACTGTCTCAGATTGCCTACTGTATATTGACACGAGTCACTATGATTTTAGATGGCTGATGATCGCTTTGACCTTGGCTTTGATGAGAAACTTGCATCTATAGTGAATAATTTTGCTTCGGTTTGTTTTAAATTTCAGATCGTTTTTTAGCAAGGCCACTCCCCTGTTAAAACATTGTCCATCTTTTCACTTAGAAATGTACATGTTAATAATAATAATAGTTAAAATGTATAAGTAATACAGCTTGAACTTTGTAGCAGTTTAGCCTTTGTATATGAGAAAAAGATTTTGTGAGGAGAAAAGTGTTTAAAAAAAGTTTTAGATCTCTGCTCGGGAAGAAAGTTGTTCCATATGCTTGATTCGAAAAACGGCCATACTTTCTGACAGGCATAATGGCAGTCCATTAAACCTGTCGATTTGACACTGAAAATATGTAAATAGCAGCTGCTTTTGTAAAGGTCTAACTTTTTGTTGACAGTTTATCTTGTGGCATAATTCGGTTCGTAGTTCATATCAAACTTTATTTTAATAACTGCTTGGGAAACCTTAATTGGAATTTGGGCTTTTAAGTCACACAAATATGTATTGTACTTTTCAGCTCTTAGTGAATGTGTTCAAACAGGTAACAGTACAATTTCACGCCTCACCCTCCAGCGCTTGAATTTATTATTAAATTAATTAGATGAGGCTATGTTTCAGTGCTCACTGTGTTTTTGATTCTATATGACAGACGCTTGTTTCAGTATTTTGGATTAGCAAACTCTTTATATTCTGTAAGTAACCATAGTCCACTTTAGCAGTTGTGTAACTTTACTAAATGTAGTTTTAGTGAATTATAACTATCATGCACAGCTGTAAAATCATGTTAAAAAAATAGTTTGCTCTTCCTGAACACTTACAAAACACATTTGATCTGCAGGTTGCAGTAAATATTTAGGAACGAAATAAGCTCTGCTACATTACAGATCCGGTCTGTGTAAGTCGTATTGAGAGCCAGCAGTGTGGAGGCCTTGGTTTTCTCTGTAACCGCACGGCATGTCCACTACCTCTTTGTTGTTGCTGATAGGATAATGTAATGTAGCAGCCTGCAGCGTTCGAGGGAGAGCGCGCAGTGTGCACAGAGGTTCTGGCCGTAGTCTGAGTGAGTGTGTTGGGCTGAGAGAGAGAGAGCGAGAGGGACAGATGAGGCGTGTGCCAGACTCCACCGCAGTCCCGCTGGCAGCCAGAGGGGCCTTTCGCTCAGAGCTTGGATGCACACAGACACTACACAAAAAAAGTTTTAATCTTCGAACCTGTTCCGTATGCTATCATTATAACAATTCTGTCAGCAGTAAGCACCATCCGCCTCAAACTTTAGATCTGGTGGTGAAGAAATTAAAAAAAAATTGACAGACACTTGACGTGTAGACTACTTTTAGTGTGTTTTTACTTTTACAATTCAAGATATAATAATTTGTAAGTTTTAAATGCTTTTATTCTTTATTCTTATTTTATATTCATATTTTAGGTCATTGTGAGGCTGAACAAAGGTCAGCAGGTCACAGTTCAGAGCATGAAGGAAATGCTAATTGTTTAAGTGCAAATGACTAAAACTAAAGAGTGTTGAGCCTATTTCTATATATTTTTTAAATGATTAATCCAGATACTGATCAAATGTATTTAGTTTGGACAGACCCAGTTTGGAGCGTATTTGCCAACAGTGTAGAGTAGTAACAGTGGGAGATCTGAGAGGCTCTATTCCCCTGAGCTGGCAACATGCTGTCCTGCCCCCATTCCTCATCGATTCATTCCTTTAGAGCCGCAATTAGTCCCCCCCGGGAGAGAAGAGGAGGGCCGATCCAAGCGTCGAGCCTTTCTGAGACACTCTAACTTGACTGCGCTGACTGACAAAATACTATACATCTGAAAATGTGCTGATAATAAGACTTGCTCTGCGTTGCATTTTAGTTTTCATATTTCCGTGCAAAATATTCCATAACGGAGAGCCTTTTTCTTCCATTTGGGCTTGCAATGACTCATATAAACGTTTTGTTCTCTAAATGAATGCACACATGGTCTGTTATTTATTTTCACAATTCATATCAGTATATAAGCTTTGCTCATCATGTGCATGGGAAGCCAGTCTAACCAGGATCTGATTTAATGAGCACTGAAATGTTCTCCACCCCTTTCCATGGTCGGGCACTTTGTGTTTGAAGTGTCGTTTTTGGGCTCTCAAATGCCCCAGAACACCCCCATGGTGTAATCCACTGGCCCTCTCTCAGCCCGCGTGTGTGTGTGCGCCTGCCCGCCTGAGGGTTTTTTTTCGTCAGGAGAGTGTTTGCTCTTTCGCTCGGCTCAGAAATGCATGCCCCACTTTCGTCTGACAGCCCTGAGTGGCACAGTCATGGTCGCGTCCCAGCGCGGCAGCTCCCAATGTGCCCGTTAACAGATTAATTAAGCTGTTTTGATCACCCACTCTTCCTCGCTTGCCATCCGGCCTGCATTTATCACAACTTTTTTAGACGTTCGGCTGCTTATTTGTGTCAGGGAGCGTTTTGGAAAAGAGGGTCAGAATCTTAAGGGGAGCATTAGCTTTCATGTGTTGATCCTAGTGGCTGATATTCATTAGAGGACATCGAGGAGATTTTTAGGGGAGGGGAGGGGAGAGGAGAGGAGGGGAGTCGGGCACAAAGAGTAGCCTCAGTTATAAAGGCCCGAGCTCTTGGCATGAGTAGAGGACTTCATGTGGCCAGAGCTGGAGATGTCTGTGGAAGGTTGGCTGCGTTTCATATCACACCCAGGTTCCTCTGCGGGGAGAATGGTGAGCAACCCTAAATATTTACTCTATGAAGATGTGTTTGAATTCCACCTGAGCCCGCAGCCTCGCTCTCTCATCCATGCCAGTGTATTGCAGCAGAAGAGAAGTTTATTTTTGTTGTTTTCTAGATGAGATGTGGTCCAACGAGTGCCTGAATCACCCTCTGGAGTCTCGCTTTTTAAATGAGCCTTACAAAAAACAGCTCAGACTTCTGGAATAGCTTAATCAACCGTGCAAAGACAAAATACGTTTTATTCCGCTCCGTAAGTAGCCTACCTCTGTGTTGGAAGAGATAATTCATGGTTCGAGTCAGTCAGAATGCTGTTACCTGACAAGAATACATTTTTTTTTTTTTTTTAACTCTGCAGATGTTTAAATCTATTCTTTATATTTTCTGTATGATACGGGTTCAGATGCTGGCAGATCTGCTGCTTTGTCTCCAGCAGGGAGAGAGTTTTGTCTTCTGCCCTAGGGTTTGAAGTCACAGTAGTAGGTCATTTTGAGAAGAACCTCCGCTCTTGGCAGAGTCGGCTCTGCTGGGAAGGCTTTAAGAAATGTTTCCAACTGGAAGGCGATCAAGAAGAGCAGTGCTGGCGTGGCAGGGTGCAGCGGGCTGTTTATTTAAAAGATCTCTAAATCTACCTCTGCTTCTCCACTACTATGCCTGTGTTTTTCTAGTCACACATTTGTTCGCCGGATTTGATTTTTGCCACAAGCCTGACACTTGATTACATTCTTTGGTTGTGTCCGAACATCCCAATATTCAGGAATACTTTGCATTGTGCGTTCTTTTTGTATTGTAGATTAAAGTCATCTGTTCTGCAGAGTAGTTCTCTCTGAAACAAATACTTAATTATATATAAAAAAGTCATATTATAAAAATGTTTTTTTTTTCATTTATACTATACTTTTTAAAATAAAAAATCTCTCTCTATGTATATAATATATTCTATAAATGACAAATATATATTTAAAATGATCATATATCATTTTTATATATTTAATATATAAAAATTATATTTGAATTTTTAAATTGGCAATACAAAATAGCTCATTGGCAAAAAATGTAGTTTTACCTGTAATTAGATTTGCATTCTTTGCAATTATTGCACTTTTTTTTTTTTTTTAATGAAAATTTTTGCTTTCTTCAACATACTCTACTTGAGTCTGAACAGATGCGGAGGGATTTTTTTTGGCTGTCTCTTTCTTGCCTGCTTGCACCAGTGCTGCAGACAGTTCACTGTGTGTGATTTACACCTCTCCGCTGCTCTCCAGAGCCGCTGTTGGAACTCTGCGCCATACGATTCCCTCGTTTGTGACGATGCAAGAAAATGAATTATGAATGGATAGACTAGCTCTTTTTGATTGCATGTCACTTATGCAAAATTGCCATTGAGAGCTCTGTGCCTTTGGTTCAGCTGGCCTTTGGATGAAATGACACTGTGTTTATTGTAGGAAAAATGGATTTTCTGCTGCAGAAATATTTGCAGACATATATCCAGATAAACGCTTTTAATGGCCGAGAACAGTTATTGAGCATCATTAACTTAAGTGCCCTTAAAGAAATGTTTTTCTTTTGTTTTCCCACACTTACCCATTTGTATTGTAAGTCTTGAGAAATGGATTAAATAGTACTATAATGCCTCATGTTCCAGAACGTTTGCCACATGTTGACTGGAAGCACAACGACGCATGTCACTGGACGCATTCCTCATATACCATAATCCATCAGGAGGATCTTCTGTGTTGCAAATGTTTTGAAAGGGTTGTTGAGCAAGCTTTCACCCTCTTTCAATGTGCATAAGTGTGTGTGCCTGGACCGCAGCTGGAGGAAGATGCCGCAGATCTTGTGGTGTAATGGAGACTCTCCAATACTGCAAGATAAGCGAATTGCTTTCTTTTGTGCATTGAATGCAAAGACCAGGATCCCTGTGGCCTTGCGTAGAGCTGGGCTTTTAGATCTTATTCCTTTCCCAGCATGGAGTTCTTTAAAATCAGAAAGATCTCTATCTTTACAGATTGAGCATTTTAATTAATATGTGTGTGTGGTGGGTTGAGGGGGCGGTAGATGACAGAATCTGTTGTGTTATTTTACAGGGAGTTGATGTATCCTCCCTGATGGGCTTTCAAGTTCTCAGCCAAGACAATAATGAGAATGTTTATCGCTGCACGTGCACGTATGCTCTGTCTCTCTTATTGACAGCTCTGATTCATGCGTCCGCCCACTCATTTTGAGCTGCAGGTTAAGACACCTTCTTCAGGAAAAAGGATGATCCAGATCCTGATATATTAAGAAAGCCATGCAAACGGAATCCATAAGGTATGCCGCTGGGGTTCTGACGCATTGTTCATTGTTCCGCTGACATGCGATTGAATAATGACCTGTGGTGATGCATTTAATTTTGTTTTGCAGGAACTTGAAATAGAATGAAACTTGTGGCATTCTTGCGTTCTCAATTACACTCTCGTGTTAAACCACCATCGCCTTATCTCAGCGCTGAGAGCTCCTAAAACTCTTCAGTTCTGATTTCGTGAGATAACGTTTCTCATTGTGCCTGAGTGACAAAACACGAGAATCTGTTTGTGATTCTTGCGTGAAAGTTAAGTATCACCAAGAGCTTTTTTGGACGTTTATGTGGTGAATTAGATGGGGAAAGTTGTATGAAAAGCCCACTGGACTTTGTGGCATTGGCAACATTGGAAACTCACTCTCTATCACTCTCTCTGGACCCAAAATCATGTTCTAGGCACGCAGCCCAGATGTGAGTTAAAATCTTTGTGCTTCTCCAACAAAGAAATATTAAAGTCAAATCATAGGTAAATTATTTCCCGCTCTTGCACTTTGGGATGCAGTGACATCAATTTGTTATTTTGATAAAGGGCAGGAGCTGCTTTAAAACACACCAGAGCAACACTTCATCACAATCTGAGGGCTGCGTTGGAGAAAAGAATGTAGCTGCATGGGATCATTTCGAGGAAGGACAAAGGAGAAAGAAAGCTTTTGTATTAGTGGTGTGCAGGAGGATTGGCAAGCTGAGGGCAGAAGTTCTGACCGGCAATTAAGGCTTTATGGCATAGCCAAAAAGATATCTCCATAAAAAGTGTAGTGATAATATGTCATTATTCAGTATGCTGTCAGGCCCCACTTAGGACTTACAGTATGAGTGCAGGCATACAGGCATGTTGAATTTTTTTTTTTTCAGTAAAATCTGATAAAATCCTTTTTAAGATGCACTGAAGGTCCCAATTTGTTATCGTTTTTATTTTTATTTTTTATAATTTAATAATTTTTAGTTAATCTCACCGCCTCTGTGAGAGAACATCTGTTTATCTCTGCTTTGTCTCATTGCAGATGTTGAAGTCCATTCTCTTGACGTGCTCTTTGGCCTCTTTCTCAGGTGTGAGGTGGCTCTATGCATGTGCGTTTTATTTCTGCCTCACACATATAACAGATAAAAAAGAATCAAAGGTGTCAAAGCTAAAACTGAAGGCAAGCTATAGGCCTCATATACAGTATATATATATATACATACATGTGTGTGGTTGTGTGTGTTTGCACACTACAGGCCTAGACAGATATCTCTATGAATTAGGATCTGAGCCAAACAGAGCAGTGCTGGGAAAGCAAGAGGACACGTCAACACTTGGCTATGACCTAATATGACTCTGGCTTGCTACATGGCAAAAGTGGGGCAGTGGTTTTTCTAAGCAGCTCATGCACTGATCAACAAGCCAGTTTAGTGATAACACTTAATTAGTTGGTTTATTATTCATTTGCATTTAAAAATTGGTTATGCGCTGTTCTTTTTGTAGACTGCCATAGCTAAATTTCTTGAAGAGCTGAGTGCCATGTCATTTACATTGCGTTTACATTTATGCATTTAGCATAGACCTGAGCAACAAATTGGTACAATACAATGCCAGGCTTCTTTTTCTTCTTCTTAATATAATTTTTATTTGTTTACACAACAGTTGTTGTTTGTTTTGTAATTATCTTCGGTTTCTGAAGCATACAGTATTGTTCGTATTCTTAGTATGACACTGGTTGAGAAAGAATCTATGAATGAAAAGCTTTTGCAAAAGTAAATGATTTATAATGAAAAGCGAAAATAATGAAAGTTATTGAATCCAATTATTTGTTGTATGTTAAAGTATTTTCTAAAGAAACAGGAAGTTTGGACCGGACATATTGACAGGCTTGCCCCTTTTTTAATAAATTAATAGAATTATTAAATATAATTAAATAATTGTACTTTTATTATATAGCCTATTTAAATACATGTAAAAAATTACAATGTTTTATCAAATATATTAAATATCATTAAATATTATTTTATTAAACATACTATTAACAATATTTGTATTAAATATATCCTTTAATTAGTTGTCACAGCCATGGTTGCAAATAGTATTGGAGGAAAGACATTGTTATTTAAGGGAATATCTGATCTAAGCTAACACACATGGACTAAAAGCCACAAACTCTAATTTAGATTTGATGAGGTTTTGACAAATTTAAGGAGCCTCTTTTAAGACACATCATCTGTGAAAAGAAGACAGGTACTTTTGCCTGGTCTGAGTGTGGAAATTACATTTTGTACAGCTTGTAGGAAGCATTGTTCACCAGTCCTCGACGCTCACAGAGCAAGATGAGAGTTTTTAGTGCAGGCTTTGTTCTTGAGCTCTGTACGGGGCCCTGTTGTGGCATGACTCGGATTATGGAGATTAGCAGGCTAGCTGGTTATGTAATTGAATGTAACCATGAGGAGAGTGAGGGAGAGAAAAAGAAAGCCTGAGTGAGAGATATGTATAGAGAGAAGGGGAGAGAAAACACTTTACCTTCATCCTACCTTTTTGTTTTTTTTTGAGTGGTGCAAGGTCAGAAAAGGGTCAGGCAGGTTTTGACATCCTCTCGCTCTTTGTTGTTGGGGGGAAACACTGACTTCAAGAGTTCATGCACTTTCAGAGCCCCAGTCAAATAGTTTCTGCATGTTTCAGAAATTATTCTCGGCTTACTTCTGAGAGAGAACTGATGAGTCTCAAAATCAGTAGCACTGAGGACAATTTAAGTTAACCTCTTTCAGAATTCATCTGCACAGCACTGGTTTCTGCCAAATATCAAGTCACGCAGAAGGTGAAATATTGATTAGCTTTTATATGTTTTATGTGGAATGTTGAACTGAAATGCGAATAAAAATGTGTAGAACTTTTCCTATTGATGCATTTAGGTCTTTAGAGATTTTACAGACATTCACATTGACGGTGTAGTAGAGCTTGCGAAGCAATTTCTGAGCACAGAGATAAATTGAATGTTAATCTTTGTTTTATTGTTTTCTGAATTACCAAGTTGCTGAATAATGTCACCAGCATTTCCCCAAAATAGCTATTTGTAACGGTTCTCTCATTTCTTGGTAAAATGAAATCAGAACGTTCTGTTCTACTACCATGAAGTTGTCTGCGTGATGTAATGGCAAAACCAGGTCAAACTGCCTTTTTCAACAAATGATCCAAAATTTTGACTCTTTTAAAGTGGAAAAAAATGATTGGAGTGTATTGTGACTAATGGCCACATTTTAATGGTGGTGAATAGAGCGTTTGCAAAAGGCATGACCGATTTACTTGCTAGTGACACTTTTTACGCAAACTGGAGACAGTTGAAACTGTCATATTTTTCTGTGAATGAAGTTGGCTGTTTTCAGTGAAGGCAATGTGAGAACAAATACGGATCTTATGCTGCCTTCATGTGCTGTCGGAATTATCGGAAATACTAGTTTCCTAGTCGGAAATTGGACATGAACGCCCTCTCAAGTCGTATTTACTGCTGGGAAACTCTAAGATAATTTTGAGGCCAGAGTTTCTGAGTTGAGTGTGCCGTAAACTTGCTGCTGTGACTGGTATTCTTTATTCGTTTTTTCCACAACAGCTAAAACGTCTCGTCTTGTCGTTAAAGTGGTGCATATTTACATGAATAACCATTTGAATCATATTGTGTTTTATAGACAGCGAAAATAGCATGTACAGTATTTGACCGAAACCTCAGAATCACCAGAAAGCTGACTATCTTGATTCCATGGTGAATGTATACAATACTGTGGGTATCTTTATTAATTGGAAGAGGTAGTCAATACAAGAACAATTAATGGTCTCAGGCTCTGACTGAAGGCCTGTTTGAGATGCGCCTGTTGTCTATCAGACAAATCGACTCTTTAACAGATTTTCTTTGCGAGGACATGAAGTGAAAACACACACTTTAACCTGTTCACTCCTACCGGAGGAGCCAAACTAGGCTGAATTAGAGTTAACTATAGCCTGAAATTTAGTTCTGACTCTTAAATAATTAAAATGATCTGTAACTGACCCTTTTTTGGGCTGATCAATTATTCATACTGCTTGGAAGTAGATTTAATTTGATTTGGGATATTTAGATCTGATCTTATACCATGGTACACTGAGACCAAAAGATTCAGAGGGTGAGGGAAGACCCAGTTCGTTTTCCCAGGATTAGAACGGTGCTGTCAGAGAATGAGCCGGAGCCTCAGCTAAATTCAATTACAGGGCTAATGTAATTAAACCTACAGAGAGAAAGACAACGAGTCCTGCTCTGTTTTGGTCATCCAGTATCCAAGACCCTGCAGACCGACCGAAGGCCCCATCACAACCTTCCACACTTCTGTCATCATTTCCTAAAGTCAAAACACCGGTTTTCCTTTAATTTGGTGCCTTTTTCCATTGTTATTGATTCTGACAAGACCATATATTGGGGTGCAATTATTCATCCAGTAAAATGTATTCATGATAAAAATGTAAGGGAGATTATTCTTGAATGGGTTGATAGAAGGTGTTTTACTGATGTTATGTATGTTCATTTTGGAATAGATTTATCCATGGGGTGCAATTCTCAAGATTTATTTAAAGTTTTGAAAAAAGAGCCCAAAAAAAAAAAAAACCCTGTGAGTCCTCTTGAGTCCCATATGACACTATTGTAAATGCTATGCTTTTCCATCTTTTAGGGTAATTTCTGTAAAAAAAAAAAAAAAAAATTGGCTTAAAACTATCCAAACATACAGGACTACCACACAGACTCACAAAAGTTTATCTGATAATGTGGCTGCCATTAATGTTCTTAAAGGGATAGTTCACCCAGAAATGAAAATTTGCTGTTATTTTACTCTCAGGCCATCCAAGATGTAGGTGTTTCTTCTTCTTCAGTAGAACAGTAAAGAAGATTTTTAGCTGAAGCTGTGGCCCTTGCGGATTCATATAATGTCAGCGGCTACCATCACTTTGGGACTCCAAAAAACATATACAGGCAAAACAAATAGGTACAATACGTCATTATGTGACAGGAAGCTTGTGCTCCAGGACCGTTTTCAAAGGCTGTGGATTACAGGTAATAATGTTGTACAGGTAAAAATGTTTCTTGCACTGAACGTTTTGTTTTATAAGACCTCAATATATCGTCAGGAGTACAGGTATATTCAGTATATTTTTTTACTCTCAAAGTTACGGTAGCCATTGACATTATATAAATCACCAAGGACCTTGGTTTCAGCTAAAAATCTTCTGAAGGGGTGGATTTAAGTCACTGGGGTCATTTAACGTGTTGTGTGCTTCTCTCAAAAACAAGGAGAGAGCACGTTCCAGTGAACATACATGAAATTCTATAACTACCTAAATCTCATAAGCTTGAAGAAATCATTCCAATCGTTTAATATTTAGAAGGATAAATATTGATTAATAACTTGATTGCCAACCACTCAAAGGATATATATTGAAGTGGCAGTGGATTCCGGAATCCACCCCTTCACTTCTTTGCTGTTATATGAACAGCAAATTTTCATTTTTTGGTGAACTATCCCTTTAAGCTGGTACTTGGAAAAGGTAAATGTGTTAAATAACAAACAAGCATGTACTTTTTACTTCTCAGATCTGAAAGTTTTTTGTATTGCTGCACATTGCCCCACTCTGAAGCATTTGAGTTTCTCCAAGCTACATATGCTCATGCTTGGTTGTCCTATACTCATCCATTATTAATATAGCTTGTAAATGCTGAGCTATTGTTTTTCTATTGTTCTGTTGTTTTATGATTGGAAAATGTAAATTCAGCAGGTTTGCCTATAGATCTGGCTTTTATTTGAAAGGTGAATATTTGATTTTGGACTGAGGTTGTAGTATGCTGTAGAACTAGTCTATCTTTTTCAGAATAATTCACCTTGAGTAGCAATATTAGTATGAAAAATGATCAAATCATCTTCACTGCGACATGTTTTTCATTGAATTGAAATATTAGCCTAAGCAATCAGTTGAACAAAGTATTTTCAGTCAGTTGGATATTATTGGAGGAATAGTACTGTTTTTTTCCATTTTATTGGTTTTAGCACAATTTGCTATATTGTGCATCCCTAGTTTTTTAAATGCACACCTACTGGCCATTATTGTCAACATTACAGAAGAGAGGTCAGTGAAAGCTTTCCGTGTTTAAATGAATGTGTGTGATGATCAGATGAGCGAAACAGCTGGATTATAGTATCCAAATACAGTGTGTATTTAAACTGTGGGATTAAGTTTGCATGGCAGTCACTGAGCGCCGTGTCTAGGTTTTACACCACTATCAACCTGATTGAAAACGAATAAGCGCTTCAGACTGAAGCTCTGTGATTGGCTGTACTTAACAGTAACAGTTGGTTTACCAGGTGTGCATCCAGCTCAGTAGTAATGCACTTGAACTGAGAGGTGTGGTTGGCTGTTTGTAGAGATATAGAGGCCTAAGTGCACTGCCAACTGTGTGTGTGTGTGTGTGTGCGCGTGTGTGTGTTAGAGTGAGTGAGGGCAGGAAGGGTAATAATCTGAGGTTACCTGAGGTAACTGTGTCATTGTTTGCAGATGTCACATGGTAGGATCCAGAGCTGTCTTCTTCATGGTTTAACTGCGGGCATTGTCCTGGGACCTGTGACAAGGGGCGTCCAGGTCCTCTATGAAAAAAAAATTGTCCCAGGCCCCATGTTTTTTTAGAAACACCAATGGTAATATAAAACATTCAAACATTCAAGACTTTTTAAACTTTCAGACCATTTTGTCAAGACATAATTCAATTTTTTTCAAATTTCAGTTCAATATTGTTTTACTAATTTCAATTTAAATTCTGCATCCTGCTTAATTCAAATTTGTCACTAGCAAATTAGCAATGCAAAGGCCCTGAAAACATTAACTCTAAAAATTGTGTGCCTTCAAGGTGTGTCTCTTTGGATAAAAGTGTCATCCAAAAGCATATATGTAAATGCAATTGTACTGTAGGTAAATAATTAAAATAAGTGGTGGATTTAATGTATTTTTTAATATCCACCTCCTGTGGAAAACAGAAACACAATTTCACTTAAAGAGATGTTTGTATCTATTTTCTATTGATCATGGCAGCAGTTATTCATCAAGTGATGACCAACTAATGGATAAGAGCGTTATAACCATCCAGATGGCTGGTGTAGACGAGCACACTTACGGCATTTTAAAGAGCTGATTCAGGTATCTGAATCACAGTGGTGCATCAATGCTTTACAGATTTTGGCGCCGTAACCTGATTTGCATAAATGATGTAGTGAATTGGCTGCTAGTGAATCATTGCAGACAGACAGTGAAAAAAAAAAAAAAATGGCACTATCAATGGCCACAATGCATTCTTGCTTAATCTTTGAACCTGGAATCAAAGTTAAGCTAAACCCAGAAAAAGTCTGCATTAAATCGCAGCAACCTAATCAGTCTAATCTAAAACACCGGATGCATTTTTGATGTCGGTTGTTTTATTTGTCAAGCAAATGCAGGTTGATGCATTTATGTATGTCTTACTAGAGTATCTCGGGGTCATGACCTTTGTAAACTGGCTATTGAGAGCGAATGGAAGCAAGAGCCGAGCTTAAGCTAGTCTCAGCGGTCAGCCGGGAGGGACCCGTTTGTTGAGGGAGAGAGAGAGAGAGAGAGAGAGAGAGAGAGAGAGACAATCAGAATCATACAAAGATTTGGTCTGTAGTTGGGTGACCCATTCTCTAATCCTCTTTTATGGATGCCTATTGTTATGGCATGCAAAGGTCATAGCTCAAGTGGAGTGGATGCATTGCATTTTCCAAACAGCTTGCTGCTCTAATTTACCCTATGAGTCTAGAAAACTCTTGATGCTGGAATCACTGCTCAAACTCTCTGAGACACTTGGCTAATGTAATGGGACTCCAGGAGAGCTGTGGTCTAAAACAGGTTTAAAGGTTTTGATAAACCTTCCAGACCTTGACGTCAACATGAAATTAAAATGGATTAAATTTGTTTTTTTGTTATAGTTTTTATTATTATTATTGTGCACACTTAATCAGTGCATGTGATTCCTATGAAAAATATGTTTGTTTTGGTAATCTCTCTTCAAAATGGAATAAATGAAACTGATTTCATCCAGGTCAAGCAGACGGCTGATAAACAAACTGTTTACGCAGAATGTTTTAAAATTAATGCAGCTCATTTGTCTGATAAATTTCCATCATATTTTATTGAGTTATTTGGGTGTATCAAATTTTTTAAATGAAATGTTTAACATTTCTAAACACAAACATTTAAACACTTAAATGTAAATGGCAAAGCAATTACATGTGGCATTAATTGAACTAAATGTATACCTTGCTAAGATATAAGCATATTTAAATATATCAAATAAATAATAAATCTAATCTAAACCATTTAAGTATTACTTTTGTCATAGTTTGAGCATTGTTTTAATTATACTGTTGTGGGTAATGCGTTTTTTAAAAAAAATGGTAATATAATAATGATTGCACCAATAATAGCAAATGACAATAGTTTTGACGGCATTGGAATACAATGAGATGTTCCTGATAAATAAAAGCAAAATGTGCCCTTCATTTTAAAATATATTTACAGAAGTAAAATTGGTTGTAAATACCAGCAATAATAACCAGCAGCGGTTCAAAATAGTACTGGACAAAATGTCAAAAAAAGGAGAGCAACATATAGAGAAAGAATTGTAAAGATTGAATAATTCTAGAATGATGGGGTGATTTGTAGGGGAGTACATCTGCATAGAAAATAAACAAATTACAAGCATATATAAATACAATAGAACAAAGATGCATGAAATTAACAGTGCTTTATGTTTTTCAGTAAGTCTAACAGTATTCAGGTACGGAAATACTGTTATAGCACACGTTCCGAATTGAGTTCTCTTTCGTGTCATCTTGTGCTCAAATGGCTTAAAATCGTTTGAATATTTAAACTGACAGGGCACATGCAAATGATAATTTTTCGCTCTATGATGGTTAAACTTTGCAATTAATTCGAGAATCGCATATGTTTTGAACCGTACGGATCAACTACGATCCCTATACTTGTCATCGCACATCGCAGATGCGCACATGGCATTATCGATGCTAAAATGATATATCGTGCAGCCCTATGGCGGAATACAAGTTGCATTGATTGGCACTCAGATGAGAGCTTTGTGTGGTTTTGTGATTCATTGCGCAAATCAGTTCTGGGAAGGCACAGCTGTTTCCCAGGAGCACGGTTATGCCCCAGCCTTTTCTAGCAGTCCCTAATGATCAAACAGCATAAGAACAGACTGCGGCCTGTGTGTTTGTTAGGGAGTGTTTGGGCTTGGAGTCACTGGGCTGTTTGTATTTGTGGTTCTGTGGTCAGCATGTATGCTAAGACGATGAAGCAGCAGCTGTCCCTTCCTCTAAAAGTGTGAATGGGTGGAGCGAAGGAATGAGCTGTATTCACCAGACTATACAGTGGACAGGAAGACAAAGTAGATTATTAATAACTGCTGGCATATTTGTTTGAAGAGGGTGTTTAACAGCAACGTTTCAACAATAGTGATTGATGAACATCACTACTGTGTCTTATTGTGCATAATTCATCACTTCATGTTATTCTGAAGAAAAATTGTTTGTTTTTTAATCTTCATGATAATTTTTCTCTGCCTCTGAAATGACTTTTACAGATGGAATAATCAAGGCTGCATGGATGCTGAAAAATGCTGTTATCATTGGCCCCTTTTCATGATTTAGTCAATTCCTATGGATAAAATCAAGTCTATTTCCACTAAAGTTTATTTTTGTTTTGTTTCACTTTGGAAATAGGGCTGTATCTTCATTACAGAAGTTAAAAGCATTCTAAATGACGTTTCTTGTCATATTTTAAAGTAGGAAATGCTATACCCATGTGCTTCTCTGCTAAGCAATAGAATACATGTGAAAATGGGAGGGTATTTATCCCCAAGAAAAGAGATGAGATGAGAAAATAAACTGTACAAGTAGAGGTTCAACAAGCAAAATTTCTGTATAAAGTCAATGTCAACTGTCATTCTCAACCCATTTTACTTCCATAATGTGACAAGTATTTCCAAGTGAAAAGAGGATATTCAGTTAGAAGAAATGTAGAGCAGGGCTTGATTGTATTCAATGGGAATTGATTGGATGTTATGTACCAGAATGCAACTGTCTCTAAATAGCTATTTGTGTGTTGGTCAACATTATCTAGTAGCCCACGCTGCATTACCAAGTAATGTCAGTGGAAAAGGGAAGTCATTTCATAGGACGAGCAAGTCATTGACAAAGTCATTTTTCCCCCCTTTTCTATAACATGCACAGATGAATCGTTCACAAAATGATCAGGAACGTGCATTGATGGTACACAGCGTCAGTTTTGATTTTATGTTGACTTTAATCAGAGAAGAAGAGGTGGAAACTGCATTGGGCCTCATGCATGAAACACAAGCAGAACAGTGTAAATAATTCGTAAAATCATTCTTACAGTACGTAAATTGAATGCAGCAATTTACACGAGAATGGTATTACGATTGATTTAGCCTACATAGAAATTCATTCTGCTCATGTGTAATGAATAAGGCCAAAAAAGGAAAAATACAGAGAGATTTCTCTCTGAAATGAAAATCAAATATTGCTTGATAATTTCAGGGAAAATAGTTGACCTTTTGTGCAGCATCACAGAAAGATTGTAGTTTGTGTGTGCGTGGGTAAGGTGCAAGGTGTCTGACACCTTTCAGAACTTCATTTCTTTGTTCACAGTGATCTTATCCTCAGTCATTTAGAAACCAGGAAACTTGGGGACATTTTCACAACTGGCATCCCTTTCTGCAAATGAACCAAGCAACTGCTGAGTGGAAAATACCATACGACTGAATTCTTTGCACGCACAATTATACTTTCGTGTTTCGTGAGCCCCAATCTCTACCAAAATCAGGGTACTGAAAGATGTTTGAAGTTAGTCAGGTTGCTTTCTGGATAGGAAAGGCCTAGCAATAAACTCTTTGGCACTTTTATTAAAAGAGACAACATATTCCAATGTTTTAAAGGGACCGTTCACCCAAAAATAATTTTTTTGTCATCATTTACTCACCCACCTCATGTTGTTCCAATCCTGTGTGAGTTTTTTTCTTCTGTTGAACACAAAAGAAGATATTTTGAAGAGTATGGGTAAACAGTTGATAGGCCCCATTGACTTTCATAGTATTTTTTTCCCCCCTACTTTCAAAGTCAATAGGTGGCGTCAACTGTTTGGTTACCAACATTCTTCAAAATATCTTTTTTTGAGTTCAACAGAAGTAAGAATCTCATACAGGTTTGGAACAACTTGAGGTTGAGTAAGTAATAAAATTTTCATTTTTGGGTGAACCATCCCTTCAAATTATGTTTTTAATTGAAGGCTTGCAATTGTTCCTTCCCCCACTCCCCTCATTCTATCAGACACATGAGGAACAAAGACTTGAAGATCTAGTGATTGTGAGACACTAATTGTTGTAAAGATTGAATCATGCATATAATTATGCTGGTCCATCTTTGTTTAAAATCTTAAGTAAACAAACCCTCTCCTTGTTCCATCAATGGGAGGTTCATGGCATTTCAGATGCTAATGAAACAGGTGCTTTTAGCTGTCATGGTAACATGAACCCTGTGACTTCACCCTATGATAGAAAGTCACATGCGTCTTTTGGAGTATGCTTTCCCGTTGTCCTTTGTGCTTATGAAATGAAATTTCCCACCATCTTTTTGCCCCATATTATCATATGATCTTTGTTTTCAGTAGTTCTTTTCTCCTCATAAATTCAAGTAGCCTTGAATAAATAAAGGGGAAGTATTTATTTATTGTAATTGAATTTCAATTTTTTGGCAACAAGATTTTAGATTAAGTTAGATCTCAACGTGTAAGGAAAGTGCGTATTTGTAGATACCGTATCTGGTCACCATATTAATCACTTTTTTTGCTGTTAACTTGTCGAGATAAGTTCACTTAAGTCCTTGAGTGTGAGAAATTATAATTCTAAATCTAGATACATGTTTAAAAACTTTCTAAAAATAAGGCAGTATTATTAAAAATAACTAGAAATTTGGGCTGTTAATTCATAAAAAAAATAAAAAAATAAATTAAATTAAATTAAATGCTGATTGATTTAACTTTAGAAGCCAATTTATTTCCATATATTGACTGGATTGCTTTGGACTGTATACTGTATGACAGGCTTAAGATGAATCGAGTTTGTTTTGGTCGTTCATACAGGACGTGCTTTTTCACCTCATTTGCACTAGTCACATTTTTATATTATTGTTTTAAATTAACAGTCCTACTAGATTTCTACTAGTTTCCTACTAAAAATAAAAATGTCACATTAAATAGAAAGAGCAAACAGTGTAACCCAAATACCACTGCAGCACATCGTCCACACACTGCCTTTCCTCCTGAGAGAGGTTGGTTACCCAGCATCCCCCTCCCTACATTATGATGCTGCGTGTCTGAGGGCTGACTCAGCGATTGTGCAGAAGAGAGAAAGAGAGGGAGGAAAAGAAAGAGGCAGTGTGAGTCACAGAACATCCTCTTTGATCCACTCAGCATTCAGAACCTCATCTCCCATCAGCCCACTGGGCACAGAGGAATAACCTACTGCAGTGCTCTGTGTCTTTGATAAGCTCTCAGATGTATCCAACAGTGTTTAGAAAGGAAGACACACAAAGGACTATAGAGATATAACTTGTTGTCATGGTTAAATTTCTAATTCTTTAAAGTACATAGTGCTTTGTTTTTATTTTAGCAAGTGTTTTTTTCTTTCTTTCAAGATTTACGTGAGACATTGTGGACTAATACAGTCTTAAAAATTTGAATTTTGGTAGTGGACATAATGTCAAGCAATGATATTTTAATCTATGTTTTTTTTTTTATGTGGAGCACAAGGAGCATTAATATTCAATGGATTATATTTCATGTTTTATGGAAATATTGCTTGACATCCATTGTTTAACGCTTTCATCAAAAGAGCAGCTTGGACATTCTGCTAAATATCACCTTTTGTGTTACTCAGAAGATAGTCATACTTGTTTCGCAAGATATGAGGGTGAGTAAATGATGACAAAATTAGCATTTTGTTGTGAACTGTTCCTTTAAAATAAATGGCGATCACTTAGAGCACCTAAAATTATACGTTCTCTTATACGTTTGGATACATTTTAATCAAAAATCTGTCAATTTCCCATTTACTATTCAGCTCAGTAGTTCTAAATTATATTTGATTGGTGATATTTTAGCGCATATTTTATTGCTGTAAAACTTGTATAGAAAAGATGCAGGACATTGAAATACCCAGAATATCTCATTCTAAATATGTCCCAAACAGAAGCATGCCTACTCTTCCCTGTTTTGTTGTGTCTCTGAAAGAATGTCGAAGTTGAATCCATTACCCAGATCCTAGACTATCCACTTCTCAGCCAGTCAGTAGAAAGAGAAAGAAAGTGCTTTTGGCAACAGCAGTGCAACAGTGCAGGAAGGGTGGGGGGGGTGAATGTCTGCTGTTAATGCTCAGAGGGCATTCTGGGTAAATTGCAGTGTTACAAAAATTCAAGGCTTACTGGCATTTTCTTTCCCTTGGCGCACTGCTCTCTGCACGAGGTGAAAGGTGAATCATTGCAAAGTATGAAAACAGCGTTATTTAATTGATCGCTACATATGGTTTTACTAAAATAGTAGTTTTAAAAGCAGTAGTTATTTTTATTGCTAATGATGTGTCTTGGAAAATCTTCTAATTTTTCAGGATCATAGTCAATTTTCAATTCCCCCGACTACGTAATTTGGGGAAAACTGTCTGGGAAAAGCTCAGCCCGGGACACATGCTTGTGACACGCAGAGTGACCATAGCAACACTTTGTGTGGGTGTGTGTGACCGCAACACCCCAATTTTGTCATCATTTGGACTTCTCCACTCCCTCTCTCATTCCCGTTCTCTCTCTCTTTGTCTGTACTTGGAAAAAGATTTGCGCGAAAGAAAAAAAAAATCACATTCTCTGTTTAAGACATAATAAAGATGGTATCCGAGCAACGGACAGGAATAAAAACACATTTCCCTGAGCTCCGCAATAACAAAATGATTCAATTACTGCATAAATACAGCTGTGTGTGTGTGCGGCTGACAGAGCGAGAGCGGCTGAGTTGGTAGGCCTGGCTTTTTTAGGACACTCCAGTGGTCACCGTTTCCCTCGTGCTATCACAGCCGCCCTGCCATCAGCGTCCGTCAGATCAAAGATGCTCAGTTCATCTGCCATAATGAAGCCATTCATCAGCCGTGTTTATCAATAACATTCTCATCCTTAATGTGCACACGAAATGCAGTCAGAGCGCTCTTCTCAGACTGATTGTAGTGAAAACAGAGCATTCCGTTGGAGCGCGTCCAGGCCTAATATGGAAAAAGACAGAGTAGGCAGGAGAGGGAAAGAAGGAAAGAGAGAAATGCAATATGCTTCTCAGTTCTCCACTAAAAGTCTTCATGTTGGTGTTGTAAATGATGTAGCAGTAAAGCGGAGAGTTTAAAAATATATATTTCCAGGCTGGAGATGTGGCCTTGCGTGCTCTGACACATTGATTCATGGTGCTTATGTGGGTGACACAGGTTCAAGTTGAGCTGATGTCGTTTCTGCTCATCATTTACCATTTATTCTTATCAAGGGCTTGGATGTATGATGGTATATTGTGTGATGTGTGTCTGCTGGTAGAAATTATGCTATATATTGTAGATGTTTTAATGTTATGTACACGTTAGCGACACAGAAAGTATACAAAATTACTACTAAAATAGTCAAGAAGAGGAACAACTTTTAATTAAGAGGTTTCTGTGCATTGTGGCTAGTTATTTGAAACCTAATATTTACAATTTTATTTTTAAAAATGTATTTTATGATTTATATAGCTAATCATATAGGCTATAACTTGCCACATTAATACAAAATTCAGCTGATGTATTGTGACATGTTAATATATTATCACTTTAACAGCAGCTTTAAATGTGACTCATCTAATCAGAATTCAATTTTATTCAGTGTTTTGTTTTTGATTTAAGTGTTACATAATGTGATGCTGTGTTTGCACTGATGCCAGATCTTTTAATCATTTATGATTAACCATATCTTTTCATTTGCGTCAACAACTTTCATTAAGTATTTAACTCACCTGATTATCCAAAATTATTAATTACAAAGTTTAATGTTTAATAATCATTTTTTTGTATATATTATGTAAGTGATAATCCACGGTGAGTTTCAATGCACGACGTGGAAGAAAATAACCACCTGACGCTGACTTGTTTAATGCACAGCTAGCCATAGATTATCCCACTTATACCATGGTCATTTGCCAGATTTGACAACTTAAAGCTGTTATTGATGTTTGGAGTGCAATATTTGGCCGTTACAGCTCGTTAGATCTAGCATTCTGCCTGCTTTTAATCAGACACAGAGATAATGTTCTGCTTGAGATAATATTTATTTGAATTAATTAATTTTTGCATTTATTTGAATTAATTATCGAGAGAGAGAGAGAGAGAGAGAGAGATGTGTGTGTGTGAATTACCTGTGTCTGTTCAGCGTCTATCTCTATTAACAACGAAGCTAGGAGTTTAATTACTTCAAAACCAGCAATGTTACCCCCTCGTTGCTCTCTGTGTGTGTGACGTATGATTGCGTGCGCTTAATATAGAATGCTGATTAAACTGACTGTGTGTGTGTGTGTGTGTGTGTGTGTGTATATGTACACATTTATTTATTTAGTAATTATTTCTTCAGTTATTTTATTTTATTGCATAAGTGGTCCTTTGTCGTACTGTGATTTATAATTTTGGTTGTGTTCAGGAAACCTGTTTGCAATTCTGTTTAGCGACACTAGTGATGCAGAAACTACACAGTTTCCCAGTCCTATGTGTGCCTTATCCTGGTTTGGGCCTCATCTGACCTGCCTTTTTTGCAAGGCTGCGGAAAGGAGAAAATGCCCAACAAATGTTTATTTCTGCTCGAGTGGTTGGTGCTGAAGCTAGAGCAATGAAAGGAGCTCTAAAAAGAAGAAAATACATCCACACACGTTTGCAGGGAATCTCTAATCCCCCTCTATTCCTGAAATCACTATTTCCTCCTGGCGTTTCCTTCCTGGAAATTTCCGTTGTCACTGGGTGCAGATTGTGTCCAGAATTCACTGAGCTCTCAAGCCAGAATGTCCGTTTGAATATTTGTTCAATGGATCCAAATTTAGTTTGGAAAACTATTTTGGGTCAAACTATTTTGGACATTAACACAGCTAAATAAAACGACCTTACCGTTTCTCTAAACACATGCAGTTGAACCTGAGGAGGGTTTAGCAGTTTTTTGGACATCGTATCTTGTGTCTGTTTGTACAGCTTGGTTCTCTGGTTTTTGTCAGCCTTAACTTCCCATATTCATTCTTTCTTTCTTTCTTTGTAAATCTTTGTAAAGTTTACTCAGTAACTGTATCAGTTCCGTCTGAGTCGGCTGATTACAGATGTTGAGTGTACAGTCTCAACCTCTCAACCTTCCAATTATTGCACCCTGTTTGCTTTCAGCTTGTCCCGGTTCAAAAATTGAAATAGCTGGAAATAAAAATTTCTGTTGCTATTGGGTTTAAAAAAATATGTTAAGTATGTTTTTCATTTTCAGCCCATCTCAGCGAGAACACTCTTAAAAGAGGTTTTATAATCTTTTCAACACAGTTGTGAAGCAGCACAAGGACAGGGCAGTCGGTTTTTGTGCTCTCCATGTCTGAATAAATTACATATGCAAATTGGGTCCTTTCAAAATGTTGCACTAAAGAAACTATATTCTGCTCAAAACATCATTTGTGATTAGATTCAAGGATATTTGGGGCTGTTTTTTCCCACAACATGCATTGGTCAAGTATGCATTGTAATAAACAAAAATGTCTCTAAAATCCTCATACAAAATTGCTTATACATTTTTATTTATAAGGGAAAAAGGAAGAAATTATTATAATTATTATTATTTAAAATATTAATAATTATAATAATTCCCTTTTTTCCCTCGAAGCAAGTGTTTTAACATAGTTTGGGTTGTATTTTCTTTTATCTTAAGTAGAATTGTTCATGGTTGTCATGATTTGTGTCCAACTGTACTATTGTTGAAATGCTATCCTAAATGCATGATTTTGACTAGTAGTTGCATTTATTATTTGCATAAAGCATTGTTTTTTCGCCCCCCTGCTGCTGTCCACGGCCTATCAGAACATGCCTAAGGTTTATTTTTGGCTCATGGCCTGCCAGTTGAGGTCTTGAGGGTTGTGTTTTGAGGAAGGTGTTTAAGGAAAAGGATGTTTTAGGTTAGAAGACAGTGAATGTTCTGGTGTTTCAGGAGATGGTTTCTGTGAAGCAGCTGTAGTAGTGTAAGAGCCTTTCGCTGCCGTAAGCTGTAGATCTGGCTTATCGCATGAGATCCACAGCGTGCCGAAGTCACGTCTCATTATGTTCCTTTAAAACCTGCTCAGTGCTCGCAGCACAACCAGACCGGGGAGCGCTGTGATTCCTCTTTCATTTTTTCTTTATTTCTCTCTGTTTGAATTACTGCGGCCAAGCAGCCCTTGGCCATTTCTCTCTCTCTCTCTCTCTCTCCCTCTCTGTGCTCTGTGGTTGCATTGTGCCTAAGCAGAAGTGACACTCTGGTAACTATGTCATGCTATATTGATGCAACAGCTGACACCATTCAGCTTGATTCTGAGTTTCATTACTTTGCCATAAGCGCAAAACCCTCCTATTGAACAGCTTCATTCGCATGTGGGGATTTTTCTGGCTGATGATTATCACAGAACTGTAAAGCAGCGCTCTCATTATGACTGTTTTATGCACACACATGCACAAATGGCCACGGCAGTGCGCACAGAGCTTCGAGTCTTGTTAATGATAATTGATAGATGCGCATGTTTAATGTTCGGTTGGGGTTTTAGTAACATTTATAGCACGGCCTGGTGCTAGTTTAGGGTTTTAGAAATGGTCAAATATGGAAGTAATTAGTCAGACCAAATGAATGCCGCACTAAACGGTTAAGAGACTGCGGTCTGCGACGTGCCTGGGAGGTACATCTGTGTGTGTGTTGTTGTTGTTGAAAACTTACCACTGAAAGTGAAAATAGTCAACAAAACATAATTGGATAAATGATGACTGCACATGGGGCTTCGGCAAAAGATGGAAACAATGGAGGACTGTGGGTGCGATAGAAAACTCAACACAATTAACTCTGAAATCTGTTGAATATCATTGAGACTTTTTTTTTTGAGAAAAAATTTAATCTGGAATTTACGTTTTCTGTTTTGGTAAACAACAGAGAATGGGAAAAAACGCATTTCAATAAATGCGTCAATACAGAAAAGAGCCAAGATGATTCATTTCCTCTTTGTACTCGAATTGAACTGCAGATGTGGCTTTTGCTTGTCAGAAACCGCATTGAGTAAACAACACGATGAATAACTCGTCTTTTGCTGTTCTTTTCCAGGATGAATTCCATCCGTTCATCGAGGCGCTGCTGCCGCATGTGCGTGCCTTCGCCTACACCTGGTTCAACCTGCAGGCCCGCAAGCGCAAATATTTCAAAAAGCACGAGAAGCGGATGACCAAGGATGAAGAGCGCGCCGTCAAGGACGAGCTCTTGGGTGAGAAGCCCGAGGTCAAACAGAAGTGGGCGTCACGCCTCCTCGCAAAGCTCCGCAAGGACATCCGGCCGGAGTGTCGGGAGGACTTTGTGCTGTCCATCACAGGGAAGAAGCCTCCGTGTTGCGTCCTCTCGAACCCAGACCAGAAGGGGAAGATGAGGCGCATAGATTGCCTGCGTCAGGCGGATAAGGTCTGGCGTCTGGACCTGGTGATGGTGATTCTGTTCAAGGGCATCCCGCTGGAGAGCACGGACGGGGAACGGCTGGTCAAAGGTGGCCAGTGCTCCAATCCCATTCTCTGCGTCCAGCCCCATCACATCAGCGTGTCCGTCAAAGAGCTGGACCTCTACCTCGCCTACTTTGTGCAGGAGAGAGGTGAGTTTGCACACCTTCTACACTAACATTGGTTTCGCACATGTGAACATATCCTCGCCCATTCAGTACCTGGGGGAGAGGATGGTTCTCAGAACTACGCTTCCGCTGAACCGTGATGACAGTACTGGGAAGTCTTGTTGTGCACAGAGAAAACTTAAGCTTGTGGAGTGGCAGTTTGGTATGTGGCGTAAATCACAGAAAGATGCTCTGGCTCGCTTTTCTGAGAAAGCTGTTGACTCAGCATCCTGTGCTGCTTGGTACCAGTGCAGCTTTGGCTTGCAGGCCACAGAATACACCGTTAGGCACCGCACTAGTCGACTTTTTCAAACCAGAGCTGTGTTGTCAGAATCACCGACGGGAAGTTGGTTTTAATCAGAGAGAAAGAAAGGGAGTTTAAAACATAAGCAGAGTCAAACACTCTGAATCAGCAAGGCATAAGTTGGTCTGCTCTGACAGGCAGGTAGATGTGTTTCAAGTTACTAAATGGTTTTTGTTGAAGTAGAACTTTTGTGAAAGCTGTTAACCCTGTATTCATCATCTGTGAATTTTAACCTGTGACCTGTCTCTGCTGAAGTATGAAACCATAATCATTTTGCAGGTATTCAAAGGATACATATGCAGAGATAAACTTCATATAAACGCAGGATTTCTATATTTTTATATACACTGTTATTCAAAACTTTGCAGTCTGTACAATTTTTCTTTTGAAAGAAATTAATACTTTTATTCAGCAATGACTCATTAAATATTCAAATAATAATAATAAAAAAACTGTATCATGGTCTCCACAGAAATATTAAGCTGCACAACTGTTTTCAACATTAATAATAATAAATGTTTCTTGAGCACAAAATCAGCATATCAGGAATGATTTCTGAAGCATCATGTGACGCTTTAAAAATCCAGCTTTGCCATCACAGAAATAAAATACTTTTTAGAATGTATTCAAAGAGAAAAAAATATTTGAAATTTGAAATAATATTTAAAAATAGTACTGTTTTTACTGTATTTATGAAATAACATTACCAATTTAATAATTGTTTTAAAAAAAGTAGTTTGTAAAAATTAACTTATAAAGCATTTACTGTAATATGCTTACAGTTAAAGCCTAACAGGCAACCTTGCACATTGTTTAAAATATATTAATTTAATAAATGTATACATTTGATTAATAACTTTAATAAACTGAATGGAAACTTAGTAACTTGGTATTTGCACGAGGATACCAGTAAGCAACATGGAAAGAATATGCTGTATTTATCCATAAAGCAAACTCCAGCCACTGGACTCAAACTGATAAGCCGTAACCAGAAGTTCATCCACCTAGAAAAGTAGTCAGACCTCAGAAAGATGATTCAGGCAATTTAACGGCTTAATCAACAACCGATTTTACTGCAAATTTCTTGAACTCAACGACAAACTTCACATTTATGCTCTTCCGCTTTTTGAAAACCAGTATGAGTAAAGCATGAGTCAACATTATTTTCTGTGGTAATTAACAGTATGCCACAGATGATGTCTATAGACACTACATAGAAGTTATAAATATAACTTTAAAGTAAAACCGTTCACTGTAATTCAGAAATAATTCTCTAGAAGTGTAAGATGCACAGTCTCTGCGGGGTGTGTATGTTAAGGATGTGCAAAATGCATAGAAGTTCAGTTGAGTGGTCAATGTGACAGGATGGTGTGTGTGTGTGTGTGTGTGTGTGTGTGTGTGTGTTCAGTGCAGTGGCAGTTAGAGTGACTCAACGTTCTAAGTAGGCCTATGTGTGAATGTTGCGATAGCATCTCTCTCAAATTCCCTCTGTGCTAGATCGTGTTCCAAACCTTTTATTAAATTATCAGGTCTCAGAGGTGTTGGAATTGTGTATTCTCTTTTTCATGGTACTCTAAATCTATATATACAGAAGAGTCTTGTGTTTGTGCACCTTAAATATTATGCATACCAATCAGACATGTAAATGGAATTGATTGACACTCAAAACTCTTTATACAGCAGTAAGTTCCGGTCCACAAATATGATACTGAAAAACAGTCCAACAACTTTTTATCATTTGTATCACTTCAGACCACCAAGGCATCATTTATTAGATCAAAAATTATAAATATTTCAAAATGTAATTTATTCCTGTCATGGCAAAGCTAAATTTTCTGCAGCCATTACTTCAGACAGTGTCACATGATCCTTCAGGAATCATTCTAATAATCTGATTTGGTGCTCAAGTAACTTTTTATTAATGTGGAAATCAGTTGTTCTGCTTAATTCTTTTTTGGAAACCCAATTACATTTCTTTCAGTATTTCTTTCAGTATTCTTTGATGAATAGAAAGTTCAAAATAACAGCATTTACTTGAAATAAAATCTTTTGTTGCTGAATAAAAGTATTAATTTATTTTTTAAAATAAATCTAAATCTTTAAAACGGTAGTTTATTTATTAAATTGATGCCACACCATTCCACTCACATATTCTAGTGTTCCAGTTTGTTTGTTGTTTGGCGACACATAAAATTTGATTCTTTAGCTCTTTTAGGAACTAAAAACTTTTATTAGTCATCTGTTGTATAAAAACAATAGTGCTGTAGAAGGATAGAAATGCTTGCCAAGCATTTGAAAATCTACAGTTGCTGCCTGCCTTTTTTCTCTGTCTTTCACTCCCTTACTCTCTCGTTCTTTCTCTTTTCCGCCCCTTTTTTCTCTCCGCCCCCTCAGGCGACCTTCACCCTCAGTTGTCTGGGTCAGACAGGCAGCCTGCATGTCACCTGACCTGCCTAATAGCCTACAAACTCCTTGTTGTAAACAGTCCGATAAGGAACTGTGTCCGTTCTCCCTCACTTCTACTAACGGCAGCACCACAGAGAGAGAAGGAGAGGGAGCGCAAGGAAAAGAAAAAGGGGGAGTGGCTGAAAGAAAGGCGAGAGTGAAAGAGGCATACAGTCAGCATTTGCGCTTAAAGGCACAGGGCCATCTTTCACTTGCAAGGCATGCTCAAATTCCATTCATCTCGGTGAAGTTGAACAGGGCCGGCAGTGTTTCTGCAGCAGCAGCAGCAGCTGTGTGTGTTAGTGTGTGTGTGTGTGTGCGCGCTGAAACTTTCAGCTCTGTTTCGGTATCTTTGCTAATGGAGCGCAGAGCAGGGTGGGGCGGGGGTCCCGCATGGCGGCCAGGTTGAGAAACAGTGGCCATTACTCTTACTGCCCCCCTCCTCTCATTCAACAGACTATTCGCTTCGCAAAACGATTTAACCGCAAGTCTCTCGGGGGGAAACGGCTCCCTCGAAAGATGATCAAATTAATTACATTTTTGAAAGATTAGGCTACCAGCCTCGTTAGAGATATACGATTTATCTAGCTCTCAGTTTTAGCCGTATCGGTTTCCAGCAGGGTCACATGACCTGGCTTGTGCCCCAGTCCTCCTCTGATCTTTTTTTATAACTCTCAAGCTCTGAAGGTTTTGCTGGGACAATAAATATTTCACTTGTCAAAACAAACAGGATGGTGGTTTGAGCGAACCAGAAGACACAGTTGGTTTGGTGGCACTGGAGCCATCTGTGCCAGATATCAAGCCCGAGGCTCAGTCTCCAGGCCCCGGTATCCTGCCCTTCGTGTTCGGTGAACAAAGAGGCAATAAAACATATAGACTCTCTATCCATTTGTTTTACATGTGAGAATGCGCTGTTAGTCAGCCAAGCAGGAAGATGCAGCAAACACACACGTGCACTCATGCACACACACACACACACGCACACATACACATGTTCAGTAAACACTGAGGAGCTGGAATGTGCTCCAGTGCTCTGGCAGCGGAAATTTGGGAGGGGTGGGAGAAAGAGGGTCAGCTCAGGTCAAGTTCACAGCGCTGTCAGCCTCCAACAGGGGGAGGTGTTCAGCGTGCTTATCTTCTTAAAGGGCCAGCAGCCAGTGAAGCAATGCAGCACATGTTGGGGTATAACAGGAGAATGTTTTACCATTTTTGTTATTTTAGAAAAAATATATATACATTTTTATATATAACATTTTTAACTCTCTTGTACTCTACAGGTATGTCAGTAATAATTGCTTTTGTAAGTTACGTTATAATAATTCTGCAATAAGCTGTTACATCAAATATACAATGGGGTTCTGATACCATATTGAAAATTTTATCTAATTTAATCCTGGAAATACACACATTTTTAGTAATTGGGTACAATTTAAACTAAGAAATGTAATGTAAAATGAATAAGACATTTTTTCAGATTCAGTTCTGCATTTCTAGGTAACTAATCAAATAAGTAAATCGACATTTGTGACATTGGTCATGTGAACTCTCTTAGATGGTCAGATGGTCAGTTTATGCAGATTGAGTACTGTCAATAAAGCATAAGAGATACAAACCATGTAATAAGAACTTTTCTCTCAGGTTGTTATGCTGATATTCTAATTTCTCCTGAAAAAGTTTAAGTAGAATAGTGACATTTTTTCACTGGTGTCTCAGATTTTTGGATCTCAATGTACTTAAAGGGGTGATTGATTATGATTTCACTTTTCAAACTTTAGTTAGTGTGTAATGTTGCTGTTTGAGCATAAACAACATCTGCAAAGTTACAATGCTCAAAGTTCAAAACAAAGGGAGATATTTGCTTTTAAAATCACTTTAATGACTACAACAAACGGCTTGTCGGGACTACACAACATTCCTCCAGGGTTAGTGACATCACCAACCCTAAAATTTACCTAAACCCCGTCCCCTGAACACGATTTATAGATTATCAAGACAGAATATGCTAATCAATGACTAGAAGATAACTACACATAATCTACATAAATTCATCAACTAACCATTCAGAAACACCCTGTTTTATTCTACATGATGTCACTTCTTCTTGAGTCTCTCCATCATTGTCTGAATCCAGTTTGAACATAAAAGGCTAAAAGTTTTTGAAATTTTGTGCCGGGAGCAGGAGCTCATTTGCATTTAAAGGAACAGACACAAAACAATGCGTTTTTGCTCACCCTCAAAAATTTACAATTTTAACATGCTTTATAAAAATATCTGTGGGGTATTTTGAGCTAAAACTTCACATACACTCTCTGGGGACATTAAATACTTATTTTACATCTTGTGAAAAGGGCATTATACCACCCCTTTAAAGCAAAGATATCGTTACTGACAGCTAAAGGTGCGATTTCCTGAAACAAAACAAGACTTTGGCTGAAGCTTGCGGGTCTTATGAAGAAACATCAAAGTGTTCCAACCCCACAGAACTTTCTTTTCACACTTTACTGATTCTTTAGATATTTCGGTGAAAGACCTGCTATTTACAGTAAATAACTGTTAGCTTAATACTGCCTGCTTTCTAAACGGCGCTTCCTGAGAGAGAGAAAGCACTCTTGTTAAAAGAGTCTGACATGCAGCCTCTCTGTCTGAAGGGAGAAACCCTTGGAGTTGGAATATGTCAATATTCAGTTCAGTAACAACTCATAGAGGAATCAAAGCTCCATTATATCATGTCAGCTTTTGACACGGTTTGTCTTTACACCACTAAAAACTTGCTCTGTTGCATGAGGGTCCTATCTGTTAGATGTCTAGCTTTTTTTAAAAAAGAGAGAGATAAAGACAATGAAAAATGATTATTTAAATAAACCTTTTTCATTTTAAATAGTTGTTTAATGGCATCTTTTTATGAAAGAAGGCCAGTGTCACTGATGTCTCTATTAAGTAGATGTTTTTGTTTTAGCCATTAATTATATCCATTCAGCATTACAGTAGAATTGAAAGCTATCAATTTTAACATTTATTAGGCTTTAAATATAACAACTTTTAATTTAAGTCAACTTTAAAAAATATGTTTGGGCCCAGTCAGACAAGTTCAGATTTTTACTTGCCCTGCCAATATACACAAAAAAAGTTATTGTTTATGTTGTTTTTGACCCATGTAACCTTGTAAACAGTGCTTTAAGATTTTCAGGTAAGTCTAACAGTTAGGAAATATACAAAAATTGTATAAAGTTATCAAACACTTCACAGTCTTCACATAAATTAAATATAGATTAATCCTTATTAAAGCTACAAAACTTATTCAGTAAAGAGCAGTGAGTGATTTTCTCTTTTTCTTTTGTTCTTTTATTATCATTAAGGATTATAATCCTTAATGACTTTAATACCTGCCGCACATGACGCGTATCTGACACGCATCCCATTTTCACAAATCTCTTTACGTTAAGACTTAATCTAACTCATTTAAGACTGTGCTTACGAGGATACTCGACAAACGGGCATTTTGGCATAATTTTGCATGTTTTTATCCGTGCAAACTCTGAAATGGCTTTCTGTGCCACAGATTGTGCCAGGGGTTTTTAAACTTCTGAGCAGAAGATGAATGTGCCAATTATTCATTACCATGGTATATATCTATATTTTTTCATAGTTTCTAAATTAAGTAGAGATGAAATGAGTGAAAACCAAGAAATAAATGAAATAACCAAGAGAGTTGAGAAAGGGGAAACGAAATATGAAGTGACTAACTGAGCAAAAGACACACAGAACAAATAAAACAGCATGAGGAAGTAGCATGAATAAATCAAATAATGTATAAATTTATAAGATGGATAGATAAATGTCAAATATATGGCGAGAGAGAGAGAGAGAGAGAGAGAGAGAGATGCAGACGGAGGGAGGTCACAGATGAAAGTCAGAAGCATTGCAGCTCTATGGTAATCAATCTGTCAGATCAATGTGTGGGGCAGCCGGACAGAATACAGCGCACAGTGCTGACTGTTCACAACACGCTTACTGCTCCACTCCACGTGAGATACGCTGACCGCCCCTGAGACCGCAGTCAGTGGGACTGGGCATCCAGAAGAGTGCTCAGTGAGTCCAAAATTAATACTTAGAAATCACAGTGTAAGATCCAAATAAGTCATCTACAGTAATTTGATTGGACAAGCAGAATTATATTTCATTTTTGGAATTTCTTTTCACCCCTTAATAAATCGGTTGCTTAATTGGGCCTCATATGATTCTATCCTGAGAGAATGGTCTAATCAAATATTTCAACTTTGTGTTCTAATAAATATTAGCGTCAGGTGATATGACAGGACGGTGTCTTCTATTAACACGCATAGCTGTGCAATGCATTCATAATAAACTACACCTGATGGTTAACATCAGCTTGATCAGAAGTGTGTATGACACATACTCCTCGACCTTATATAGCCTCCTGAAGAGTGCGGTTGATAACCAGACATGGCTCCTCACTGATTAAACAGTGACTCCCTGATAAACCCCTCATGCATTACTGTATCTCAAACAGTAACTGTCCCCGCTGTTACAGGGACTCTTCCATCTGGAACTCTTCTCATTTCTGCTTAGTGGAAATTTAATAGAGGCCACCTGAACTATCTGAGCCGTGGAGGCCCTATTTACCAGACGTTTGTTTTCACACAACTCTGAGTGTGAAACTCTGCTTTTATTTGATTTTAAAGAGTGGATTTTGAAGAGTGGCTCTTGTCCTTGACTTGTCAGGCAGACACACACATTTTAGTCTGCTTTATGATGAAAGAAAGGCGTTTACATGATACCACTGTTTGTGACTCCCTGACTGCCGGTCAGACTCAACTAAACCGCTACTAATTGGAGTTTGTGTGTGTGAGTGAAAGAGAGAAAGTGTTTGAGGTTCTAGCGGGATCAACTTCGCCAGGAGTCTTGGATTACAGATTCTTTATATGAGATAATAGATGGAGGGAATGAATGAAGAAGTGCAGGGAATCTGTTTGAAGCTTTCGGGAGATTGAAAGTGAGAACATTTGTGTGTGATAGACCGACGGTGTCCTCGAGCCCTATAAAAATGTTTCCTCTGAAATGCCTTTGCCCTAGCTGTTACAGTGCAGATAGACAACTCCATTGACTTAACTCACCCTGTCTTGCTCTGCCAGGCTGTGTGTGAAGGAGAGTGTCAGCTTCATTTCTCAACCTCAACACAGCTGCCAATGACCACTATGAGGACTATAGAGATTTGCACTGAGGGGAGGATTCTCTAAACAGTTGCGAAACTTGCACGTGGGATTTCAGTGTAAAAGCATGCACCTTATTCACTCTAATTCCAGTGTGGCAATGCGCTAAATATGAATATTAAAGTGATAGTTCACTCGAAAGTGAAAATTCTGTCATTATCACTCACACATATGTCATTTCAAACCTATATTACTTTTTTATGTGGAACCCAAAGGAAGATATTTTAAAGAATGTTTCAGTTGTTTTTTCTACTCAATGAAAGTCAATGGGGTCCAAAACAACACTGGAGCTCACTGAATTTCACAGGTAAAAGTTTTCATCTACTTCAATTTAAAATCTTTTAAACGTAATAGAAAAACATTTGTTTGCCATAACTTATTGATCATATCATTTTTTTTACATTGTAATTAAAAAAAAAAAAAAAAAAAAAGAGCTATCTCTTTAATTTAGATACTGAAGACACATTTAGCACGTAACTAAACTGGAAAAATAGTGAATAAGATGCATTTTTTAATTCCAAAACAGCATTTTCAAAAGTATTAGTATCCATTATGGAAACTATCATTTTTGTATAAAAAAAATGGAAAAATGGAAATGCCCAAAATTTGACATTATATAGCAAGTCACTGAGCACAGTGCTACCGTAAAGAACTTGTTTGGGGATCGAAACCGAAATATTCGATTGAAACCAGGTACATCAAAGTGTCAGCTTTGGCACAGATTTGAAAGCTTTATCAAGTTTGGTTGGAATCCCCTTGATTTAGTTTACTTTCAATACGTGTCTAAACTAATGCTTTTGTGACCACAAATGGGAAATTAAATTGGTATCATTTTCCATCTTGACTCAGAAGGATGCCTGAAATGACGACAACAGTAGCTGCCCCCCCCGAACAGGAAGTGACACTCTCATTTTTCTTTACCGTTGACAGCTTTGTTTAAATGCCGTTACTGAAACTCCTTCGCAATAAATGAAACTTGAAAAATACGCACTTCTACACACACTGACGCAAGTGTCTTAACTTTACAAGAAGCTTTTCTTTGTGACAGCAGTGTTCTTCTTTAATGTGGTGTGTTGTGACAAGACAATTGAAGACATGTTATTCAGCCAGAAAAATTCCCTCTCCGGCTACCATGTTTTAGCTGAATTGATGAGTCTTGCGATTCGGCCTGTCATTTACCCTTTGAGGGGCTTCCTCTGGTTTCCCCCTGACGTCTTTGAGGTTTTGGAAGTCGTTCGCTGTTACTGTTTTGGAGAGTTGCTCAGAGATGCAGCCAGCTGTCAACAGATTCAATCACTCAAAGTCAGGCATTTGTGAATAATCCTTTTTTAGGGTATTATTTTTAAGGGGAAGGAAGACTTTTATAATTCTATAATATTATATTTAACATCTATTTTATTTATAATTATATATTACAATAAATGATATCAAATATTTACTATATATAGTTTTATATATTAATGATTATAATAAAAGAGTGCAAATGACTTGACATCCCATCTGTGTTTGTTTTATAGTGAAACAGTTATGAGTCAAATTTATGTTTCGTGTCTCGCTGTCCAAACTGTGTTGAATAGCAGCACATTGTCATCTGGGTCAGTTAGCGAAATTTTTGAAATTATATTTCTGGTACTTTTTTAGCTCCGGTGTATCACACAATCCTGCACCGTCCACAGATATCCGTGCTGTCTGAATTATGCTGTGCATTTTACAGTTACTCAGCTAGGGGAAGGCGATGAAAGAACCTGAGTACTATAGTTCTCTCTCTCTCTCTCTCTCTGTCTGACTTTAAAGCCGCTTTGGTATTGCTCCATAGAGGCATGAGATCTTAAGGCTGAGGGATGTTTGACAGAGAGCAACAGATCAAAGTGTTGAAAGAGAGAAGTGACAGATGAAAGACAGAGACGAGAGGAGAGGGCAGAACCTCCCAGGTCACACACTGACATCCTCTATAAGGCATAACATACTATCTCATTTCAGTGCACAAGATTGGACACACACATTAAGCCACAATACATGTAAATCACTATATGCATGGGTCATTTTTTGCTATGCAGTACATTATAATGGTCCCATCATGCATGATTCAATATACTGGATACATTTTTAAAGGTGCAAATCATATTAGTTTTTCACAATGTAGGACAGTGAACATAACGGTTCATTTTAAATAATTTAATTATTGTTTAATTTTTTTATAAAAATGTAATAAAATGTTTTTTAGTTATTATTTTGGTTTGCCACATTTGTCATTATTAACTTAAATAAGAAATATTCCTTTTTTTTCTCTAAATGAAATGTTTTAAACAAAGATGTTTTCGTGGGAATATTGTTTTAATTAGTAATCAATTTTTTTTTTTTTTTTATGTTCTCAGTATCACTTTCCATCTTTGTCATTTGTAATATCGCTTTAACTAGTTAAAGCCATAATCTTCTAGGAACTATTGTGTTTCATGCTAAAAAGTTTGTTTGTTGAAATTATTTAAATTATGAAAATATAAGTTTTTCAAAAATATAAAAATATGAACAATTTATTTCTGTCCTCTTCATTTTTTTTTTACATTATGTAAATAATCAATTTATGATTAATGTAGAAAGTTATTAAAGTGTCCACGCTTGGCCACAGTAGCTACATTTCTCAATGTCTGAGCTCTTTTTATAGAAATACTTAATTCAATTCAATTACAATGCAAGCACATTTTTTTTTTCAGAGTAAATAATAGTTGCTGCATAACAGGAATGTCCCACATCGGGTTCACAGTGATGTTGACACATATGTCATGTATATGCACTTATTTCATTTTAGGGGATTTATAAGCTCTCCTTACCTTGTGCCAACTGAAAGACTGGTTGTTTTTTGAGTATGTGATCGTTTTCAACTGGTTTTGAATGGTGCTGTTGTGTCACATCTGATGCCTGTGTATCTCTTTCAGAGCACATGGTGTCTGTGTAGTGGGTTGTGGCTTTATAATGTCTTGTCTGTCTTGCCTTGCAGCAGCAGAGACTGCTTGTTTACCCCCCCCCCCCTGTTTTACCCCTCCTTGCTTGTTTAAACCACACACATAAACATTCATTTTTTCTAATTTCTTCACAGTAGCTCATACGATCAGGATGTGTGGGGTTTTGCATCTGTTGTAAGCTGAAATAAACTGTACTAACTAATACTAATTTGCCATTTAGCTTGTTTGGGCCAAGATCGACTTGTAGTAGACTTTTGACTTATATTCATAATCATCTATTCAGCTGGTTGTTGGAAAGACTAGCCGATCTTAGGGAAAGCATGTGTGACTAGGCTCCACTTGACACATTTCTTGGTGTAAGTGTTGGTAAAAAATATTTTTAATATGTAGATGCACTGTGCAACACCTGATTCCCCTAACTGTCATTCAACACATAACTCTTAAAGTTTAGCCTCTTTAAATAGCTCTGCGACAGCATTGATGCCTCTTAAGTTTTTGAAATCCCTTCCCAGAAGTCCTTTTTGGGTCTCATGCTAATGATTGCTTCGTGCGCAGTGATTTACACTGGGGAATCCTGGGAGAACTGTAGTCTTGGCCCAGTTTAGGCGCCGGGGTCCTCATCACCTCTCCATTGCCTCTGATCTAATCCTCCCTGCCCTCAAAGGAAGCAATTAAGAGGCTGCCTTTAATCCCCACAGTCAGAGAGGGAGATTGCCCTGTGCTTTGACGGCCAAATGATGCATAAGTGGTTGTTTTGGAGTGGGAGCCCCATTTGAAATTCGCTTGTCCAGACTTTCTTGAGTGGGTCAGACTGTGAACTTCAGCTAACTCCGTTTGAAGTGAAGTGTGTGTGAAGAGTCAAGCGTGAAGCGGTAATAAGCAGTGTCTGTGCATATCAAACTTAAATTACATATTGATTCTCTCGTAAATGTGTTTCAGTGGTCGATTAATGGCATTTTTACAGCATTCACCTTTAATCTACATTTAGTGGTGAAAGAAATACAAGGTTTTGTACATCCATCCATCCATCTATCAATCAATCACAGTATTTATTTTTATTATTAATATTAGTAGTAGTCGTAGTGGTTATATGTCATATATATATATATATATGAAGTGGATCAAGAAAGTTCATCAAAGTTGTCCTAAGACAAGAACGGATATTGTTCAATTGTAATTGTTGTTGTTGTTTGATCCACTTCAAATGTTAACTACTGTATATTGTTTACTTATTATTAGGTTAATACATACACACATATATATATATATATATATATATATATATATACTGTATATATCATTAAAAAAAATTATGGTTGACTTTTTAAGGTTTCATTTTGAAATAAGGTTTAAAATAAGCAATTTTGGTACCATGTAGGCTCACTCGCAATCTGGTTCCTAAAGTAAAACCAGTTGCCCGACAGTGAAGTTCTGAATATGTCCTCTAAAACAGCCTCTGATTAACGTGTGCAGGGTTTTTTATGACAAACTTCGCTGCACCGCACAGATGGGAACCATCACTCCTCCTTCAACCTTGCTTGTCTTCCCATTCCTGATATCCACCACAACTCATCCCTTCTGCCATTTCCATTATCAGTCATTTTGTATGATAATGAGTAGATCCTGAAGCTTGACCAGATGTGCTGGTTTGTATGAGCGCTGCTTCTACGACATCTCGTTCACATTGGCCAGTTTAGGCATCGCTTGCAACGGCAATGTTTACAACGGGATATAGCAGATCCTTGAAACCAGATATTAAAAGGGCTCTCCCATTTCTTCATGCTTTACTCATTAGCATTACCTTATCGGTAAAATCAGCTGCAGTTTCCAGTCCATGCTGTCCATATTGCCTGATTCATGGTTCAAACCACATTATATGTTAAAGGAAGTCAAACTTAATTAACGTCCTTTGCGGACATCAAATGCAATTACTCTACCATGCAGCTCCTCCTCCTCACCCTCTAATGCTTGGCAAGCATCCTGTGAGATCTTAATCCATATCCTTTGCTCATTTTGCAACACAGGGCTTGAACGAAGTGCACTTTTTACTTTTGGCTGGGGCATGAGCGATCTGGTTCATCGGCATGACGTATTTCAACTGCCGCTTTAATTTACTGCCCTCACTCTGTAGCAATGCTACAGTTTTTCACAATAACTTTCACTAAGTTAAACTCCTGTCTGACATCAGTAAACTACTATGATCTCCGTTCGTGAATTCACAGTATAAAATACACAGATTTGGCTGTGTTTTAAATCAAGTTAAAGTAATTCACTCAAAAATGACAATTCTGTCATTGTTTAATTACCCTCATGTCACTCTGTTGTTGTTTTTGAGTGTGTGTGAAGAACAGACCAAAATTTAAGCCATTTTCACTCATATTCTTTCTCTATGCTGCAGTTCAAATCAAATATGTACTTACTGTACAAAATACTTTAGAACTACAGTAATTACACTACCCCATTTAAAAAAAAAAAAGAAATTCATAATTTTATTCAGCAAGGATACATATTAGAATGATTTCTGAAGGATCATGTGATATAGTATTTCACGATATTACTGTTTTTACTGTATTTTTGATCAAATAAATGCAGTCTTGGTGAGCACAAGAGACTTCTTTCAAAAACGTAAAAAAATCGTACTCATCCCAAACTTTTTAACTGTAGTGAACGTTTGATGTTATTGACATACAAAATTGTGCCATAGATTCTGTATTGAATTTTGAGGCTTAAAAGCCTTTGGTCACTATGAACTGTTGTTGTATGGAAAAATAAGAGTGTACTGGTTTGGGATTACATAAGGGTGAATAAATAATGATAGAAATTTGATGTTGAGTGTTTGTTTTTCATTTGCTGTATGTGCAACATCGTATCGTTTTTATAAAAAATTAACCAATTTTCTAATTAATCATTTCAAATAAATGTTTAAGGTTTAATTTTAGAATACTAATAATACTGTATGTGCCAATCTATTTAATTACATACTGTAACATAGCATTAGATATTTTCTTATTGAACATCCGCATATATGTTTATATAGCTTTCTCCTTCCTTACAGTAGTATTTACTGCACTTTTAAGGGGAAATTACTGTACTATATGCATCTGACCCTAGGTGTTCTCTCAGAAAGCTTTTGATTGACAGTTCCTCACTCCACCTATCTATCTCGCTCTCGTGTGATGATTGGCCTGTTGAGAGAGCCTAACCTCTCTCAATAGGGAGCTGCCACTCTTGTCAAAGCATCCCTGAGGTCAGATCTTGGGCAGCGTTTTTGGTAAATCACCCTGTGTTAGAAACATAAGGTCACACAGAGGGTTTTGATCATATTTTCCTTTGCCCTGGTTGTGTTATTTTGGTTTCTTTCCCTGTTAACTTACATCCTCACATGTTCTTTTCTCCCGTGCCAATCCTAGCTATCTTCCCTCACATCCTGTCTTCTAATTTGTTTTTTTCTTCCTCCTTTGTTATGAGTCCGTCTTTCTTTTCTTTTCCCCCTCTGCCTACTTTTTTTTTTTTTTTGCAGAGAAGCACACGGTTGTACTAGTGTTTTTTGAAGACCCTTTTTTGTACCCTGTGTTTTGGGGCTACCAGGCGATACATTGTCAATATTGATTTTTAAATGATGTAATAAATACAGAGAGCTCGAGTCAAACATAACAATACCGGTAAACGTGGCAAAATATTGTTGCTCAGTCATTGCGGTCACGCCAAGGTCCGTTATTTCTACCATCACTCAAGCGTGTCGTATTTACGTTGAAAAGCCTCATTAAGATCGTGCTCTCCATTAAAACTCAACGCCAAGCGCTGTGTGTGGGTGTTTAAACACGCTCCCATATTGTAGCTTTTTATTGTAGCATTTGGAACACGTTTTAAAGGAATGACATGCGCTGGAAACAATCTGCTCCCTGCAGCTTAAACGCTAACCCTGGTACTAGAACCCTAACTGCCCTTCCCGCTAATAGCTCCTGCGGTCGCCTTGGCCATCCTTTGGGTTCTAATGGCGGAGAGTTGTTTGTGGGATGGAACTGCTGACAGTTGGCCTGGCTCCAGGGAGCATGCTGGGTAAACATTGTTGAGGTGCAGAGCTAGAAGACAGGCCCTGAGGTGCCCTTGGGTCCTGTGGCTCTGTCTTCCAGCTGTCATTTAGGAGGTGATTGGTGTGGCTGAAAGAGGAGGGGAGATTGAAGCCTGTGTGTGAAGTCATTAATCTCAGTAATCACCCTTTCTAGAGATAGTCGCACACTAACGCTTATATACACTTGAGCTCTGTTCCAAAACCTAGTGAGCTACTGTACCTACATATGAGGTTTCCATTAGAAACCAGCTGCCTAAGTGGCTGATTTGGAGCACTCTACCTAGGCAACAACTCCACATGGAGTACAAATAGTACTCTGTATACATAGCATATGGGATACTCAACACAATTTTAATCGTTTATAATTTTAGTTTCAATAATATAAAGAGATTTTTTTTTAATTAAATGAAATATTTGTGAATATTAATATATATGTATGTTCTGAGCATTAAGAAACTTTCAATAAAAAAATATATTCAATATGGCAGCTGAAACAAAAAAATACACACACATACATATATATATATATATAAATGGGATACATGTGCCTGCTTTTGCGAGTAGGCCTACAGCCTCTTGATATACGGGGGTAGATCGAGGATAGTGCAACTCATAGATCGTGATCCACTGACAGGCGCAGCCTTTTTAGTTTTTCACGTATGCCAGGGATGAGAACGCTAGCTCCATCTTTGCCCTATCCTGTCAATCTCTGCGTGAAATATAAATTGAGCGCACACCAGTACAGAGGGCGGAGCTGAGTGGAGCGGGCGATTTAAACTTTAAATATGAATGAAATATATCATTGTTGTTTCGCTTATTTATATTCGATTGGATGTGCTCATATGTTGGTGTTTTTATATATTTTAAAAATATATGCTATAAAAAAATATTCTATGGTAGGATAGTTGTTTTAGGCTGTTTAAGTTGGAAAAAAGCTGAGATCACACTTTGTGAACTACTGGTCTAGATAGTGTTAGTCTGCACATGCAATACAGACAAAAAGGTGCAAAAATATTGCACCTTTTCCAAACTTCATATGTGCTACAGCCTATTTTGCTTTAAAATACTGCTTTCATAGATTGCTCACTAGGTTTTGAAGCGGTACGCTCACTTACACAACAAAGACAACGCAGAAAGGTCTCCTTTAGGTGTGCTAGTCTATCATGTTTCACTAGGGAACAGTTCAAAATAGCTCTTAGGGCTTAGAGCTGTGTCCTGACTCATTTGCGTGTGTGTGTGTGCAAGTGCGTGAGCCCATCCAGCAGGTTTCTTGATGGGAGTATATTACAAATGAACCTAAATAAGACATAGATTGATGCTGCCCTGGAGGCAAGTAGATCTTCAAAAACACATACAAAGAGAAAGAGAGGCATGTGTTGTTTAATAGTTTCTCTGCGCATTTGTAATTGAATACACTCACTCACTTGAGTCTTTTGTTTTTCTCTTTTAACCCTTTACAAATCACGTCATAAGAGCTGCGCTGCTCAGCAGATGTGCTCTGTGCTGTTATTCTCCACACACACATAAACAGGCTGTTTTAAGGAGGTCAGGGCCCTGGTTTCAGACACTCTATACACAGGACAGAAGTGCTTTGGCAGTCCATCTGCTCTGCATGGGACTAATGCTAGCAGGTGCCCACTAGCAATACACTTGCAGCATTGTTAGCTCCAGGAAGTTTGTAGATCTACAGAATGCAATTATGTAGACATATACTCACTGCATTATTTATTGTATTATTGATATTATCTTGCTCTGCTTTTTCTTTAAACCATCCAATGTCTCACAAAACCTTCCAGTATATGAGGTAATTTAGTTAAACTCTGTGTAGCTGGTTATGTCCAATAGAGTCTCTTTGTGTCGTGTGTTATCGCCTCGCTCCGTCTCCTCCCTTCCCTTCTGCTCCTTGCCCACAGACAGCTGCCAGTCCTGGCATTGGCGGGCAGTATCACTGGTGGCACTGGCCAATTCCAATGCTACCGCTGGCATGATTGGCATGCAGCCTGGAGGATGAAACAGAGGAAATTATATGGTTGTTTAGGTTTACTCAACTGTCTTACCACGCCACACTTGGCTAATTCATTACGTTTTGATTAAAACCTCTACTCAGCTTGGCTACAGCTGTCGTAAAGAGAGAGAGAAGCAGCTGTCTGAATTCGCAGAACAATTACAAGCGCGCAGGCTGGTGTGCCATACGCTCGCGAGCGCGCTCGAGCTTTCATCCTGCTGTTCATTCACACTGCTCTATATCTGCCCTACTCTACAGTCTACGTCTTTGTCAGCTTTAATTGCATCTATATTTACGAGCAGAAAGGGAAACCCCCAGTCATTCTGTGCCAGTGAATGGAGGTTTTGTGCGCGACACCGTGTTCCAAAACAACCGTGCTTTACACAGGGTATTGTACGGGACACTGAGCTGAACCGTCACAAACAGACACAAGATCCTGGTGGAAATCTGTGCTGCACACCATAGATCATCACAACGTCAAAATAGAATAGAAGAATAGAAGTCAAAAAATTGAATTATCACAATTTCTGTTCGAAATTTTACATTGATCTGTCTGTCTGTCAGTCAGTCAGTCATTGGTGGAGAGTGAACCAACTCCAAGATGTGCTTCCCCTTTAAAAACACATTTAAATAGATTTTCTTGAAACAGTTTCAAGTAACAAGTGACAATTCACGTAAGTAAAATGCCTACGTTCACAAACCACTGTTTAATTTAACAGAAAAGCAAGCATACTGTATGTGGGATTTAGCATGACAGAAGTACGCAGAGCGCTTCCTTTATAATCACTAAAAGGCTGTCACTCGTCTTAGTTCTTTCGCAATCTAACAAAGTTCTGTTATAATCGATGAAGCTGACTGCACAATGCTCTTATTTACATAATGTCGACACATTGTTTGTTATAATGAGAGAATTTGCAAGAGTGCAGATCTCAGAATCCATTTAAAAACGAGTTTTTTTCAGTGCTACCTTGAACACCTCTAATTGGCCATTGCATTCTAGATCTATCTATCTATCTATCTATCTATCTATCTATCTATCTATCTATCTATCTGTCATTTCTCACAATAGGAAAAAAGAAAACAACAGGTGTGTGTGTGGGAATGTGATGCCTTCAAGCTTCAAAAGCTGATAGATTATATTAGGGAGAATATGAAAAGCTCTTTGTTGACATTGGCGCAGGCAGTGATATTTAGAAATTGAGGAAACATTGTCATAGATGTGAAGACAAAACATATTTCACCTCTCTTGGATATTATAGTGTGCCTGAAGTGAAATTTGCTTGATTGTGGGGGGTGTTTCTACCGCGAGGGTCCCGTTTACACAGTGATTCGAGGGAGCAATTTAACATTTCTTATATAATCCAGATCACATTTTATAGGGATCAGCCAAGAGACCCAAAACCATTGGCCTGGAAAGAGAGGGTCACTCTTTCCACTCTTTCTCTTCCTCTCTCACTCTCACTTTCACTCTTAGTCCCATTCCTTATTAAAGTGATTGAAGGCAGGAAAAACTATGCCTAACTATGCTCGGATGCTTAAGCCCACCCTGAAAAATATGGAACATTTTCTACGGCTGTTTATTTGGAATAAAATGGCATGCTGGGGGATTAGATGGAGAGAGAAAATGCTGGCACCAGCTGTTTCGGAGGTTTGAGTTACACAGCTGCGCTCCTCCGTGACATCCCCCCCCCCCACCCGCAAAGCTTCGCTCAGCCCCTCAGCCTGTTCTGGGTATTTCTGCCCCATAAATTACTCTGAAACTGCATGCTAGATAGATAAATGCTCAAGAGGACACTTGACTATATGAATAGGAATTTGAGTTATATTCTTTTCATTGTAGCAGTCTGAAGTCCGTTTACTTAAAGGAGAACTCGGCAACTCTAGCGAACTCTAGTCACTTCTTCGCTGATTTTTCCTTTTGTTGTCGCATGTTTTCCCCACGAGCTCCCCCTACAGCTGTGGGGGGCGTATATTTCACAACACGGTCGTAAAAAACTCACTTGCGGCGGCCTCCTCCCCCTCTCTACCGCTGCTCATGTGCGTTTGTTTTGATCGGAGCAAGCCAACTGTATCGTGTGGAGCTATGTCTACCGAGGTGGGTAATCTGGTAATACATCATACATGCGTGTGTGTTTATGTCGAATTGCCGTAAAGCAATTAGTGTTTCGCGCTCGTTCTCGGTTCTCACGAGACTTCCAATTTCTATCTTGCCGGGACGGTAGTCCCCAAGTTGCAAGGTTGGTTTTCCGCCTGGGAACGCTGGGGGGAGCGGGGAAAGTCACCAATAACACCAGAAGAGGTTGTTTAACCATCCAAATTAATTCTAGACAGTTTTATTAAGTTAAAAAAGTTACCAAGTTCTCTTTTAAAGGAGAACTCCGGTCAATTTTAACATTGAGCTAATTTTTTTGTAAATTTGGAGTGCTGTCAGTACAGAGAACAACGACAAAAATCGGTGTTGCCTACACCTTGTTATCCTCTTTTTAAAATTTGTACCCTGTTGACTTAAATGGGGCAAGTTTTAAACCTGCTTTTAGCCTCTTAACATCCTTGATGTGTCATTACAAGTGCACAGCCAATGTGAGTGATTCCTTCAGAGTGAACACGGTGAATCTGACTGCAGTAGATGTGAAAGATATGAATCAAAATGAAGTTAATTCGGCCAGCGCTCATACCTGTATTTATTTCCTGTTTTCGGTCGAAGCCCACAGTAGTCGAATGTCGAGTTCTCCACTGTTGCTTAGCTACCTATGATCACGTGCGTGAACTCGACAATCGACTACTGTGGACTTCGACCGAAAACAGGAAATAAATACAGGTATGTGCGCTGGCCGAATTAACTTCATTTTTATTCATATCTTTCACATCTACTGCAGTCAGATTCACCGTGTTCACTCTGAAGGAATCACTCACATTGGCTGTGCACTTGTAATGACACATCAAGGATGTTAAGAGGCTAAAAGCAGGTTTAAAACTTGCCCCATTGAAGTCAACAGGGTGCAAATTTTAAAAATAGAATAACTCGGTGTAGGCAACACCGATTTTTGTCGTTGTTCTCTGTACTGACAGCACTCCAAATTTACAAAAAAATTAGCTCAATGTTAAAATTGACCGGAGTTCTCCTTTAAGCAAAGTATTGACGGTGTGAACAGATTTTGCATGTTGAGCTTCGTTTATCACTATTTTGTCTTTCGGTCAGAAGAAGAAAAATGGTGTTTAATGACATTTTAATAAAAATGTTTACAGAGGTCAGAATTCTGGAGCAACTCTACATTAAAAAAACTCAAATGAATAAAAATGTTAATGTTATTTCTATTTTCTGTTGTACTCCTAAATTGGAATAAAATAAATGAACATTTAAATGCTAATTTATAATTTTGACTAATTTTCCCAGAAATGCTAATTGTAAATGTGCATTTAAATGTTGTTTTAAATGAATTATTGCTCATGGGGGCATATACACATACAGATGCTCTGTATTATGAGAATCTCCCTCCTCTAATACCTGACTTGCAATAAAAATTAGCAATGGCGCACAACTGCGATGTAAAGCAAAGGTTATTGTCTATTTTTTTTTAAAGGGACAAGCCATTTGATATGTTGGCTGCTTCCTGTTTTGTTGGAAATATGCCAATACAGGAAAGAAAACTGCACTTGTCAAGCCATTTCATAGGGTGTAGTTGATTGATAGTGCCAAGTGCTAATTCCCCTCTGTGAAACGTTACTGAAGTCAAGCCACTTCTAGACCAAGACTGCCAGGCCAATACAAATCACAACCAAATTTCTGTGTGCATTTGTGGGCAAATGTGTTTGCCATAGCCGAGACTACCTTCAGGCACTCAGGGCCAGACGCTTGCTTGCGTGAGGCCGGAGATTGAGTTTCTTGGCTGACTCTTTCTGTCTGTCTCTCTAATATTGATCAGGGTTTTCCATGCTATTTATAACTCAGCCTCCCGGGTCCCTGCAGAACTCTGTAGGACCGGCTCCTCAGCCCTGTAGGGGCTCAGCTCTCATGTCTGTCTCCAGTGCGCATTGTTTGAAGATTGATGGAGGCCACACTGATAAATGGAAATTTGGCTGAAATGCTCCACAGACAAAACTGGCTCGATTTACTTGAAGCTTCAGTTAATGGTGACATTTGTGGCTTGTGTTAAATCACAGTCTGGTTAAGGTGTTAGCTGTGACCCAATCATGGCTTGACACTGGAGTTTACAGAGTTTGAATGTGAATTATATTATCTCTATTGCATGCAATAAACTCTAGATTGTGCACTAGTGCTGAAGTAAACAGGTGATTTTATGCTCACCAAGGCTGCATTTATTTGATTAACAAAATACAGTAAAACAGTAATATTGTAAAATAACATTACAAATTAAAATAACTGTTTTCATTTTTTACATTGTCACAGTAGGTGGCTGTAATGAAGCACACAACAAAGGAGATACTCAAAATAAATCTTTACTCCAGGAATCAAATCAATGAACAGGAGAATAACTCGAAGTAAAAACAACCACAAACACACTGACATCAAACAACAACAATGCAAAACTCCGAACAAACTGAAACACACTAGAGGGCTTATATACACAAAAAACCATGGAGCTATTTAACAAGGCACACCTGAACAGAATACTCAAATCAATCAGTAACTATGGTGACAAACAGGCAGGGAACGAGGGTGACAGAACTAATTAACAACCTAAAAGACTGACCATGAAACTAAGGGGCTCAAAGAAACAAAGAAACTTTTGTACGTGGAAAACTCAAAGGAAAAACTTATGCTTATACTTAAGCATATCGTTGTCGTGTAAAAGTACCCTAAAACAGAAAACAAGAGATGAAAGCTGAGCAAAAGCAAACTCTAAATTTGAACAAACTCAAAACGTGATATATATATATTTTAAAATTTAATTTATTCCTGTGATGACAAAGCCATTACTACAGTATTCATTTCTTTAAAAAATATATCTTACTAACTTATATTCTAAAATATATATATATATCAGATAGTATATATAAAATATATATTATCTTATTATAATATATAGATATTATTACTTACTTTTTTAGCAGTTCTTTTTTAGCATCCTGACCAGACCAGCATAGCAACAACATCTCAACCTGTGGCGTGAGTTTGGTGCTTTTTTCCAAGCGAAAACATTTAATGTATTCATATTAATAGAGTTGTCAAAAGTGCCGGTAATTTGGTGCCAAGTTGATATTTAACGGTACCAGTCTTTCTGCAGTACCAATAATATCATGTGCTGCATTCAAACGCTCCTGTCTGTATTTGTGTGAGCACTCTGTGAAGTGTCAATGGTTTACATTTATTTTATATATTTAATTAAATTCAATTAAAAAATTAAATAAAACAAAGTACACTCTAAAAAATAAAACATTGGGTCAACAAAAAAAAATATGTTAACGTTTTCCACTAGAATTTTTATGTTAAGACTGCTGGCAGAATTACATTAATTCAAAGCAATGTTTTGAGTACGGTGAATTACTTTTTTTTGGCCACAATAAAACGCATTTCTAAGTAACACGAACTTAATAATTTTCAACATGAATGCAAGTAATTAAGTTGATCCAACATAATGTTTCAAGTTAGGTGAAGCAGTTTTTTTGGCCACAATATAACACATTTCTAAGTAACATGAACTTAATAATTAAGTTGATCTCTGCAAGAGTTAAGTTGAGCCCTTTTGATTTTATTTGAAGTTGATTACTCTTTTAAACATACATGTAACATTCATCTTTTAATATATTTCCCTTTCAAAACATTTAAATGAACTGTATTACCATGTCCTTTCTAATACAACGTAAAGCATACATCTTAGAAATCAACCTATACTTATCACTTCAAATCAAACATTCAATTGAAATGTATGGTCACTACACTGTCATTGGACAGGAACACAGAAAACATTCCATCACTGGATAGGTTTCGTTCGTTTATTTAAAGTGTGGTTTATGTCAGCTGAATGTGCGGAACGCTTTTCAGAGAAGATAAGGCAACGTTATTTTAGTACAATTAACACCCAGCGGTAACTCAGGGAAAAAAAATCTCTGAATGCTTCACGTGAAACTTGGTCTTCCGACCTATTACCATCCTGTCAATTCTCTATTGATTTTGATGGTAATATCAGTTTTGATTAACATTAATATGCGCGAGGGAGGGAGGGAGAGCAAGACAGTTTGAAGACTGTGAGAGAGCGCGCGCGCGGCCGGAGGAGGGTCTCTCTCTCTCTCTCTCTCTCTCTCTCTCTCTCTCTCTCTCTCTCTGCTCGTTCTCTCAGTAAAATGCGCGGGCGCCTGTCACAATTGTAAACAATAAAAACGAAATTTGGAAAACTAAAACGGAATTCATAGGGCCCAACATAACTCCGACTTGTTTTGAGCAAAGTACAGTATCTGAACAAATAGAGTAGCTACTAGCTAACTTTACCTCGGCACACAGACTAGCCTAACGTATACTATTCAACACTGCTCAAATTTCAGAGTAAGGACTTCCAGATTTCGGTATTCGGTTACAGTAGGCTATCACCAACAGAATCCTGAGCGAATGCGAATATGTTTAAGCATAAAATTACTTACCATTCACCACCTTACGCTTCAGCGAGTTTCAGCTGTGGCCACACTCGTCTGGCCGTAAACATGCGCACGGAAACTGGACCGTTTACACGTCATCAAATAGTTTTTTACATTAACAGAACTTAAAATTAAATTAATTTTTGATCAACTGAAAATATTAAACTCTGACAAGTCATGATAGTATATTTAATCAATAGGCATAATTTGTGTGTCATCCCAGCTCAATAAAATAACAATTACAAGTAAAAAGTCTAACAGTATCTCAGAACTTGATTTTTTATTTCACAACAATATATATATTTAAGTAATGACTAAAGGTCCTCTGAATTAGTTTTTAGAGTGTAGTTACAAAAGATTTTGCTATGGTACCAAAATTTGACTTGGTACCGACTTCTGAATTTGGTACCGTGACAACTCTACATATTAATGCATTAAAACAATATGAAAGAATATTAAATGTAGCTTGTAGTTTAATTACTGTACCTTCTTCCTAGCTTTTTCCAGTTAGCTGGTTTTTTTTACTGTAGAGTTGTTGGTATCTTAGCTAGCTGCATTGTTTTGAGGAGCATGCCACTGGAGATTTCCATTAATTGTTCACATCACTGTTTATCTGTGAGCTTGTCGTTAGCTAAATTATTAGTTAGTTAGGAGATTGAATGTATAAAGATTTGTCAAGAATTTGAAGATTTCGCCATTGTGTCAGAGTGCAACAGTGTTGCAAATGTTGCCGCCATTGATTGTATTTGTCTTTATTGCATTTAAAGCGTTGCATGATATATAATTATTTTCATCAATTGCAGCATTCACTTGGACACAATTCAGGAAACTGCTGAAGTGGGTTAATGTGGCTTTGAGGGAAAATAAAAAAAAGAGTAAAAGAGTGAGGGAGGGGGTGAAAAGCAGATATTGCTCTTTTATAATGAGTAGTCCAGATGGCTTGAGGTTAATGTTAATGTTTGCCACATTGCAGCATTGTAGCAGAAAGCATATCATAAAAAGCGAGAAAGGGAGTGAGGTAAAATCGATGGGAGGGAGAGCAAGGGAAAGTGAGATTGCTGAAGGAGGGGCAGAGGCGGCCTCTACTGAAGAGAGGGCATGTGAGGACAGCTGCGCTACGTCACTGTTGTAATCTCTGTGCAGCGTGCTCTTCCTGTCTTACACACTTTCTCTGTCTCCAGTTAAATGGGACGATATCATATTCAATATACAAATACTGTATATATTCTCTCCACATACTGTATATTTTTGATTTTGTAGTGTATTCCATATTTTGTTCTGATATATAGAGCTGCATGAGAGGAGTGTCACGTCACGCTCTGGGTCAATGGCGTATGTTCACATAACTGTGAAGTTACAGCTGATATTGTCTGGATGCTGGATCCTTAACCCACATTATAAATGCCAGCTTTGGAATGCCATACATGTGTTTTTTACTTATTTAAAGTCGCATTGCTGTTATGCACTGATTACGGTTTATGCGGTTGTTTATTCGTGGAACAGAGAAGGGGGATCAGAGAGGGGCTGTTTCTATTAAATCAGATAGAACATCGGTTGCAATGTGCAATAGTGTAATCAGAGAACGAGCAGAGTCCTGGAGCAGATCACTGTCTGGGCTGATAATCGACCCGCCCTATGACCTGCACAGATGTGACGTTTTCTTGACGCTAGTCAAGACCCAGAGAGGGTGAGAAGAGGAAAAGGGGGGAAAGGTATAACTGACATCCTTCAGATACGTGACTGTTAGACAGTAGTAGCTAGAAATAGTGAAGCTACAATTCTCAGTATAGTGAGTAGCTATAGTTTTTCAAGCATAGCTTGAGCATTACATTTTACCTTACAATGTGTCAGATTAGTTGTGTGTCCAGTACTTTCTGTCAACCGGCATTGCCTCAATTGTAAAAGTTTTTGAGTTTAATCTTTTCAATGAATGAAATGAATTACTCAGTTCTAAAGGTAAAAACATTTAACTAACAAAAAAGTATGACACTTTACAATAAAGAGGATCTTTTGTTAAAGGGATAGTTTTATATTGTAAAATTTTTTAAATTTTGTCATCATCATTTACTCACCCTCATGGCATTCCAAACCTATAAGCTTTGGTTAATCTTCAAAAAAACAAAATATATTTTTAATGAAAGCTAAGAGGTTTCTGTCCCTCTATTAATAGTCCAGGTAACTAAAACTTAGAAGATCCAAAAAAGTTCATAAATGTGTCATAAAATGAATCCATCCGGTGGTTTAATCGCTTTATATTATGAATAAATTTAATTTATGTGAACTAACAATGAGCAATATATATTTTTAAAGCATTTATTCATCTTTGTTAATGTTAATGTTTGTTAATAAAAATAGAATTGTTCATTGTTCATGTTTACAGTGAATTAAGTAATGTTAACAGATCAGATTAACAGAACAATTTTTGATTCTAAAAATAACATTAACTAAAATTAAAAAAATGCTACAGAAGTTTTGTTCTTTGTAATTTCATGTTATGCTAATTCAAAAGAATAAAGTAAATGTAGCATGTATAGCTAATTTCTAGCTATCTTTTTCAGTTTTGCTTAGCTAAAAAAAAAAGTTGTTAGTTTAGTTTACAGTTTTGGATGGATATATGCAAAGTCTGTTTTTGAGTTTTGAGGCCTACAGGGCAGCACTTGCATGAATTCTGTATGTCTGTAACTTTTCTTTCACACAAATTAAATTACTTTTATACAAACTTAAAAGTTTTTACTTAAAATCTCTGCTTTGAATAGACTAAACAATGAAGATTAATTGTGAGATCTCAGGGCTTGGCCTGGATGGCAGTCGGTGTAGGTTTTCCAAGCTTTCTGAATGAGGAAAGCCCTCATCAGTCCTGGACCAAGAGCTTGTTGCAAGCAGCCAAGCCACACTGAAGCAGCGGAGGCTGCCACGTGAGGACTAGAGGATCCAAGAGGCCCGAGACAGAGACAAGGCCAGTGTGTATCAGTGTTTCAGACCACATTCTCCACCACAATGCAAACCACCCGGGGTGGTTAGCACACTCAGACACTCAGCCTGATTTTATGGTTCCCCCAATTCACATGAGGAACAAACATGACATGACATATGACACACGCATGACAAACTCCTGACACTGTGTAGCGGCAGCATTGTGTGATGGCTTTATGAGGCTGTTTATAAGCTTAAACGCTATATAAATAAATACTCTCTTTGTACTGAATGTTAAATAACTGATCTTTGCGTGCATTTATAAGTAAAATAAAGACATTGAAAAGCCTAAGAGACATTTTTTTAATGTTATATAATTGTTAACCGTGTTCCAAACTGTATAATTGAGGGAATTAGTACTGGAAATTTCCATATTTCTATGCAGTTTCACTATCTGTCAAGATGACACTGGCTCCAGCAACGCTGCCCCCTACTGGTGACACTGACTTTTTGCACCAATCCTATACACACCCAATGTGATAATAATAATAATAACCCCGAAAAAGTTCCTCTAGCTCTTTAGGGTCTTTAGGCAGTTGAAGATGTTTGGATGGTTCACACAAAAATTGTTATCATTTATTCATGTTGTTCCAAACATGTATGACTTTCTTTCTTCTGCGAAACAGAAGATATTTGATGTTCTTTTTGTCCAAACAATGAAAGTCAATGGAATCAGTGGAGTTTCTTTCTATGTACAAAGCAGTTCAAAATATCTTCTTATATATTCCACAGAATTCCACAGGCTTGGAATGACATGAGGGTGAGTAAATGATGCCAGAATTGTGAAATGTTTATATAGGTGAAAAGTAGGTTATCAGCCAGTATTGTTGTGGTTTCTGTTGTATTGTTTGCAATTGGCTCTGTGTCCGGTCCATTCCGGTAAAGTCCGTTACAGTAGAGCGGGAACCCGGGTGTCAGATCAGAGGGGATTGCAGCCTGTCCGACCTCAGCGGAGGAAAATTCGTATTTATTATGGATCTCCGACCGCATTGCTAGGCCCTAAGAAACCGCAATTTGAAAAGAATCCTGTGCCGAGAAGAGACAGGGAGGGTGATGGAAGTAGCCCAGAGGGTGAGGCCTCTGTGTTGAGGGTCCTGGCGCGACTTTGGCCTTGGAGCCCTCTCCAAACCAAACACCCTCCCAGCGCCCACCCAGACAGCCATGCCCTTCTTCCACTCCCGGAATGGCGATGGAGGGAGAGCTGGGAAGTGTGCCCTGCGAGATCTGCCCGTCTGCAATGACCTACTGTAGCCTGCGCTCTCCCGTTAGCTCTGACGGCCAATTAGAGATGTCAGTGAATGTTTTGATGGAAACCCAAACTAAGCCTTTTCTCAATTTCATCCCCATAATCATGGAAACCGTGGATTGCGAAGGCACGAACCGGTAGCCGCTAAAGGCTTTTCCACTCACACGTGATGTTGGAACTTTTACAATACTGATTGTTGTACGTGAGGGTGGCATGTACATATGCATACATGCATTTGCGTGTACACATGATTTGTATAAATGCTGTGTGTGCATATAATCATTTAGCATTATAATTTCACGTGCCAGCGTTTATGCACTCTGCATGTGTCCTCAAAAATGACATGCTATGCTCAAATTGCAGAGAGAGTGCTTTATAGCTGATCCAAAGGCTATGGTGGGTGGTTTAAGCCATTTTATATAAATATATATTTTAATATGTCTATGAAACTCATCCAAAAATAACTTGAAAGGAATACGCCGTTCACATCTGGTTTTTATATTGTGGCTTGCGGAAAAGCAGAAAAATAGGAGCTTTATAATTCTTTACTTACAATGCGAGTGAAGCCTCAGAGTGCCCTCTTCAACTACAGCCTCAATAACTATTGTTGTTTAATGGCCCTCTGAGTCAGAGTAACGCTGGTTTGGCACTGAACTAGTACTGCTAGTTTATTTCTCGGTTTCAAAAGCAGAACATGACACAATTGTACCTGTGAATGAGATTGATGAGGCTCAAACAACGTTCTGTTGGCCACCTAATTAATCTTAGAGTTAGAGCTTAAGTGTTGTGAGTTGGATAAGAGATGGTATGAAGAAGAGGAGATTATGCACCTGTAGAAAAATGAATGGCAGAAAATCGTAAAGCGCAATTTGACAGCTGTAAGAATGGTAATCCCACCTTCTAATTGGAAGAGTATGTTTAATCTATGTGCATCTGTATCTGGTTTTAAGGGGACATTAATGCTTTTCATAAAATTTCATATTAATTTAGTTCTGTGATTGGATAAAGAGCCATTTTAATGGATAATGTGTGTTCCTTCAAAAGGAAGTTTCACCCTAAAATGTGCTCACCTGATGACATCATTTTCTTTTTCATTTAACCTGTGATGAATGAAAAAAAAGTTACAAAAAGGTAACGTTTTTGGTTCCTTTAATAAATATGACTTCCATGTGTTCTTCTCGATTTAGATTAGTTGAGCTTAGAGTTTAGGGTAGATATGAGGTGTCATTGTTAGAACGTAACACGTGCAAAGAGTGCAAACGTGTGTGTGCGTGTGTGTCTGCACCTGCAGTGTGACTCTTATATAGCCTTGCCTGTCTTCCTCCAGCTGGCAGTGATTTGTCCAGGCGTTCAGATTGAGCAAATAGCTGCAGTGTGTTATTACTGTCAGACTCAGGCAGCCCCATAATACCCCTCTGCCACAGGAAGCTGCAATCTTGCAGAAAAGGTCAGCTGGACCAATTACCTCCGCCTACCATTTTCCCCTTAGTGAGTCCCTCTCAGCGTCCCTCGCCCACTCCTTCCTCACAGGCCCCCCAGTAGTTGAGACGAGAAGTAAAAGACTGTCATTTGGATTTTGCAGCTGTCGGACAGCTCCTCCTCAATTGCATATTTGTGAGGGATTGTCCTCACTGAATATTGTTTTTGAATGCTTATTTTTCCATTCTCATGGAAAATGATAGATTTTTTTATAGATCTGTCTCTTGTTGTTGTGTGTTCAGACCACTTTTTCCTTTTCATTATTTTATTTTTCATAATACAGGTTGACCAAAATGATTTTTAATACACAATGCCGATATATATCTTATGCTTTGCGTTCAATGTTCAGAAATGATTTTTAGTTTTATTTTTGATAGAAGTTTATTTACTTAAAAAAGTGAAGAAACCTGTTGCCTTAGTTATTAAGTAAGTCAACTTATCACTTTTTACAGTGTAGCAATATCATTATATTATTATTAGTAGTTGTATTATTAATACTAATAATAGTGCCAGTTGTTATAATTTCATGTTCAGCCATGTTTTTTTTTTGTGGTCAATTTACAGCCTAAATTGATTCAAAATGTTTTATACAAATGAATGCATTTGAGCATTTATGTAAACAATCATTAAAACAGGCAAGTTAATGTACCATTTTTATTTTATACTATAAATGTGACTGTACTCATCCTTCCATGCTCTCTCTGACTCTATAGCACACCAGTTTGGCGGACCACATAAAAGCACAAGCTTCCTTCATTAAATGTCAGCTTTGCGGCATCGACCCTATTCTCCTTACCTCAGCAACTTCAGAGAGAGATTTAAGAGGAGACATTCCCTCTCTCTCCTCTTCTTTTTATCTCTCTCTCACTCTTGTACAGTCTTTCATAGATTGCTGCATGCAGGTTCCAGAATTGACACTCGCCAAGCACCAAATGCGAGTTTAAATGGGCTTTGGCGAGTAAATAAAATTGAGTTACTCTCCAGTTGGCCGATAACTTGATTACAAACTGCAACATTTAAATTGTATTGTAAGAATGATAGTCTGACCCTCACTGCAAGTACAGACATACAAAGCATCTTATAAAGAAAACATCTGGACTGACTTGTGCCTCAGTGGTAAAACCTAAATTAAATAAATTGTTAAATTAAATTAAATTAAATAAGATGAACTAAAAAGAAATAGTGCCAAGTACTAAATAAATACAATACAAATGGTCCAATATCCAATTCAACTGCATGTTTTCCCCCCATATTTCCTCTCAGCTGTGAGATTTCATATTCAGAAACTGTTGCCTATCAAACAGAAATTTCCTATCAGTAGTGCTTGTTGACACCTGGCGGTCTTGAAAAACAAAACCTGCTGTTGCATTTCCTTTCTGTTTCACCCTGGCGCTTGTCCATCTAGAGGGTCTGTAATGAATTTAGATGAACACTGATATTCGTAAGATATTAAGATAACCCATTAAAACTTTCCCAGTGGATTCATATCCATGCAGGCCCAGGGGCCAATGCGGTCTGCCAGACTGCTAAATGCATCAAGAGACCCCTCCCTATCAGTCTCGCTCTTACACACACACACACACACACAGTTTTTCAGTCTGACGTTCTCATTCGGTTCTTCTCTAGATGTTAAAGACTTATTGGCCGGCTGTGATGGCGATGGTCAGGATCAATAACTCTTACCCTAACAGCTCTCATGGAGACAGAAAGAGATGCAGACTGAACAGAAAAGAGAGAGAGAGTTTTTAGAGATATGCATTCACTGTGTTTGTTCTTTAGCAGAAAACAGATCAGCAATGAAATCAGAGCTTTGAAACTGATCAGCAGTGCTGAAAAGAGAGACAGGGAATGATACACAGGGACAAAAAAGAGGGAAATGTAGGGGAGAAATGATCAGATTAACAGTCCATGATGTCTGAGACACACATCCATCGATTGGGCTGTGTTACATTATGTTGTACTGCGTTATGTATAGGGATGCACAATATATCTGTACCATATAGTTTTTATTTATATTGGATATTTAATAGTGGATGCTAATTTCCTCTATTTTTACATATTTTCAACCAGCTTTGTATTATTACAATTTCAGTAGTATGTAAATGTGTATGTGCACATTTTCCATGTTACTTGCACCAAGATATCCCATTTGTTTGTCAGCAAAAGCCCATTGGATGATGAAAAAAAGTTTTTGTATCCTTGCTAATGGACAGTCCAATCGAGCCCAGTGCATTGTGGGTGTTGAAGTTTTCCAGGCTGCTCACTCCAAAACCAGTGGGTGAAGTTTGGCATCCAGCTCCTCCTCTCTGCATCTACTTGGTGGAGCTAGAAGGTCCAACCTCACCCTAAGCTTTGACCCTATCCTTAAACCTAATTAGTTTAAGCTCAACCCCATAGATAATAACATAATTTTAATATCATCCCTGTTTATCTTCCCTGTGTTTTATTGTGTTGCTCTGTTTTATACTGTGTTGTTGTGTTGTGTTATGCTTTACAAAAAGCCTGGAGTGAATCTAAACTCCAAGATATTTGGCATTGGATCTTTCATTAAATTCTTTGAGTTTGAGAGCCCAGAATTTGATTTGCAATATGGTTACATTTTGGTTATCCACTTTTTAAACACAAAACAAAATTTTCATTTTTTTCTTCTTAAAAATTATGAGTGGTGGTTGCAATTCTATTACTAGGATGTTTTGAGTGTTTTTAGCATGTTGCTGTGTGGTTGCTAGGGTGTTATGATCGATGAAGTGGTTCTTTATTGGCTTATTGGCCAAGCTAAAAAAGCCCACTCCAGGTCAATTTCCCCTTTAAATGGAAATCCAGAGGATTTCTTTTGCCGCTTTACCATCCGCCAAATCGTAGGTCTGATCCCTTAGAAAAGTAATAGCGTAGCTCTCCTCAATAAGTTTAATACATTGCTTACCTTAACAAGTGCCACCATGAGACTGTTTCAGGAGGCTGTGTGGTTTATACAAGATTCATAAGGGCTGTTTGTGGCTCTGAATGACTCTATGTTTCATACTAAATTCCATAGTTGCAGTGTAAAGGAACAGCTCATAATTGTTTCAGTATTTCGGCAGAATGCCTCTGAATGCCCTCCGGTCCATCTTTCTTATTGGCTCTGCGCTGAGGGAAATAGCACCTCTTCCTCTCAGAGTGATGGAGAACGCTGGGGTGTGGTGTGACAAAGGTTGTCACCCTCAATCAGCTCAGCTACAGCTGGAAATGAAACGTTACAAGCTGCTTCAGAAAATGATGTAGACCAAATCCACACACAAAGACACACATGAACACTCATATAAACACTGTGACAAAATACTGTTAATTTAACGTGATTAAACAGTCAAGCCTGTTCTGTTGAACAAGTAGTCAGCTGTGCTAAAGCTATTTAAGCGGTCAGTTTCTTTTCAAATGTATAACTATCTCATGATTTTATTTATGTTGCAATCAGAACAGTATTTATCTGATTGACAAACAATAAGGATCTCAATAAGAGTGACGGCATTAAACCTGCAGAGGACTCAAAGGAATCAGTTCAACTTTTTCTTTAAAATGATTCATTGAAATGAAGCATTTACATGAACTGATTCTTTCATCAAATGCTATTTGAGACGGGCAACAGTTTAAGAGTGAACATTTGAGCATTGCAGTTCATTTGGCTGTAAAGCACAATACAGTGTGACATGAACACCAGCGAAGTAGCATTTTGTAGAAGTAGCTGAAAAGGTAGTAACAAGCAGTGTTGGTCAAGTGTCTCTTTGTTTGTTTTTCTGTACTTTTTGTGTTTTTATTCATTTAATATAATCTAGGGGTCTTCAAGGATAAAGAGATGAAGCAGAGACCCTCTGTTATGTATTGTACATAACTTACAGTTGCTTTTTATATCTTCCGTATATAAACTTTTTGCACAGTACATTGATATGCTGCTTACATTACAGGCCATTTAAATAATTGTTGTTAATGTATATACTCTACTGTTCAAAAGTTTGGGGTCAGTATGATTTTTTAATTAAAAAAAAATTTTTTTCTCATATGCTCACAAAGGCTGCATTTATTTGATTAAAATACAGTAACACAGTAATAATGTAAAATATCATTACAGTTCAAAATAGCTGTTTTCTATTTTGATATATTTTAACTTTTTTTTTTTTTTCTGTGATGGCAATGCTGAATTTTCATCAGCCATTACTCCAGTCTTCAGTGTCACATGATCCTTCAGAAATAATTTTAATATATTGATCTGATGCTTAAGAACACTGTAAAAAGTGAATAAAGTGAGGAAACCCGTTGCCTTAAAATGATTAAATAATAAACTTCAAGTGTAATTGAAAAAATTGATGACAATTTCACATAACTTAATTTTTTTAATTACGTTTGAAGTTTAATTACTTAATAATTTTAAGACAACGGGTTTCCTCATTTTTTTCAATACAAAGTCAAATGATCACTTTTTACAATTAAACATTTCTTATCAGTGTTAAAACCAGTTGTTCTGCTTAATATTTTTTGTTAAAACTGTGATAATTTATTTGAAATAAAAATCTTTTGTATAACATTATAAATGTTTTTACTGTCACATTTGATCAATTTAATGCAACCTTGCTGAATTAATGATTAATTTCTTAAAAAAATCTTACTGACCCTAAACTTTTGAATGGTAGTGTACACTGATGTATTATTATAACTTTTCTGCAGCATGTTTTTTCCACATAAATTAGAACAAGATTTTAGATTTTAGAACAATAATTTTAGACCCCATGATGACCCCTAATTATCTAGCCAATGACGTATTTTGAGGATTTGGAAAGTGTTGCGTTTCTGTGTGTCGGCGTGCAGGATTTCTAGAGGAACATTCTGAACTCAGCTGCAAACTATGTTTATTTTCTTCTGGGTCTGAAAGAGTGAAAGTTTGCTCACTCTTCCTGCCATGACTAACTGCGTAATATCTCATGTTGTTATTTAGCTGTTAGTCACTCTAATGGCTGAGGCAGTGCACAGGAATGTCTTTCACGTAAGGTCACTTCCACAGCTCAAACTTTCTCTCTGACTTTCGCTCTCTGCCCACTCCAACTTTCTAAATCTTCAGAGTCTCTGCCAACCATTTAGCAGCGGCCATTTGCCTTTCTGTCTCTCTGTCTGTCTCCCTCTCACTCTCTCTTCTGCCCTGAACGGAGTGAGTTGGCACATAGGCAAGCTGGCACTCTTCAGTACTGTTACTTAAACTTTGTTCTTGCTTGAGAAAAAGAGGGAGGGATAGAGTGAGTGTGAGAGATAGAGAGAGGGAGTGAAAGCAGAAAGAGTGATCTAAAATGGCTGCCAACGACAAACCTCCTCTCTGCTCATGAAATGTCTGCCAAAAAGAAAAAAAAAACTTAAATGGCTGTGTTGATGACTGATTCCTGGCTTGAAATGTAGCTTGCATGAAAAGAAATAGCTACAACTTTCTCTTGAAGCAACCTCACTTTTACTGAAGTGACAGTTTTAGTATGGAAAACATACACAAGGACAAAAAGTTCTTAAGCTAGAGGCCATTAAATCATCAAGATGCTAAAGATATTACACAAAGAAGTCAGAAGCTAGAGGCAAAAATGATTTTTGGTTTTGTTGAAGGAGAAGGAAGCAGTCCACTTGATAGGTTAGAATATTTCTTGGGTTACTAATCGACTAGACTAACGTGTCCAGATTACACTTTGGTTTGTAGTCCAACTACGGAAAGCTACTATTGCGTTTCAGAATTTGAAAAATGGCTTTACAAAATGGCGCGTTTGAGAGAAAATGGATGTTGTTCAAGCACATTTTATTGCATCATATTTTCTACCTGCATTTCTACTTTTTTGTTCGCGTAAACATTTCTTTTATTTCTGTTGTGAATGTCACCTGCGTTTTCTCCCTTAGATTTGTGTGGAAACTAGGTTTTATAATTGAATTAGGTTTTGTTTTGTCATTATTGTTCCACTTTTTGAGAAATCTACTTACAAAATGGCAAACATTTACTCCATGCACCACAAAGAAAATGGCCGTTGTTCAAGCTAATAGTTTTGCATCATACTTTCCATCTGCATTTCTATATTTTTTTCTTCTTGGACTTATGTTGGAAATTAAATGTTTGGGTACAGTACTTCCACTCTTATTTTCATTTTATGTTTTGGTGTCTTCAGCTTCACGGGCATTTTTGGACACCGAGATGTGTCAGAGCCTTTCGGTGCCAGTATCTCCCTCAAACTGACACTTTTATTTTTCCTTCCCTCCAATTCTCATTGCCAGTGATTCTGTCTGAGGGCTGCCTGCCTAGAAACCGCCACAGCTTTTGGCAGGAGCGTATAGGACTCTGAAGACAGTCATGGAGGAGAAAAGCAGAGAGAGAGAGAACTGGAGCGTGTCCCTCTTTGTAGCTGGCAGCGCTAATCATCCTGGCCTGCGAAGAATCGCAGCGATGACAGACATGTTTGTTTATGTTTTTGTGTTGGGTTATTTTTTATTTTTTATTTGTCGCACTTTTAAACATTGCTCGTCTCCTCTGGAACAAACTCCAGACCTCTCAGCATCCATCTGTCTCCTACTGTTTAAGGCCTCTCCAATTTTTCATAATCAAAACATTGAGTATTATGGCCCGGGTCCAACCACTTCCTTTGGAATGTCATTGAACTTTCGAAGATTTGTAGGGTTTATAATTCTTTCTTTTTTTTTTTTTTTTTTCAGAGCATGTGTATTTTACTTACAACAACATAATTAGGCTGCACTTTGCACATATATTTTAAGAAAACATTTCATATTTTGTGGCAGGGGAAAATTACACTGGAATAATTAGGCTATCTGAGAGGGCGGATTGAAGACTAATCTTAAAGTGATTTTAAAGTCAACAATCGACCATATTTATTTTCATAATGCACATTCCTGGTCTTATTGTGATTTATTCAGTGGTGGTGTGTCTTATTTCAAAGGCAAAAAATACTTTGTCTTCGCAATCTTTAATCATTATGTAATGACTTTCTCTTCCTCTGAAATTACTTTTCTTTTCGTAATGTTAATCAATAGCCAAATTTAGCAAAACCGCTTTCACTCTGGTTCCATTTTGGTATGTAACGCCCACTTCTTATAATCCAATCCTACCTTGCATTTTGTTTAGCTGAGTATCCTGTTTAGAATTATGTCACATTATGGAAGTGAAATTGGTTGCAAACACAAATTCACATGGACTTTTATTGTATTACCTATTTAAAAAAAAAGATATTTGCTCCGTAATCGCTGTTGCGTTGCTGCTGCCTGTGTGTTTTCATGTGTCTTGAGCAGTAGTTTGCGGTCGGCCTCCAAGTCCTGCAGGCCATAAAGAGTGTGATAGTCGTAATGAAGCGTTGCATTCAGACGTGTGCAGCCGGTCGGACTCTCCTCGACTTTGAACTGGCAGTGGCGTGTGGCCCATCTGATAGGGAGCACTCTTATTTATTTATCCAGCTTGAGCTTTTTTACTGGCTTTTCTTTGAACGCCTGCCAGAGTCCTTGCGGTAACCCCTCCATTCTTTCATTCCCTATTCAGAAAATCCTCCGCTGCTTCTTGACTCAAATTCGTTTTATGTGTTTATCTGTGTTTTCCCCTCACATCCGTGTGGCAAAGAGCTGGAACGCTCACAAATGGGAAGGTTTTATGGTTGGATTAGGTTGTTTTGTCATTATTGTGTTGCTTCAATGAGTTTACACTTTGGCAATACAATCCCCATGCTCTGCCAGTGAAGAGGGTTCAACGAGATTACGCTCGGCCTTGCCAAACAAGTTGAAAAGAAAGAGAATATTTGAATGGTTTTGGAGCACTTTGATACGGTGTGTTTCTCATTTACAAGGCTTATGAGCCATTTGGCCGAGACTCAGTTTGTCGTGGTATCAGAGCGCACGGCTGTATCAGTAACGTTTGAGTGATTTATATAAAACATACAGAGTGTTCACTTTCTCTGCTGTTTATACAGAAACATGTTCTTATATTGAATTACCAAAGCTATCGCTGACATATCAACCACATGCCAACATGTCAGAGTTTTTTGTTCATTGATCATACACTTGCATTTGGGAAGAACTCAAGACTCTATCTATACTCTAATCCTGCTGCAGACTACAGCATAGAATCACATTGTCGCAACTGTTTATTATTTGTATGTTTTGTATTCATATTCTACTGACCCATTTGTGCCAGTAATTCAGATTTTTACTTACCCTGCCAAGATGTCAAAAAGGCACATTTTAAAATATATTTTTATGTGGCAGAAAAATATTAGTTTTTTAAGGTTATTTATATTTATGTTTTAATACTAAAGCAGGGACAAAAAAAATATTTACACAAATTTTCAAAACATTTGTATTCAAATAATGCAGGTTTTTTAGTACTATTTTAAAATGTTCAGTTTATTTTCCATTAAAAGAACATGTACAACATACCAACATTTACAGCCTCGGCGTACTGTCATGTTACTTTTAGATAAAAATGATGAATTGATGCCAGTCACTTGACCTGAAATGTACAATATTTTCTAAATATTTTCTCAATATAAATTAGGCCAACTTATTCACTATCACTGTTCAGTTCATCACAGAAAACCAAATGTTAGAGATTGCAAGTGAGGATTATTGTACAGTAAACTGAACCTTGACCTCAACTCTTCAGAACCCTTTCGCCTTTATATATCTATTGATAGAATCTGCTTAGTAGGGGACTAATATCTTTCTATCTCTTGTTCTTTCTCAGAGGCTGAACAGAGCAGCAGTCCTCGCACGGGCATTGGTTCAGATCAGGAGGACAGTCGAGCAGCCACCATGGGTAAGAGAGCACATGGACACACACACATTGACACAACTTGCAGTATACTGTGTGCTGCAGCATACAGTGCAGTGCAGTCCTGTAAGCGTCCTCTCCTGCACTGTACAAACATCCTGTTTACACAACGCAACCTACATGCACAGCTTCAAACCCATAGCCACACACTCAACCTCTCTCTCTATCTATCTCTGCCCAGTTCGTCACACTCCTACACACATTCCCCCGTTTCAACAGAACTAGTCTGAAAGGCCAGCAGTTTATTCTGCATTACATGGAGGATAAAAATCTAGCTCTTTTTAGGGTAATGCTAGATAGGATAGGAATGGTATGTGATTGAGATCAGGTCGGTGATTCGCATATTCAGACCTGCTCATAATCTTGTGGTATTATTATTGGACTGATGGGATGGACAAGGTACTTTTTCCATTGGCAACTCTTTAAAATAAGTTAGTCAATCGATTTAAGAATTTAATTCAGTTAAATATGATATTGCATACCGATTAATTTGTGGTTGTTGTAATGTGATTGTTATAATAATATACATTACTGTTCAAAAGGTTGTAGTCAGTAAGATATTTAGTGAAAGAAATTAATGCTTTTATTCAGAAAAAAATGCATTCAATTGTTTAAAAGTGACCATAAAGACTTTTGCGGTGTTACAAAGATTTCTGCTTCAAATAAATGCTGTTCTTTTGAATCTTGAAAAAAACTATTTTAGTCTCCGCTGTTTTTCCACTTCTGCTTTCAACATTGATAATAATAACAAATGTTTCTTGAACACCAAATCAGCATTATAATTATTTCATTCAACATTTATTTTAAATTGTGATAATATTTCAGAATATTATTGTTTTTATAATTTGATCAAATAAACGCAGCCTTGGTGAGCATAAGAGACTTCTTTTTAAAAAATGTTCACAGACCCTAAACTTTTGAACGGTGGTGTATGTTTTTATGTATTTCTAAATTGTGTTTAGAAATATACCCCCCCCCCCCCCCCCCATCCCATGAAGATAATGCAGATTACACTTTAGCTGAGTAAAACATTGTATCTAAAATTTCCTTTTGTCCATAATTTACTACAACCAGTGTTTACTGGCTGAACAGACTCTGTTTATGTAAAACATTGACATTCATTCAGATGCTTTTATCCAGAGTGACTTAGAAATGAAAACTAAATTGAATTTCTTTGTGCATTTGAGATGCCGGTGATATCCTTGTGTTGGAAAGCACTCCGCCATCATTTATTCCATGTTTTCTTTTGTTTAACAGATGCCCCAGAGTTTCAAGAGAGCTTCATAACTTCAGGCGTCTTCAGTGTAACAGAACTGGTGCAAGTATCAAGAAGTGAGATGCTTTTGTATTTTATAGAATGCACTAAAAGGGATAGTTCACCCAGAAATGAGAATTGTCTTCATTTTCTCACCATTTACAGTATGTCATACAGGTTTTAGAATTTTCTTTCTTTTTAGAATTATCTTTGAGAGTCTAATCCATTTCAGTGAATCAGTTTGTTCGAGTTTCTTGTCTTTTTTCTTGTCTTCGCATCTCAACTGTCCCTTTCCACCTCCCACACAGCCCATGTTCACATATTACACAAAATCGTCAATTTCACAGCCGTTTCATGTCAGGTTTGACAGTTCCTCATTAGAAGGGAAGGAATCCCGCCAGTCTTTCTAACATAATTGATTGTGTTTAGCTGAAATTATTTTCTTTTTCCCAGATGGCTTCCTATTGTCTGGTAGTCAGATAAGCAAGGTCATTGTCTATCGCTCCTCACACCTGTGTGCAATCAGAGTGTTTTACAAGTTATATACAAACTCATAGATTGTGAGTGCATGTTAAGGGCCAGAGATTAATTAAATGTCTTATTTTGCATTATGCAGTTTTATCAGCGTTAACCAACATGCTTAAACCAGGTTTGATTTACTCCAACACAATATTTGATTTTCATATGCTGTAGGTCACAGTCATACCTGCTGGAACAACAAGCCCATTGTTCCCACATTATATTTAAATACAACACATTCAAACATAACTGAGCACACATAATACAGCCTGCCCATTAAGCTTGAGCTATTACTGTGAAGAATTAAGAAAGAGTTTCATAAGCCTCGCGTTGATTTAGACATGAATGTGTGAGATTACATCCACCTAATGCAAGCATTTAACAAGTCATGCTGCAAAACTCTGGTTTACTGTACACTGGATAACAATGACCAGTGTTGAACATGTCAATAAAGAGTCACGGCTCATCCCCAAATATTCCTCTATGTGATGGTGGTGAGGGATTTATCAGGATGTGCACTACAGTATTTATCTTCTAATGCAGTGTTCTTCAACCCTGCTCCTGAAGGACCCCCAACACTACACGTTTTCTTTGTCTCCCTAATCAAACACACCTGATTCAACTCATCAGCTCATTATCCCATGCGATAATGAGCTGATGAATTGAATCAGGTGTGTTTGATTAGGGAGACAAAGAAAACGTGCAGTGTTGGGGGTCCTTCAGGAGTAGGGTTGAAGAACACTGTTCTAATGCATAAGTACTGTAGCATTACTTTATTTTAAGCATTTACCATGGTACTGAATGATTACTATTTTCATTTGCCACGATATTTTATGTTACCCCTGTCAGGGTTGAGTGGCTGTAGTAACACACACGACGAAGGAGATAAGTAACAAACACAGTCTTTATTAAATACACACGGAACACTCAGGAGATCGCAGGATAAAAACAACCACGTTAACATAGGCGATACCAGACAAATGAACTGAGGACACTTAGGACTTAAATACATTGGGGGAGTAATCAAGATATGATGTAACTGGTGTGTAGAACTAATTAACAACCACAGGCAAACCAGAACAGGGAAAACAGAACCAAAACACAATGGCCCTCATTTACGAAACGAGCGTCTGAGATGAAATTGGGTGTACGGTCGTTTCCACACAAAAACTTGGCATTTATCAATATGGACATGAGCGATGGCTACGATCAAATCTCATGTCAGGTTTCAGGTGAAGAATGGTTATGAGAGCATTTTGTTCATTTAGATTATTTTCCTGACTGACAACCAGCACTTTTTAACTGATCATTATCCATTAAACAACGTTATTGGCCCATTAAAAAATTACTTCCTCTTCTTGGCCAGGTTACGTTTCTCCATGTCGTAAACTCTAGGGGCAAGGCTTCTAAACCGCTTCTAAGGGCATGATATTTAAATGATGATTGTTTTGAGCCGCCACATTTATCAACGTACGATCATTCATACGATGGGATTGGAAGCATACAAATGTTTCATGAATCACACGTGAACCCTGGCGTAAAATGACATCTACGCTCGTTTCCACGTTAGATTGATTGGCAGAATATGCATGTTACAACCACTACTTCAAAACACACAATGGTATAACAATGATGCATGTCCAAATCACATGGTATGTCCAAAAATGGTAAATGGTATCATGGCAATACCATGGTACTTTTTTCAGTTATTGTTATAAGTACACTACTGTTCAAAAGTTTGGGGTCAGTAAGATTTATTTATTTATTTATTTTTGGGGGGGGGGGGGATAAAGAAATTAATACTTTTATTCAGCAAGGATGCATTCAATTGATAAAAAGTGACAGTAAATGCATTTAGAATGTTACAAAAGCCTAAATAAATGCTGTTCTTTTGACATTTCTATTCATTAAAGAATCCTGAATTTTTTTTTAGCAACTTTCGCAGTACTTTGATGTCATACACAGATCGGTCTGCGCAGCCCCGCTTCAAGATGAACACACACCTAATATGTGTCTCGAGCACCAAACCACATGATTAGAAGGATCATGTGACACTGTAGAGTAGACTAATGGCTGCTGAAAATTCAGCTTTCCCATAAAATAAATAAATTATTATAAAATATATTTTTAAATATAAAGCTGTTTTTACTGTTTTTGATCAAACGCAGCCCCATGCAGCATAAGACACTTTCAGTAACTGTTTCTTTATACAAATATATAATATATAAATATTTATATAAATACATATATTAAATGGTTCTGCAGCCAGTAAATCTTTTTGTGTGTTTATATTTTTGTTTACAATTATATGCTTATTGTAACCTCTGTATGTCTCTGTATGTGTGTGCAGCACCGGTAGTGACGGGCACGGGGCCAAACTTCTCTCTCGGAGAGCTGCAGGGGCATCTTGCTTACGACCTGAACCCTTCGGGGGTGGGAATGAGGAGAACCCTGCCCAGCACCTCCTCTAGTGGGTCAGTACTCATGTCTCCACCACACATCTGCCTGCAGTGGGCAGAAATCCTCTTGTCAAAGGCACTCTGTCCTTGAGCTACTTTTGACTGGTGATCTAATCTACGTATGTGTGTGAATTTATGTGGTTTTAATATAAACATAAAATAAAGACAGAAATGAAGCAAAATTGGCTCACGTTAAAATAAGGATTCCATCTATGTCTAACTTTGAAGTCATGAACATCCTCTGATTCAGTTCAGTGGTTCAGTCTGATGTTAATTAAAGGGTTATTTCACCCCAAAATTTTAATTCTGTCAGTAATTACTCACCCTCATGTTGTTCCAACCCCGTAAGACTTTCGTTCATCTTCGGAACACAAATTAAGATATTTTTGATGAAATCTGAGAGCTGGCTCACTCCTTCATAGGCTGCAAGGTAATAGATATCTTCCAGCCCAGAAAAGTTAGTAAAGAAAGTTAGTACAGTGGCTCAACCTTAAGTTTATCAAGTGACGAGAATACTTTTTGTGCGCAAAAAACCCAAAAATAACGCTTCTGGGTTGTACGTCAGAACGTAGGCTCACTATTGGCTGACGGTGGTCATGTGTGTGATGCTTGTGATGCTGGCCAATAGTGAGCCTACGTTCTGACGTACAACCCAGAAGCGCTGCTACACTACGTGAACTCACTCAGAGGCCCACACAGAAGAAAATGAATAGTTGAATAAAGTTGTTTTTTTAATTCATTATCAAATATCATTCATTTAAATATATGATTAAATATGTAAATATGAATACTTTTGATTTTATAAAAAATATATATTTTAATTTGTTATTTATTTATTATAGAATTTTATTTAATAAGTTTGTTACGTAAAGTGTTGTTGAGAGGCCTAGGAGAAGTTTAGAAAGGCTCAGTACGGTGGAGTGGTTTTCAAAATGCCAGTTGTGGTTTATTTTAGAAGCTGCATTTCACAAGGTGCAGTCCAAGGTGCAAAAAAAAGTGCTGTGAGCAGCATAACTGGCACTAAACAATGCCTAGTGGCACATCCACAAAAATATCAGCATGTCTCACCTCAGACATGTTCAAGCGTTTGCACAGTACACAGGATGCAACATTCTCCCTCAACCATGCTCAGACAATGGTTTAAATATACAAGTTTCCCGCCAAACACTAGTGGGACGAACCATTGTCACGGGGTGGAACTTTCCCCGTAACACTCATCACTGAATTCCACAGCAAAACATTGGCACCTAAATGATATAACTAATGTTCAAGAACTCATTTCTGGCATGCAATAATCATGATACAAACATATATAACATACAACACAAACTCAAACTCAAACATTTAACACCTCATAGCACTCATGTCTCTCTCCATCTTGAAAAATGGTACGCTCTGGCTATGCACTACCAGAGCCCATCTCCCAAAACACTTGCTCAGACAGGTAAGATCTAACATGTGCTATAATATGCAAACTTACATAATAAAGAAATAATTTAAAACAATCAAAACATTAACACGTTGAACACTTGAAGTTGGTATTGTCCATCCATATATAGATTGTCAACATATAATACATAGTAAACTATTCCTGCAATCAGCACACCAAGTAAATTCAAAATACCACTAGGCTGGCACTCTAGTGATGATGTTGTTGACCTGGTTCATCATCACAAAGTTCATGACAATAGTTGTTGGTTAATGGCTAAAAAAGGCATATCATTTATATTTTTATGAAAAATTGTATTGTGATTATGTTGTCATGTTGTCATTGTTATTTCATAAAAAGGTTAACTTTCCCAACAGCGGCTACAATGTAGATGTTTGTACGCCAGCTGTTGTTTTTGAGTTTTGTGGTCATCTGTGTTGCTATGAATTCAACAGCCTGGAGCAGTTGCTTATTGGTCCAAACCAGAATTTGTTTGGCCTATTTATCTGAACCAGGCTGAAACTGTGGAGCACGTGAAATTTCGGGGCGGTTAGACAATGCTTTTAAATGTAGAGAGTTTTAAATGTACCTGTCAGAATCTTGCCATGAGATTAATGTTGGCTGTCAACTATTGCTATATTGGCTGAATTAGACAGAGGAAGCCCGAGGCATTTTGAGCTCAAGACACCAGTACACAGTGACAATAAGATTTGTCATGTGTGCATCACGGCAAAAACCACCTCGGGCGATACACAAAGCTGAATAAAAACATCACAAAACTACATGCTTACATGCACCTGGGAAAGATGAGTGAGTGTGAAAGGAACATGGCCCCTCACTCAGGTCTGCTGAGGGCAGTTTATTTGATTTATCTGCTTTTGTGGTTTGCTCAAGCCTCAGTCCTGATTAATGCGCTTATTTTCCATTAAACGCACTGCAAAGCTAAAACAAAAGGTGAATGTTGGCAATCTGCTCATTGTAGTCAAGTGCCTGGGAAAAGCAGGACCGAGGGACATGCATAAAGCAGGGCCAGACAGTTTGGGAGAGCATATGTGTCTGAAGGTTCAGCTAAACAGTGCTTTGCTCCATCATTCATTTTCTCTTCTCTTTCTCTTTTTTGTCTCACACAGAAGTAAGAGACACAAGTCAGGATCCATGGAGGATGATATAGACACCAGCCCAGGGGGCGAGTACTACACTTCTCCCAACTCCCCCGCCAGCAGTTCACGCAACTGGCCAGAGGAGATGGAAGGAGGTCAGTCTTGTGTTTGATCTTACAATTAAGATTAAGATTTTTATCTATTTTACTTCAGCTTTATTTCAATTAACAAAAATATTTTGAAAATTTTAATACTTGAGTTTTTGTTGGTCCATTGTGCGGTTCATTTTGAACTCCAAAATATTCAAAACTATTTTGTTGCTATACTGAAGTGCTGCTGACTGAACTGATGTGATCTAGTCGACACAGATCCAAAGCAATGAATAGTGCTAGATCTAACCGATTTTTCGACTAGTGGGTGCCTATTGTGCATGGAGATTTTCATCTCCATAAGCATAGTTGTGGGCCTCATTTTTGAAGCCCATTCAGATAGTGAATGACAAACATATCAGGTTTTCAACTGCAGTAGAGGAAGTCTAAAATCACAAGCTTAGGCTGGACTTGGATTTGAATTTCCTTAACGTAGTGCCAAATCCTAATTAATTCATGAACTCTCATTTTTTGTGAAAGTCTGCAGAAAGCAGCACTGCCCTCTGTTCTGTACCTTGGAGCAGAATTGTTCCGAACTCAGTATTTGCTGTCTTTTCATACTGAGAGAGATCTACTGTATCACTGTAGTCAATCGTTTGACCTTTGACCCTTCGGTTGTCTGCTCTGCAAATATAATTTTTTCATTATACTTTTGATTCCTTGGGATCTTCATGAAGCACTTCTAGGTAAATGGCTTATGAATAGAATAACTGAGTTGACTCGGCTGGTTTGCTGCCATGCTCATAATAATTTTTATTATTATTATCAATGATGTTGTTCTGCTTAATATTTTTTGTGGAAACTATGTTTAATTTGTTAAAGCATAATATATAATAATAATAAAGCATAATATATTTAATTAGATGTTGAAAGATTAAAAAAACAGTTTAATGTAATTACAATTATTTTATTATTTTTTATCTATTTTTGTTTATTGAATATTGTGCCATTAGCTTAGCAACATTCTAATGATAATGAGGTTCGATGACGGTTAGGATGCTGTGTTCTGTAGGAAGTAGGTGGCGAGGCAGCTCACTACGTTTTGGAAATGATGAAAAATGCCATAATTTTTTTTTTAATTAATTTGCATTCATTTACATACAGTTATTTGTGAGATTAGAAAGGTGCTGAGTTGGCACTTCAGGCCTTGCTTAACATCTGACTTCTGTCACACCCTTGTGAATATCAATTAACCCTCCAGGCAAAACTGTAAAGATATCAGGAGACCTGCTTCACCCCTCCCCATTGATCTATAAACAGCAGGCATCTGAAATCTATCACTGTGTATGAAGTAGTATCACTGTTCTCATATCAGCCTCTATGGCAAATCCCATCAACGTACACACAGCTGAACCCCCTGTGGTGGCCCGACCCTGTCCACCTAACTTCCTGTCTAGACGATCCTAATGAGTTTCTCTTTAACAATCCTCCATCTGATTGCTCTGTGCTCTGGCTTTATGCGCACCTTTACAGGTATTTATGGATTGAGACCTGGAGGTTAAAATGTGGCATCTGTATCCATTTATAATTTGTTTGCCTAATGGTATAGTTCACTTAAAAAACTTAAAATTCTGTCATCATTTACTCACCCTCATGTCGTTCCAAACCTGTATGACTTTTTCTCTTCTGTGGAACATTAAAAAAAATGTTTTAAGAGCGTTGGGACTCCATTGACTTTCAGTAAAGAGATTTTTTACATCTTCTTTTGTGTTCTGCCGAAGAAAGAAAGTCAAACAGGTTTGAAACAACATCAGGGTGAGTAAATATAAATGGACATCATATAACCACAAACAATATGAAAGAACATTGAATGAAGATCTTCACATATCCTTCTTTGAAAAGCAACTTTTTGGCAACTTAAGAAGTCACTTATTAGGAAAATCTTCCATGTAGAGAAGGTTCTAAATATATCACTCTGGAAACATCCATATGGAGACTGTATCATTGCATTGACCTTAAATAACCAGTGCAGATCATCAGCTACTATTTTCCCATAATCCCATTGGTCTGGCCGCAAGAAGAGAGTGTGCTCTCTGCATTGCACCGCAGCACTGTCAAAACTCCCGGTTCTCTCATCACACTGCGCCACCTTGTGGTCAGTTGTTGTGACTGGAAGCATCTGCTGTGACCTGACAGAAGCATCGAGAGTGACCACGCAGTGCTTGTTAATTAGCTGACGAAGCTTTCCTTTAGACTCAGAAAAGTTTGTCCTTGTATAGAACAATGGAGCTGAATTTGCAGTATTCTGTATTAGTGAAGCACGCGCTTTCCTCCCCCTCCTCCATCTCTCTATACTTTTCTCTCTTTTTTCACACAGGAATCTCCCCTACAGTTAAGAAGACAGAGATGGATAGTCCATCTCCTCAAGAGAGCTCTCCACGCCTCGGCTTCACACAGCACCACAGACCTGTCATTGCAGTGCACAGCGGTGAGGGGGCAACACACACACACACGTGCATATATCTGTCTGTTCTGTCATCACAGGCCCGACGCTGCACACACAAACACAGCAAATGGCTAGTTGGGAGAAACAAATTTACAGTTTCTTCTCTTGTGTTAAGTTATCCAAACTGTCTCTGCTAATATAATCATATCATGTACAACCTGCTTATATGTGGCCCTGGTAAGAGTCAACATGAATTGCCATCCGCAACCTATTTTGCTTTTTAATGTGACATTTTCCTGAGTGAAATAACATACTGAACAAGAAAAAATGTAGGGACATTATTTTACCCATCAGGAATTGTGAAAGATGGTGAAAAGTTGGAATAACATACCAGAATGGAGCCACACTGATTGAAAAAATGCCTAAATAGCTATTTGGCAATTGGTTAACATTATCTTAAGTGATTAAGGCAAGATTATGATGATTTTGATGTCAAAACTGTTTATTAACCAAAAGTTACGGACTGCAGCTTTAAACGGCCTAAAGGATTGGAGAAGTCCGGCATAGGTCATCAGAGAGAAGTCTGTCGTTTCACTGGATGAAATTCTGACAATTTGATGAAAAAATGATGGGGTCAATTAGATTTCTAAAAAATGAAACGTGCACGGATAAATCATTCACGATTTTATTGGGCTGAGACGTGGGTGCTGTCTCTGTCAGGTCATTTCTTATTGGAGTACATTGATCTGTCGTCTCCTATGCCTCACAGCTGGCTGAGTTATGCTCTAACAATTAGCCTGGCTGTTCAGATGACTTGGTGAAGCGTGTCAGCCATATGGTGCCTGCACTGAAACATCCAGCTGATTTTACCTCTCTTTTGGGCATTGGCAAATGTTACAGCATACAAAGTACTCTGTAGAGAGTTTTGATGTTCAAATATGACAGGGACGTGACAATTGAACAAAGCTCTTTAATTTAGACAATGATTATGTGATGCTTTATCAAATGTGTCACTAAAATGCATGTGGTGCACATTAATGTGCTTGCCTATTTACAGATATACTACCATTCAAAAGTTGGTTTAGTTTTTAATGTTTTTGAAAGAAGTATTTTATGCTCACCACGCCTGCATTTATTTGATGAAAAATACAGTAAAAACTCTAATATTGTTTTTAATGTTAATATATTTTAAAATCAATTTATTCCTGTGATGGCAAAGCTGAATTTCCAGTTTGTGATCCTTCAGAAATCATTCTGATATGCTGAATTGGAGTTCAAGAAACACTGAGGAAAATAAGTATTTGAACACCCTGCTATTTTGCAAGTTCTCCCACTTAGAAATCATGGAGGGGTCTGAAATTGTCATCGTAGGTGCATGTCCACTGTGAGAGACATAATCTAAAAAATAAAAATCCAGAAATCACAATGTATGATTTTTTTAACTATTTATTTGTATGATACAGCTGCAAATAAGTATTTGAACACCTGAGAAAATCAATGTTAATATTTGGTACAGTAGACTTTGTTTGCAATTACAGAGGTCAAACGTTTCCTGTAGTATTTCACCAGGTTTGCACACACTGCAGGAGGAATTTTGGCCCACTCCTCCACACAGATCTTCTCTAGATCAGTCAGGTTTCTGGGCTGTCGCTGAGAAACACGGAGTTTGAGCTCCCTCCAAAGATTCTCTATTGGGTTTAGGTCTGGAGACTGGCTAGGCCACCCCAGAACCTTGATATGCTTCTTACAGAGCCACTCCTTGGTTATCCTGGCTGTGTGCTTCAGGTCATTGTCATGTTGGAAGACCCAGCCTCGACCCATCTTCTTCCCCAAAATCTCGCAATACATGGCCCCGGTCATCCTCTCCTTAGTGCAGTCGCCCTGTCCCATGTGCAGAAAAACACCCCCAAAGCATGATGCTACCACCCCCATGCTTCACAGTAGGGATGGTGTTCTTGGGATGGTACTCATCATTCTTCTTCCTCCAAACACGTTTAGTGGAATTATGACCAAAAAGTTCTATTTTGGTCTCATCTGACCACATGACTTTCTCCCACTCCTCTGGATCATCCAAATGGTCATTGGCAAACTTAAGACGGGCCTTGACATGTGCTGGTTTAAGCAGGGGAACCTTCCGTGCCATGCATGATTTCAAACCATGACGTCTTAGTGTATTACCAACAGTAACCTTGGAAATGGTGGTCCCAGCTCTTTTCAGGTCATTGACCAGCTCCTCCCGTGTAGTTCTGGGCTGATTTCTCACCTTTCTTAGGATCATTGAGACCCCACGAGGTGAGATCTTGCATGGAGCCCCAGTCCGAGGGAGATTTACAGTCATGTTTAGCTTCTTCCATTTTCTAATGATTGCTCCAACAGTGGACCTTTTTTCACCAAGCTGCTTGGCAATTTCCCCGTAGCCCTTTCCAGCCTTGTGGAGGTCTACAATTTTGTTTCTAGTGTCTTTGGACAGCTCTTTGGTCTTGGCCATGTTAGTAGTTGGATTCTTACTGATTGTATGGGGTGGACAGGTGTCTTTATGCAGCTAACGACCTCAAACAGGTGCATCTAATTTAGGATAATAAATGGAGTGGAGGTGGACATTTTAAAGGCAGACTAACAGGTCTTTGAGGGTCAGAATTCTAGCTGATAGACAGGTGTTCAAATACGTATTTGCAGCTGTATCATACAAATAAATAGTTAAAAAATCATATATTGTGATTTCTGGATTTTTTTTTTTAGATTATGTCTCTCACAGTGGACATGCACCTATGATGACAATTTCAGACCCCTCCATGATTTCCAAGTGGGAGAACTTGCAAAATAGCAGGGTGTTCAAATACTTATTTTCCTCACTGTTTATATATTTTTAAAATCTTTATTATTATAATCTACCTTATAAATGTCTTTACTGTCACTTTTGATTAATTTAAAGCATTCTTGCTGAATAAAAGAATATTTAAAAAACGCACTAACCGAATAGTTCTTGAATAGTTCCTTAAAGGCAGAATGTCTTTATGTCCTTCAGGTATCTCTCGGAGTCCACATCCCTCCTCGTCTCTGCACTTCCCTGCTGGTCCCATTCTCTCCCAGACCGCCTCCACCTACTTCCCGCACACGGCCATCCGGTACCCGCCACACCTCAGCTCTCAAGACCCGCTCAAGGACCTGGTCTCTCTGGCCTGTGACCCGTCCAATCAACAGCCCAGCCCGGTAAGATCATCCCATGGAGCATTCAGACATACCTTAAATAACTTTCAGCATACATCTCTAACTATCACAGATCAAGGAATGTGAAAACAAATCCCAAATCATCCAAACATCAGCTCCACCAATCAGCAGCCATAATTCTTGTAGGACCCCGTAAGGGAACGTGAGCCAAGCACTACTCTGAGCCTGTCGTGTTTATTATATTCAGCACTGGATTTGTTAACATGTCAAATAAAAAATTAGTTGAATTTGTACTTAAAGAGGTCATATTTTCCTGGCCAGTTTAAACCTTATGGGATACAACAGCAAATCTGAAGCTCCTGCCTTAGTGGAGGAAAAGTGCTGTGTCTTATTCTACATGCAACGGGAGAGTTTCTCAAAAGGATATTTATCTAAAAATGACAATTCTATCATCATTTACTCACTTTCATGTTGTTCCAAACCTGTATGACTTTCTTCTATAGAACATAAAACATATTTTGAGAAATGTCTCAATTATTTTGTCCATACAGTGGAAGTCAATGTTAACCAAAACTGTTTGGTTACCAGCTTTTTTTCAAAAATAATCTTTCTTTGTGTTCTTTGGAGATATAGGCCCTACAGGTTTGGAACGACATGAGGGTGAGTAAAGTATGACAGAATTTCTATTTTGTGTGTGTAAACTGTCCCTTTTAAAACAATTACTATTTAACTCTTTAGGTCAGAGAGAAGGTCATTGGTAAAAACTAAAATTTTGACACTTGTTGGAATAAAAAAAAACACAAGTGGACCCTAGGGAAAACAATTAAATAAATGATACCAGAAAGGATGAATTAAGAAATCAACTGCTTACTTCCTGCATATAAAGTATGTTTAAGTGTGTGCAAGTGAGAGAGAGCCAGACAGAGGGAAAAAGAGACAGATAAATATGCCAACATGTTCTGTACATGGATCGTAGCCCATGTAATCTGAGCCAAAAAGAGCTGACCACTGCCTTGGTCAGATTTCACCCTTTCCGTTAAAGCAACCTGCAGTCTAAACACCAGCATCCATCTGCCCTGTTTCCTTCACACACACTCACAGACAACAGTTATGGACAAATTTTTTTCTCAGATTGTTGGGAGGGGAAAATCTGGGATAAATCGGCCTAAACCTCCTGTAGTCTGAGCCCGGCTTAAAAGATTTTTTAAATCTTATAAGATTTTCAAAATGTGAGAGACCACAAACATGATGAAAATAAATCATAGATTTTAACCGGAAGAAAAATGTTTAGATGAAGTCATGGAGACATGTGAACATGGACTTTACATGTTACAGCAGGAGCTGGAGGTGAGTCTTCCGTCAGCTCGCTTTCTGATTGGGTATTGTTTCGTCTCACGTGATAATCTCCTGAGCATACGCGCGTTTGTCCCTGTGGTTCCCCCCACACAACAGGATTTCTGATCGTAAATATTTACGATTCTTCCGAGTAGATTCAGTCACTCTTTACACCTCACACCACAGGAAAATCTGATAAAATAATCTGAAGAATCATCAAGATAATCGGGATCTTACCTAGCATTGTCGGAAGGGGAGAAATCTGTCCAAAATCGCCCCAAATATCTTGTAGTGTGTACCTAGCATTAAACAGATTTGAGTGAATTTTTAGTAATGTTTAATTGGGCATGCTTGTTTCCCCTAACATAAAATGTAATCTTAAAAAACACCAATGAATTTATTTAATATCAATAACTGTTTTGCTTTCCAGGGCTAGTGTCATACATTTAAAATGGCTTAAACACTTTATTTGAGTGTTATTTCTTCTCTTAATGACTTATCATACGCCCCAGGATGCCAACTGAGTAAAATTAATGACTCAACGGAGTGAGAAACATTTGGACTGGCTGGGTCACATCATTCTGACACTGACATAAAGAACTAACACAGAGTGTGAATGACTTATCCTCAGGAGTGCCTGTAGGAGAGTCATGTGCCATTTCCACGTCAGAGAGAGAGAGAGAGTGAGAGAACAGGAAATAGAGCCAAGAAGGAGGAGATCTCTGTGTCTAGGGGTGTTGCTGATGTTGGCAATAAAGGGGGGAAGAGAGAGAGTGTATGAGGGAAAGAAAGAGAGACACACACATTTATGAATCTTGCCCTGTGGCAGCCGGGTCCAGCCGATTCTGCAGACTCATTGAAATTCCCCCACTGCAGTCTGACTGTAGCCAAGCAGTCACAAAGAACAGCCGCACCGACCCATAATGCCGCTGACTCACTCACCAGCTATTGTTGTGCAGGGCAGTGAGTGTGCAGTTTTACTCGGCGAGAATGCAAACGAGAGCCAAACCCTCAGAGAGAGAAAGAGAGCATGATGGAGGGTTTTATGGATTTGCGACCATGGTAGAACGACAGAACGATGCATAATGGGCCGTTCGCTAGAACAGTGCGCACAGCGTTACTCTGTTTCTCCCACATAACTGCTGATGGAGATACAGTATGTGACTGGACTTTAAAGTTTTACTTTAAATAATATGTGCCTAAAGAAACAAAATACTTTAGACAAATACAGCATGTTTGGAAAAAAAAAACTTCTAATCTTTTGCTTGCATTGTATTTTAATTATTCTGTGTTCCATTCAGTGTCGGATGCAGGATATTTTTACTAGATTTTGTGCTAGTTTCTTACTAAAATTTTATCTTGCGCTTGAAAAATGAAGCGCAATGGCAACGCTAGCATGTTTTGCAGATGTGCAATTATCAACAGAGATGGTTATTTACTTTTTTTTTTACACAACTGTCTCTGTATATATTTGCTTAACAGGTTTTATTATCTGCAATGTTGGAACTAATTTTGAAATCATTCCTATAGCTCAAACAGTTGCGCTAGCAACGACAAGGAGATGGGTTCAATTCCCAGAGAATGCATGGATTGTATACCTTGAATGCAATGCAAGTTGTTTTGGATAAAAGCGTCTACCATTTATTATGTAAATGTAATTTAAATGAATTTTTACAATTTTTACAGTGTCAGGATTGATAAGTTTGAAGTTATCATGTGGCATATTCCATTGGACTTTTCCAAGTAGGAAATTCCGACTTTTTTTAAATGAATGGAACACTGCATTAGTTCTCAAAATCAACATATTATAGAGCTGTTAGAACCTGCTGTGATGTCAAACATGCTAGATTTAGTTAGTAGTCCTAAATATGCTGAGACCATTAAGTACTTTAAAGAATTTTACCATTGAGGGACTCTAGAGAGCTAAAGAGAGAGTAACACAAACACAGACAGTAGATGCATGTATTGTGATGTTAGCTGTGTAGAGGCAGTGAGGTGTCCCTCCCCACAGTGGCTGACTGTTGCCCTCTCTTCCTCTGCAGCTGAATGGCAGTGGTCAGGTGAAGGTATCCAGTCACTACATCTCCTCTCAGATGCTGGCCCCCCCACCACCCCCCGGCCTGCCCCGTCTGACGCTGCCCCCAGAGTCAAAATCCAGCACCACCTCTGCAGACGCAGCTGCCAGCTCACCCACATCCCCCAGTAAGTGGGACGCTTGCAACCCATCCGTTCGTTCGCCCTCTCTGTCCCAGAGACCCAGAGATAGCCAAAAAAACAAACAGCAGCACACACACATCAACAGGTAGAGTTAAAATGTCAAGCAGAACAAGAAACCTAAGAAACTAATGGCTGGCTCAGAGTTAGTGGTCTGGCTCATGTCACAAACCATTTACACAGTCACAAAGACACACATCTTGGTTTGGTCACCACTACAGTACCTTAATGGAGTCTTGGCTGCTTTTAATTGGATGACACATTTTATACACACACACACACACACACACACACACAAATACTACAATACAATTTTTTTCTTTTTCTATTTCTTTTGAACTTTCTATTCATCAAAACATTCTGAAAAAAATAAATCACAGTTTCCACAAGGATATTACGCTAGATTATATATTAAACTGTTTTCAATATTGATTAATAAGTAATAAAACAAGTTAAATAGAATATTTCTTCAGCAAATAAACATTTTAGAAGGATTTCTGATGGATCATGTGAAACTGAAGTATGGAGTTATGATGCTGAATATTCTGCTTTGCATCACAGGAATAAATGACATGTTAAAATATGTTAAAAATCAAAAACATTTATTTTAAATTCACAATATTACTGTTTTTACCGTATTTTGATCAAATAAATGCAGCCTTGTTGAGCATGAGATTTTTTTTTTTTCATGAGAGAGTTTATTTATATTAATAATTAGAATAAACAATGCCTCACAGTGCTTTTTACAGTTGCCAAGCAATGTTGCAACTTGGCACATTAATATATATTTTAAAACCGTTTCAAACTGGATTGTCAATTATGAAAAAAAAAAAAAATTGTGAATAATGATTTCAGTGTGAGAGAAACACAACAAGCATCTTTTCATCAGTAAACGGTTTAAAAAGATACATTTGGATGACAAGTCGATCAGCTTCAATGGGCCAGTGCTTGCTGCCCTGTTCATTAATCATGCTAATTTCATTATTAATGCAGAGAACAGCTCAATATGTTCACCATCCGCTGTGCTGCAGAATCCCCGATGATCAATCGCCTCAATATGCCATCTCACACTGTCAGACTCAATGCTCAGCATGATTATTCAGCTAAAATCATGTCCCGTAATTATCCAAAGACCCATTTGATAAAGATGGATGCTTTGATTGTTATGTTGTGTGTTCCCTATTTACCAAAAATACATGCTGGTAGAATTTCCAAAGAAGCATAAGAAAGCACATCTGCATTTGTAATTGCTGATAATATAGTCTTCAAGAGATGAAGGCGCACATTCACTAACAACAGACTGCATTTACATAAGCAGACAACAGAATCAGTCTCTGCTAGACAGAATATTTATTTACGCAGTCTGATGGTAACAAACATAGAAACTGACCCAATTACAGCATCAAACAGATGCACGCCATACACACTCAAACTGTATTCGAGATCTGAATTGAATAGAGTAATATTTACCTGTGATTTAAACACTAAATCCACTAGGAACGTTGAAACGTTACTTGAAACTGATATCATTGTTTGTGATATCAGAGATTTGCATGAGCATTTTTGACACTCTCGCCACTTTCTCTGTTCTTCTCTTAATCGCAAATTTTTCCCTCTCTTTCAGCATATTCTGCTCCCGGGACGCCACCTGCCAACCGCTCCTTCGTAGGAATTGGTTCTCGAGACCCTGGCAGTCTGTATCAGGCACAGGTATCTCAACACAAACCTCCATACACATTTATTCACACACAAATTTACAGATCATCCACTCTCAAACATGCACACACACACCTCAGATGAAATTGTAATGCTAATTATAGACTAAACTGAATAACTACTGGAAACTTCGACTTTTTCTTGATAACTTTCAGAAACCTAAGCACCATGAAAATGTTGAAAATTCAAGCAGTACTTGAAAAATTCCCTTGAACCCCAGTGCCCTGAGGAAACACTACAGCAGCTCTAGTCTGGACCCTCTGAGAGACCCAAGCCTACCGTGTTCAATAATAGATCAGAAATGAGCAGATACAGTAACTACGCTAGACCCTCAGCTGTGAACGAAATGTGGTCTTTCACATTAAATATAGAGACAGCCAATGTAGATACAACACCTCAACCAATAGATGGTGAATTCATAGAACGTATAAAAAATTACTCATCAGTATTTTTTCTTTTTTTTAGGTGAAACATTTAAATATACATATTACAAAATTATGTAATATGTATGTTGTTTTCAAAGAATATTTTTATTTATATATAAAAAAAGTATTATGTTTTAAGCATAAAAATGTTTTTTAGGCTCAAACCTTCTTTTATGCTTCTGAAGTAAATTATTTTTTACTTTTTATTATTATTTAAATTATTTGAATATTTTTATCGAAAGAAAGAAAATTACGGAACCCCGCACATGACATGCAGGAAAAAAAATATGTATATCGTGGCCACGAATTAACAATGCTTTCCCACGACATACTAATACGTCAGCATGTTTTACTAATTCGTTCTCTCGTTTTAAGTAAATCGTGCACAAGTTATAATCATTAATTCCCTCATCTTACTAAATCGTGGCCATGATTTACTAAAACAAGGGAACAAATGAATAAGTCGTGGGACCGAATTCTTAATTCATGGCCACAATGTATCTATATTCGGGGCTTCTATTAAATGAATGGAATTACTATTATTATGTTATTTTTTTTGTTTGTTGCAGTGCACTATATAATAATGCATTCAGCCTTCATATTTATTAATGACTTGTTAACTTTTGCATGCTCAGCAAAATCATGACTTTATTTTAAAAGGTGCAAAATAGCATCTGACATTTTTGTGATGCTTCACAAATCCTAGAGGACCTCAGCCCCTAATAAACAAACTCTTGAAAGGTCTTCCTTAAGTAACAGCTTACGTTTGATTTGGCTGGGGAATGCAGCAGTGCTCAGGTAAAATCTGAACTGTGGAGGTGATTGAACTGCATGGCTCAGGAGTCCGAGCGCAATACTGCATTGCAGTGCTTTCAGCTCCATAAAAAAGTGTAAATGCACTTGACTGAGCCATGCGATGAGAGAAAGAGAGGGAGATAAAACAGTGATCAATGAATAATGGAAGACTAGTGTGGGTTAATATGTATTTGAAGTCATTATTTGAAAACCTTCAGCCTAACAACCGTTAAGCAGACACAGCAAGTACACAATTATTACTGTTGTTTTTCATGCAAGTTGTGCACTAGCGAAAGTCTAAACTTTTCTGGCTCTCAGCTAGAGGGAGGGGAAAGAAGTCATCAAATGAACAAATGGGGGAAAGGAGGTTCCGTTCACTTGCTCCGAGATGGTCACGTCCAGGGCTGTCTGGTTGCTAGGGGAAACCAGACATGATGTAATTGCCGGATGAACCTGTGCTTGAGGGAGTGGAAAAGGAAGAGTCCACTGCAGACCAATCAAATTGACCAATCTGTCTTGCACAACCGTGACTAACACAGGACTGCCCAGGGAATCACTGACTGTCCAGGCCTAGTTTGACAAAACACAGTTGTCTTTTTCTTTCTTTCACTGTAAAAGGCGAGTACAGTTGTTGTACATTTTCTCTTTCACTGTAAGGTATCTTTAGATATTTCTACCTGATCTGACTATAAAAAACGACTTTATTAGTCTTAAAATATTTTTTTATTTTTACCATATAAACACAATTTTTTATTTTTTTTTTGCATTATGAAAGTGTCACTGAAAAGTGAAGTCATGAGGATTTCTACCTGATTTAACCATTAAAAATGACTTAAATGATTATTATAATAATTAATATTAAACACTATTGTTTACATGAATCAGTGTTATTTTAGTATCATTTAAATACTGTGATAGTTTTTTAAATTTATCTATATATATATGTTTTTTTTTGTTTTTTTTCAGTTTTAGTTATTTTAGTATATATTTTAGTATAAGCTGAATGAAAAGAGAAATGTTGTCTTTACAACTGGCTGAAATTATTATTTTTATATATATTTTATTTCAAGTAAAAAAAAAAAAAACCAACAGTTTAAATTACCTACAATAACCCTGAATTTAAATACAACATCCAGGTAAATAATTTTTTATTACCACATGAAACGCATTTTTTAATATACCTGTTTTTTTCCTATTCGATTTTTTCTTTCTTCCCTCATCTTTACTCTCTCGATCTGTGTTTGTATTAAACTCAGAGTTTAATGGACTTCTGTTGTTTTCTTTTCTCTGATGAAAAGGGTGCTTTACTAACAATCTTTGTTTTTAGAGGAGCTTGTATTTCAGCCTCACCTCCAAGCTCTCCCAAAGCATTGTAATTAAAGGGAGAGACTGTCATTTGTTAGGCCCTTGTGGTCTAATATGTCCCCCTACTTGGACTGTGAACCCGCCCTCGTCTCAGCTTTATATTTTCATAACCTAAACCACCTGTCACCAAGACAAAGCCTGTAGCTTTTATAGGGAACTAAATATTTTGTTTGGAGTGAACGCCTAACCACTGTTAGCCTGGGCTCTACTGGTTGCTGTGTTCTCAAGACAGACTGTTTCAGTGAGAAAGTTTCAGCTTTGGATGTGCCCTAGTGCAAAATAAAAATATCAGGCAGCTGGTAAAAAGAAGAATGGCCTGGAATGGTCGACTCAAACTCATGTGATGAGACAAAGCTGGAATGGTTACACTCCAGATTTTATACTTGGAATAGTATTTTAATACCAGGCCTTGAGCAATTTGTGTGTGTGTGTGTGTGTGTGTGTGTGTGTGTGTGTGTGTGTGTGTGTGTGTGTGTGTGTGTGTGTGTGTGTGTGTGATTTTAGAGTGTCTAAATATTTATATATCTTTTGTAAACTGTTTTTAATAATAAAAACTGAATATTTGTCAAATTGTTATAAATATAACAGAAGTTGTGGCTGTATGGTATGCTCACAGTTTAGCTAATCAAGTGTTATTTTAATATCATTTAGATACTTTTTCTAGTTTTTAATTAATGCCATCCTTCCTTTAACCCATTTGTTTATTTTTCTTCTAATCAGCCTTCATTTGTTTGATCTGATTCAGCTTACCAAGATAATGACCATTGAAAATGTCCACAAAGAAAGCAAATAGAACGTCATTTCATGGTACTGTTGGGTAATATAAAATATCTGCTTATTTTAACGTCTTTAGTCAGCTTCACTAGTGGTTTTGCATTGGTTTGCAAGTATCAACATTTGGATAGATGAATTTGATAATCACTCCACATTTCCTGGCCTGTTCCTGTCGGTCTTCACCACAGTATTCAAACAAATAACAGCAGAAACTACACATATTCTCTTAAGCTGTTTTTATCATATTTAAGTGTAAATGCTAAGCAGGCCATCGGTTTTTGAGGTGACACAAGAGATTATATCTGCTAAAATATCACAACCAAGAAGAGAGGCATATGTTGCGGCACATTTTTCTACCGAAGAAAAGATTGAGTTTCCATAACAATATACTGGAAACATATTAAATCTCAACTTGCCACTCTAGAGAAAGATAATTGTGGATTTATTTCATCAAGAGACATTTTCAGTATAGTAAAATGGCATGTTGTCACTTCAACGCAAAGCCAAGATGATATCCAGAGCTCTGGGATATATATATGTATATGTGTGTGTGCTACTTCAGAATATATTTATACATTCAGTTTTTCCTCTCGAGTATTCAAGGGTAACATTTAGCCTTTTGGTTTAGGGTGAAATGTATTTTGACAAAGGAGTGGCTGTAATTGTGCTGTCAAAGTCACGAGGCACGAAAACACGTACAATCCCCACACTGCCCACTCTCATGGGCTCGGATTTGATCCAGTAATCAACACGAAATATGATTTGGGAAAACTGCATGCCAATACACTATGGTAATCACTCAGAAAGCAGCATCTTTGCGTTTCCCAGCAGTGTCAGCTGTCATTATAAACATATTTCTCTTCCTGGCAATAGGTTCTAAAGTATGCTTAAGTGTCAAGGGTTGTGTAAGGTTAACCTTAGCTCCAGTTTCAATAGCAGTATCAAATGATTCTCAGCTAGCTAGCAAATAGAAGTAAAAATAAACTGATTTGATTAAAAGATATTGATGCCAGTAGCCAAATCACCCTGTAGCCCAAGACTGGTTGCCTACTGAAGCTAAGCAGGGCTGAGCCGGGTTAGTACCTGGATGGGAGACCTCCTGGGAAAACTAGGTTGCTGCTGAAAGAGGTGTTAGTGAGGCCAGCAGGGGGTGCTCACCCTGTGGTCTGTGGGGGTCCTAACGCCCCAGTAGAGTGACGGGGACACTATACTGTCAAAGAGCACCGTCCTTCGGGTGAGACGTTAAACCGAGGTCCTGACTCTTTGTGGTCACAAAAACGAGTAGGGGTGTAACCCTGGCATCCTGGCCAAATTTGCCCATTGGCCTCTGTCCATCATCATGGCCAGGCCTCCTAATCATCCCCATATACTGATTGGTTTCATCACTCTGTCTCCTCTCCACCAGTAAGCTGGTGTGTGGTGGGCGTTCTGGTGCAATATGGCTGCCGTCACATTATCCAGGTGGATACTTCACATTGGTGGTGGTTGAGGAGATTCCCCCTTCCATGTAAAGTGCTTTGAGTACCCCAGAAAAGGTACTCAAAGTACGTTTTTTTTTTTATTATTACTATATAATTAAAGTTTTAGATTCCTGGTCGTACATGTGGTCCATAGATTGTGATACTGCCCTTTTCATTAATCAATGAGCAAGAGCTGCCAAAACTCCTTGGCGCCACTGCTATTTTTAATACATAAATGTGTCAAACTATTTTAACTTAAATTCTCATGGTTGTACGCTATTATCTGGGCACTGCATTGTGGATTTGGGGAGTCATTAGTCTGTGGTTTGGTGTTGTACAAGAATCAAGCCATCAGTCTGATGTATACAAACTTTTCAGCAGGGAATAGGAACACATTTTCCTTTTTTAGCATTATTAAATCAATACATTTGGGGGTAGTTAAAGACGTCTGTTGGACTGCTGTGAAATTACTTAAACCTTAGTGGAAAATATTGAGACAGGGGCTTACGGCATGAACTCCTTCCTTCTGTTTTTAAACCTTGTCAAATTTGAAAAAGACTTCAGCGGTCTGTGAATGAAAGCCAAAATCCTGTTATGCTTTTAAAAGGTTTGGGTGGGATCCTGCTGAGCGCTTTCTCTCTCTCTCTTTCCCAAACTCATAGCTTTTTTCTCTGTATTAGTTTTAATAGGTTCCTCAGTTCTGGTCCCAGGCTAAGCGTTTTCTGCACATTATCAAAAAAGACACTGATTTGTTCTCATTAGGTTCTGCTTTGAATGGCAGAGTAAGGTGCTTTGCATTATTTAGGTCCTTACGGACAGGAAACATGTACCACCTACAGTACTGTCACTGTCACCACCACCACCTTCAAAACCTAAACTCACACACACACACACACACCTCACATTCTAGCAGGGTATATGTGTATGTTTCTTAAGCTACTGACACTTGTCCCTGGGTTTGTTTTTTTAATCAAAACTACTGTTACTGTGATGGCAAATCTGAATTTTCATAATCATTACTCCAGTCTTCAGTGTCACATGATCTGCTAGAAATGATTCTAATATGCTGATTTGCTTATCAAGAAACATTCCTTACTATTATCAATGTTAATTGTTCTGCTTAATATTTTTGTGTAAACGGTAATATATTTTATCAGAATTCTTTGATGAACATAATGTCTAAAGGAACAGCAATTATTTGAAATAGAAAGGCATGTAACAATTCTTCGCTGTCATTTTTGATCAATTTACTGACCCCAGTCTTTTGAACAGTAGTGTACATATCACTCATGAACAGAATACTTTTATTGTGTATCATTTCTAATCAAATTATGTTATCAAGCATTTGGATACATGAAATGTGTTCATGAAAAATGTGTCATTTCAACCGGAATCCTATTCAACACAATGCATTGTTTGAGATGTGATGGAAATGACATTGTGGTGAAAATGTTTGAGGTTTCAGAAAAATGCCAGAATTCTCCTCTTTGTCCTGTTTTGGACATTGTTAGTAGAAAAATTAAATCAACTGGTATGAAAAGTGATTTTTAAGAGAGCCAATTGTCCCTGCCCATAGTTGAAGAAACCCATGTAAATCACAGTGTGCATTCAGTTTTGATGAAATGGATCCATCTCAACTACACTGCGGTCACGTTCAGATGAGTTTTTATCTGATTTAGGTGGATATCCCATAGCACTCCTCCTATTGTGTTACTTGTGCTTGTACAGATGTCTTAGTCATTTTGATTCTCTCTCTTTCTCTCTCTCTTGCAGTCCTGGTATCTGGGGAACTGATTATCACACACACAGACGAACCCGAGGAGGCACAGACATGGATCTGAAAAATCAATTTTTTTGTGGAATTTACAAGAAAAAAAAAGTTGTGAACGAGATGCAAGAGGGAAAATCAGATATATATGCAGTATTTGTATATATATATACACACACACACACACACACACACACACACACACATATATATATATACACAATATGTGTGTATAGATATATGTGCACACATATTTATATATGCATAACAACGTACAGTATAAAGATGCTTCAATACACTTTTTTTTGAAAAAAGACAATGGAAATGGAGAAGAGCGTGAGAGAATTGCCATAGATGGAACGGAAGAAAAGAAGACAAAAGAGGAGGATGTTTTTTCTGGGAGGGCAGCCCGAACTATGGCGTACATTGATGGACGTGTCGAAAAGGCCCACCCTGACTCCCTGCCTCTTGGAATGCCTCTCCTCAACCCCCTCCTTCTGCTACAGGTGCTGCTTCCTCCTATATGCAAAATAAGTATCCTTTATTTTCTTAACGAACAGGGACGAGAAACCTCAAGGAAGGGGTTTTTCCGCTAGCATTTCGCCACAGGTTTGGAGGTGAGCACGGTCTGTTTTTATTCTTTTTTTAAGTGCGCAAAGGCAACACGACATGGAAAAGGAAACAAAAAGATTGATGCTTCCGTTCACACAGCATTGTGGAAAAAGAAACAAAAAGGCTACTTTTCATCCAGTTTATTGACAATCATGTTTCTGCGTCCTTGGTTTCGTTCAGAGGGTGATGTTTTCTAAATTACATTCTCCACTGTTTGTAATGGAGTCCACTTTTTGGTGGAAGCCCATCATGTTTTTTGTACATCGGAGGAATATTAGTGGTACCTCAGTGACATTATACATCACAGTCAGCGTGTATACACACATACACACACACTTACATGCAAACACACCTATATAGAGGCAATGGCGTGTACTGTTAAAGGCTATACGAGGTGTGTGTGAGCTGTAATACAGCCTTCATAGGATGAGCCAGGGAATAGCAGGGGTGAATTAGCACCTTCCTCTCTTCGCAATATGAAAGCCCCTCATTCCCTGGACCCGCTGTAAGTGTGTGTGTGTGTGCGTCTGTGTGTTTGTGCTTGTCATAAACATTGGTAGTCCCTTATTCATCTCTGTGAGTTCACAGATTAGGGGGGTTTTGATTCATGTAGATACGTGGATTTTTCCACATAGTGACAAAGGGAGTTGAAATATAGTTCTGTCATTACTTAGACAGTATTGGGTGTAGAGGATAGACGTTTTTTCTCTATGTGTAATTTGTTTAAATTCATTGGAAATTACAGGCATTGCACTACTTTGAATTTTTAATTTTCCTCTTTTGCAAATTCCTGTTCGGCCTAATCATACGGAATGCTGCGAGTCTGTTATTTTTGTCATGTTCTGATCTCACGGTAGATGAGGGTTGGTTTCCCAGAAGCTAAAAAGCTGATCAGAACAATCCTACATTTTCTATGTAAATGTCTCCATGTTTATGTGATTACTTTTATACAGTTCCCATAGTTTAAGAAGAAAACAAAACAGGCTATATTTTTCCCCCATGTTTCTATTTCAAAAAACTATGACTGTTTTTATTTTGAAGCATATTATACACTTTAATCCGTAGGAATGTCAATGATTTGGATGTTTGACGTGAGACGGGCTGTAATGCCCAACGACGACAATACAAAGAGGAGGTCAGTCAGTGGCTAAGCTCCCAGAGTTCATTGGGAGGTGGACGCCTACGACCAGCATGTCTCTGGCTGGTTGCCTCAGAAATGGGTTATTCTGCACTCTGAGATGTGTTGATTTGTACTAATGAAATAACATCAGGGCTTAATCTACAACGCTACCGAACCCAAATCAAGAAGCCATGAAAAGTGCCTGAGACATTGCTAGATTTTCATTTAAATTCTTCCTCTTTTTTTAAAGACTTGGATGTTTTGCTTCATCTACTGTGGGTTGTTGTTGTAGAAGTTCAAGGGGTTGTTTTTATGCCCAGAGAGATATTTTAAACGGCCTAGCAAGCCCCCAAGCCCCTCATCAGCTGCATGGGCTAACGCTTAGCCACAGGAAACGCAGATGGCTGATCAAAACACACACACACACACACACCCTTATATTCTGCTGGAACATGACAAGATCAACACATATCAGAGATTAACTAGGTACCCTTACAAATACACACACTGGTATGAAATAATATCCACACACTCTGGTTGCTTTTGCTAACCTTTTATAATGGCTTTGCATACACATTCTGTTGAGTTGACCATAGACCCAGAATACATACAACATGACTTGTTTTAATGGTGCAGATATGAAAATTATATGGAAATCTCTATATATGAGTTATATATATAACTGTGCATGGTGCTTTCAAAAGAAAAATCATGAGAATTAAGCTCAAACGACCACCGTATCGCTGACATGGGTGCATGGCAGATAATCTTAGTATTAGCTCTAAAGCTAAATGCTCCCCGACTTCTCCTTAATGACCCCCCTTGAGCAAAGAGCCAATGACACAGATGGATTTTACCTTTGTACCACATTGGTTTTGACTTTTATCCTATGATCCCTCTTCTACTTTGCACGATATTTTATAAACATATTATGTGCCTTGCCTTTAGTTAAGAACGATAATGCGTAATTTCAAAGGAGTTGATTTTTTTTTTTTCAGATATTTTTTTTTTTTATGTAACCAGTGTCATCAAGGAAAAAAATGCTGCATGTTTGATTGCCTGTCATAATCAGATTAAGACTAACAGGTTACCTGATAGCTGTAGTTTTGGATGGGTGAGAGAAGCTTTTTTTTTTTTTTTACCTTCTTCCTCTTTTAAAAGCACCGTAGTTGGCATGAAATCTTTATTGCATTATTTTGTTACCATTATTTCACTCTACTTTTCATATAATGAGAAAGTAACAAAATCTGTGAAAGATGCGGTACCAGCTCTCTCCATATCAGCTCTGAGCTGATATTTTGATTCCCTTTCATGTTAGACTTCTCTTAAATTGTTTAGATTGTATGTCATGTATTTAAATGAGTTTGTACCCATTATGGATGTGAAGAGGAGATTAAAGGTCAGAGATTAAAACTAGATGGCCATCCTCTATAAACCCATTAACTAGTTTTGGTTAGTTTTAAATTCTACAACTAAGCACTTAGCAAATTATTTTGCAATCAACAAGACTTTACATCCCCACTGCATGATTTTTGCTTTTTGTCAAGGGTCAAATTTACATTTTATTATTTCTGAAAACCTACGCATTTGTTAAAGGGACAGTTCACCACAAAAGGAAAATGTAGTCATTATTTATTCGCCCTCATGTAGGCGAATAAATAGTCAATGGAACACAAAACGATATTTTGAAAATGCTTTTTCATACAATGAAAGTCAAAGAGAGACTAATGTTGATTTGGACCCCATTGACTTTCAATGTGCATAAAAAAAAATTAAAACTTTTTTCAGCTCCACAGAAAAAAAGAAATGAAGTCAAAAGGTTTAGAAAAACATGAGGGCGATTAACTAATGACAAAATGTGAACTGTCCATTTAACCGCTATTTGAGGGCTCACAACACTGACTGCAATAGAATATGTAATGTTTGATGATTTCTTCAATTAGTGATTAAGTTGTTTTACCAATCGAGTCCCTTGTACATGTCCATTTGTTGATTGTAGAACGCATTCATAGAGAGTAGCTGAAATGTATTTGTCCAATTCAACATACAGACACAAGAACTGCTGACTTTGTGTCTTCTTAGAAAATGAATTAATACACCAGGATGCTTCTTCTTCTTTTTATAAAATTAGATGGTAGGAGATAATTTATAATTTGTAGCATGTAGTGTCAGGGGAGTATATTGCGGAGGAGAAGATATTGTGTATTTCTGGAGCTGGGTCAGGAGAGGCCATGTTGTAGTTTGTGATGCAGTGTACAGTATTGTTTCTGCAATGGATATTGCAACGCTGGTAGCTAATACGATTTGCTGGTAGCTATTTAAAAGTATAAGTCGGATGAGAAAGAACGAGAGATTTTGTTTACATGATGCCTGTGGTAAGATCTTGATCGTGGATGATTTGTGAGTCCCCCGTTGTCCGCCCTGGCCGAATCGGAGTGCTGAAGCCAAACGGCATTCCATCTTTACCATGATCCAAACCTTTGCAGAAGTGCTAGCTTCATTAAGCAAGCAATTTTTCTTGTGTTTAACAGGACAGGCGATGGGACAGGGGTCTGCCTCGAAGCGAATTATTTCCTGCTGTTTTTTGTTTATTATAAACCGTATTGAAGCGAAAATGGCAAACTTTTTCGATTTTAAAGAGCTCACGGCGTCTCTCCGGTACAGACTCGCATGGCCCGCCGCCTGTCCCGTGAAGATTTGCACTGCTCCATTTTCACCTTTCTAAAGCTGTCAACCCTCAGGCCAGGGTGCGATGATGGGCTCAGTAGAACAGGGGTCTGAAGGTGGTTTCGCCAGCACAGCGGCTCTGTAGTGAGCTCTGTGTGCACGAGTCTTCTTCTTCGTTTGCTTTTTGTATTTGCTAACATTGGCTACACACGGCCGAGAGCTCGAAACACTTCAAGAGCAGGTTGTTACCCCAGTGTGTGCTTTTTAAAGTGGCCACAGGTGATGATTGAACTTTCTATGACGTGAATAATGCATTAGAGCTGATGCATTTAAAAAGAAACATTATCTTACTGTTTGATTTCGAAATCCTTTTTATAGAGCGATGATTATCATTTTTATGCTTGTTGTTGAAATGTTACATTTTGAACACAGTTATCTTGTGTATAAATGCTTACCATATTTCCAGTAGAATGAGGAAAAAGGCGAAATGTATATTAAAAATGTCTTTTTGTAAGAGAAAATATGTTTTTGTTTGTTTGTTTGGATTTAGTAGTCATAAGCTTGTGGTCAAGCCACACAAAAATTTTGAAAGCTCCTTCTAAAGGATCTGCTGTTGAGAAAATAATGTCAGCGCCATTAGCACACACCTTTCACACAGTTGTCATTTTGATCGCAAAATACGAACTTTAGTAAATTCAGCATCACTTGTCGTCATTTTAAACCGAGCCAACAGCTTCACCGAGCTTTGAGAGGTTTATGCTGGTTCCATTGCCTTTTTTTTTGTTATATTCAAGACTTATTTTAAACCTCTGCACTTATTTTTTCTTTTCTGTCATGCAAGCTTCAAGATCTTTAAACACATTTTACTGTACTTCTACTTGGAAGGTTGCACTAGATATTCTGGTATTAATAATAATAATACTTCTTTTTAAGGTTTGCTTTTCTGGGGATATTTCTCAGCCTTGATAACGTACCGTGATGAATACAGATTAAAATGAGAATGAAAGAAAGATAGAGCGATGAAGCTGCTTGAATGGCACCCTTTTATTTAGCTGTTGTCATTTATGTGTGAAAATGATGCTGCAACAATCATTTTTGAAATCAGTACTTTGCATTTTCCCATTAAAAATCGAAACATCCTTAAAACAAAATACATTTACATGAGAATCAAGACTATAGAATATTAAGAGAAAATATCTTGAATTAAGTGAATTTGTCTTACCCACTTGTATTCAGCAAGGATGCATATTAAATTGATCAAAAGTGAAAAATGTTTCAAAAAATCACAGAATCCTGAGAAAAGTATTGCAGTTTCCACAAAACTATTAAGCTGCAACATTGATAATAAAAAATGTTGCTTGAGCACCAAATCAGCATATTAGAATGATTTCTAAAGGATCATGTGACACTGAAGACTGGAGTAATGATGCTGAAAATTCAGCTTTGCCATCATAGGAATATGTTTAAATTTTTCAATAAATGCAGCCGTGGTGAGCATAAGATACTTCTTTCAAAAACATTAAAAACTTTTGAATAGTTGTGTACAGTATAAATGTATTGTAAAAATTTAGGCCTTTTTACTTGAAAAAAAATATAACAATACAGATTTTTTTTTTTTTTTTTTTTTGCAGTGTAGTTTCTTAAATCACATGTGGACAATCAGTGGCATGGCTTACTTCAGCCCATTGATAGTTTTATGGAGCATGCATAACTAGCAGGATTTTAGACCTCACTCTTCTGAGTGCCTTCCTGGATTCAGCATAGAGCTGTTGGATGTGGGTTTACGCTGTGTGATCTTCCCCTGTTTTTGTAAGATCAACCTACTCATGCCTGGAATGTTCGTCGCTGAAAAGATTGTTTAATTCCGAGGGCCAGGCACTTTAATTAGTCATTGACACATGTAATTATGCTGAATAGAATGTAAATTTCCCCAGTCCAATTTCCCTGTTCACCCACGGCCATAAACAGGATGTGAGGAGACCCTACTCAGGCATACGTGAGAGAATTAGACATGCAAGAGTGTTTCACTCTTACCGTTTCCTTTTGCGGTTTGCGCAATGTAAACCTTGCAATACCATGAGCTTTGCACGGTCGAGTTAGATAGAAACGTGAACGTGTGGTCAGATCTTTGTTTTGTCTCCTCTCAGTAAGGGCTGGACATCCTCTTCAGGGCTGAGGCACTGGAATGCAGTTTCTACTCTTTCCTTCCTTCCATTTTCAATGTCGTGACACTTGGCAGGATGCATGTCATAGTTCTTGTCAGCTGATGAATTGATACGTGACATGATTGATACTGGCAGCGACTGGTGAATCTGAAACGGATGATGTGCACTGCACTGGTTTGGATCCCATAATAACAGCTCGATCAAGCTGCTTCGTTTGAAATCAGACTAGTAGTAATACACTAAAGGTTTTTGGAAATTGTACAGCATCTATGCAACTAATCCTGGCTTTACTGAAATCTTTGTGCTGAAACTTCTTGCTAATATTAAGGACAGTTTCAATGTGTGTAAAGCCATCCAAGCTAGGTTAAACCTACTATTATTGTACCCGGTAGTATAGTGAAACTAATGCTGCGTTTACATCTGGTCAGAATTAGCATAATGAGATTTCAATATGAAATGTTCACAAAATACTTAATCACTACATTAACCCTCCTCTTTTTGCTCTTTCAATATAAATATATATATATAGATAGAACAAAAGTTATATTGTTCACACACTTGTTCAAAAGTTTGGGGTCAGTAAGAATTTTCTTTAAGAAATGAATACATTTATTCCGTAAAGATGCATTAAACTGATCAAAAGTGACAGTAAAAACATTTATGATTTTATAAAAGATTTCAAATAAATGCTTTTCTATTCATCAAAAAATCCAGATTTTTTTTTAATCACAGCTTCCACAAAACAATGTAGTTGATTGAATGATTTCTGAAAATTACATATAAATAAATGACATTTTAAACTATATTAAACAGAAAGCAGTTTTTACTGTATTTACTGTCGCATTTAAAAGAGACTTATGTCCAAAACTTACCAAGCCCAAACTTTTGAACTGTAGTATATGTATTGTAAATAATATATATTATTGCTGTAATTCTGACATGACATGAATGCAGCATTATAAAATTCTTCTTTGCCCAGGTCTAAAACTGTCACTCCCAAGAGTACATTTGTTCAGACATGTGAGGTCATTGATTATACTGACATTTTCCCATTTAAAGTATGTAATTCAAACTTCTCAAACGTTGTTTCAGATACTCGTGTTGCTGATTGAGCTGTGGGGGTGATGGAGGGCTTTAATCTGAGTTTCTGGTGTACTATAGTTCTATAGCAGATAAATATGAATGAAGACCCATCCTTAACTGTAGAATGGCTAATTATTTCTACGCTCCCTTTTTCACTCCTAGCAAACCAGCAATTCAAATCTAAGGTATATACATTGGTATAAATGGCAAAATGGGTTAAAAACACAATTGTAACATGCAGTGCCTGTCATGTATCGTTTTTCTCTGGTTTCTTTTCCTCACCCATGTGTTCTTTGTAAACGGTGAGCTGTCATGTGGGTTTTCGCTGTATTGCTGACATCATCTCTGCAGTGTTGGCCTGGATTGGATACAGCTTTTGTTTATCAAACGTTTTTTGTACGCTGTTGTCCAACCAAGGGGCCAGATTTGCCAAAGCCTCTCAATAACACAACCTCCGAGTGCTGCAACATATTGACCTTAACTAAAGGTTGGTATAGTCTGACGACGCTAAGAATGTTAGCGTGTGCTAAGGGCTTTACTAAATCTGGCCCTGAGGTTAAAATGGCTCAAACGGGGTGAAGAATACCTATTAGTCATGTCTCTGTTCATAGGGGAGAAAAGCCATTTGTGGGCTTTGCAATTTATGCAATATTTTGATAAGTCATTTACAAATGAATTGCCAAAAACACCCTGACGTACCGCCTACTCCTGAATTTTTGAGACCCCCAAAACAATCACGCATCAATATTTCAGGGTGCCCTCTCCCCCATTAGAACAATCGTTTTGTTTTATTCTGTTCGATGAATTATGGTTTAATTTCTATAAATATTTCTATTGTTGTTGTTGTTGTTTTGTTTGTTTTTAAGCATGCTGTTTTCTCTATCTTTGGACGCTTTGAGTTGAAAGGACGAAGGTTGAAATGTTTTTCAGAGAGCATTCTAATGCAGTGTTAAATTTCAAGGTTTTTGTTAGTTTTTCCTTCCTCTTTTTTTTAATCACATTATTCTTTACAAATATTACCATAGTAGTTACTCATTAAATGCTTGCTTGCTGCACAGATAAACACACTTCACACCAGGAAGGGGCATGTGGACATTTAGTTCAGACACATTCACAACTGGCATGATGACATGCATCCATGTTCTTTTGGAAAGCATCGGGGGATTTTTGTTATTTGTCTTTGTTTCTCCGAGAACCTCGCTAAATTGTAATCTATCAGCAAAAGTCGGTATGTCGGTTTTGAAACCAATGAGAAAATGTTTTTGTTTTTCTCATGCACAACAAACTAAATTTGCCATGTGTTTTTGAACTGGTGTGAGGGGGAAATTACAGCTTTAACAATATTTCATTATAACATTGTATTCAGCCATCGCTGTTCGCAAAAAAAAAAAATCGCTCATGAATACAGTACTGGAAGTGAGTATGTTTCCCTATGCAAAAAAAAAAAAAAAATTAAAATTAAATAAAAAATAAACAAAGCTATGCTACAACTCAGAAATGAGGTGACTTTGTGTTTTTCTTTTCTAACCGATTAGACGCAAAGTCTGCTAAAGTTTCTTGGCATGTTTCGAATGTTTGTGTAGATTGATCTTGATTATCAGTGGTGTGTGTTTTGGAGGTGTATTATCATTGCTTTGTGTGTGTTGGATGTATACCTATTCGCTGTTCATTTGTAGATCATCCCTCAACGTGGACCCAGGCGAAAACAGGCCTTGCGCCTGAGGACAAAGCTAATTTTAGCTCAGCCGAAGCTCTTTTGCCATCACAACTGCAGAGGCAGAAAAGGAAAAGATGTTTCCAAGACGTGGCATGACATCTTATATATCGCTCTAATGATGCATTAAAAGAGTCTTGTGGCGAGTAACATTTTGGGTATTATATGTACTGAATTTAACTGAATGTAAGAGTCAAACGTGACTGAAGATAAATTAGTAATCACACATCAGCATACTCTACTTGCATTAGACATATTATTTTTCATGCCAAATCTTATTTAATAAACTTTGTCATTGCAATCGACACTCAATGGCAGTTACGCAGGAAGAGAATGACTCATTTCAAGGCAGAACAAACTTTGGATCACCAAACATTTTAAATGACAGTTTTAATTCTGTGAGTACGAGCTGCATAAAACAGGAGAATTGGAAGAAAGAGAATGAAAGAGCGAACTGAACACTTGCGGTTAGAGGTTTGTTTTCAGTTCAACTTGGCTGAGGAGCGTAACACACCTGACTCTAATCATCCCTCAATCCATTTACCCCAGATACAAGATTGTTGGAGCCGCTTTTGGAAAAGTATAATTTCAGCTCTGGAAAGGAAGTCAAGTTTTATTTCATTTTAATGGTTCAAAATAGCCCAAGCCAGCACAAGGTCCTTTTTCTTTAAACATATGAAGGGGGTGAACGAGTGCAATTGCACTTGTTGAAAGCTTCACATGAACCTCGCCAGGAGCCCCTCATGAGCTCACTGCAGAATGGGGGTCAAATTCCATAACAGACACTAACCAGAGGTACCTGTTCAACTTCAGTATTTAAATGAAACGTTAGCTTTTGGACAGCAAATTACAAACCTGTGTGATTTTGTTCTAAAAGCTACTCATAGACATCTGACTCATATACAGTGTGTGTGTGTGTGTGTGATATATATTTCTACAGTTCGATAAACAAGAGCTCTGTACTGAGTAACTTATATTTTAGACACTTTGTATTTTTCTCGCCAAAGAAAATAGTTAAAGGTGCTCTAAGCGATGTCACGCGTTTTTTAGGCCCAACATTTTTTTGTCACATAGACAGCCCAGGCTCCACTAACGGCAAGAAAAACAAACTGGCCCAGCCTTGGCCACGAAACATAACAAACAGTGTTCCAGCCAATAACCGACAAGAATGATTTCGGGGTTGGGGGGTTAGTGCACGTGTGGGGAGTGGAGGAGAGAGAAGCATGAAGAGGGAAGTTAACTAGAGGAGAGATGTCCTAACAACGACTAACGTTAAAATTGTATATTCTTGAGAATTTTGATATGGCTGACACACGACCAAAGAGTGTTCTGATGAACAAATAACAAAGAATAGGGAAAAGGAGAAGGAACGCGAAGTCCCGAATTTACATCGGAAAAGCGTTCAAAAGGTGACCAGAACTCCGCCGGCAGAAGGGCTTCCAATCCGACATTCAGGTGGCTCTGTTTTTGCTGGACAGGTGGGTAAGTCCAGTTTGTCTAAATGGTTCATGACTGTTTCAGGAAGCATGGAAGGGAGGGGGAGGGGACGGGATGAGGAGGAGGGAGGGTGGAGCTAGCCTCCGTTTTTTGAACGTCAACAAGTAGTGACGTCACCCAACATCGCTTAGAGCACCTTTAAGTACGAATGCAAAGCAATGTTTATGAATGAATCAGCGTTTTTGAATGATTCAGCTGAGTGAATGAATCCATGACTCAATAATAAATAGAGTAGTCAGTTGTTTTGTTCTGAATGAATCAGTGAATCAGTTGAGTAAATGATTCACTCATAAAGACAGTCGCATATCAGCCTATGATGTAACATACTACAAACATAAAGCTTCAAAAGCAAGTGGCTGAGAGCGAAAGGGCCTTGATGTGGTGCCCGGTGTGACTATTTTTTATGACCTTTACTCATAGAGTGAGCAGCTAACAGCCCAACTCTCCAAAGCCTGGGCCAGTCTTCTCCCAGATCGGTCTGAAACTACAGTTCTCCACTCCAAAGAAAACAGCATGGCCTCGGGAGTTGCCTGAACTGCAGCTCTCAGGCAAGAGGAAACCTAGCTTGATTCACGAGTCTCTAAAGAAACATTTTAATTACAGGCTGAGCTGATGTTGGCCGAACGATGAGGACACCAACACTGCCATGCGCACCAACACAGAGCCTCTAGTCTAAACTATGGTAAAGTTGAGGTTAGGGGTGTAAACATATATAGAGGAAAACAAATGGGCTTTTCTGTAAACATGCTATCATTGTAAACATGTTAATAGGTACCACAGGGCGATTCAGTTTTATGAAGTTGATAGCAAAGTAAAGTTTAAAGGGGCTATATGTGGAATTCAGAAACCCTTGTTATTAGTGACACCGGTGGCCGTTAAGTGAACTGCAGCCAGCAACTTTTTGCTCGTCTGGATGTGATTCAGTAGGCTACTCCCTGTGAATTTCTTTTTCATTTACTTAAAAGTAAAGTTTTCATTTTTCACTTGCTTAAAAGTAAAAAAAAAAAAACAACAAGATGTTGGAAATACCTTTGCTGCGATAGACTTTTAATGAAAACCCAGACGCTGTCCATGCTGCCGAGAACTAAAGTACGGTTGCGCGCTCTGCTCTCAATAGAAAAATAAGGTTAGGTTATATGTATATAGATTATAATTTCTTTGGCTCAGAAATTTTCTAAAATGTTTTCATTTAATATGTTTATCTACTGCGTTTATTCTTTTATGTTGTTCTACTGCATTTATCAATGTGAGAATCACTCCAGGTCCAGGATATGTCCACATACTCATTAAATCCTTTTCCATTACAGAATATTGCTTTTAAAAAGCCTACCATAAAAATAAATCATGTCTGGTAACATTTGAATTATTAATGTATTCATTTTAAATGTATTATCAATACTCAGTCTATTAGTACTCAAACAGAAATTTTATGTTGAATATTTATAATATATATATATATATATTAAAAAAAAGGTGTGTTTAAATGGTTTCTGGGCTTATAACATGCATTGATATTACAGGTACAGGCTGAGGGTGGTCTATTCTTTGCTCTGCACATTGAGAGCTGCAGAAGGTGGAATTGTGGTTGTTTTGATTAGATCTATTTAGACTTGAAGGTTCAAAGTGATTTCTCTCTCCTTGGTTTCTCTCTAGCTGTGCTTATGAATTTAATATCTCGATTTACAGTACGCGATGGGAAGGCCTTGTAAAAGCATGCGGCAGTAATGGGCTCCAGATGTCTTAACAAAGGACTGCAACTCCCCGAGGACTCCCTTCTCTGCAACACGATCACAATCAGGTCACTCCGCTATACAGAGACTTCTGGGATTGAGAGCGTGTCGGTGCAGTATGAACGTGACCCCCGCTTCTCGCAGGCACAAGTGTATGTGAGAGTTTTTTACATTGTATATATTACATTATATTTTACCTTTATGCATATGGCAGATGTTTTTATCCAAAGAAACTTACTTTGCATTCACACTATATAGTTATTTATCAGTTCATGCATTCCATGGGAATCAAACCCATGACCTTGGTGTTGCTTGCACCATTGTCTGTTTGTAAGCAATAATTACATACTTTATACATTTACACAAAACTATTAAAATAATCATTGATGTACAGGGTCATATACACTGATAAAAATGATTTTGTGGTGAAGTAAATACTACTGAAAATAAAATAGTGTAATTTCTACATGAAAAAGTTAGTTCAGGTCCATTAGTACTCAATTCAAGCGTGTAGAAATTAAAGCGTAAATATCAACGTTATAAAATTACTCAACTTTTGTGATGCTGGTGTTCCCATCATGCACTGGGCCTTGAATAATTAATGAGGTTGATTTTTCACTCTTTTCCAGATGTATTTACACTGTTTTATCATTGCTTTTGTTGTTAGGATTAGTTTTGGACATTTGGAGTTCATTTTCTACTCAAAATGACACATTCAAACACAAAAACGATCCATCAAATGTTACCGTCATTGTGTATTGTCTACCAAGTATTGAGGTCTCTGCGTTCACATGACTTGTATCTACTGATATGTAGATATGGTGTCTCTCACAATATCTATTGTATTAATTAATTGTTTCTAAGTAAAGCATATACCTTAAAAGTGTGGTCTAATTCAATGTTATATTGTTTGAGTAAAATGTATTGCAAAGGAAACTTCAACTAAATAGATATTACTCAACCTTTTACTAGCTAAGTTAAAATTACTTATTTTCTTTGTTACTTTCACTTAAATTAGGTAAGTAGAGTTTACTTAATTCCATATGTGAAATTTACTTAAAAAATATGCATGCAAAAACTTGTAAATGTATATAATATTAATTTATAGTAAAATATATTAAAATAGAAAACTAAATAAAAATATTTTACAATATTGTTGTTTTTACTCTATTTTTGATCAAATAAATGCAGCCTTGGTGAGCATTAGAGCTCTCTTTCAAATGTACATTGAATCTGGTTTATTGATTGAAGAAAAAAGAAAATGACTGAAAGCAGTTCTGCAGAGCTCGACTGATTCACTGAAGGTTGTTTCATCAGTATCTCTTACCCTTTGGCTTCCAGAATGTTTTTATTTGAGGTTTTGTCATTTAACTTTGCAGTAATGAATGCTAGAAAAGAAAGAATAATTCATCTGTCACCGGCTCCCAAGTAATGCGTGGAGCAAAGATGACGTCGCTCAGAAGCCAGAATAAAAACAACGAAATAAAAATTTCAAGGCAGCAGTGAAATGAGAAAGAGGAGACTGAACTGAGGTCTGTCTTTCTCCCTCGCTCTGGTTTAACGCTTCACTTATTGCTGCTGTCTGTAGGCTTAGTTACTGTCACTCATCAGCACGGTTTCAGCTAAACTGTTTCCCATGGATGGGAAACCTTGAGAAACAGTCAGCTGCCTACTTAGAGTTAAAAGCTAATTAAAATGCTATGATTCACAAGTTCACATTAAATAAGCCTTTAGTGTAAACTCACTCCCCTTTAACCTGAAGATTAGCTTTTATGTAATCATAATATAAAAAATCACCATATAAAAAGCGTTATTATTATTTTAGGTTGTTTATTGCATCATAATTAACACATCTTCTAATCACAGATTGTTCATTTTGGCGACGCCTGACCAAGGTCTACTTTAAACACAAGTATAATGGTCCCCCATCATTAACACAATTGAGCACCTGGCCATTTTTCCTGCAAATGATATTTTCATCATATAATCCCCTGGGATGAGCAAATGGTTCCAAAAGCAAAACTGTGTTACATCATTTCACTGGAAGCATTTAACATGTCCAAACTGCCACTCAAAATGAGTAATGGATCTCATACCCTTGTCCATTTAGCATATATACATGCCCAACCCAGAACTGTCACACGAGTCAAAAGCCAGTTAATCGGAGCATTATGTGCACCATGTGACACACTGAGCATCTGCTCTTCTATTCCAATGGTTTCCCTACTCTAATGAATGTTTCAAATTTAGGTATTTCAGGTACAGTTACACCATATTAATCAAACTTAAACTGGGAACATGCCCAGAAAAGACTAGAGAGCACCACTTTATTCTAATCTTTTTGTTTTAACTTTAGGTTAAAGCTGTGATTAAGTGAAGGCTGCTCCATCTAGTGGATGATGTAAGGAACAACTCTTTCGAAGACATAAAAACAAAATGTATAAGTTAAAATGCTAATAAGATAATGTATAATTATGTAAGAATTACTCTTCACAGTGTTATGGCATGATTTCCAGAGATTGAAAGACTTTTGTGCCGCAGGACTGTGATCATCGGTTGTTCTCAGAAATTGGTCTGCTTGGTCTCCTCATTTGCCTCCAAATCAGCCGCTAGGTTGTCGTAAAATTGATGCTTTTCCTCTTTTTCCTCAAACTCATCTCTGCAAGGGGAGATACACAATAATGAAATGCTTTTTGTGCTCACATTGCACTGAGACTAGACAGTTTGATCATTAAAAAAACTCATCAGAAACTGGATGAGGTGGTAAACTGATCAGTTTTAAGTTAATCATTTAGAAATCATGTATTCACCGTAGAATTTATTTGATCATAAATTCAGTAAAAACAGTGATATTGTGAAATAGTTTTCTATTTTAATATATTTTAATGTGTAATTAATTCCTGTGATGCAAAGCTGCATTTTCTGCATTTATTATCTAATTAGTCCTCAGTGTCACATGAGAAATTATTCTAATGCTGATTTGGTGCTCAAAAAAACATTTCTTATTATTATCAATATTGAAAACAGTTGTGCTGCTTAATGATTTTGTGGAAACTTAATACTTTTTTAATTGCTGATGAATAGAAAATTCAAAAGAACAGCATGTCTTTACTGTAACTTTTGATCAATTGAATGCATCTTTGCTTAATAAAAGTATTCATTTCTTCAAAAAATAATCTTACTGACCCCAAACTTTTGAAAAGGAGTGTATACATTCTACACAATAAAAATAGTCAACATGTACGCTGTACATTAATGTTTAGAAATGACATGTATTAGTTTATTATGGCTTTAGGTGTGTCTTGGCTGATCAGGTGTCTGAATGTGGCCTTGACAGTAAGTGTACAGTCATAAAATCATTCCAAAAACCATAAACTCCTCATCACCATCATGTTATTCAATAACTAATCAAATGATTTGTAACTGCCAGAAGATTATCGCCATTTTGAACCTCCAAAATAAATATCAAGCATTTCCTTTTAAATGAAACAAAACTGATTGTATTGTCAAAAGTTACATATAAAGAAGAATCAGGTATTATATGATCTATGTAGCTTTTTTCCATCATGACTCGTGTACAGTATATATTTTCCTGAACCATTTCAGGTCACTACTCACTTGTCTTTCTTGAAAAAGAGTCTTTGCACAATGACGAGGACGAAGACGATAAAGAGGAACCCAACAACAGCTGCCAGTCCCACCAGCCACGGCTGTAATGTGACCTTAGACGTAGCTGACGATGCCCGTTGCCCACCTGAGTAACATTGTATCACTTTAATTTTTTTTTGTCCATAAGGTATTTCACCCTGTGAAGGTTTTTCCTATACAACTTTTATATATTAAATCAAATGTGGTTTTACACTGAATAGATTTAGTGAGCAAAATCACAATAAACTTTATACATTGAAAAGCTCATACTATAACAAAGAAAGACAAAAATCACTCACCAGCTTGAGCTTGACAAATGGAGACCAAGAGTATTATGAAAGCAACAATATTCTGTGGATGAAACATGGTTAATTTACAGTCTGCACACACTACTGTGTCCCTCTCAGTCGTCTGTAAATATGTGAAGGATTCTTGGTGTCCAAAGTACAAAATCCATTAGAGAGATCACAGATCACAGCATGTCACTCACAGAGTAAGTGTGTATGATTATTGTTAGATAATCTCCCACTGACAATGTGACATGCTGTTATGTTGTAAAGGCAAAATATTTACTTTCCAGGCTGGCACTGAACAGAAGTCATGCCAGTCTAAACCATAGACTGTAAAAATATCTAAACTGATATAAGAGCTTAAGAACGTCTATTGAGAATTGATGTTGCACAAAGATTAAAAAAAAAAATAAAATGGAAAAGGTTTTGCTTTTAGTTTATTTGCTTTGAGGTCATCTATATATGATAGTGCCCTCTTAAATATTGACAAATTTGACATTGAGCATATAATTAAAAATGACAGTGTTTCTCTTCCAGGGAAAACAGAGCAAACATATTGATGACTCATCCTGCACTTGACAGATTTTTGTCCAATCACACTCTCTCTACAATGATCATTGCCCGCCCCCTAATACCACATGCTGCTGACTAATTTTCAGCAAATGTTCTTCATTTCATCTTTCATTAGATATAAATGCCAACTTCATGTTTTCAGTAGGAAGTATGTCATTTTAGGGCAGAAAACTGTGCCAAACAATTTCATGAGAAAAAAAGATTTAAGCTCACTAGTGTGAGTATTCCGATGAAAAATGCTGAGTCTTGTTTTCATGCTAGCTGCTGCTAACACTTATTTGAATAGAGGATGGAGCACAAGGCTTAAGTCTGTCTGATGTAACCCAGATGGCTGGCAAGTCTTCAGTGCCCTCCATGAGTTCTTGCTCTGCATTCACCATGGCCTCCAGCTCAGGCATTGCTTCTGGAATCCAGTCTTCCCTGAACTTATTTCGTCTTTCCCAGGGAATCTCCTGCTCTTCCATAGGCTGCTCTCCAAACAGGTAATCTACAGGACAGCAAAGAGCATTCAGTCTCATGTTATGCTGATAGATTTCTTCAAAGGCTTTTGCATTTTTTTGGGATGTTGATAGCTATTACGCTCATCGAGTCTAAGGAATAACTAATGATAAAAAAATGAAACCAACCTTAGCTAGTTTGTGATTGTCTTACACATACAATAATATACACTTTTATACAAAGCAACTTCCATTTGCAAGGTAAACATTTTATTATTCTTTCCCTGGGAATTGAACTCATGACCTTGTTAGCGTCAAGTCTGAGCTTTGCAAACAATGGGCCCTATCGCAATGCAGCACCAAGCGCGACGCAAGTGTTTTTTGCTAACGCAATTATCCTTTTTTCGTCCTGCGCCAAGTTGTTTTAATAGCAAATGCATTTGCACCCATTTGTGCGCCCATGGGCATGCTGGTCTAAAAACGAGGTGTGTTCGAGATGGTCCTCACTGCAGAGCATAAAATCCGGGGGGAGGAGTCGGATAAAATCCAACTCCTCCCACCTTACATACCTAAACCTACCCATCTCCACCCCCTGATCCCTAAACCCAGCCCTAAACCTACCCATCTCCACCCCTAAACCTACCAATCTCCACCCCTTATATAAGATCTGACTCCTCCCCTCGGATCTTGTGTACTGCATTGAGGTGCTACTGGTGTGTTCTGGCGCATTGTTGGCGTGTTGCTATTTTGAGGTAACAGAAATAGACTGCGCCATTGACCAACTGAAACCTGGTCTTAAGTCAATGGGTCAATATTTTTTTGGTTATTTAAAGAGCGTGTTAGTAATGTGTGCCTATAGGCGGGTCCACAACGCGCATATACTCTGCTTATTACACACACAGGGACGCGCAGCAGCACACAAACTAGCCAAATATTAAAAATAAAAGGATTACAATGTAAAAGATTAATATTGTGTACATAAATATATGGTGGAATTCCGTATGGTCTGCTTGTGCGCTTTGACCTTGCGCACTAGCAGATCCGTTTTCACTCTGGAGACGTGTTCAGTCTTTCCGCTTGCAAATTCCGTCACGTAAATAGCAATCCGCCACTACGCGAGCGCAACTGGCTTTTAAAGAGAATGGGAGATGAGACTCTGGTTGGTTTATTTCATGTTACGCCCAAAACACACCCATTACTCATTAAGAGAATAGGAACGACCCTTTTAGACCATGCGCCGGGAGCGCCGACCATATTTCCCTTCGTTAAACTAGCAAAAGTGGATTCGGACATGCCCTATAAGTGCAGTTGCGCCCTGAGCTTTAGACCATGCGCTTAGGTCGTTAAAATAGGACCCAAAGACCTAAAAGTCCAGTGTGTAATATTGACAGCTAGTGGTTGAAATAGGTATGGCAAAGAGTTGTTTCCCCCGCCCCTTCAGACTCGACGCTCACGCGGGTTGCCAGATTAAGGACACACAACAGGAGCAAGCCCATATTGATAATGGAAGGCGTGGAGACTTACACACTTGTAAGTTGATGAGTTGATTTATCCGTATTTTGATATTGCTCCCGTTCATAGAGACAATGAGATGGATGCTGAGGCTTTTTAGGTCAGGTAGAATCTGCGATCTCTGACCCAATTCGTTTTGCTGGCTTCCATGGCTGTAATATGCGGTGTTTTCTGCCGACTGGAAACCCGGGGTGTCAAAATACAATTGGGTAAATAAGCAGTGGGCGAGATCACACAGACCAACACGGAATGGAGGATTCAAAGTAAAATAACTGGCTGTAGCTTTGTTTTTTCAGAGAAACAAGTATGTGAACTTAGCATGTTTCCTAAATATCTGCAAATTATATACAGTCAAAAAATGACTTACAGCACCTTTAAGTTGGTCTCACAGCCTATAGCCTAGCTGGTGTTTAGCTGTCTCTAACCCTGACCAGCCAAAACTCTAAAACCAACCAAAAGCTTTGAAGAAGAGCTAAGACCAGCAAACCCTCTTAGGCTATTTATGTTTTTGGCAAAGCAGTCAAGTGTATTCCAGTTAAAAAGGAACACAATGCCATGCATCTCATTGAAAACTAGCCAGATATCGTTCAAAGAGGATTTGTAATTCTTTAAGTGGACATTTGTACGGTTTCCTGCCACATACCTGCCAGATCATGGATGAGATCTTTGATGAGGTGTCTTATGATGGTGAACAGAGTGACGCCTGTCACACTTATAGCCAACAGCAGATATATTACATGCTTGGGTAGAGTGAGCGGATCATTTTCTGTGGGTTTGTAGTCCTTGAATAAGTCCTCGTCATCAAGACTTTTGTTCTTATCTAAATCCATAAATATTGTTGTTTACTCCACTGCCTTTAAGTTTAACAATTTAACAACAGTTCATCAGTTTTCATTCATTTTCTGATGATCTGGAAGAAAACAATAAGTAAACATCATTATGTATACAGTATATTTATTTTATATTGTTTTTAATGTTTTGAAAGTCATTTCTTATGCTAACTAAGGCTGCATTTATTTCATCAAAAATACAGTAAAACAGAATTGTGAAATATAACAATTTAAAATTACCTTTTTTATTGTAATATATTTTAAAATGTAATTAATTGCAATGCTAAATTTTAGGCATCATTACTCCAGTCCTTCAGAAATCATAATAATATGCTGATTTGGTGCTCAAGAAACATTTTTATAGTCAATGTTGAAAGCAGTTGTGCTGCTTAATTTTTTTTGTGAAAATTATGGTACATTTTTAATGCATCCTTGCTGTATCAAATTTTCATTTCTTTCCCCCCAAAAAAAGAGATTTAGAACATTTGAAATGTAACAGTTTATACTTTCTTTAACAGAGCACATAATGCTAACTTATTTTAGGTTAGGTTAAGATTAGGGTTGGACTAATGATTAGAGGTAGGGTTAGATACAGTACATCTGAATCTCATTATCAGTATAGCCATGTTTATGGTCAGATAGTATGTTGTGTACATACCCTGCAAAGCTTCTTTCCCTCATTGACAGACACTTGCCCTCTTTCTCTCTCTCTTTCTGATGCTGAATGCTCCTCAGCTGTCTTCCTTCTCGTTGCATATTCACAAAATCACGACAAAAGATGTCACAGAATGACAGTTTCTCTGAATGACTGTTTCTTCTTTAGTGACCGTGACAGGACTTCCCTCAGACCTCAAGTAATTAACACCAGAAAACAATCAAGCTAATGTACTTAGTGGCGTAAGGAGAAGCCTTGAGCCAGGATTTAGTCTTTTTTCTATTCCATGTCTACGTCTCAACACCTGTTGGTATATTCTAAAGTACAGTGGAACCAATGACATCAATGAAAACGAAACTGTAACTTTGCCATGTTACAATTCAGATTAGGTTCGGTTCAGAATATAGGTTTCTGTTAAAACAGACTGGTCTTAAATGCCACATAAAAAATATTTAAATGTGGTTACGTTACAATTAATTGGTGTAATTAAAGTTAAAATATTATTTAGTTTTTCTGAATAAATATAATCTTATTATCTTAAAATGTCTGAATCAGCCTGAAATCGTTACATTACACCAACCGAAGTATTTGGTTAGATCAAGTAGCAACAACTTCTAACAACAATGTTACAACTGGACAAGCAAGCCCAAAACATATGGTCACATGAATCACAGTACAGGATGTACGCTTAAAAAAAAAAAGATTTGTACTTCATAAACTTTAGAGAACAAATGTTATGTCCTGTATGGTGAGCACACAGCACCCTCTGTCTGTGTTGAAGCAGCGCATGCTAATCATGCTAATCATGCTAATCCGCATCAGAGAGGATGACAATTGCCATGTAAACAGCCGAGTACTCTCTATGTTGTATTCATTTATTATTAAGGGAATGAGACAGATAGATATTGACATCTATTTGGCTAAATCTAGCAAAATATATATAATAATAATAAACCTACAGAGTCAGACTTCAAAGCACATCAGAAGATTTGTATTTTTTGGTAAATTACAACAGGTGGAAATGAGCAGCGCTTACAAAGAAAGATACAATTTTGTTAACTATGGAGGTTGAACAAGAGATTTGGGGCTTGTGGAGAAAGACTAATAGATGAGAGAAAGATAGATAGAGAGGATTGGTCATAAATGAATTCAGCGACCCCTTTTTAACCTCATGAGTCAAATACATGGATTTAAATCCTGGCAGAATTTCTGTCCGTCCACTTCTGGGTCAAATGCAGTCGGTTCCTCCTTTTATCTTATATTGTCTTCCTCATCCCTCCTTCCTTCCCTCCCAAAGACTTTGGTTCTTCCTCTTCCTCTTCATCGTCAGGGTCACAACCAAGGCTTCAATCTGTGTGGAAAAAGAAACGTTATGTCTTCAGATGCAGATATGAGCTACTAAGGCCAGAGTTCATTATACTATTGTAAAGGCCAGTGAATGGGCTGTGACTGTGTGATATAGCCTGATATGATTATCTTAATCCCAGTTTAATCCTTTGGCTGATGTCTCGCTGACTCTGATATTCCATTGCTGGTAATGGCAGCTGTCTTTCATGAAGGTGAAAGCTTTTAATCAAGGGTTAGCTATTCTGTAATCCACCTAATCCTGTCTGAGATGCACTCTCAAGAAGGGGTGGGTTGCATTTTCTGTGAAGCTGCTTTGAAGTGATATGTATTGTGAAAAGTGCTATACAAATAAATGTCAATTTAATTTAATTGAGTGTGTGTGTTTTAAGAGGGATTAAATGGCATTTTACACCAATTAAAGGTTATACTAAAACAAAAATGTACTGTGCCATAATTAGTAATATTTCCTTTACCAATTCCAAACCACATTAATCTCAATAACTACTATTGATTTTGTATTTAATCATTTATAAGTGATACATAATTGTTCATGAAGGCTGGAAATGAAAAATGTCTTATTTTCAGGTGTGCATAATAGGCACATTTTCATTTACAGATAAAATAAGCCAAAAAAGAGATTTAACTCAAGACTGAAAAGTCAAAAATTATTAAATGCCCATGAGAAGGATGCAATACTAATGCAATACTAGAAATTGCAGTTAAGGCAGGACCATTGGACAGTGAAATGCTCAATGGACTGCAAAAGAATTAAGAATTAAGGTGAAGAATTAAGTGTGAAACCATCAGAAACCCTTTTGTCTCAAGCTCCACCATTTTCCAGAACTGCAGCCTGGAGTCTCCAGAAGTGCAAGGTGTCAGGATCTCAGAGACTTATGTAAAGAATCCTAAAAAATTACCCCCACTTAATAAGAATCACAAGCTGGAGTGTAGTAAAATACATGAAGACTGGTTTTATAGGCTTTATAGACAGACAGATTGAGAGTGACTCTTGAAGGACCTCTTGTACCACTGTTCTCATCTTCCAGAATCTGGCAGTAAGTTTTGGGAGTTCATTTTTAGTCCCTCTCCTACCCTGAATCGATGGACTAAAAATTAACCCCACGCTTACAGCGTTTTTCATTTCCAGCCCTCATGAACAATTATATGCAACACATTCTCATACCCAAGACGTCACTTTTTGTCACTTTCAACCATGCTTCAATATCTGACGCTCAAAGCACCCTTTAGCGTCCATATGTGACGCTTCGGTTATGGGTAGGTTTAGGCGTCATGTAACTGACGCTTTCGAAAGCGTCAATATCCGACACACAAAGCACCCTTAGCGTCAATATGAGACGCTTCGGTTGGGTAGGTTTAGGTCTGTGGTAGGGTTATGCGTCTCATATGGACGCTAAAGGGTGCTTTGAGCGTCAGATATTGAAGCATGGTTGAAAGTGACGTCTTGAAATGATTAAACACAAAATTAGTAGTAGTTATTAATATTAATGTGGTTTGGAATTGGTAAAATGTGCCTGGGAAAAAATATATGATCGGAATATGATCAGAAAATCAACGTGATAATTCTGCACACACTGTAGACTGATAACTCAACATCTGAGTCTGAGATAAAGCAGGCGGTGGAGCAAAGAGCTAAATGAATAAATAACTGAAGACTAGTGATTAATACTCCAAAAAGCTCAGCAAAGATTTACAGATATGTAAGACAGTATACAAACTTTTCTGTTTGTTAAAGGTTTTAGCCTTAATTGGTGTCAACTCTGTGTAACAAAAGTGATCTACAACCTGCATTCCCATTCAAAAGATTTTTTGTGTCTTATGCTCACCAAGGCTGCATTTATTTGATCAAAAATGCAGTAAAAACAGTGATATTGTGAAATATATTTACAATTAATATATTTAAAAAAAAATGTTTTTGGCAAAGTCTTCAGTTTCACATGATCATTCATAAATCATTCTAATATGCTGATTTAGTGCTCAAGAATCATTTCTTATTATTATTATCTTATTATTAGTATTTCTTATTATTAGTGTTGAAAACATCTGGGCTGCTATATAGGCTAACCTATAATATAAAGCCTTTGTAACATTTGAATGCGTCTTTGTGGAATAAAAGTATTGACGCCAAACTTATGACAGTATCTTGCAGGTCTTGACACTGAGTCCATTGACTAATAACATCAATGCTACTCACTTAGATGGCAATTTCCTCAGGTTTGGGTGCATCCTTGATCTTCTTGCAGAAAACCTGAGAAAGAATAAAGTTCCAGAACACAACAGTTAAACTTGTGTTGGCAGTCAATATGCCGATAATTAAGGGTTCCATGTCTAATTTCAGCTGTGTTGGCGTTCTCTCAGAGCCTGATGCTGCACAAACTCTCTCAGAGTCTCTGACTGACTGTCAGGCAGAGGAAGAGCTTTTCTGTTTGAGCCACTGACCCAGACAGATCTGATCCTCTGAGTCACATGATCTGATATGATTCATCTCTCCGTCATGTCAAGTATGTTGTTGTTACACAGATTACATAGCCAAAAAGGTATGGTCTCGGGGTAGGTTTATTTTTTTATTAAATAAATTTGTATATATATACGCAAACTTAAGGTTTGGACTAGACAAAGGCAATTGATCATGACTAGGGAACAAAATTATAGTTCAATATTGTTAAATTGACACGTTTACCTTCGCAACAACATGTCCCAAAGCAGTCATGTATTTATAATGATTTTGAGAAGATTTTTTTTTTTTTCAATAAAATATTTAATATGAAATTAAAAGGACATTGCCCATAACATTCACTAACATTCACTTTTACTTTTAACGTTAAGTTTGGAGTCAGTAAGATTTTATTATTATTATTATTATGAATAATTCTTTTATTTAGCAAGGATGCATTAAATTGAACAAAAGTGGCAGCAAAGAGTTTTAAATTGATTTCAAATAGATGTCATCCTTTTGAGCTTTCTATTCATTAAAGAATCCTGAAAAAAGTATCACAGTATCCAAAAAATCCAAACTATTTTCAACATTGATTAATAATAATAATAATATAAAAAAAATATATAAAAAATATTAAATCTTGAGCACCAAATCAACATATTAGAATAATTTCTGAAGGATCATGTGACACCGAAGCCTGGAATAATGATTGTCATCATATGAATAAATTGCATTTTAAAATATATCATATATTGTAAATATTACTGTTTTGCTGTATTCCTTTTATTATTATCAAATAAGAGACTTCTTTCAAAAACATTTTTTTAAATCTTACCGACCCCAACTTTTTTTTTAATGGTAGTGTCATTTTTCAGAAAAAGAAAACAGTAATGAAATGCTAATACATTCAGGACAAATGGTAACATACAAAAATATGAAACTGTTTTGATATGCAATTAATATTGTCCCCCACTTTTGTGCAGAACAAAAGAATTCAAAAACTGAATATATTACCTGGAGGTAAACCAGTCCTGGAGAGTTGAAGTCATGGAATATTTTTACAGATTTTTTTCTTCTTTCCAAGTATTCTAAAAAAAAATATATATATATATATATATATATATATGAGACAAAAGACAGTCCACCCTAACCTTCTCTATACATAACTACACGCAGGGTGTGTTGGCTAAGCAGGGTTGACTTTTTCGGTTTCATCGTCAGTCTTCTTATGAAAGGCTTCTGTCAGAATGAAGATCCAGTATGCAATGGTCATGGATGTATTAACCGTGATAATACCAATCATTAAGGGGTGTAACATGTTTGCGAGTTTTGTCCTGACTGCAAAGTTTCTCTGCTTTGTGTTACTTTTAGTGTTTCTCCTGTGGCTTGGTCCTGCCTTTTCTTCAGTACGTGGTCTTCTCTCCTCCCCCAAGCTCAAATAAGGCTTAAACCTTTTCAGAGCCTTTGCTGAGCACAACAATCCAGGTTGGTCACCCTCCACCCACACTATAAATTCGCAGTTTACTTAAATGAAACTGTGCAACAACTTCTTTTTTTTAAAGTTTAATTATGCAGATATGAAATTGATATAGATACAAAAGTGAAATGCTTCACATTTCTGTTTGTTTACAGTAATTGTTTAATATGCTAGAGAGGGATGATCAATTATGGATTAGAGCATTTGGATTTTAATTCCATGTGCTTTTTTAAAGAAGACTCTTATTAAATGAGATAGACCGCTGTGTGGATTAGTTAGTCAGAACATACTGTTATACATGTCTCTTAGCTGTACTAATCACCCCTGCTCATGAGTGGAGGATTTAACATTAGTCACGATGACCTTACTGAAGATAAGAAACTTAGTAAGCGATATCACAAATATTTATGACGCAGCTTAAAAACAGAACAACACAGACAAGCATACGTGGTCAAATGAATGCTTTTATTATGTAAAGGTCTTCCTGGCTGGAATTTTTTAGATGTATCTGAAAAACCAGTGTTTATTAAATATTTGAAAAACATTCAGTTTGAAATTTGGATCGGCTGTGTAACATTAGCGTTTGTGTGAGAGGTTTCACTGAGCGCTTTGCAGTCTGAGCAGTCCGTCTGCGTACTGGAACTGCGAGCTGTTCTCATACTCCAGCATGTCCAGCGCCACCTCACAACTCTCCTTCACCACCCGCTCCTGGTCCTTCCTGTAGCGCTCTAGGATCTGTAAGCACGCCTCCTTCCCGATGGAGCCCAGCGCTTCCGCACACTCGTGTCTGACCATGGCGCTCTCATCCGTCTTCTCCAAAGCTGCCCGCAGCTGAGGGATGCTGGCCTCGTGTTGGATCTGACCCAACACATAACCGATCTCATGGCGGAACAAGGCACTGCTGCACTGAAGACCTAAAATACATTTTTGAAAGAAATTATAACTTTTTTTTCCATCAAAGATGCAATGAATTGATCAAAAGTGACAGTAATGATGTTAAAAAGTATTTCTATTTCAAATAAATGCTGTTCTCTCTTCAAAAAAATCCTGAGAAAATGTATCAAATTAAACTGTTTTCAACATTGATGATGATAATAAAGGTTTCTTGTGCAGTAAATCATCATATTAGAATGATTTCTGAAGGATCATGTGACTGAAGACTGGAGTAATGATGCTGAAAATGCAGCTTTGCCAATTCAGCTTTTATAACGCAAGAAACTAGTTTTTTTTAAAGGGTTAATTCACCCAAAAATTAAAATTCTGTTATTAATTACTCACCTTCATGTCGTTCCAAACCCGTAAGACCTTCGTTCATCTTCGGAACACAAATGAAGATATTTTTGATGAAATCTGAGAGGTTTCTGACCCATGTGACTACAGCGGTTCAACATCTCTTCTCTTCCACGTCATTCTCCTATGCTGTTGACGTAGTGTAAATGATGTGGAAGAGAAGAGATTGTTGAATGAAGTCATTATTTTGGGGGTTTTTTTGTGCACAAAAAATATTCTCATCACTTCAAAACATTAAGTTTGAACCACTGTAGTCACATGGACTATTTTAACAATGTCTTTACTACCTTTCTGGGCCTTGAAAGTTGCAATGACGTTAAAGTCTATGGAGGGTCAGAAACCTCTCGGATTTTATCATTTGTGTTCCGAAGATGAACGAAGCTCTTACAGGTTTTTGGGTGAACTAACCCTTTAAACAATTGCAACAATATTTCACAATATTACTGTTTTAATTGTATTCCTGATCATTGGTGAACATAAGAGACTTCTTCCAAAAACATTTAAAAATCTTTCAGACCTCAATTTTTTGGGAACTTTTGTTCAAACGTTCTTGATGTGACCTAGCATTGCATCTTCATCATGTGTGGACTGAGCGCAGTTCAAATCTTTCTCACCATCTCCAAGAGCCAGAACAGCCTCTTCAGTCCCAAGATTCCTCAGGGCAAACATTGCTCTATAGCGATCGAACAGTGACAGGCTTTCGTCTAAGAGCTGCGCCCTCAGTTCCGGGACACTTTTTCTTGGGGCTGGGGGAGCGGGGTCCACGGAGGAGTAGGGGTTCTCATCTGTCTTCTTTGCTGTCTTATCCCCACCATTCATGAGCCACTCCAGCCTCCGTAGTGCCAGCTGACATGTTTCTGCCACCTTTACAAAAAGAGAATGAATGCAAGTTGTCTGACTGTTCTCATCTTAATATCCATCTCGTTCATCCCTTCCTTGTTCAATATTTTCCTTCCTGGTATTTTACACTATTTTAGACTCGTATTTTAGATGATTTCTAATAGAAATTACAGTTGTCAAATAAAAATGTTAGCAAATTTCAATGTTTGCACACTCAATTAAATGTATTTGTTTTTACAATAAGCAGTTTTACATAGAATATGAACACTAATGAACAAGTTACAAAATACTTTATGCTCATTTCCAGTTATGAAATGTAATTTTGTGCTGAATCAAATGTATATTGTAGTTTTAGGAAGATACATAAATTTGCCCATCAACATAACTACTTAAAGGGATACTCCACCGTTTTTTCATATTAAACTATGTTATTCCCTTAACTAAGACGAGTTGATACATACCTCTCTCATCTCAGTGCGTGCACTAAATCGCTCTGTCTTGCGGCGAAACTTTGTTAGCCCAGTTCATTCAATATGGGCCAAGCAGAGAAGCTACCAAACACCTCCACGTTTTCCCTATTTAAATACAGTTACTCGCGTAGTGTAACTCGACCTAGGACGGTGACACAAAACAAAACGTTGCGCTTTTCTAAGCGTGTAAAATGGATAACTATATTGTATGGCGGAATACCATAGCAAGTGCTTGGAAGCACTTCGACTTCGGCGCAGTAATATCTTCACTAGAGGGAGCGGGGGCCGGTGAGAGGATTTTTCACGAGTGAAGATATTACTCCGCCAAGACGAAGTGCTTCCAAGCACTTGCTATGGTATTCCGCCATACAATATAGTTATCCATTTTACACGCTTAGAAAAGCGCAACGTTTTGTTTTGTGTCACCGTCCTAGGTCGAGTTACACTACGCGAGTAACTGTATTTAAATAGGGAAAACGTGGAGGTGTTTGGTAGCTTCTCTGCTTGGCACATATTGAATGAACTGGGCTAACAAAGTTTCGCCGCAAGACAGAGCGATTTAGTGCACGCACTGAGATGAGAGAGGTATGTATCAACTCGTCTTAGTTAAGGGAATAACATAGTTTAATATGAAAAAACGGTGGAGTATCCCTTTAAAAAGCATACAACTTGGCCTCTAGATGGCACTATGTGGTTACTTTCACAGAAAAAAATAATACCACAACACTAGCAATCCCGAGCCAAAATTCAGGCCATGAAAAGATTGATAGTTGGCATCCATGTATCGATACAATATACCCATGCAAAACATCACAATACTATACTGTAATAGTCCCTAAACAGTCCCATCTGTAATAGTCCCTAAACTAGTCCCTACACTATTATGTCCCCGCCCCCCCCCAAATCTATTCTAGAGTTACTGTAACAATGAATGGTGAATAAATGGGTGATATGGGTTTACTGTACCTCAATAACTGGATCTTCTGCATATTCCTTCAATAAATCTAAGACTTTGGGATTTCCAATGGCTCCCAAAGCTTCTCCTAGAATTGAAAATATAACAAAAGCACTGAATGAGACTTCTGCAAAAAGAAAAAAAAAAAGAAAAAAAAAAAAGGAAGAGAATGATTCTCTGTAATCCTCACCTGCTTCATGTCTGACCATTGGCTCTTGATTAGTGTCTTTCAGGACCGTCTCTAGGACAGGGATGGCCCGCTCGTCTTGCATTTGTCCGAGGCAGTACGCCAGCTCATGCTTCAGAAGTGCAGATTCATCCACAAAGGCTTCACTGATCCATCTAATGGCCTCTGGTCCACCAAGGTTGCGGAGAGTAAAAAGTGCTCTAAAGCGAGTTGTCAAGTCCTGCTTCGGGTTGACGAGAATGCCCCCCACCGCAGCTATATCCTTATTTGCCATGAGCAAACTTTCAGTGTCTGGGTGATGTCCTTATGACCAGGTTAAACTGAGTACTCCAGAAAGCAGCACATGAATAGAACCTAGATTTAAAAAGCAATAAAAGAAATTAATTCAATTCTGCTAATAGTATTAAATGTGATGACTCATATGATGATTCAAACCCTTGTGAGCTGCCAAACTAGACAACATTTATGAGCTTCATAGGCTGCAAACAAATCTGATCTTTAGGAATTAACAGTTTGTAAACCTTTATGGTATGACATAATGATGATGTCATCATGATATCTGATTCTGTTTTACTCAAGATTATTTTGGAAAGATTCAGAAAGTGATATTAATAGAAAAATGGGGTGTATGATAGAAATGTGTCTTTTATGTGCTTTTTTCATTTCAGAATAACCAACTACGTGTAAGCGTGTTATGAAAAGAAAAAAGCGTGTTATGTAGCAGGCAGAATGATGGGTTTAAAAACATTACAGTGTTAGTGACAACATGACGCTAACCGAGTTTACAATCTGGTTCATTATAATGTTTAAATTATTTGTATCTTGAACTTACTACAAGCGGAATGATGTTTTTCACTCATATGGTGCTCTCCATCTAGCTCCCCTTTACCGACCACGCATTGCACGCAAAGAGAAGAACTGTTTCACTCGTGTATTCCAGTAGTGAGTTCTGGAATTACTCTACCGCCACCAACTGGATTGGAGTGAAACCACTGTTAAATTTGTAAACAAACAGTAGAGTATAAAAAATGTACAGTAGTGGTTGGTTCTCAACCTTTTTGGCTCGAAAATGTCCAACACTATGTGTGTGTGTGTGTGTGTGTGTATGAAGACTTCAGATGCAAAAGCCTCTAAGTCCGTCTAAAATTTTTGTTTAATATTACATTTTTTATCAGGCTCCTATGTATAGGTTTCTACCCAAGTACCGGCATTTCTGAATGGGCTGAGGCTGTGATTTAGTGAGTTTTAAGTGAAAGTATTTGATGAACGTATACTATAATATTAATAATAATATTGAGAACATTCACTCAATATTATTATCTCATTTTTGACAGAGGTGGCTTTAGAGGCTTTTGCATCGGAAGTCTTCCTATATATATATAATATATATATATATATATATATATATATATATATATATATATATATATATATATATATATATATATATATATATGAAGACTTCACATGCAAAAGCCTCTAAGTGCCATCTGAAATTTTCTTCTAGAATGATCATTTTTATCAAGCTCGTATATTTAAGTTCAGTAATTTCACTTTAATGACAATTAATAGGTCATTTTCATTGCCATTAAAGTGAAATAAGTGAACATAAACATACAAGCTTGATAAAAATGATCATTCTAGAAGGAAATTTCAGATGGCACTTTGAGACTTTTGCATCTGAAGTATTCAAATATATATCAAATATATAATATATATCTTATATATATAGAGGGGGAAAAATAAATGTGATTTCAGTTTACATCTCAACTGTTTTTAATTAAGTTAGATTGTTTTAATGTATTAATAATGAAATACATTTTATTCATTCTGCAGCCTAATTGTGAGAACCACTGATTTACATTGTTGATGCAGCACTTTTAAATTCTAGGAGAGTCAATGTGGACTGAGACACACAAACATCTTTTGGCCCGGTTTCACATACAGGGTTTAGATTAAGCCAGGATTAGGCCTCAGTTCAATTAGGACATTAAGTAGCTTTTATAAATGTGCTTTAGAAAAAAAAAAACATTACTGGTGAGCATCTTGAGAAAAAACAATGGCAGTGACGTATTTTAAGATATGTCAGTGCAAGGCAAGCTGAACATGCATTTTAGTCTGGGACTAGATTTAAGCCTCGCCTGTGAAAACAAGGGGTTGATGTTCCAAGGGCTAAAAATGAAGTCATATGGGTTGGAACAACATGATGTGAATAAATGATGATCTTTAGGTTTGAAGTCATTCTCAAAAACTTGAAACATGCATTGCCATCAATATTATTGTTTATTTCAACAAAACAGAAATAAAAATATCTTTGAATGCAACATTTAGATAGATCTACTATTTACAATATCAATACATCAAACACCAAATAAAACTTGTCATATTAAAAGTTCATTTATGAAAGTTAATAAAACAAATCACCTTAGAGTCATAAAATATGAGATTGACTTTAAATACAATCATTTAGATGCTTCCTGCCAGCTAATCCGTGTTCATTTTCAAATATTAAATGGCAGCTATAAAAAGGCTAATAAAATGATTAGTCAATACACAAGCTATGTTGTTCCAGCACAGTCAACTTGAGGAGGCTCAGGAACCGGGCTGCTTGTTGGAGACTGATCAAGTGTTTTACTCATCTGTTGTTGCTCAAAATAGCTACAGAGCAGAGAACGAACTGCCTCAGCGTTCGGATCATCTATATAGACCGTAGAAACGTCTGTGGGCTGTGGACATTCATTCTGACTCAGTGCTTCAACCCACTCCTCTTTAAACGGGCTGTTATGCACATTACAGATATTGTGCAAGATACAGCAAGCTACAGCCATCTTGGATACCAAGTCTAAGTTGCTGTCATTTCTGTTGTGCAGACACTGCCAGCGTGCTTTAAGGCGCTGAAAGGCATGTTCGATGACTTTAAGGCCGTGGCTTAACTGGACGTTGAAGGTTAGCTGTTGATGTGTTAGATTCAGCGATGAGGGATAACATTTCAGTAGCCATGTCTGAAGCGAGTAACCCGCATCCCCCAGCAGCAGAAATCCCAGCGGTTGACCCATGAGTTCTTTGGGTGGCTGAGAGCAGAATCCTCCCAGCTCTGCCATAGTCCACAGCTCTGAGCTCTGCAGGATGGTCATGTCATCCGTGCTGCCTGTAAAACCGGAGCAAACGTCCCAGAAAGTACCTTGTGCGTTCACCACACCCTGAAGAACCACGGAGTGCCAACCTCTCGGGTTCCAGCAATCCTGCGTGTCCGTGGCGGGCGATTTAACGGGGATGTGAAGGGAGTCGATGACACCGATGCAGTGAGGAAAACCCCACCGAGTATGAAACTGCTCCGCATTTTCTTCTAGTTCGTGATCTGCAGGTAACTGCATGTAGAGGGGCTTCAGTAACAAAATGATGGCTTCACACACCTCCCGCACACACTGACAGACGACAGGGATGGGCACACCGAAGAGTTCGCTTAAGAAACAATATTCTGTGCTGGTGGACAAACGCATTAAGGCCATGGCGATACATCTCTCTAGTGTAATGGTCTGTCCGGTATACATTTGCTCGAGCTGGGGCTTGAGTTTGCTGCTCAGAAGAAGGAAGATGTCTCTTGTGATGTGGAACTTGTCAAGCCAGTCTTCTGGTCCAAACTCTGTCATCACGACTCTCTCCCACCAGTCTGGGTCTGAAGGGATTGGGACATGATTGTGTTGCAGATCTTCTTCATCTGGTGATGGTGACTAGAGCACATGGACAGAACAAATGAGTGTACGGTATGGTTCAGTTGGGATTTTAAACTAGTCACATTGATGTGCACAACATGATCCGTGACTTCAATAATAACGTCTATGGATTAAAGTCTTAGAAATGCTTTGTAATACAGAAATGACCATTTACCGTTCTCGTGCTGAGATAATTCTGGAATAGATGCCTTCGATATCTGATTCGTTTGTGAACTTCAGCTCTCCTTTCTAATATGTAGTTATGGATTTCTTCTTTTCGACGCCTAATTTTGGATGCAAGCAAATATTTCATCTCCGCAGCATCTCTCGCCTCGTCCGTTTTCAAGTATGAACGTGGCATTTTGTGCGCCGTGTAGAAATAAACACTCTACACAGAGGAGTGTTTTCGTGATTTAGTGACGCTTGTTCATCATCAAATAAAGTAGTAGCACAACAAGTGTTCCCAACACGGACATAAACAACGGTGCGCTAAGGAGGCCAACTTCCGGTCTCCTGCGTTCTTGTCAAAATAAAGGTTTGTTTTCTAACAATGGAAAATGAACATGGAAAAGCTTAAATACATTTTAAATTTTATGACTGATTCCATTGCTAATTTAAGGAATTTACCTTAAAGATATTTCAGCATCTCTTGCCTCTCTTCTCTCTTTCCTTTTATTTGAATAAAATAGATTAAAGGAATAGTTCTCTTAAAAATGAAAATTATGTCACGTTTACTCACCCTCAAGTTGTTTCAAACCTGGATGTATTTCTTTCTTTGCTGAACACAAAAGAAGATATTTTGAAGAATGTTGGTAACCAAACAGTTGATGGACCCCATGCTTCTATAGTATTTTATTCCTACTATGGAAGTCAATGGGGTCCATCAACTGTCTGGTTACCGACATTTTTCACAATATCTTCCTTTGTGTTCAGCAAAAACCTAGAGGTGCAACGAATTTGAGTGATAGTACCTCAATACTTACTATACCTGTTATTTTGGGGAATCTGTTCTTTACTTGAGTTCTGTTTAAAACTGATTATGTGTACTATAATTGAATTACATATTCAAGGGGAAACACATTTTAATCTCTTACAATTTCATGTGGACTTTTAATTATGAATTCATGTAGTAAGTCTTCATGACTCAAATCTTTCAAGGTACAAAATGTTAAATATTTGGCATCAAGTTCTTTTTATGGAATTCTTTACAATTCCGCAGTACTTTTTTCACATCCCTGGAATAAACGTTTAAAAATACAACACACAAACTCTCCATAATATATATAGTATGTGATTTTTGACCAAATGCTTGATACAAATAATTTTTTTGTCGAAAAAAAATGTTAATCTTTGCACTTTTAAAAATATAGCAACGTTTTTGTTTTGTTTCAAATGTCGTGACGTCAACATCTAACTCAGTCCCATGATTCCTTGCGCAGCCATCGATAACAACAGCGGTGTCGACTTGCTAACAATATCGGAGCAGCGTATCCTATAATCGTTATCAAATAATTTATTTTGCAAGGTTTTGACTCGACGCTTTTGTTTTGGTTAAGGCCGAGCCGATCAGATCATACATTCACCGAGTAACATTGTCAAGGTAGGTCCGATGACTTGTGGGATCAAATTAGCCTAACAAGCTACTCAGTAATCCATTGTGAAACACCGAAATGTAAATAATCAGCGCAGGACAGTATCCACAGCTTCTGTTGTTTTATAAATGATTATACCTATATTAATTTGGTTCATTTGATATATAATGATGAGATGATTCTGCTTAAATCGACACCGGTGTTGATAGTTAACGTTAGATGTTTTGACAAAGGAATCTAGTAGCTAGGTGGTTTCTTGGCATTATATCGATCTTTTGTTTAACATTACCTGTTAGAAAATAAGCATTTAACGTTTTTATTCAGCAGTTGTGTAAATATAATGTGTGCCGTAAAAGTGGCTGTCATTGTTTACTTAGGCCACCCAACGAATACATGATAGACTTGGGTTCTCTTAATAAATTGTCACGCACTTGGAATTGGTGTCCACTGTCCAGCATATTCTTGTCTCAGTGTTCCTATTGTTTGGACGTGGTCGATTTGAGCAGCTGTTCTCTTACACCTGTTTATGCGGTATTGAACAGATGGCATTTGCTGACGAGTCTTACATCCTTCTGCAAACAGATTAACTCAAAAGGTGTAGAGCTTTAACTGTAGCTCCATCATTGTAACCTTCTCATAACCTTCTCGTTTTGTTTCTTCTTTCTTTTCATTAATGCAGTTTTAGGCTCCGTGCCTCTGGATCTCCACATTCCCAGACTTCTGAATCACATCCATGGATCAGGACTATGAGCGCCGGTTACTGCGGCAGATCAACGTTCAGAATGACAACACCAGCCCCATGGTGAGTCCATCATCTTCAGCATTGCAGACTTGAAATTGGCTGATTTTGACGTGCTGCATGCCATTTCCTTAATGCAATTTAAATACTTTTTAAAATCTTTCTTTCTTTTTTTTTTGTATGCAGAAAGTAAAAGATGTGATATGTCACCTGACCCCGACCCCTGAGTCACCGCTGTCATCACCAAGCAAGCATGGTGACAGGTTCATACCATCTCGAGCTGGAGCTAACTGGAGCATTAATTTCCACAGAATAAATGTGAGTGAAGTATAAAAATAAACAGTAATGAAGCAAAGTGATTATCATTTAATTAGAATGTGAAGGGTCAAGTTCATATATATATTTTTACCCTTATTACAGGAAAACGAGAAGTCTCCAAGCCAGAATAAAAAAACCAAAGACGCAACATCAGATACTGGCAAAGGTGAGTGTGGAGAGGACTGCACTGATTTTTACCTGCTTTCATAAAGCTGTTCAGTCATGATGTCAGTTTATGAAAATACACATCACCAAAGACCATTACCATGCATTGTTTATTTAGGATTATTTATATACTATTATAATATTTATTCATATTGGAAATTGTATTAGCTTTTATCCTCATTTCATATGTTTATTAAATATTATTAGTTGTTTTAAAAAATATATATATATATATTTTTAGCTAGAAATTAAATGATTTACAAGTAATGTCAGTACTTATTTAAGTTTTCTATTTATTTATACTTGTTTATTATATTTTAACTTCATTTCAATGCCCAATGCTATGACAATGCAATTATTATGGTGGACTATGCTTTAAATAAACCTCATTCTTGATGGATGATGCTCGGCCCTTTTATGTCATACAGCTTGTTGTAATTTCTCTCATTCCCTGTGTTATCTGGCAGCGGATGGCTTGGCGTATTCTGCCCTGCTGAAGAATGAGTTGCTTGGGGCTGGGATTGAGAAGGTCCTGGATCCTCAGACAGAAGATAGAAGACTACAGCCCTCCACACCCGAGAGGAGGAGCCTCTTTAGTGTAAGTCTATTTAATCCTCTAATCTGTTCATTTGATGCCACCTGAGTGTTTTGATCCGTGTTTTTAATGCCACCTGTGGACATTGTGTTTGTGTGTTTAGTATTCGCTCAGTGCCAAAAGATCCACTCCTGACGATAACAGTGTTTCCCCGTACTCCCTCTCCCCTGTTAGCAGCAAAAGGTAAGTTGAATATTTCTCTTGATAAATATGTGATTGATTAGTAAAAATGCATTGTTTTAATTGCGTGCTTTGTTTTTGTTTATAGTCAGAAGCTGCTGCGGTCGCCAAGAAAACCGACGCGCAAAATTTCCAAGATTCCGTTTAAGGTGCTAGATGCACCAGAGCTACAAGATGACTTCTACCTCAACTTAGTAGACTGGTCCTCTTTAAATGTACTTAGTGTTGGACTGGGAACTTGTGTTTACCTTTGGAGTGCCTGCACCAGTCAAGTATGCATGATATACATTTTTCTTATGCATTTAACATAAATTTGGATAAACATCAAAAGTATGTTCTGTAAATATCCAGGGAACACTTGGTCTAAGTTGTGTTTTTTTTCTTTGGTTTGTCTACAGGTAACACGACTATGTGACCTATCAGTGGAGGGAGATTCAGTCACATCTGTGGGCTGGTCGGAGAGAGTGAGTTTACCCTTTATGACTTGGACTTTTGGAAGTTGCTTTCTGGAATTTGTGGTCTAACAGTTGGCCTACTACTTCTCTTATAGGGTAATCTTGTCGCTGTGGGTACACACAAAGGCTTTGTACAAATTTGGGATGCTACTGCTGGCAAAAAGCTGTTTGCCTTGGAGGGACACACAGCAAGAGTTGGTAAGTTCCTTATCATGAAGTAACTGGAAAAATTAGGCTAAAATCATTGAAATTCATTGTTTTTTTAAATTAATACTTTTATTCAAGGATGCATTAAATTGATCAAATTATATTATATATTCAAATATATATTTAAATTCAAATAAATGCTGATGCAAAAAATGTACTGTACGGTTTCCACAAAAACTATTTTCAACGTTGATTATACAAAATGTTTCTTGAGCACCAAATCAGCACATTAGTACGATTTCTGAAGGATCATGTGACACTGAAGACTGGAGTAATGATGCTGAAAATTCACTTAACTATCACAGGAATAAATTATTTTTCTTCACGTTCTAGTCACATGATGTGACTGAAATATATGTGCGAGGTAAACCAGTTATGAAAACTTGACGGTTATGAAAAATGTGCCCTCAGGTGCATTGGCCTGGAATGCAGATCAGCTGTCATCGGGCAGCCGGGACCGGATGATCCTTCAGAGAGATATCAGGACACCCCCTCTGCAGTCAGAGCGCAGGCTGCAGGGTCATAGACAAGAGGTCTGCGGACTCAAGTGGAGCACTGACCATCAGCTGCTGGCCTCTGGTGGAAATGACAACAAGGTGACCGCTTGTGCTTACAGAATAATAAACACAAAAAAGATTTTAGGACTAAAAACGATCTAAAAACAATCCTGTGATCCCTGCAGCTGTTAGTGTGGAATCACTCGAGCGTGTTACCGATGCAGCAGTACACCGAGCACCTGGCCGCAGTGAAGGCCATCGCCTGGTCTCCTCACCAGCACGGGCTGCTGGCCTCCGGAGGGGGAACGGCAGATCGCTGCATCCGCTTCTGGAACACCCTCACAGCGCAGCCGCTGCAGTGTATCGACACCGGCTCACAAGTCTGCAACCTGGCCTGGTCCAAACACACCAATGAACTGGTATGTTTATTCTGATCAGCTGACCAAATGCTTATTGTTGATGTGGGGTTTTTTTTGGTTCGTTATTACATGGATAATAGTAGGTATGATGGTGGGTCTTATTGAGTGGTCCAATGTTTGTCTTCTCCAGGTCAGCACACATGGTTACTCTCAGAATCAGATCCTCGTGTGGAAATACCCCTCGCTCACTCAAGTAGCCAAATTGACCGGCCACTCGTATAGGGTGCTCTATCTGGTAAGTACTGCTTCCCTCTGTTGTTTTACTTAAATAATGTCTAGACATACTTATTTGTAAATGAGTATGAAAATGCTGTTTATTGAAACTATTCTTTTATCTTGAAGGCGATGTCTCCAGATGGAGAAGCAATAGTGACAGGAGCAGGTGATGAAACTCTACGCTTTTGGAATGTATTTAGTAAAACGCGATCAACAAAGGTATGGTATTTCTTGGTGAAATATTGTCAATATTGGCTTTTCCTCAAGTTCATGTCCTCAATGTAATTTTCTCTCTCTTGTCTTTCAGGAATCTGTCTCAGTTTTAAACCTGTTCACCAGAATACGATAATCGTGCTGATAAAACTGATTGAATCTTAATAACATATGGCGTCAATCACATGCAGTAGACTGGACATAAAAGACATAAAGATCTACTGCTGTCTCATCCACAACACTTGTTTTTGTCTCCCCTGATATTTCATTTTAAGTTCAATTGTTATGTTTACTTTTATGTGTACAGTTCAGTTCATGGTTTTATGTGATTGTTTTTGGTTAAAAAGAAATGTCTATGATGTATGACGTATGTTATCCAAGCCTTAAGCCAGAAACAATGCCATTGAATCAGGGTGTAAAGAAGAAAATTAGCCATTGTGAAACAGCTTCCTCTGGAATTATTTGTAAGCATTCTAATGAGTGATTGTTTGATTGTGAGGGTGAAAAAAAAAATGTTTATGAAAGAAAATTCAGTTTTTAACTTGAGTTGCTTAAGATTGATATTGAGCATTATAAAACACCCTGAACATTTTTTTACGGTTTGTTGTCATTTGTTAATAGAGTATGAATTTGCAAATTTATTCATGTTCTTTACAAGTTTTGGATCAGAAACCAAAAGCGTTTTGCACATACTAGAACAGTTTCCCAAACTTGGGTGTGAGAGTTGAGGAAAAGCAAATAATTAAATCATGAAAATATTAAATAAAAAAAAGCTTTAAAATAATTTTTGTTTACCTGCATAAAGTGACCAGTAACCAACCAGAGAACCACAAACAGGTGGTTACATTTTTTAAATATGAGTTGGTCAAACTGATTCAGCTGACAAAATGATTAGAAATTCCTGTACTATAAGATTGACAGGTGCACAAAGGGTTAGAAATACTTTGTACCCATGTAATTGCCCTGCAGCAGTTTCTGTTTGCTGATGGATTTTTGTTATCTTTAGGGAAATATAATTCATAAGAGTAGAGTATGAAAGCAATGTCATGTCAGACAGGAATGACTAAATCACTCTCACCTGAATAACTTAAGGCTCATACATTCAATACTTTGAAGACAGATATTACTTTTGTTTATGAAAGATGCATTACATTTATCAAAAGTGACAGTAAAGACATTTGAAAACTGCTGATTCAGATTTCCGACTACAGAAAATAAATAACTTAATACATATTCAAATAGAAACATTAGACATTTAAAAATCTTACCAACCCCATATATGTATACTTATATAAACTGGATCTTACTAATTTCATCCTTTAGTAGGGTTTAGATTTAGAACACCATAAAACAAAACATTGATTCCTTTATTCCAGTGTCTATTAGATTATTTATTGAGAAATCTAGTAAAAGTTCATAAAATATTTCTTGAACAGGATGTGCCCTCAAACACAAATTGAATATAGTGAAGAAATATTAATGACTGCAAAAAGTGAATTGAAAGTAAGTGAAATGTTAATTGTACAGATAAAGTTGCTTGTGAACTTTGCTCTCAAATGCAGAACTAAATCAGGATTCCTTTGTTGCCAGTTTCCATCGCTGAAGCCACTGTTGGAATGTCAGTCCATCTCTCTGCATGTCTGGCAGGGCAAACTGACCAGGCTGCTCCCACCTGCACCGACAGACACAATCAAACAGTGTGTTGATCTCATTCAAATCATAGTTTGAACAATTGAGGATCAGTATTGCTCCTGTAGCTGTTAGTTTCAAAACATTCCACAAAGGGCCAATATTGGAAAAATTTGAAAGGTCCATGTCTTACCAGTGTGTGATGGCAGTCTTCACTTGTTCTGAGTAAAGCAGGCCTTTAGAGCACCTCTGTGTGAGCTCACGGGCCCGCGGGAGCAACGTCTGCAGAATCTCTCCGTCAACAGTCTTCACTTGCTGCAACAAAGCTGAAACCGACATAAGAGGTGTTTGAGTTTTTAAAGTCCCCCATTATGCTATTTTAAAGGTTCCTAATTTTGTTTTGGAGGTCACCTACAATAAGTTTACATGCTTCCATAGTAAAAAACAACAACATTTTATCATAATATACATTGCACATCACCTAATTTCTCAAAGAGGCTGAAAACTATTTGTTTGAAGATTTGGTCTCTCTAAAACCCTCCTTTCCATGAGCTACTCTGCTATGATTGGCCAGACAGCCCAGTCTGCAGTGATTGGTCTACCGAATCAATTCTTACTTTTAGGAGATAACTTTTTTTTTTGTCATGCACTTTGACCTTTAAAAGTTGGCAGACTTTTTACATTCACAAACAGCTATATAAACACACTGCATAAAAGATAATATTTGAAAAAGCATAATAGGGACACTTTAAATATTGCCATGATGACATACTCTGCTGATCGGGAGACAGAAGCTGTGCCGTCAGCTTCTGCAGGTCTGATGTTGACTCTGAGAAAAGCTGAAGAAGCCTGCACAGATATCGTAACTCCAGCCGTCGGGCTGCTGCCTGAGACCAAAGCTCCTCTGGGGCCTGACAGAAAGAAAGACGAGACTCCTGACACACTCTACCAGCAGTTTTGGCTGAAGTTTGGGTTGAAAGAAAAGTGTAGGATATGGATACTGTCAATCTTTGACAAAAAATATTTCATCTGTCGTAGCAGCAATTATCAGAAAGGTAGCAATTGCTGTAGGTGGTAAAATAATAGACTTTAAAATGGCATTCAGAAAAATTAGGAATAAATGAAGAGTATTAATACGCTATAAGTGAGCATCTCACCATATACATGGGGAATGACAGACTTTCACAGAGTTTGTGGAAAACTGGGGACTGTATCCGGCGGATCGAAAGCTGAGCTGCTGGTAGTTTCTGCCCCCTACTGATAAAAAACAAAAACAATCAAAGGCTTGGTCACTGCACAGACATTAAGCCTTAGAGAAATTTTTTCCCCATTGATACAGTGATAATGTAATATTAATGTGCACTGCAAACAGACAGTAACTAAGAAAATGTTTTAACATCTTCACTAGCTTCTGACTTTGTGTTTTAAAGCAACTGAAATTCTAGATGGTATACTGTACAATGGCATTTAAATCCTACTAAAGGAGAAAGAAAAATGGATTTTGGTAGATTTTCTGACCCCTTCATGACCCTGCAATCCAGTGCAGCCAGTGATACACAGCTAAAGTGCTTGGCCCCTTGTGACACAGAGTTGCGGAGTCCACTGCTGGCTTCAATCAAATTGCCAAACTGAGGATTGAGCTTTTCCTGAACAAACTGTCCAACCTGAAAAAGGTTTCTTGTATATGATTACATATACACACACATATACATTTACAAATATAAATATATACAGTATAGAATGTATTGGATGAGATGATACCTTTGCATGGACACGGCTTAACTCAGTCTTCATGGAGGAGTTCCCCTTGATCAGGCTCCGTATCTGTTCTTGTCTCCTGTCCTATACAGACAAAGCACACACGTAACAACTCCACACTATGAATATGCAGTCTTTTGTCAGCAATAAATACAATTGCGTACCACAAGCTGTCTGAAGTCCATGACACTTTGCCACTGTGTCTGCAGGGTTCTGATGGAGTCCAGCCCCTCTCTGGCCTGCAGCTGTAGCTGAGCGCACTGCTCTCTGATGCTGTCTCGAACTGCCACTTGCTTCACTCCCTCCATCTCCAATTCAAACACACACCTGCTCACAAACAGAACAAAACTCATTTGTACTTTACAACATCTATTTGTTTCTTAGATGATAATCCAGTAATCGCTTTGAGGAATTGAGCAAGTAATTTGAAAAATTACTTTGCAACATTATAAATTTGATGAATTTTGCATCAAATAAATTTCATGAGAAAATACAATATTCTTTGCCATAATGATATAGATTGGGCTGAGGGAATTCTCACCTGGACACTGGGTCTGTTTCGTGTGCCGTCTCTGCTTTTCTCATCAAAGCTATGATTTCAGTCTCCAGCTGCCCATGTCTTTTGCGAGTCTGAGACAATTCAAAATAACACTGCTCCACTTCCTCCCAGGCAGACTGCGAGCAAACACACACAAATACAACCTGAGCCACAAGAGAAAGAGTGTAAAAAGCTCTTACTGAGAGTACCATCTCGATTGATCACCTGTAATAGACTATGGACAGGTGTTAACTCCTCCTGCTCTGACGACACATCTATTAGGTGATCACGCTCATAACGAAACCTGTAATAAACACAAATGCTTGAGAAATAAGCTATTCAATAATGTGATACTTTATAGTGTGGGGTTTGATAATATAATATTATGATGGAAAATGTTACCCTAGAGCCGAAACATCCCGCTCCACATTTAAAGCTGCAATCTTCTCCTCTAACGCCACCTGCTGTCTGGAAGTCAGGGCTTGCAGAGCCGAAAGCACTTGGTTTGGAGGATGAGACCGTAGGAGGTTCTGAGAAATTAAACATGTTGATGTTCTCATAAGGTGTTGATGAACAGATGATAAACAGACATGCATACTCTTAAAACGAGTGTTTCACCTACCTCCACTGAACTCATCCAGTGCTGGATCACAGCATTCCTTTGATCATGAGTAAATCTAAACGAAAATTAAATGAATTAGCATCAACAAAGCAACAGAGCTAAAGCTCTGTTATCTACAATATCAACGTCAAAGGCCTGTGTCTCTTACTCAGTGGAGGGATTTGCTTTTAGTTCACTCTCTAGCAGGCACTGGGAGAAGTGAACCCTCTCGCTGCAAAGCTCTCTCACATTCTTCTGAAATGACACAGAAAAGATATTTCATAAAATCAGTGGAAAGACAAGTTGTTTAATCAAGAGATCAAGTGGAGTTTGGCTTGTTAACATGATTCCTTAATGGAAGATGTTGTAACTGCATCATCTGCCTGAAACATCAACTATGACAAGAGGCCAAAATGTGGTGGGCCGTTATCGGCGTTAACGCGAGACTCTTATCGCGCGATAAAAAAAATATCGCCGTTAATCTATTCTCCAAGTTGGGTTGGGAGCTGGCTCAAGCTACACAAGCTATGATGACGCAATCTACCCGCGGCCGCGAGGAACACGCGGCTGCAACGCATCATATTCGTCGTCATCTTAAGTAAACACGGCTGAAAGTGAAAGCTGGTGTAAATGATCGGTGCAACATCCATTATTTGGACTTGGTTCGGATTTAAGCCGTCCGACGTAGACTGTGTGGGGTAACAGTTCGGTAAGTTAACACACGACTAATCCGTTCTACCACCTCAAATGCAAAACGAAACATATCACTGAATACCAGCGCGCGCGCGTATTATTCCCAATATATCTTAGTGGTGTAGCACATAATCTCTGTCTGCACCCGATTTTAAGAATCGTTGTTGTGTTTCTTTTTAACTGAAAAGGCATCAGTTAGACAATATTCTAATTTTAAATCAGAATATTTTCATAAGCTCCAAGCCATGATAAACATTAGACCTACTTAAGTCTCTGCAGCTAGTGTACTTAAATTTTATTTATCTGCAAAATTATGTTGTATACTTACAGTTTTACACAATATATGTTCTCAAAACTACATACACCCTTTCAAAAAAACAAAAAACAAAAAAAAAAACATTTAGCAGTTGTTTAGCAGGGTCTGTTTAACCTGTTCTGAAATGGTTTTATTATAATATAGTTATCGCAAGAGGCTGCAATGTATATCACAATATGGATTTTAGGCCATATCGCCCATTCCTAATTGATAGCCTATAGTAGTTGATAATAACATAGGCCTACCTAATGTTGCCTACGTACGGTAACAGTACAGTAGTAACCTTTTACAGTCTATGAGTAGAACAGCTTTCTCAAGCAGTTTGTGGTGCATTTTGGAAAAAGGAGATGAGCCCCTGGTCTAATGCGCCACCTGGCTTGAGAAACCCGTTCTCAAAGACTTACTTTTATAGTCATTATTTGGGTAGCACACATATTCTGAATGCCTTCGGCAGAATTCAAATGAGCCATTTTAATCTAGATTAATCTAGATTAATTTCAAAATTAATCTAGATTAATCTAGATTAAAAAAAATAATCTATGCCCACCTCTAGTAGCTATATTATAATATTACAGTATGCATCACAAACAGCATTAAATACAGCAACACTTACTAAAACTAAGGGATCTGATCCATCTTCACTGTCTGAATTGTCAGATGGCCCAAACACAAGCTTCACCTCTGCTTTCCTGGACAAGAAGAGAAATAGTGTGATTTAGAGTATATATACACTACTGTTCAAAAGTCTGGAGTCTATGGAAGCTTGTTTCCACCACAGAATAAAACATTATAAAAGATAATTGCGACTTTTTCTCTCACAATTGTGAATTTACATCTCACAATTCTGACTTTATTTCTCAGAATTGCTAGATATAAAGTCAGAATTGTAAAATATAAACTCACAATCACGAGAAATAAACTTGTTTATATCCTTTTTATAAACAAGTTTATATTTCGCAATTCTGACTTTATAACACAATTGCGAATTTATCTTCCAAATCTGACATCTTTTCTCAGAATTGTGATATAAAAAGTTATAAAGTCCTATTCTAAGGAAAAAAAGACTTGAACAGAATTGCGAGTTTATATCTCACAATTCTGAATTTATAACACGCAATTGTGACTATATCATGCAATTCTCACTTTATAACACACAACTGAGACTTTATATCACACAATTCTGACTTTTTAACTAGCAACTGAGACTTTATATCACGCTACATATCAAGTTATAAACTCGCAATTGCGCAGGAAGTAATGCAGGACTAATGAGTAGTACTACATTAACACTTCAGCTACTACTATTAATTAATATAGAAACAAGCTTAACGAATCAGTAAGTAATAATAATTTAGGACTAAGTTATTTCCTTATAAGGTAATCAATAATTGCTTAATGAGATTAGCCTCATTAATAACTATTAACTAAATGACAAATTATAAATAACATTTTTGTGTGTCTGAGACGTAATCAGTCATCATTTTTACTCTGAATATAGTCATAAAATGTATCACTAAAGTGTTACCTAGTTACTATGGAGGAACTACTAGTGATCCTGCATAGTTACTTATTAATGACGGACCATTATTCTAAAGTGTTACTGAGTAAACCACAGTTAAGATCACCAACATGTGTGAGATGTCTCTATAACCCAAACAAAAAAAGAGAGTATAAATCTTCCGCTACTCGTACCAGATTTGCATTTTGCACATCTGAAATCCACATACAAATTAACTTTCATAGTTGTCTCCGCACATTAAACAGGGATTGGAGGAAGGTATTACTTTTTAAACATCAAATAAATGGCACACAGCAGCATTAGAAAGCTGCCATAGAAATATGACAGTCTGGAGGTGATATGGGCATTTGCTCACTTGCTCAACTCTTCCAGGGCATGGCGTTGGGTGCCAATCATGTGTGTGTCCTCTAACAGCACGTTTCTCTCCTCAGAGCAGCGCTGCCTGAACGACTCCAACAGGATCTGTCTGCACCTGCTCTCCATAAAGTCCTCCCAGTTCCTGTTCACGTTCTGCTCTGCTTAGCAGTCACAAGGGAGGAAAGATATTAGTAACAACAGCATAAAATGCCTTTTCATAATCTGATGCATTTTTAAATGGAATATTAAATGGGCAACAAATTATCTTAAAATGAAAGTTGCTGCAGAGGCAGAGCAAGTTATTCTAAGACTAAGTTACAATTATAAACAAACAAAAAAGCATACACCGATTTTACAATAAAACCAGTGATGTGCATTTAGTAATTAAGAGACCATTTTGATCTCATTATGACGATTCACATTGTCTGTGGCAGGTGTGTACCACAGGGGTTGGTAGTATAAAAGAGCATCGGGATAGAAATGGATAGAAATGAACAGAAAAAGAAAATTCACCTTCAGTAGCAAGTTGATCCTCCGCTCTATTGATCTTTGTGTCCAGTTGAAGGAGTTCAGTCTGAAGGGCATTAATCTCTCTCTGAAGCTCAAGTCTTCTTGCATCTTTATTCTGATTTTTCAACTGTTTAAACTACAAAGAACAATCACCTTTTCATACTGTTCATATGAATCCTTATAGGAGCAGATTAGCAAAAAGGAAATTAAGCTCCTCTTCTTTACCTCTTTATCTTGTAAAACTTTGTACCTAAGGATTCAGAATGTCAAGGAACAATTCCACTGATCAGACAACCACAAATTATCTTAAGTAACAACTTCATTTGCAACATTTTTGACAGTGTGGTATAAACACAAAAACTGTGATGGGCCTACTGAAATCATCAGATACTGTATATGCAATGATTTATGCCATATAATCAATGTTATTTTAATTTTATTTATATACTATTTATTGATATTTTGAATGATCTTCTATTTTTAATTAGCTCAGTGCTTTTTATTGTCAATTTTTATGTGCTTCTACCATTTTTATTAGTCTTCGTTTAAATCTATATTTTCTATTTAGCTTTAATTTGTGTATTAGTAATTTTAGTTTTCTTTTTGTAATTTCTATTTTCTTTCATTTTAAGCTTCTCATGTATTATTTATATTTTAATTATATTTCAGCTTTATTTAAATTAACAAAGGCGCATTTATATATATAAGTATATATATATATATAGTTATGTGTGTGTGTGTGTGTGTGTGTGTGTGTGTGTGTGTGTGTGTGTGTGTGTGTAAATAAAACACATCACATTTACAGAAAACTTTAAGGATACCATTGAACATTCCCCCTCATGACCCGAACATTCCTGTAAAATATTTCAAAAGACATTTGAATCTGTGCATTTAAAAAAAAAAACGTAATTTAATTTAGTAAGGATTAGAGATTATAAAAACCTTGAGCTCTCACCTCTCTTTATAAACATGTTGCGTTATATATTTCCAAATGGAAGCTCCAGGACCGACGCATAATCTGCATAAAAACGTAAACACGTGATCATTCTAAAATCGTTGATGAGGATTAATGTTATAATTCATAACAACCCACTAACGTCTTCATATAGCCGTCATCCGGGAGTCTGGCTCCTGGCAAATCAAGTTCCTCAATAGCCCAGCGCTTTAGTTCCTGACTGAGACTCGACATCTTTTTGAAACTTTTTATAATAAAACAAACCTACAGTTTCCAAATCTCACATCTTCTAAATGAACACGAAAAGACAACAGTCAAAATCCCATAGAAATCCGCGGGAGACGTTTCTTCGCCCCCGTTTATTCTGCGCTTTGTAACTGACTGTGCCGATGCTGCCCCCACAGGTTACTATACAAACATCACCATTCACATGTCATATCTTTATCCCAGGACCTGTTTGTCGACTACCCATTTAATCTCTTTTGTATTGAATGCATTTCTATTTTTCATTTCCTCAAACAGATCCCCAATAGGCTATTGCTTTTAGGATTAAATTCACTGAATAATCTTAATTGTATCATCAAAACAGGTATAGCCTATTATCATAATCTATTTAGACTCTTATGTCTTTATATATATATATAGAAAGATGTCAATTTTACCGTCACTCCCACAGCTGCTAGCTATTATAAACACCCTCACAGCAGCGTTATATTTTTGTAATTTTATGCATTTTTTATATAATACAAAGTATAGTGATATAAAAGTACAAACATTTATTAAAAAAAAAACTGTGCAGGATTTAAATATGCCCTTAACGCGTCATCACAGTCTGTAATAGGCAATGGTTAAACACATCTTTATAATGACTATCATTCTATATAGATCAGTGGGTTAAACACATCTTTATAATGTGAACTCGCAGTAAAAAAAGAGCAGTAAATTACTGTGATGTCAGCATCATTTTGCTATTGATTAACAGTAACTCGTAAGAAAATGACCCAGCATGCATTAATTTCACTGTATAATTACAATAATTTATTGTAAAATAATAACCTTTAATTATTTGCACTGTAAGAAATTATATTGTTTATAGTATACTGTAATTGTTTTGAAGTCACCATAATATATTATAGTGTTCCATAAGCTTGGGATCTTGGACCTTGTATATTCATATTCAAATTTCTGATCTAGTCAAGTCAGAAGTGTGACAAATGAAAACATTTGTTAAAACAATGACAAGCTAGAATAAAATAAGCCAACTGGCTGATTTTAAGCTTCAAACTATAATAAGTGTTATTTCAGCATAAAAAATGACCAATATAATTCATAATTTTTTGTAGATGGATATTTCACAATAGTAAAGCAGCTGCTGAGATTTATCTTTGAAAGGTGTGAGATCATCTCGCAACACAAGATTTTATTCTTCCATCAGCTAATGATGCACAGACATCATACTAATACAAAACACAACAATGGCACTCAACAAATAATAATAATAATAAAAGATAAATTCTGAACATTACAAAATGAACAAACAACACAAACTGCTAAAAGTGAACCAAAAATAAATTTAGTACCAGAGATAAAACCAACATGAATCAAGAAACTCCACAGCATTATATTCATTCCACATTACATGCTGTGTATACGTCCAGGCACATATGCAGTGTTGAACAGTATTGTAGATTTCCCAAGAAATTTCCAAGAGTGCATGCAGATCCAAGAGACGTCCTGCTGTGGATTTACTGAGAAAATCATGCAATTATTAACCTGGAATACTGTAATTTCACACTAAAAAATGTAACAGCCTAATTGTTTGCAGATTGTTTAGGATCTGTTAAAGATGAAATCCACAATAATAATGCGTACAAAACTAAAACAATTAAAAATCTAAAACAATCCCTGTCAGAATTCTTAATGTTTAAGCTCATGAATTTAGACAAAAGTTTTTTATTAACTGCAGGTATTTTCAATTTTGTAAGCCTGACAACTTCTGTAGAAAAAGAAAAACACAAAAACAGTGCAGTATCAGTTATAAATCATGCAGTGGAGAATCACTTAAGTGCAATTTTTAAATCATCTAGACCTGTGAATGTACATCGAATCAAATACATTCAATTTATTTGTTCTGAATAAGCAAACATTGCTTTTGATTTGAATTGATTTCATGTCAACCTTGACGGTTCACCTCCATGAGATCCCTGCTACAAATGTCAACATACCATCTTATAAACCATGCATGCCATTTCTGTAGTGGTGAATCACGGCAATGATCTTAACAATGCACTTTATTTTTGTTCTCAACGATTGTAATCTCACACAACAGAAATGTTGCCATGCAGGTTTTCTTTCAGAGAAAATGACCTTTAAGTCATGTGGTCAGGAAACGAGAATCTTGAAACAACAATGTAATTAAACGACTGGAAGATTCTGAAAGCTTATTGCAGTTTAATCCTTTAACTGCCCCCCCCCCCCCCTTTTCGCATGGACAAAAAAATCACTATACAAACTTAAATGGTTGTAATTCAAGAATGCTTTGGAATATAGACATATGGTTGGTCTTGTTTTTAAGAAGACATTTGCCAGATTATTGTAGAAGTGAAATAAATTATGAAAGTGAAACAGAAAAAAGTTTGAGTTTATAAAAATATATAATGTAAAAATATAATTATTTATATTTTATATAAAATATATATATTACAAAATATATTTTACTCTAAAACTGCTAGAAAATTAAAGCCAAAACTTTTTCACTAGATGGACAGCCAGCTTCCTTACTGACCATATAAGGGCGCCTCCATTTTCATATATGTTTTGAGTGATCTGAACCATGTATTTCCATAATTTCATGCAATTTATGAAGTATACATCCTATTCAGAAATAGTATGGGTGTTTTGGAAGTATTTGATTTGATTTCAACCTCTAATAAACATAAAAAGAGCACATATGTGGGTTATAGCTCGCTGGCACATCACAAATCGAGAATCCATAATATTTTTCTTTATATTCTAAACATTTTCAGACATTTTTTTCTCATAAAATTTAATTGGTGTTATCTTTTGAACTCTTGGCACGAAAACAAACTGAGGTTTCTTCCAATCTTTCATGATTTTTCATGTTTATTTCTATTTCAAAATAAAGGCCTAAACACGCCTAATGAATATGAAATATTCTTGTTGCAAATTGATAAATTACTGCTCCTCTGTAATTTATTTTAAAAAACAGCCACCAAATATGAAAAGATTGTAAGCTTTCAAATGATATATAGTTTGTCAATATTACTTTAGGTTTTTACTAAGATATTATTGTTCTAAATATATATGGGCAAACGTCCCACCTGTGGGACGGTGACAGTTACACGATTAATTATGATTTTACAGTTGTAACTGTAAAAAAATTGTATTTACAATAGAATTGAGCTATTTTTATGGTACATTTGTACGAAAGGATTTATATGTTTTGGTTCATTTTAAATGTCATGGCAACAATTGTTTTGTGTTATTCATGTTAAATGTAGTTATTTTCAAGTTGAATTACACCATTTTTTTTTTTTTTTACCACTCAAAGTTGTTCATGAGTACAAACTCTTATATAGATTTTGTTAATGTTAAGAGCTCTAAAATAGATACAGGTGCATCTATTTTTATTATTAGACAGGTGTGCCAAAAGGTTACTAAGACTGTTTAGAAAGGTTATCTGTTATGTTGGAGTAAATATTTCATGTTATTGGATCCCTTGTTTTTTTTTTTTTCTAAGAAATGAGTCATTTGAGTGATGTTTTTTACATTATATTTTGTACCCGCATTTCACTTGAAAAACCAAAACAAAAAAACAATCAAAACAAAAAAACCCAAATGATTTTCTGATTGTATCTCTGATTGACAGCATTTGTTTTGGTTGGTTACAGACAGACAGACAGTGACACTGTTGTTTTGACACATCTGTTATTCATACAGTTTCCTTATTGGAAGACAGCCAGAATTTTTCTTCTCTAATCTGTTTTATTTGTCTTGATTTCATTTGAAGGGTAAGATTCAGTAGCCTGACTACGTCAGACTTCGTACTTCCGCTCAATTTCAGTTCGCTTCTGTACTCAGTCTGAGATAGCGACCGTTTTCCCCGTTTTCCTCCGGCCTCAGAACAGCCGGCCAATCAACGAACAGAGGGCGGGCTGAGAGCCGTGACGTAGATGCTGATTGTACCGTGGATGCGTACATTTACTTCACATAATCTGCAAAAGTCGTTCACAGCCATGTTCACTGCGGTATTTCGCTCCATGGTTTTGTTTTCGCATCATACATGTGTTTACAGTGGAAGTTAGATGCGGCTGAGCATGCGCATAACACACGCCATAACCAAACGTTATGTGATTGGCTTACGAGTAACCAATGATTTTAAACTTCAGGCAAGCGCCCCCCGCGAGAAAGAAAACGCTTTTCAATTATGCCATGCTAGACTCTGTCTACGAAGCAAAGCGAAGTTTGGTATTACCAGAGCCCGTCTACGTCCTATTAGACATTCTCTGGTATTACCAGGCTAAAGATTCAGCCTACAGTACACAGTTATTTGCCGGTGACGTAAATACTCTCATTTTCTTTCCTCAATCGAACTGAATTCTTTTCTCAGACTCAGTGGGCTCGGCACTGTTTATTTTATAAAGCATATTAAATTGTTATACTATTACACTCAAACTCAATACACTCAGAGTACTGCCACTTACAGTAGCAAATGGTGTTAATCATTTCTTTGAGCAGAGATTTGATTTAATGTTTTTTTTGTAAACCCCAGAAAATTTACTGATGCAGAATCGTCATTGTCTACATCCCTTAAATAAAAGATTTAGGTTAGGTTGTTTTAGTGTTGAATTTGTATTAGTATATGGTGTGTGTGTGTGTTTAATTGTGATTGTTTTATAGTAATTTTGTATATTATAATACTTCACAATGCCATTGTCCACATGGGGTGAAGTTTGTGCTTAACATCAAGGACCGTAATTGAAACAAGTCCTTAACTTTATTGTTATCCTGATGAACAAGTCTTTTTTACTTTTGTCAAATCAAATCAAATCAAATCAAATCAATAACGATATATTTTGTGTTCTGCTTCCAGCTGCTGGTGTGCTGATTTTTGTCTTGTGTTTATGTTGATAAAACACGAGCTGAAGCTGGTTCTTGTTCTCAGAAGTCTATAGAGTTCTCTTCTAGCAAAGACGTAGCCTAGTTGTAGGCAATTTTATCTTCTTTACAAAGGATTGTGACATGAACTTGCAATTTAGGTTCAAATTATTCTCTCACCTATCAATTGTATGTTACAAAAGTAACTCACTTTATTTAACTTTTCTGAAAACCTTGACTTACAAAATGAAGGATTGGCTCTGTATCATCAGGAGTTTGCCTGCTGTGACCTCATGATTATATTAGAAACACTTAAAAATAAGTCATGTGTAGCCTACCTACTTCCTTATGTGTTTGTTGTGGGGCAGAAGGACAATTCAAAGTTGCTATCATAAGACCATTTTTACCCTTTGATCGTAATAACTGAATTCGCCAAAAGAGGGCATTAGAAACCATTTAGCCAACTTAACTGGGCAATAAAATATATCTGTTGAGCTGACGACGGACTCAGGGACACTATATAAAGAATCAACTGGCAACAAGACACTTACATTTCCTCTCATATCTTTAATCAGCAACGCGCACGGTATAGGTCTAAAACAAGGTATTGTAATAACTTTATTACATTTGAACTTCAGTAAAGGCTAAATGTCTATGAACTGGAATTGTTACAAGTCAGTAGTTTAAAATTTATGTTATTATGTATTGGTCGTTTCAGATGTATATTGCAAGAGGTTTCCTTATTCTTTCATTTGGATCCATGCTGAGGTTCATCTCCTGTTACAGCGATGGAGGTTTGTTGGAGGATCAATGTCAAGAAATGAATATTATCCATGATGGATCAGCACAAGCCACGGAATCCCCTTTCAAGGTCGAACCAGAAAATGTAACTTTGACAGACTCGGAATGGAATAATGTCACTATTAACGGTAGACTCTCTCTCTCGCTCTCTCTCTTTCATAGTTTATTGTTTTATTAGTGTAAATAAAATGTTTTTTTTTTTTTAGATGTGTCACTTTAAAATCTCTCATTTTACCACAGTTACCCTATCGGGTGGATCGAGAGAGTTTATGGGGTTTATGTTGGACTCTCGTGAGTGTGATGATAAGCCTAACTGTACGTCTGTTGGTACGTTTAATTTGACGGACCTAGACAACAGCCTACTCATCTGTGGTGTGAGTCCTGCCGTGCACACACTGCACACAAGTTATTCTTTACACCATGTGTTAAAAGTTAGCAGCTATTAATTAATTAAACTAACGTCAACTGTTTATGTGCATATTTTTAGAACAGAGTCGTTGTTCATCCTAATAACTTAGGGAAAAGTTCAATCACAGTGTCCTGGACACCCGGATCGGCAGGGCAATTTTTCTTCAGGTAGCCTACAGAATACCACCATTATAATTTTGTTAAGTTTCATATTATTATTTTGCAAATCTGATCTTCAATTTGCTTTTCAGAGCTGCAGTTGTAGAAGACTTTTCTACGTTTTGGGGAAGGAAGCGGATAGATCTACCGTCCACAACACCACCGCCAACTGAAACCAGTGCGCATACAATACTAACTACAAGCCCAACAATATTTCCAACAGATTCACATGCCACGGGTAAGAAAAAAAATACCATATGCTACCGTAATTTGTAACCTACTGTTTTTATTTTATTTTATTTTAAGTAGGACTATAGTTTAAGTCACCACCATACAATCAATATTCACAATTCTTATTAAAAGTAATTGCAGTATTCATTATAAATTATGTATCCATGCACATCAATATTTATTTTAATTTACATGCCTTCGTAATTTTTTTATTAAAATAATGTCCCCTCCCATGTCAGGACATCTGGGGCCGGTTGCATAAACCACTAAGGCTTGTCTTAAATGTTAGTCATCAATTTTTTTTCTTGTAGACTGTTCATAACCTTTTGAGTCAGTTAAATAAAAATGTAGGTTGGACTAATTTACAGTTTTTCTCGATTGCTAAGACACATTTCTTGAAAGCTGCTCTCCTTTTCTCTAAACTGTGAACACAAAAACTAGTTTTCAAGCTACATTAACAAAACCTCAGACTCTTCTTGCAAAACCAAACTTTCACCTCAAAACAGTTCAAACTGTGCTCAAAACTGAACTATGTTGTCAAATCGTGCCCCGAGTCAATCAAAATTAAAAACACTAGGCCTACTGAACAGTCACTAAACACTACGTAGAAAAATCGAAAACACAATGCTCAGGACATGAAGCTGGAGAAATAAATGTTTATTGTTCACTGTAGGCTAAATGCATGTTGCAAAACAAAAAAACCCTGTGCATTTAGCACTTGTACAAAAAGACAAAACAGAAATCTTGTGCATTTACACGTAGCACTTGTAAAAACAAACAGAAATCTTATGCGTTTGCCACTGGTGTACAGTAAGCCCATGTAAAAATAAAGTACAAAAATATACAAATAAGTGCATTACTCAGCCACAGCATCATGTCTCCGTACTGGGTCAGGCCACAGGACTTCATCCACATCACAGGCCACATTTTGTCTGGCCAGGCAACGGGGGAAAAAACCCCTGGCATGTCGTATCCAGGCTTGGCATGCCTCCACACCTATGTCACCACAGGCAAGTCCCATGGCTTGCAGGAGATTTACCCTGGTGTAAGGTTGGCGTTCATATACCTTCCACCGCCATGAGGAGAAGAATTCCTCAATGGGGTTTAGGAAAGGGGAGTACGGTGGAAGGCAAAGATTGATAAAACCTTGGTTTATATTGAACCACTCTCTAACCTGGAGGGCTCTGTGAAAACTCACATTGTCCCAAACAACAACATAGATGGGATGCTCATCCTGCTGCCCTAACAGAGCATATCGCATGTGATTGAGGAAAATGAGGAGCTGGTGAGTGTTGTAGGGCCCCAGGTTGGCATGATGGTGGACAACCCCATGATTGCTGATGGCAGAACATAATGTGACATTGCCACCACGCTGCCCAGGAACACCAACAATGGCCCGATGGCCAATCACATTACGGCCTCTCCTTCTCCTTTTGGTGAGATTAAACCCAGCTTCATCCATGTAGATGTATTCATGGGGTCTTTCCATTACATCCAGTTGAATAACCCTCTGTAGAGATATAGTTTTGTAAGTGATACGGAAAAAGTGATTTAGGCCAGTGGTTCTCAACTCCAGTCCTCGGGACCCGCTGCTCTGCACATTTTGTATGTCTCTCTTATCTGACACACTCAGTTCAGTTCATGGAGTCTCTCCTAAGGAGCTGATGATCTGGTTCAGGTGTGTTAAATAAGGGAGACATACAAAATGTGCAGAGCAGTGGGTCCCGAGGACTGGAGTTGAGAACCACTGATTTAGGCCACTACAGTAAATCACTACTTAGAGTAATCAACATTGAGGGCCCTATCTTGCACCCAGCGCAATTGACTTTGTACACCGACGCATGTATCATTCCTATTTTGCACCCGCGCAAAGCGCGCTTTTCCCTCCACAGAAGCACGTCGCTAAACTAGGGAATGAACTTGCGCTCCCTGGGCGGTTCAGCGCAAAAAAGGAGGCGTGTTCCGGCGCAAACGTTCCTTCATGCTATTTTGCAGGTTTAGAAAACAATTGCGCCACTAACCAGGAAAAAATAGTTTAAAGCCAGTGGCGCGTTGCGCATGTTATTCATATGCTATTTTAAGGGCGCATGCTTGGCCATAATCAATGTAGCGTGTGCACAACGCGCATGCACTTTGATTCTCTCATATACACAGAAGCAGCAGTTTTTATTTTTGCAAATCATACATTATTACGATAGATAGATAGATAGATAGATAGATAGATAGATAGATAGATAGATAGACAATTTATTATAAAAGCATATATCTAGCTTACACATTTACCCAAATTATCATACGCCTTTTTAACCGAAGTTAATTTGGGTGGGTTTCTCCATCCCCAACGTCCCTGACGAGAGCGTTGCTCTCCTTGGCTGTGAACCGCTCCTGGCGCGCGCCTGGCGAATCCGCCGTTACAATAGGAATCCGCTTTAGAAAAAGCGCGTCTGCTCTTAAAGGGAATGTGAGATGACGCTCTGATTGGTTTATTTCACGTTACGCCCAAACCACACCTATGAATAATGAAGCTACTTCAGACCAACCCATTTTAGATTTGCGCCTGGCGCAAGAGTCATTTATCCCGCCGGGAAAATAGCAACAGCGCCAAGATCCGCCCACAAAGTTACTTGCGCTTTGCGCTTTGACACTTGCGTTTCAGATCGTTAAAATAGGGCCCTGAATGTTTCTGGATATATGCCAACCTGTACATACTGGAATCTTTGCTCTTTGACTCTGTCTGAGTTGCGATCAAAGGGCACTCTGTATAGCTGTTTCATGCGCAGTCTGTTGCGCTTGAGGACACGATCAACAGTAGAGAGGCTGACACTGTTGATACCCTCAAAATTTACATGGTCCTCAATGATCTTCTGCTGAATTTCACTCAGTTTAATGGCATTGTTCTCACGGACCATATCAACAATTAGGGTCTCTTGGTGTGGGGAGAACATACCTGTCCTCCCACCCCCATGTGGCAGTCTTTCAATTCTACAAAAAGAGAACATGGAGTTACAAAAAATATACATGGAATACTAGGCCTACAAACAGTTAGACCAACCCTCCATTACAATACTACAGTACATTGGTACAGTGATGTACTGAAACATATATTTACGTACAGTATACTGTGGTACAGTATATAGTATGTCATACAGTAATTGCTGTCAACATTTACATACTGTACTATAATGTCAAAAAAAGGTAATTACCTGTTCTCTTCTCTAAATCTTCGGATTATGGTGGACACAGTGAATCTACTGATGTTTGGTTGTACCCTTTGTCCAGCCTCCCTCATGCTCATACCATGGACAAGAACATGGTTAATCACAGTAGCTCTGATTTCATCAGATATTACTGTTCTTTGTCTTCGATGACCACCTCGACCTCCTCTCACACGAACTCTTCCTCTCAGATTTCTATCCATTGTAGGGCCTCACAAACCAGTGCTCTCTGAACTGGCTTACTGTATATGTTCCCTCACATCATTAGCCACAAGTGTGATCAATTTTGAGTTGTTGTGTTCAAGTGGTGACACCTGTGCTTTAATTGTGTTTGACTTTTGTCACCTGTGCTCACCATTATGCAGCACAGGTGCATCACAATGAAAATGTGTTGGCAAGTTGTGTCTAAACAGGTGAAAAGTTCTTATGGTTTTGCCAAAAGAGTGATTGATTCAATCAGTGGGTTCAGGCAACTGAGCATTTGGTTCAGACAATAGGGTTTAGTCTTTTAGCAATTAAGAAAAACTGTAATTCGGATAGGCATTTTTTAACCTCTTTACCTGATTTGCTAAAAATGAGTGGGAGATTATTTTGGTACAACACCGGAAAAACACTGACCCCAGAGGCCTGTTTCATAAAACAAGTTTACCAAATAAGCCACGCTTATTTCAGTTAGTCTGACTCATTGTCAAGTGGTTTGGTTTCATATAGCTAATTTAACATTGCTCAAGCTCTGGCAAGTTATGCTGGGAGGGCATATATTTTGATATTGGTGGAGATATCCCAAGAAGCTGAGGAATCAGGAAATGAATATGATAATGTATTAAAGTTTTTAGTCTATATTAACCTTAACATTAGCCTACGTTAATTAATGAGTTCTGTAATGTTACTGGTAACTAATAAAAACAAAGAGGCAGTTTAACAGAGACTTAACTTCACTCCATTCATAGTGCAATGCAATAGTCAATGTTTCTACTGTCTTGTTCCTTGCTTTTTGAAGAAGCCAAAAACATGTCTGCATCTGTCATTAAAGGCATAGTTGGTAATACTTTATAAAAACTGCGCGCTATTAATCATTAGTTAAGCATTAGTCCACAGTTAATTCGTCATTTATAAAGCATTATTAGACATTAATAAGCAGTTTATAAATACAGTTATAAATGCTTTGTTCTTGATTTATAAGCATATCTATAATGTGTTTAATCATTTTATTTTCATACTTTATTAATGATCAATTTATCATTTCTAAATGAAGTATTGCATTATTTACAAACCGGTTATTTAGGAGTTGTCAGTGGTTCATAAGATCACTTAGAAAGTGTAAGTAAATGATTAATAAACTGTTTAAATACATATTATTATTCAGACATATAGTAATAGTTACTTAGTGTGTTAAAAAATGCTTTATTAACATGTATTTCTACTGTAATTCATGGTTAATTCAGGTAGTTATTAAGCATTTAGTAGTGGTCAGTTAACTATTTTTGTGAGCTCATCTAAAAGTGAGGACTATTTATGCCTTGTAAAGCATTTACAAAGGAGATTTAAAGGCTTTCCTTTTTCCTTTCCTTTAAATCTCCTTTGTAAATGCTTTACAAAGCATAAATAGTCCTCACTTAAGATTAACTAATGATTAATAGCATGCAGTTATTATAAAGTGTTACCGAATAGTTCACCCAAAATGATTTTTGATGAGAATTTTCATTTTTAAGTGAACTATGCCATTAACAGAAAATGTAACTGTTGGCATATTTGTTTCACATCAATATTGTCCAGTTTGTCCTGTTGGACTTGGCACACAGCAATATTGCTAAGTATCACTTGTGTTATTGTTCTCCTAAGAGCACTGAAACTTCTTTCTATACTTCTATACTTTCTATCTTTCTATACAATTCTGATGACTTGTTTTTTGGCGTTAGGGTGGGACAAAAGAGAGAAAGATGTCATAATTGCAGTCACTCAATGCCATTGTATTAGAAACACCCTCGAAACTGTGTCAATTATTTTTTTGTAATCTACTGCCAATGTAATAACACAAGGATTTTAAATGCATTAAAAAAAAATTTGAACATTAAAAACTTTACTATTGCAATGTTGATAGCTGAAAACTCGTCATCACAGTCTGTGAAAAAGGTCCGTAGCAAACCACAACGATCTAACAATACAGTCAATTCCCAATGGACAAAGTCACTTCCTGCCCTATATTTGTTCTTGTTCGAGAAGCCATCACATTTATATGACAGAGATTCACTGGGGGGACACTAGTTGGGGACATAGTTTATATTTGTTAACCACAGAAGCAGTAAATCCTTGTCAGGGCTCGTCGCAATGAAGAAGAAGAAGAAGATAATTTCAAACACTTTAATAATACAAACTCAGGAACAGGCAATCGGGTGATACATTGACAAACAATACCGGACACTGAACTGAATACAGGCAGGAACTAAATACACAGTGGTGATGAACACAAACGACAGGCAGCTGTGAAGAAGGTGATCAGTGTCCATGGTAACAGATTGGTGGCGGGAAACAGACAGGGAAACACAGGTGATGAATGAAAACAACTGAACTGAACATAATGGTGACAATCCTACTATAAATATATTGGAGCTTATTATGTGGATAAAACGTAATCAGTCTCGGTTCTAAAACGCTTATTGTGAAAAAAGCTCAACTATTCCTTAGGCTACTGAGATAGTCAAATTGAAGTACCAAATTCAGTATGCACCTTATTGATTGCCAATGGTGTTATTCTGCATCTCTGTCAGTGTGTGAGGTGACAACTACAGCTTGTTTATAGGCAGCTGTTTTCATTTGATTCATTTTGTACAATTCTTCTTCATTTAGTGAGTGCCCCACCAAAGAGATGTGTTTGTGTTGTTGTTGTTTTTCTTTTGGAAAAGTTTTCCCTGGTGAAAATACTTCATTTTTCATTACAAATTATATTATCAGCATAACAATTTGAGTAAAAGTAGCTGTGTAGGGGATGATGTTCCCTTTTAAAACAATGTGCATTTTTACGTTTAAATTGTTAAAAAGATATTCAGATATAAGCTCAAGGGTGCCCACTTCCTGACAAGAACTTGTCCCAAGTAACTGATTTTAATTAAATATAAAATACATCTGATATCACTAACACTATTTGTCATTTAATATAGAATAATAAACAAATCATAAGTGTCTTTTAAGGCCTATTAATAGATATTTTAAGGGGCGTCAAAATGGCAATACTGAATTAGAAGTTATGTAAAAATTACTTTTGTGTTCTTTAATCAAGCATTACTTTTGTAGAATTAAGGGTTCCCCCACCTCAAAATCCTAGTTAACCCCTGGTTATCACTGATACTATTGGGCTGGCTGCTGAGATTTATGCCATATTAGCATTCTATAGCCTACTATATGGAATTACTTTGTTATTAGTGTTAGCTCACTATCTTTGCCTATTTCAGTGCATTAGGAGAGGTTAACGGTTTCATAATATTAGTGATTCTCATTTCTCTATCACAAAATGCTAAAACTTGCACTGTTTTGGAGATTCATTTAGAGAGAAATGTTTATAGAGAACCCTTTTAAATTATTAAATGCAAACCCACCAATCAACCCCCACTCCACTGCAAACCCACCATGTTTCATGCAGTGTATTCAGTTTTAATATTGTATTTATTGCAGATACAACAACATTCATGACATTTGTTACTTTCTCTATAGCTTTCAATACCACGACTGGAGCCCCTGCATTAGACCCCACTGCAGACCCTCCATTCATCACCACTACAGCTTCACCCAAAGGTAATTCGTTTGTGTATACATGTAGGTCAAGGTTTACCATCACTGCTGCAACTGAGAGGCAGTGAAACCTGAAATCACTACTAAGTGTTTTGGTATTTTGCAGATGTTCTCTCAATCCTCACTAATCTGGATGTTGAGGTTTTGGCGGAGGAGTCGTCCACTGAAGAAGAGCGTCAGGCTGCACTGCGTCAGGTGGGCGGAGCGATTCAGTTCACATACTTACTCTACACTCTTAATGTACTTAAAGGAGAAGTTCACTTTTAAAATGAAAATTCTGTCATCATATACTCACCCTCATGTTGTTTCAAAGCTGTATGAATTTCTTTCTTCTGCTGAACAGAAAGGAAGATATTTAGAAGAATGTCAGTAACCAGACAGTTTTTGGGTCCCATTGACTTCCATAGTAGGAAAAAAATATACTATGGAAGTCAATGGGACCCAAAAACTGTCTGGTTACTGATATTCTTCTAAATATCTTCCTTTCTGTTCAGCAGAAGAAAGAAATTCATACAGCTTTGAAACAACATGAGGGTGAGTATATGATGACAGAATTTTCATTTTAAAAGTGAACTTCTCCTTTAAGTGTGCTGGTGATAGGAAAGTACTTACTTTTAAGTATTTCAAACCAAAGTATGCCAGTATTTTAATTATATAAAAAAGCATTAGCATCAAGCTAAATTAATGAAACTTTTTAAAATAAACTGCAGTTGCAGCTTCATCCTCACAGTCGCTCTACAATTGAGTTGATAGTGAACAGGTGTGACATCACGTCCCTTTAGGCCCCAAAGTGATTCTATTGGCTGAAATAACTTTTATAGGGTTTCCATTTTGTGCCTAATCAGAAATCCACTATTGCTTGTTGTTTTTGTCCTGAACCATAAAAGTACATATTTTCCAAATGTAAATTGGGACTCAGCTTTATTGTGCTCTTCTTCTGCACCTGCTGTTTTCTTACTTGCTGTCATCTTGTTTCTCAGGTTGCTGCTTTGCTGGAGAGTTACTTAAGAGCGAATAATACTGACATCTACTCTTTTGAGGTCACGAGAATTGAGCCGGTATCATCATCACCATGTGACTGAGTCAGAAACCAGCCGAGAGGAACAGACATGTATAAATCCTCATCAAAACCATTGCATTTGTTAACACTTGTACATTAAAACATGTTTTAATCTTAAACACAAAAGCATTGTATTTGTGTCAATCAAACTATGGAAACAAATTGTGAGGAAACTTAATTCAAATTATTTAAATGTTCTTGTTCCTTCTTCATTTGCATAGACGGGAATCCTGCCGTTTTACTGTTGTCTTCTACTGTAATAAAATGAGATTATAATTGTCATTCTTGTTGTGTATTTCCTGGTCATCCAGTAGTCAGTGTGTTTCCTGCTGCTTTGTTCTGTAGATGTTGCATGGATATCTCTCACCGCCCTGCAACTATTCTCTTGTTACCATAATAACACATTTCACATTTTATTTATTTATAGATAGCCTACTAGTTGTTATTCATTAGATACACATACCAATTAAATAGATACTTCTTGATTAGATACTAGTACTTATTTCAACTGTTACTTGTCAGACTTTTTCGGATTAATCAGATTCGGTTCTGATTAATTCGGTTCGAGAGTAGAGATAAAATCCCCAGGCACACACGCACACTAGCGCACACACGCAAGGTCTCTCGCTCCCTCTCTCTTCCGTGAGAGATTTTAACTGATTGCTTCTTGCTTCCGGGAGATTTGAACTGATTTGCGGGCATCAGGGAGCCGCTATCAATATGCGGGAGACTCCCGGAACTTCCGGGAGACTTGGGATGTCTGTGATGTGTCTATGCTTTCCTTCTTTTCTAACATCAAATATAACAAAAAAACTCACCATCCTGTACAAAAGAGAAGAATTGGCATTACAGTACAGATTGGTTCTTTCGGCATTATCTTGAACATTGTAGGCTATAAGGATTAATTTCATGTGTCGTCGTAGAACGGAAGCAAGCAATAGCGTCTGACTGCAGACCAAATCGTGACGTAGGTGCAAACCCTCTATAAATCAGTCTATGGGCTCAGACAACCTTGGAAGTCGAGGAATTTTTTTTAAGGAGTCATCGGATGCAAAATTCACTTTTATGGTGTTGCATATAAATGTGTCTTTGCAGTGTGTGGACACAACCACCATACAATGAAAAAAAAATCCACTCGCTCCTTTTTTTTTATCCTCAAAAAGCCTAAATACTCTCAATAATCAAGTTGTTTGGATTTTGAGAAATATGATGTCATATTGCTCATGTTCCGCCCACGACCACTGACGGACTGTCCCGTATTAGCATAAATTGTAAAAGCATTAATGTATTAAGTCCTTACATATTAGCCCCTTTAAAGAAAGAAACACAAGGATGTGAGATTTTTGCTGTATGACTCCGGAAATGACTTTTATTTTGTAACTGTTTCTCAGTTATTCCTGAAATGACTAACCCATTATTCAGTATGACTAATTAATCTTTCAAATTCAAACATCTGCATCGGCCACTAAGTTTTCAGAGCAGTATAATACGTTAGCTATTAAGTCCAATTCTTCTAATCAGGGTGTAGAGGAGCTTGTATCTGTCTTCAATATGGGGTGTAACCATATCTTGGATTGTATCGCCCCCTGGAGACAGGTAAAAGCGAAAACTGTATCTCAGCCATGGCTTAATGAGTCGAGACTCGGAGACTCGGAGACGAGAGTCGGTTGCTTAGGCAAAAATGGATGCAGGCAGAGAGGAAATGGTTGAAAGACAGACTACAGGTCTCATATGAGATATTAAGAGAGTGTATGGTGTCTTATCAACAGTTTGTAAAAGTGGCTAAGGCGAGACACTTCTCTGATTTAATCTCCAAATACCAGTATAGTCCTAAAGTATTATTTCGTGTGATTAATACTGTCCTGAATCCTGCCTGTCCCTCTGTTTTTGAAAATTCAGGGAGAGCTTGCGAAAATTTATTGCAGTTTTTTATGGATAAAATCACCGCTATTAGAGCCAGCATCTCTAACTCTATCCGGGATCAAAGCCTTCTTCAACCTCCGCCTGATTCGTTTAACTCGGGTCAGTTGAGTACATTTGAGCCGGTTACTTCGACTAACTTGTTAGAAATTGTCCAACATCTGAAGCCTGCTTATTGCTCGCTTGATCTCCCCCCCCAATTTTGCTTTTGTCGGCAGATTCTGGGAAATGTACAGCGTTAGTGCTGCTTGATCTTAGTGCAGCCTTCGACACAGTGGATCATGGGATTCTCCTCGACCGTTTAAGTCAGTGGGTGGGTATTAGGGGGACTGTATTAGATTGGTTTGCTTTATATTTACAGGGGAGAACCTTTGCTGTGGAAATAGGGAGTTCTATCTCCTCAGCCCGTCCGATTGTTTTTGGGGTTCCTCAAGGTTCGTGTCTCGGCCCTGTCTTGTTTTCATTATATATGCTCCCTCTGGGTTTAATCTGTCAGAAACATGGCGTGGCATACCATTGTTATGCAGACGACACCCAGCTGTATTTTCCATTGAAATCTGATGACAATTCTAAATGGTCAGTTTTGCTTGATTGTCTGGATGAGATAAAGCAGTGGATGGCATCAAGTTTCCTACAGCTGAATGAGTCGAAATATGAAGTGGTGATTTTTGGCCCATCGAAGCTTGCCAAACAGCTTTCTCCTGATCTGGGCCCTTTAGCCTCCAATATTAATACTAAGGTGAGAAACCTTGGTGTGATTTTCAACTTCGAATTAAAATTCGATATACAAATAAATGCTGTGGTAAAGGGTAGCTTTTATCAACTGAGGGGTATTGCCAAACTGAAAGGCTTCTTGTCCTTTAAAGATATGGAAACTGTGATCCATGCATTTGTCTCGTCCAGACTGGATTATTGTAATTCGTTATATTTGGGGCTGTCAAAGAAGTCGCTTTCACGTCTGCAGCTAGTGCAGAATGCAGCGGCCAGACTGCTGACTGGCACCAGGAAACGTTCCAGTATCTCTCCAGTGCTGGCCTCTTTGCACTGGCTCCCTGTGGAGAATAGGGTGCAATACAAGGTCCTCCTAATAGTCTTTAAAGGCTTACACGGGCTAGCCCCAGTATACATCTCTGATCTATTACAGCATCATTGTGCCGCCAGACCACTAAGATCCTCGCAAAGCTTGCTTTTAAAGGTTCCAAAATCTCGGTTGAAAACAAAGGGAGATCGAGCCTTTTCAGTGGTGGCACCGAGTCTTTGGAATAGTCTCCCTGTATATATCAAATCCTGCGACTCTATTGAGGGTTTTAAATCTATGTTGAAGACTTATTTATTTTCTGCTGCTTTTAACTGTTCTTAGGTACATGTGGTGTTGAGTGTCTTGTTGTGTCGTTTGATGTTTGTGTAATGCTGTTGAAATGTTGAGTCTGTAAAGCACTTTGGTCAATTCGTGTTGTTTTTAAATCTGCTTTAGAAATAAATTATTGATTGATTGAATATGTATTTTTCATGCCATCCTTTTGCTGAAGTTTCGATTTGGAAGCTCAAATTTAAGGCCACATTGTTTGGTGTCTTTGGATTCAGATTTCTTGACCCGTGTGCAACATGATCTAGAACGATCGACTCGCAGCATCAGTGTCACATTCCCACATCCTCCTCAAACTCAACAGGTCAAATATAGAGTCCAGTAAATGTGAAGGTCAGCGAATGTGGAGACGTTTTCCCCATCACCTTATTTCCCGTACCCAAAGTCTCTGTATTCTGTGCTGTCTCAGTTCCCTCTCGTCTTGCTGGAGATCCAGTTTAAGTATTTTGTGACACGTGTGTAAACGCCAGGTGTGTCTTTCTTCCAGCAACTGTCGCCCCAGCTGATCAAACCCATCAGAGTCATTCTGCCGTTCTTCGGACACACGAGAGGACCACCAGAATCTCCCTAAAGAAACACCAGGAGAAACTGATCAATCAACATGCACAAACATTTCACACACAGAGGATGAAAATTAGACTTTGGCTAAATCCGGTACAATTACATACAATGCATGTAAAAATTGTATGGTCCCTTTATAAAAAAAAATAAATAAATAAAAAAACCAACCTGTTTAGGATGACTAGTAGGGGGTGTGCAAACCTGACAAAAAAAACACATCTCTATATTTTCATGGATTTTATCGATATTTTGCTGTGTGTGTTTATTGTGTTGGTACTTTGGCAGGTTTATGACTGCCGTTGACAGCCGACTCCCAAAGCTTTTGAGATTCTTCATATTCTATGTGGTGGTCAGTTCGCAGCAGTGACACAAATGATCTTTTCCAATACGTTTAAATTGATTTGTACGTTTTATGAGCATTTTTACCTATATAAAGCCATTTTAAATGTATGCATCATCATCAAATGTATGCATAATTAAAGCCATTTTAACCTAATTAAATCTAAGGATCATCTTTTGTGTCAAATTATTATATTTAATGGATAAATTCAATTATAACAATAAGACACAATAGGGCTGTTATCAATCAAATGAAATCAGTATCAACAAAATTCATCTTTGCAATGCAGAGGAAACACTGAAGCTGCATCTGAAGTGGCATTTAGATGCATTTACACAGACTGTTACAAATGCATGCATTGCATAGTGTTTTGATGTTTTAAACATAAAACATTGAATATTGTTATTTGAAATGATTAAAAAAATTAAAACATTCGCAGTATTTAAAATTAAATTAAAACCGCCAGTAGGTGGCAGCAAGTGACTGTTAATGAGTGAGCCATTGAGATTCAACCGATTAATTTAAATGGCTGATTATTATGTCTTAATGAGTGACTCATTGAATCATTCATTCAACCGATTTGTTCATTCAGTGATGAAACACTGTGTGTTGCTCAGAGATGCAAAACAGTCCTGTGGTTTTGTCTGGAACTATTTTCGTTGATGAAATAGAGCAAAAACAGGCAATATTGTGTCTAAAATGTAAGTCACGTAATATTAACCTCTTGTTTATTGAACTGTTGTATAAAATCAAAATCACATTTGTATTCATGCTGATATTTGGAGAAAAAAATGCACACTACTCTAACCTACTACACTACATCACGTATTGTAAGTGTGCGCTATCTAGGTGTGTTTTGTAAAGTGAGGGACGTAACTCGATAATGTCAGATCGCACATCATTAAAACAACAATCACGAGATTATCGTAGAGTAGACCATGTATAGGCTACTGCACAGCCCTAATGACTAGCATGTGCTGAGTGTGGCTGACCGGCCAGCTTCTCCGGCACACATCCTACGGCCACAACCGCACCATACCATCTTGTTTTCCAGTTAAAATATCTAAAAATACTTCAAGCAAGATAAATTTACTTGAGAAGCAGCACTGCAGATACAGTATTAAGACTATATGTGAATCCGAAACGAGTTGTTTTCCGAGCTTGGTTTCAACAGCAGTTTTTGGACAGACAAGGAAATTTTGAGTTCTGAAACTTAAAGGATATTTTTTATAGTAGCCTACAATGATCTCTTATTTATCAAAAGATCAAGGAAAATTTGATTTCTTAATTCATGACCCCTTTAATGTATTAACTAACATGAACTAACAATGAACGATACATTTGACCATATTTATCAATCTTTGTTAAGGTTAGTTTAAGAAAATGCATTCATGTCAGCTCAGGTACATTAAATAATATTAACAGATACAGTCAGTAGTGGCCAAAAGTGACGTCCGGAGGGGATATTTGTTTTTAATGACTCTACAAGTTAGATTAACCCTCTGGGCTTCTTCGTATTATAGTCACACTTAGCTTCCTCCCGCCCGAAAACGGGCGAAGCCTTAAAATCTTACTTTACTTTGTCCCAGGATAACCAATCAAATATATTTTTGTTCTATAATGTTTTCTGATTATTATTTAGAATTTTTGGAATTTTTTATGATATTTTGCATTAATTATATAATTTTTATGAGCTATTTTTTCCATTAGAATTAATATATTATTTTTTATTTTTTTTTATTTTTCAATAAATGCAACATTTCACATCAAAATAGAGTGCAGGCCTAAAAAAAAAAAAAATTCAACTGAGAAGAGCGCCATCTAGTGGCTTCAAAATGTATTAATTTGTGTCATGTCCTATAACCGCCTATAGGCGGCCTATAGCTTTTTTATTTATTTATTTGATTTATTCCCATTCGGAAAGAAAAAAAATTATTACTAAGCAACCACTGAATGGAACAAAACAAATTATATATCATTTTAAAGCTTAGGATCTCAGCTTTTTGTCAAAGACTGTACAAAAAGGCTATCTCTTTTCCAAATGCTGTAACTTTTGATTCCTTTGTCCAAAAATTATTATTTTTTTATCCAGATGCAGCTAACATGTAGGGGGACTTCACTAAAAAAGAATTTTCCTCCTACCTTATTTCCTTCCTGAGTTATTCCATGACAAATAAGAAAGATATGCAAAATCATAATAAAAATTATATATATATATTGTCTTGTATCCGCTGTTTCTTGGCAGGACAATGTCCAAATGTAATGTAATTTATATTTTCAAAAAATTTAAAAAGAGTTCTTTCAAACGATACCTACCTTTTGACTCTCCTTGCTATAGTTTTGGAGTTATTATGATTATATCATTTTTATATAGTTTGGGGCAAAATTTGCTGTTTCAGTCTTACCAGTTCATTTCTCTCTCTGTGTGTGTGTGTTTGTGTGTGTAGGTGTGTGTGTGGGGGGGGGGGAGGGTGTCTTATTTGCACTCTTGATGTTCTAGAGTGTCACCCCTTCATTGCTGTACACTTTTTTTAAGCACAGTGGCTGATCTGTAGCTTGTACCACCAAAAGTTTCTCTGAGTTTTCCTATTTTTTCGTATTTCCCATTCATTTCCTATGTCGCCCGTTTGCGGGCGGGAGGAAGCTAAGTGTGACTTTTTTTTTTACGACCCTTTAACATATCAGAATCATCTCCTTGATTTTTTTGTGTGTTCATATGTAATAAAACAAAAGTCACCAAGTTTCACCCCCATCCGATCAAGCAAAAAAATTAAACAATTCGAAACGTTCAAGTTTTCGCCCGTTTTCGGGCGAAGAAGCCCAGAGGGTTAAACCATCAAAATATAAGAAAAAAATATTTTATATATTTTAAATATTTTAAAAGTGAGGGAAGAACAAAATATTAAACTTGGTTAAGGTTTTTATCTGACAAAATTACTGTAAAATAAAAATGGAAAACTAAGCTACATGAAATGGGCAACAAATTATCTTAAAATAAAAGTTGCTGCAGAGGCAGAGCAAGTTATTCTAAGACTAAGTTACAATTATAAACACTTTTTCTTAAAAAAAAAGAAAAGAAAAGCATACACCGATTTTACAATAAAACCAGTGACGTGCATTTAGTAATTAAGAGACCATTTTGATCTCATTATGACGATTCACATTGTCTGTGGCAGGTGTGTACCACAGGGGTTGGTAGTATAAAAGAGGGATAGAAATGGATAGAAATGAACAGAAAAAGAAAATTCACCTTCAGTAGCAAGTTGATCCTCCGCTCTACTGATCTTTGTGTCCAGTTGAAGGAGTTCAGTCTGAAGGGCATTAATCTCTCTCTGAAGCTCAAGCCTTCTTGCATCTTTATTCTGATTTTTCAACTGTTTAAACTACAAAGAACAATCACCTTTTCATACTGTTCATATGAATCCTTATAGGAGCAGATTAGCAAAAAGGAAATTAAGCTCCTCTTCTTTTCCTCTTTATCTTGTAAAACTTTGTACCTAAGGATTCAGAATGTCAAGGAACAATTCCACTGATCAGACAACCACAAATTATCTTAAGTAACAACTTCATTTGCAACATTTTTGACAGTGTGGTATAAACACAAAAACTGTGATGGGACTACTGAAATCATCAGATACTGTATATGCAATGATTTATGTCATATAATCAGTGTTATTTTAATTTGATTTATATACTATTTATTGATATTTTGAATTATCTTCTATTTTTAATTAGCTCAGTACTTTTTATTGTCAATTTGTATGTGCTTCTACCATTTTTATTAGTCTTCGTTTAAATCTATATTTTCTATTTAGCTTTAATTTGAGTATTAGTAATTTTAGTTTTCTTTTTGTAATTTCAAACTATAATATTATAAGTGTTATTTCAGCATAAAAAATGACCAATATAATTCATAATTTTTTGTAGATGGATATTTCACAATAGTAAAGCAGCTGCTGAGATTTATCTTTGAAAGGTGTGAGATCATCTCGCAACACAAGATTTTATTCTTCCATCAGCTAATGATGCACAGACATCATACTAATACAAAACACAACAATGGCACTCAACAAATAATAATAATAATAAAAGATAAATTCTGAACATTACAAAATGAACAAACAACACAAACTGCTAAAAGTGAACCAAAAATAAATTTAGTACCAGAGATAAAACCAACATGAATCAAGAAACTCCACAGCATTATATTCATTCCACATTACATGCTGTGTATACGTCCAGGCACATATGCAGTGTTGAACAGTATTGTAGATTTCCCAAGAAATTTCCAAGAGTGCATGCAGATCCAAGAGACGTCCTGCTGTGGATTTACTGAGAAAATCATGCAATTATTAACCTGGAATACTGTAATTTCACACTAAAAAATGTAACAGTGTAGCCTAATTGTTTGCAGATTGTTTAGGTTCTGTTATATGAAATCCACACACACACTGTTTTTGTGATTTTCTTTTTCTACAGAAGTTGTCAGGCTTACAAAATTGAAAATACCTGCACAGTTCATAAAAAACTTTTGTCTAAATTCATGAGCTTAAACATTAAACAAAATGTTACAGATAATTCTGACAGGGATTGTTTTAGATTTTTAATTGTTTTAGTTTTGTACGCATTATTATTCAAAGTATCAGTTATAAAGCATGCAGTGGAGAATCACTTAAGTGCAATTTTTAAATCATCTAGACCTATCGAACATCGAATCAAATACATTCAATTTGTTTGATCTGAATAAGCAAACATTGCTTTTGATTTGAATTGATTTCATGTCAGCCTTGAAGATTCACCTCAATGAGATCCCTTCTACAAATGTTAACATAAAAGTAACAAAAGTAGGCTACAATGCACCCTGTTGTCAATTGAGTTATTTTAAACCATGCATGCCATCTGTAGTGCTCATGAATCACGCCAATGATCCTAATAATGCACTTTATATTTGTTCTCAACGATTGTAATCTCACGCAACAGAAATGTTGCCATGCAGGTTTTCTTCCAGAGAAAATGACCTTTAAGTCATGTGGTCAGGAAACGAGAATCTTGAAACAACAATGTAATTAAACGACTGGCAGATTCTGAAAGCTTATTGCAGTTTAAATAACACGATTAATTATGATTTTACAGTTGTAACTGTAAAAAATTTGTATTTACAATAGAATTGAGCTATTTTTATGGTACATTTGTACGAAAGGATATATGTTTTGGTTCATTTTAAATGTCATGGCAACAATTCATGTTAAATGTAGTTATTTTCAAGTTGAATTACAACATTTTTTTTTTTACCACTCAAAGTTGTTCATGAGTACAAACTCTTATAGATTTTGTTAATGTTAAGAGCTCTAAAATAGATACAGGTGCATTTATTTGTATTATTAGACAGGTGTGCCAAAAGGTTATAAGACTGTTTAGAAAGGTTATCTGTTATGTTGGAGTAAATATTTCATGTTATTGGATCCCTTGTCTTTTTTTGTTTTTTTTTTCTCCATTTTCTAAGAAATGAGTCATTTGAGTGATGTTTTTTACATTATATTTTGTACCCGCATTTCACTTGAAAAACAAAAACAAAAAAACAATCAAAGCAAAAAAAAAAACAAATGAATTTCTGATTGTATCTCTGATTGACAGCATTTGTTTTGGTTGGTTGCAGACAGACAGTGACACAGTTGTTTTGACACATCTGTCATTCATACAGTTTCATTATTGGAAGACAGCCAGCATTTTTCTTCTCTGATCTGTTTTATTTGGCATGATTTCCTTTGCAGGGTAAGACTCAACCTACAGTTATTTTTCCAGTGACGTAAATACTCTTATTTTCTTTCCTCAATCGAACTGAATTCTTTTCTCAGACGCAATGGGCTTGGCACTGTTTATTTTATTAAACGTACAGCATATTAAATTGTTATACTTTTATACACTCAAGACATTCAGAGTACTGCCACTTACAGTAGAGAAAATGGTGTTAATCATTTCTTTGAGCAGAGATTTGATTTAATGTTTTTGTAAACCCCAGGAAATTTACTGTTGCAGAATCGTCATTGTCTACATGGCTAGATAGGTTGTTTTAGTGTTGAATTTGTATTACAGTTTTTTACGATTGCTATGACAGATTTTTCAATACTTTTAACAATTTTCCAAAACTCTTAACACAGTTAGCTCTACATCTGTCTGTATAAGCTATACTATTAACACATTTCTTGTTGCTTTAACACAAAATGCATACAATTAACACAAATTTAAAATGCTTGAACTTCTTTTACACACAAGCTCAAACAAGACCAAAACAATGTATTTTTACTGCCAAATTTACCAATGCTTTAACACTGTATGTCAGAACAGATAACACTATGTTCTAAACCTAACCTTACAGGCTAAAGTCAAGGTAAACAGCTGTTTATATTGTGAATTGAAACACAAATATATCCCCTTTATTTTATTCTATTGTTACTGAGAAACAGCTGATTGAATTATGCAATAGATAAGTAGAAGATGACTTTTTTTTTCTTCTTTTTTTTTCTTCTTCTGGTGCTTTTTCGGTTCGTATTTTTTGTATTTTCACATAATAAATGGAAGCTATATTGCATATTTTTGTTATCTTGCAGTAATGTCCTTTTGCAAATAAAGTCTTTATTGAAGCAATTTTGTCTCTGTCTTCATTTTTTCATTAACCGTACATTCTATAAAGCACTCTGAGATGGGTCTTTTTTTATTGAATTTCTGCAGCAAAAGACCTACCTAACAAAACAAAAATGTAGAGAGGCTTCAAAAGAAACTGCAGTGCAAAACACAATTTATGATCAATACAATTGTCAGGGTTCTGTCAGTTTTGTCTGGGTTATATTCTGGTTGGTGACAGAGCTCTGACATTCCCAGTTTGTCCTGTGTTTGTTTAGTTTGGTTTATTGTGAGCACATGGCTTGTCTTGTATTCCTTGTGCCATGTGCTCTCCTGTCAATTGTCTAGCCCCTCCCATCTCGTTACCTGATAATTGATTAATCTTCCCCACCTGCTTTGTTCATTACCCTCTTTTGTTTGCTTCCTATTTAGGCCTAGTCCACACGGACACGGTATTTTTTTTAAATCCCGTATATCATATCGATTTTATATGGGGTTGAGGAATGGAGAGTAAGGTGGGAGGAAAAATGACACCATTCTGGGATGGGCTGCAAACCACTCAGTGACTGCACAGGAGTAGTGAAATGCCACATTGTCCCATACAATTATAAATGTTGGCTGATTTCTTCTCTCTGCATCCCTTTCCTCACCTAGCACAACCCTTCCATAGAGATCATGCAGGAACGCAAGGAGACGTTCAGTGTTGTATGGCCCAATTAGTGGTTTGTGTAACAGCAGTCCATCAGTGGATATTGCTGCGCACATTGTGATGTTGGCACCCCTCTGGCCCGGGACATCCACTGTGGCTCTCTTCCCAATCACATTCCTCCCTCGTCGCTGTGTTTTGGCCAAGTTGAAACCCGCCTCATCCACAAAGATGAAAATGTGGGGTGTTTGCCTGCCTTCAATCTCCATGACTCTCTAAAATAAATCCACAAGGCAACATAAGCTGTTACAGTAGTAAACATTACCTAAAAATATGTCTTTGTGTGTGTTTGGTTTTGTCTAAAAACAGTTCTGTATTTTATTGTGATCTTACCTAGACATATTGGTTCCAGAGTTGCTTGACATGTTCAGAGTTCCTCTCAAAAGGCACAGTGTACAACCTGATATTTTTTCAGGACTCTAGAAATAGCTGTTATGCTTACACTGTGAATATTTGCAAAAGTAACGTTGTCTGCAAAGACTCTGTCTCGAATCTCAATGAGTTTTATGCCATTGTTTCTGATGACCATATCAACAATGGCAGTTTCCTGCACATCAGTGAGCATCCTTCCTCTCCCACCTGGTAACCGTTGAGTCCTAAGCAGAAATGCAAAAGCAATTACACACAAGTCTATTTACTTCTGTAATGTGCAACTCAGTCATATGTCCTTGCAGAATACCACAGGATTGACATCGTAACCTGTCTAACAATAGATGCCACTGTTGAGCGTTGCAAATTTGGCTGCACTCTCTGACCAGCTTCTCTCATTGAGAGACCATGATTTACATGATCAATTACAGTAGCTCTGATCTCATCTGAGACTACAGCTCTTGATCTTCCTCTTATTCTTCTTCCACCACGCATACGTATTCCTCGCCCCCTCCCAGCCACTATTCTTCCTCTTTCAGCCACTTCACTATTTCTGGCTGGGTCCATTTGCATCACAATACAAAACTATTCAGCAGTTGTCTCCTTTTGTATGAAATTGAAAGAGTAACACCTGTGTAGATGTTCATCTACAATGAGAATCATCTGTGGTTGGTCCAATTGTCCAATTGTTTTTATAGCATTTAATTTTAAGACTTAAAATATATTTCATTAAAATATTACTGTAGAAATGGAGCAAATTGCTGTCTTATTCAGTTTTGTATTATGTTATTGTTTTGAACATAAGTTTAACAGTTTTGAAAACAGCATGAAAGCATGTGCAAATTGGCCTGTAGGTACACAGAGTTTTGGCGGTTGTTGTGTCGAAGTGAGAAAAGAGTTGTAATTTGTAAAATTTGAAAGATGTAGTCATTGAATGCATTTTGTGCCGAAGCAATTATAAATGATCCACAGTTTAGCCCACATATACTTCTGTTGTGCTCACTGTGTGAAGAGTTGACTTAAAAAGTGACTTAAAGGGGTCATATAATGTCATTTTTGTACAAGCTAATATGATTCTTTAGGGTCTAAATTAAAAGTTTGTAATATACTTTAATTAAAAATTCTCATTAGTATTGTAAGAAAACACTAATTTTACCTGGTCAAAAACAGCTCTGTTTTCAGCACGCCGTTTAAGTGCATGTGTCTTTAAATGATAATGAGCTTTGCTCACCCCGCCCGTCTGTTCTTTACACCGTTTGTAACACAATAACCATAACCCGTTGTTCATTATAAACATGGGATTATGAATTATATTGAGAACGTCATACATAGAAAACATGCTGTATGTACCCTGAGTGTAAACAGCCGCATTCATAGTGAAGCGTGCAGCAAGCGATATGCAAAGATTAATATAAATATTAATATAAAGGTTAATAAAACGTTACACTCACTTCAGTTCTTCGGGAGGTGCAGCAGGAACACGAATAGTTGGTACCGATCAAAATCGAACAGCTTGATTTGAGATGCGAGGAAACATATAAGAAGATTTAAAAAAAAAAAACACTGGATGGATTTTTTATCATTTTAGGATGGTTGTGTACAGGCACTGCCAACACACATTTCAGTACAATCAACTTGTAAAAGTGCATGTACCATTATATGACTCCTTTAAGTATTGATAAATGTGTATAGCGACTGTAAAACAAGTAATACAAACTCAGTGAGTGTTTTAGCGCAATTTTCTGACGTCATGGGCAGGGCCGGTTCTAGACATTAGGAGGCCCTAGGCAAAATTCATGTTGGAGGCCCCCCACCCCCAATAAAAAAAACACTTGAAACAAATATGATTCCTAACCTTTTTATTTATACAACATTTAATTTTAAAAGCAGTATATTTTTACTTACACAGTACATAAGTTTGGACACATTACTATTTTTAATGTTTTTGAAAGAAGTCTCTTATGTTCATCAAGCCTGGATTTATTTGATCAAAAACACAGAAAAATAATATAGTGAAATATTATTAAAATTTAAAATAATGGTTTTCTATTTTACTATACTTTATATTTCTGTGATGCAAAGCTGAATTTAGTGTCACGTGATCCTTCAGAAAACTTTATAATATTCTGATTTTTTTTATCAAATGTTAGAAATGGTGCTTAATATTTATTTTATAACCTGTGATACTTTTTTTCAGGATTTTTGATTATTAAAATGTTATTTAAAAAAAGTCTTCACTATCACTTTTTATATATTTAACACATCTTTGCTGAATATTCATGTTTTTTCTGTATTTTTGATCAAATAAATGCAGGCTTGTAGAGCATAATAATAAACTTATTTCAAAAACATTAAAAATAGTAATGGGTCCAGGCTTTTACCGGTACTGTATGTACATATTAATCAAACTGTATCTAAGGTAATCTCTTTTTTGTTTAATGAAGATGTTATTGTTGTTGTTGTTATTTTGCTGTTTTATTCAATTTATTCACAGTTCCAGATTCCCACTTCAGTAGATAAGTGCTTTTATATTGCATTGCTACCTTAAATATTACACAAATCAAGTGGAAGAGAAAGACACGATCGCTACTGAGCAGAAAAAAAATATATAAACTGATATTATTGGCGTAATGTCAGGGTATAATCTAATCATCAGCAGAATTTAGAAGATAGACCCATAGATATGAGATCCTTTATTTGAAACATTTAAAAATGTTGTGGTGTGTTGGCTTTTTAACTTAGAATACAGACGTTGTCATTTAATTTTGTAGCTTTTTTACTAGTCAGCTCCCGACGCGATGTTATTCATTGTACGCGCAAATTCAAAGCGTCGCGTCTGGGCACGTTAATGACGCTCGCACTCTTTTAAACTCGTAATAAAGCGGTGAATGATTTTTACAGAAATGACGCTGATCTACAGTACAAGTTTATATTTAGAATACATTGCAATCACTCCAAAATAGATGACGACAACTCACACACCTGCATTATGAGCTGTGCTTTCTTTGTGTGCTTATTAGGCTTTTGCCTCGCAGCACCTGATGGATGCGTTCGTTACACATACTTTCAGAAGCCGGCACCCGCTTTGTAACGGACACATTAATTGGTTTACAATACATTACTGCAGTAATGTAACAGTCTATGGTTAAGATAAACATCGTCACTATTTTTAGTTAATTAATAAATATTGAAATAAATTGTAGATAGGACATTTGAACATTTTTAAAAAATGTTTCCCTCTGTCTGGGCCCCATCCCGCCAATCGGGCCCTAGGCATGTGCCTAGTTTGCCTTTGCGTTAATCCGGCTCTGGTCATGGGATCACAACACTAAGAGATAGTAAATCTTTTTTTCTTTTTTTTTTTCTTTTTTTTTGTGTGTGTGTGCGTTCCCGAGATTAGACCTTCCTTAACATAATGCCGAAAACCCGAAGTCTCTAGGTGGTCTGGTTGAGGAGGAGACAGAAGTGCAAGATTGGTGCGCACAGACAGAACAGAAATCATGAGTTAACAATCGCAAGTCTATGGAGAGTCCCCACAAAGATATTGAACCAGACATGTGTGTGTGTGTGTGTGTGTGTGTGTGTGTGTTTAATTGTGATTGTTTTATAGTAATTTTGTATTTATTATTATTATACTACACTACATTATACTACTAATGCCATTGTCCACATGGGGTGAAGTTTGTGCTTAACATCAAGGACCGTAATTGAAACAAGTCCTTAACTTTGTTATCCTGATGAACAAGTGTATTCTACTTTTGTCTAATCAAATCAAATCTAATCAAATACATTTTCATAAAGGGCAAATTGTCATTGCTGTCTTCCATATTTTATTTGCAGATGGATACAGATTAAATATAGGCTACTGTAAATAATTACATGCTTTTTGTAACTATTATAAATGGTCAATAACGATATATTTTGTGTTTTATTTTTAATAAAACAAGAGCTGAAGCTTAAGGTTCTTGTTCTCAGAAGTCTATAGAGTTCTCTTCTAGCAAAGACTTAGTTGTAGGCTATTTTATCTTCTTTACAAAGGATTGTGACATGAACTTGCAATTTAGGTCAAATTATTCTCTCACCTATCAGTTGTATGTTACAAAAGTTACTCTCACTTTATTTAACTCTCTGAAAACCTTGACTTAAAAAATGAAGGATTGGCTCTGTATCATCATGGGTTTGCCTGCTGTGACCTCATGATCATATTATAAACACTTCTAAAGAACTGTGATACAAAATAAGTCATGTGTAGCCTACTTCCTTATGCACGTTTGTTGTGGGGCAGAAGGACAATTCAAAGTTGCTATCATAAGACCATTTTCCCCTTCGATCGTAATAACTGAATTCGCCAAAAGAGGGCATTAGAAACCATTTAGCCAACTTAAATTGGGCAATAAAATAGCCTATCTGTTGAGCTGACGACGGACTCAGGGACACTATATAAAGGATCAACTGACAACAAGACACTTACTTTTCCTCTCTTATATCTTTAATCAGCAACGCGCACTGTAGGTCTAAAACAAGGTATTGTAATAACTTTATTACATTTGAACTTCAGTAAAGGCTAAGTGTCTATGAACGGGAATTGTTACAAGTCAGTAGTTTAAAATTGATGTTATTATTTATATTGGTCGTTTCAGATGTATATTGCAAGAGGTCTCCTTATTCTTTCATTTGGATCCATGCTGAGGTTCATCTCCTGTTACAGCGATGGAGGTTTGTTGGAGGATCAATGTCAAGAAATGAATATTGCCCATGATGGATCAGCACAAGCCACGGAATCCCCTTTCAAGGTCGAACCAGAAAGTGTAACTTTGACAGAAACGGCCACTATTACCGGTAGACTCTCTCTCTCTCTCTCTCTCTCTCTCTCTCTCTCTCTCTCTCTCTCTCTCTCTTAGTTTATTGTTTTATTAGTGTAAACAAAATGTTTTTTTTCAGATGTGTCATTTTAAAATCTCTCATTTTATCACAGTTACCCTTTCGGGTGGATCGAGAGAGTTTATGGGATTTATGTTGGACTCTCGTCAGTGTGATAACTGTACGTCTGTTGGTACGTTTACTTTGACGGACCTAGACAACAGCCTACTCATCTGTGGTGTGAGTCCTGCTGTGCACACACTGCACACAAGTTATTCTTTACACCATGTGTTAAAAGTTAGCAGCTATTAATTCATTAAACTAACGTCAACTGTTTATGTGCATATTTTTAGAGCAGAGTCGTTGTTCATCCTAATAACTTAGGGAAAAGCTCAATCACAGTGTCCTGGACATCCGGATCGGGAGGGCGATTTTTCTTCAGGTAGCTAGCCTAGTTTTACTGTGGAGCCTAATAAGACTAAATGAAACAGAATAGCATCATTATAATTGTGTTACGTTTCATATTATTAGTTTGCAAATCTGATCTTCAATTTCCTTTTCAGAGCTGCAGTTGTAGAAGACTTTTCTACGTTTTGGGGAAGGAAGCGGATAGATCTACCGTCCACAACACCACCGCCAACTGAAACCAGTGCGCATACAATACTAACTACAAGCCCAACAATATTTCCAACAGATTCACATGCCACGGGTAAGAAAAAAATACCGTACGCTATATCGTAATTTGTAACCTACTGTTTTTTAATTTTTTTTTTTATTTAGCCTAAATATTATTATTTTTTAAAGGAGGAATATTCACAATTCTTATTAAAAGTAATTGCATGTATTTATCCATGTATATCAATATTTATTTGAATTTACATGCCTTCGTAATTTTTTTATTAAAATAGTGTCCCCTGCCATGCCAGGACATCTGGGGCCGGTTGCATTAAAGATCCCGTTTTTTGTGTATTTTTGAAGCTTTGATTGTGTTTACAGTGTGCAATATAACATGTGTTCATGTTTCGTGTGTAAAAAAAACACAGTATTTTTCACACAATTTACTTATCTGCATACCGCTGTTTTCACTGTCCTAAGAACGGGCTGATGACTTCCTTGTTCTATGAAGTCCCTCCTTCAGAAATACGTAACGAGTTCTGATTGTGCCAGCGGTTCCTGTGTTGTGATCATTCGACAGCAGCTTAGCGCACGTTGCCCGGAAAGGTCACGCCTCTTACCATAACGTGGAGATGCATGCGTATGCACATAAATTGTAACCATTGATCTGTAAGTACAGCGTCCCTGGGAAGGCCAAACAATGGTGATTGGACTCCGGGATGAAAATAACAGCGTCTCGACGACATGGCGACAAACACACTCTACAAACGCAACTCTTCCTCTTCCTGCGCAACAAGACCACGCCCCCTTTTTTGTGTATTCCTGTGGGCGGAGGTTAGTCAAAAAACTGTTCTAGTGACGTCATTAAAGAAGGAAGTAGAGGGATGTAGTCCAAACCGACCGTTCACTGTAGGCGACTTCTGTTAAATAAAATATCTCGCTTGGCATTGAGCTTTGAGCTTTATAATTTTACAGATATTATTTATACTCTAACAACAACATTACACACTAACTAAAGTTTGAAACATGGGATCACGAAGAACAGGACCTTTAACCATTAAGGCTTGTCTTAAATGTTAGTCATCAAATTTTTAACCTTTTGAGTTAGTTCAATAAAAATGTAGGTTGGACTAATTTAATTCTAATGGGGATAGGCATTTTTCAACCTCTTTACCTGATTTACTAAAAATGAGTGGGAGATTATTTTGGTACAACACCGGAAAAACACTGACCACAGAGGCCTGTTTCATAAAACAAGTTTACCAAATAAGCCACGCTTATTTCAGTTAGTCTGACTCATTGTCAAGTGATTTGGTTTCATATAGCTAATTTAACATTGCTCAAGATCAGTCACTCTGGTAACTTATGCTGGGAGGGCGTATATTTTGATATTGGTGGAGATATCCCAAGAAGCTGAGGAATCAGGAAATGAATATGATAATGTATTAAAGTTTTTAGTCTATATTAACCTTAACATTAGCATACGTTAATTAATGAATTCTGTAATGTTACTGGTAACTAATAAAAACAAAGAGGCAGTTAAGAAACTTTACTCCGTTCATAGTGCAATGTCAATGTTTCTACTGTCTTGTTCCTTGCTTTTTGAAGAAGCCAAAAACATGTCTGCATCTGTCATTAAAGGAATAGGTCACCCAAAATTTGTTATGAGAATTTTCATTTTTAAGTGAACTATCCCGTTAACAGAAATGAACTGTTGGCATATTTGTTTTACATCAATATTGTCCAGTTTGTCCTGTTGGACATGGCACACAGCAATATTGTTAAGTATCACTTGTGCCATTGTTCTGAGCCATGTTTTCATTCTCCTAAGAGCACTGTAACTTCTTTCAGCCTCAGCTGATGAGACCTATACTTGTTCTGATGACTTGTTTTTCGGCGTTAGGGTGGGACAAAAGAGAGAAAGATGTCATAATTGCAGTCACTCAACGCCATTGTATTAAAAAACACCCTTGAAACTGTGTTAATTATTTTTTTGTAATCTACTGCCAATGTAATAACACAAAGTTAGGAGTTTAAATGCATAAAAAAAAAATTACAACATTACTATTGCAATATTGATAACTGAAAACTCGTCATCACAGTCTGTGAAAAAGGTCCGTAGCAAACCACAACAATCCAATCAATTCCCAATGGACAAAGTCACTTCCTGCCCTATGTTTTTTCTTGTTCAAGAAGCCATCATACTTATATGACCGAGATTCACTGGGGCTTACTGTTCCTATAGGCTACTGAGATTGAAATTGAAGTTCCAAATTGAGTATGCACCTTATTGATTGCCAATGGTGTTATACTGCATCTCTGTCAGTGTGTGAGGTGACAACTACAGCTTGTTTATAGGCAGCTGTTTTCGTTTGATTCATTTTGTACAATTCTTCTTCATTTAGTGAGTGCCCCACCAAAGAGATGTGTTTGTGTTGTTGTTGTTTTTTTTTCTTTTGGAAAAGTTTTCCCTGGTGAAAATACTTCTATATTTAATGCACATTTTTCAATTCAAATTATAGTCAGCATAACAATTTGAGCAAAAGTAGCTGTGTAGGGGATGATGTTCCCTTTTAAAACAATGTGCATTTTTATGTTTAAATTGTAAGATATTCAGATATAAGCTCAAGGGTGCCCACTTCCTGGGACAAGAAGGTAAACTTGGCCCAACTGATTTTAATTAAATATAAAATACATCTGATATCACTAACACTATTTGTCATTTAATATAGAATATAAACCAAAATAGTCTGTAATAATGTAATTCTGCATTTAAGTTGCAAAATAACAGAAAAATCATAAGTGTCGTTTAAGGCCTATTAATAGATATTTTAAGGGGCGTCAAAATGGCAATACTGAATTAGAAGTTAAGTAAAAATTACTTAATAACTGACTTAAAGGAGACATATCATGCTTTTAAATCGTTCCTTTTAACATATAAATCATACATTTGTAGTCTATATAAAGCGGAACTGCAATGCTTGGGTCTGAATTCCTCATTATTATGACCGCCGCTAGCGAAAGCGGTCATATAGGGATTGTCAAAGTTTTTTTTTTTTTTTCGTCATCTACTGAATTTTTCGTCAACGATACCAGGGACACCGAAACACCGGGGAACATGAAATTTGGTGGGCATGTAGCCCCACTAGACTTTTACGGAAAAATTTCGTTTGGTCCCCGGGGGCACTGGGCCCCCCCAAACCCAAAAAATGCAGTTTTTCCTAAATAACTACCTGAACCGTGGCACCGAGGATGAAGAATTTTTTATGGTATGTTGCTCTTAAGGGCCCACATCAACCTAGCCCATAATCACTCATTTGTGATTTGCGCCCCTCCCATAAAAAATGAAAATGCAATATTATTCTGCTTTAATCGCCCCTATCTTCAGTTGAGATGTTCAGAACTGCACCATATTTCATGTGTAGGCTATGATTAACTTGACATCCTCTGGGGGTATGCTAAGTTTCGTAGAATTTCATCCATGGGGGGGGGTATAAAATAAATTCATTTATGTGCACATTTAGTGACTGTACACTCATCGGCCTGTAGATGGTGGTGTTGAGCGAAGGGTTGCTGGTTTAGGATGATACTGTCACTAAGGTTGCCAACTGTCCCGAATTAGGCGGGACGTCCCGTATTTTGAGCCTAATTTATTTGTCCCGTGCGTGACCTCCCGTGTCCCGTTTTTTGACAAGCTGATAAACCACTGACTGATACAACAGCAACAGCAGCAGTGCTGACCACGACACTTGAGAATGATCACCGACACCTGTCATCATCCAATCACAGCTTTTTTTAATCACTGTTTTGAGACAAATCATTGTTTGATTTGCGAACATCCTCTGGCGTCTGGTCGATCCGCTTCAAGCCGGACTCGTCTCGCGCTAACGGTAATTTCCTTTCACTGTCCACGTTTTGATTTCGGCTAATCAATTTTGGCGAATGCAAACAACGTGATTATTGTTCATGAGTCTAACATCCAGCCAGGCAAGAAAACATGTAATCTACCTGAGGGAATAATATGCTCAAAAAACATTTCTGATTATTATTAATGTTTTAAAGCTTTTAGAAAGTACATAGAAAGCTTTTGTAACATTATCTTAACTGTCACTTTTGATTAATGTAATGCATCCTTGCTGAATAAAAGTAGGCAATTACTTTCTTTATTTTTTTTCCCAAAAAATAATCTTACTAACCCCAAACTTTTGAACTGTAAGCCTAGTGTATAATGTTAAAAAAGCTTTCTATTTTAGATAAATGCTGTTATTTTGAACTATGGTTTGTTTGTAATGTGACTTTTTTCATGTATGACATTAAAATTATTTTTAGAATTAAATACATAAATAGGTTAAGCAATACAAATGTGTTTATGTCTGATAACCTTTAAAACACAAACTTAACTGCAGACACTGAAATGACGTACACTGTGTGATACAGTACAAATATTTTGAGTGTCCCTCATTTTCCTATAAACAACCACGATTGTCCCGCATTTTCCTTTTCTGAAGTTGGCAACCCTAACTGTCACACACACACATGCAGGAATACAAACAAACGCAAGCATGCACACACACTGACATCCACACACACAGACACACACCCATACACACATACAAATCCACATGCACAGACACACACACACGCGCACACACATGTACGCACGCATACATACACGCACAGACACACACACACACACACACATACACAAACACACACACATACACACACACACACAGACAGACAGACATGCACATACTACTACTTTTTTTAGGTATATACATAAACACGCAATACAGCCAAATTGCTCCACGTCATTTATTTTTGTGGAAAGCCAGTGCAGGCCTGAGCGGCGGTCATATTTTGTACCGCCATGCGGTACATCTAGTTGTAGCTCCACAGGCCCCTTTTCTACCTCTTTTCTGATGTGCGTCTGAGAGCAACTCGTTTTGGTGTGGTCTCTTTAAATACAATTGAGACACGTCATACCCCGCCCCCTCTCCAGGATGCAGAGGTTCAACTCCACCCCGTTCGGCCATTTTTGTAGTTTGATAACAGAGATACGATTATAGCGGCACAGAAACTTTTTATTCACACGTTATTAACAAAATGTCAACAACGGAAGACTTGTCCAGCCAGCCTTAAATGTTCGAGCCAGAGTCGGAGCCGGAGCGAGATGAAAATGAAGACGACGAACCTGCAGAAGAACGTCTTCATATGGATGTATCGCAATGGTGTGTTACTGTATTTACACATGAAACTTTGGTCTTCCGACCTTTTACCACCGTGTCGATTTATTTTGATTAATATGTGCGAGGGAGAGAGAGCAAGACAGCGTCTAGTTTGGAGACGGTGAAGTCTTGTTTACACTTTCGCCTGGCTCCGAAGAGAGAGAGAGTGCGTGCGCGCGACCGGGTCTCTCTCTCTCTGCTCGTTCTTTCAGTTAAACATGCGCACTGTCATAAGCGCGGCAGTTCATCTACATTAGACAGTGTAATGAAGCGTGTGGGTTACTACATCCAACAACCGAACATTTTAACTTACCCTCTCGTAACTTCTGCATCCTTTAGCTTGGACTACAAAATTGCAGCGAGAAATAAAAATGGCGGATTGCTCGAAGTGTTGGGCTGGAAGTCAATGTCCTTATTTGGCAGTTCCGCTGCAAATACTGTGACGTAATAGTTCACAAAACGTCATAGATAACAGAAAAATCTGAACAGGTTGAAAAATATGACCAAAACAGAATATAAAGATATCAACGAAGCACCTGAAGAGAATAATTTCAACTTCTCTGTACTTCTAAACACTCCAAATATACAACAAAATGCATTTAAGGGCTAAAAAAGTGGATTTAGCATGATATGTCCCCTTTAAAACCATTTTTTTTTGGGGGGGGGGGGGGGGGGTATTAACATAAGACTTTTGCACAGTAGCCTACTATATATATATATATATATGTTATGTTTCAGAGACAATGTTATCAAAGACATTCATTGGCCTTTCTAAGTCAGTGTAAACACTGATGCTCTGTGATGCTTTCACCTCTCCTCACAGGCACATCCACAGCACCAGCGATCTCTGAAGCCAGCAGTACACAAACAAACCTAACTACAAGCACAACAAAATTTACAACATCAAATATAGACTCACAGGCTCCAGGTAAAAAAAATTATATATAATGGATGTATATATCTGATGTGTGATGCTGAACCCCCCCCCCCCCCCCCCCCCCCCATCATCTTTGTGGGGGTCTCTTTAAAAAAAAAAAAAAAAAAGCCTATGAGCAGGCGCGGTGTAGCTTACTAATGTAAATAAATAAAAATGTTTAATAAAAAAGCGTTGCTAACACAATTCAATTGAAATAGTACATTTGGTTTAATTTGTCGTTTAATGAGGTGTAATATATGTTGTTAGTGGTGAGAATTTAATTAATTTAAGCGTGTATTTAAGTGGTCCAGTGGCAGAACTTTTGCCAAGCGTGTCAGAGGTTATGGGTTCTAATCCGCACTCATATAGTTTTTTTTTCTCATCAAAACCGATTATGTTTATCAGTAGTTGTATATCAGGCAAGGACACGTTTGTGTGTTTTGTAATTTCACCGGAACGAATAGAGAGTCTCCACAACGGATTGAAACGCGCGTCCGAGTGAAGACTGTACGCAAGCCACAAGAGAACACAGTATCCGCGCCACTGATCGCAGCGGCAACGATTAGTTTATTCGATGCTCTGCTAGTTAACTGAAGATGTTTTATTTATTTGTATTGGTATATTAGTGCCGCGAGATGTTTCAAAAGTGGTGGGAATTGAACTTAGCAAAAAGTGGCGGTTCTACGATTTTTCTGTAACAGGGGCCATTAAGGGGCCACATGTTACATTCAGGGGCCAAATACAGGGTACATTCAAGCACACAAAATAATTTATTCAGTATGGTGCAAATACATTTCGGCAGTCTTTTTTTTTTTCAAACGCTCTAATAAAAAATTATGATTTAGAGGGTAACGATTATCGATTATTAACGATTTTTTTTTTTTTACTACTTGATACTTTTAAAGCAAAGTATTTATGATGACCCATAACGAACTTACTTCCAATACTTCCTATACTAATTTTATTAATAAAACAAATGAAAGTGATTTGGCAAGTCAACTGTAAGGTTACATTTGCCGGCATATGTCCCAACATTGCAAAGAACCAACAGGAAAATAAATGTGTGCCTGTACTAGCAGCAAACTTGTAGTAAATTAATACAAACTTCAGCATATTCCGAATCTCTAGCATTTAATAATAGACTTCAAACCAACATCCTCTTGTTATTTCCAATGAGCAATATAATCCTTCAGACAAAAAAACATTTTGCTGTAGCAAATTCACAAACAGTTTTCGTTCAAAAATATAGAATGATGTACCAGCAGCTTTCATACAAACATAATGCTTGTGGACTTACGCATATTCTGAATAATTAGTAACATACAAAGAAGCTCTTATTCACAACTAAATAATAAAGAGTTATGACTTGAAATGTTTGCTGTATACTACAATCAAAAACAGCTTATACAAAAAAAGTGAATGAACATCTGCAGAAAGCACAGTCAAAATGTAACTTTTTGTGACTGGCATTGCACATATTGCAGGGCAGTATAAGTAACATTACGTCGGTTTTATTTTGACATTATGAATACAATGCCCTCAAATGTTAATCTTAACTAAAATAAACATTTGTTTATAACTACTACAATATTACATTTAATTTTTTCCAAGGAGCTGTTTTGTTTTATATGCTCCTAAGAAGAGTCAATTATAGCTCCAGAATTGCTCAAAGTAAAAAGAAATCATATTTTATCATGCTAGTTTTAATTAAAAAAAGAAGAAAAATAAATAAATCAAGGAAATTGGCATTTCTTTCTTTTTGCTGTATCGAAAACATACCAAACCGTGTGTATCGTATTGAACCGAACCGTGAATTTTGTTACACCCCTTGTGGTAAGTGATAAATTACACTGGATAAAATAGCTCCACTTGTCTTGTACAAATGGTGTAATTTTGCAGCAGGTAGGCTAGAAAAAATATGTTTATGTTAGCTACCTGCCTGACGGCAAATGCTGCTTGTAACAAACAGTTAGTGCAACTTTTTTTTCGAACGGACGGAATTATAATATGTTTTTTATTGGGGGGGGGCCTCCATGTCCATTTTGCTTGGGGCCCCCAAATTCCTTCAAACAGCCCTGAGTATAACGTACGTATAACAGATCGGTTTACAGCATATTGATGTGAAAACTAAACAATACAGAAAGCAGCTCTCATACAAAAAATACTAAATAGGTAACAATGAAATCGCCAATTTTCCATACGTTAGCTTTTAACGAAGAGGGTGCCGTTCGAATTTGGCGCTCAGCCATCATGCGTGTCTGTTATGTGCGCGTCTCTGTTGTGCACGCCACAGACTGTCCGCACACTGCACGTTTGCTTTAGAGTTCCGTCAATATTACGTTATTAGGAAAAAAAAAAAAATTTTTTTAGAAAATCGATTTTTGACATTTGTGAATCGATTCAGAATCGTCCACGTCCGCATCGCAATCCATCTAAGAATCGATTTTTTCCCCCACCCCTAGGAACGGGGGCCAATCAGATTTCAGCAGGGGCCAGGGTGGCCCCCCTGTGGCCCCGCCTCTAGAACCTCCCCTGGGTGCGAACATGTCCCGACTCCCACCCATAAATTACGCCTATGTTAAAATAACACTTGCCTGATGGGTTATGCTACTGCTGGATCGGACGTTGACGTCACTTCTGTGAGTTGAGAAAAGTCAGTAAAAGTCCTGGCAGAAAGCGAAGCATAAGGATGTAGTGTGATGACGATCCGAGATCTCGCGAGATCCATGTGTTTGGCATCTTGTCCTATCTTTTAAGTCGCTACAGTAGTCTGAAGGAAAAAGTGTTCTATTTGTAATTTAAAATAATGGTGCTGATGATTTTTAGAGACCCCCACAGGTGTATGATTTTACTGCTTTCATGGGAGCTCATCCTCTCTTCAGCTCTCACTGGCTCCCACGTAATTCGAACCATGGTTTTAAGTCAGTTATTTATATCTTTTGCTGTAGTGTGTCAGTAGGAAATATCAGTTTACATTTCCAAACATTCTTTTTGCCATTAATTGTAATAATCCAGTGAGATTTCTGTATGCACAAGGAGTCTGACAACAGCCGGTATGATCTAATCTCACCATCATCGAGTCCGTCTGTGATTGATGCTTGAAGAAACCTTCCAGCAAAGCTACCTGAAAAACTATGCCCAAGTGTACCTGGACAAAAGCCGTTTTAAACGCAAAGGGTCATTACACCATATATTGATTTGAATTAGTTAATAGAAGTTAAATCATAAATAAATTCAATTTGTGATTTTATTTTTGAAAGCATTCTCACTTTACAGCATTTTAACACAAGTGCCAGTACTTTTCACAGTACTGTAGCTTTGCAGGAAGGTTTCTTCAAGCATCTTGGAGACGTTCCCGCAGTTCTTCTGGATTTAGTTTGTCTCAGTTTTTTCTGTTTCTTCATGTAATCACAGACGGACTCGATGATGGTGAGATTAGATCATCCTGGCTGTTGTCAGACTCCTTGTGCATACAGAAATCTCACTGGATTATTACAATTAATGGCAAAAAGAATGTTTGGAAATGTAAACTGATTTTGTGACTTATTTTTGGAAGTAGATATTTTATCACTGATAAGTGATGCATTTTAAAAAGTTGGAAGTCAAAACTAAAACTGTCGGAGGATCAGTATTTTACCGACTAACATCTGCAGCGTTGTCTCAAAGAGATGAGTGTTGCCCACACACAAAATAGCCGTGGCCACGATGATCAGCGCTGCATCTTCAACAGCTGACTCAGGCGTGATGGGCATTTTGTCTGAAGACACAGGCGTGGCATGCATGGCGTGAACGGTCTTTGGCTGGGCTTGTATAACGTGAAGAAGCTCTGGCTCGGCAGGCCTGACGCGAAGAAGCTCAGGCTCGGCAGGCATGGCATGAAGAAGCTCAGGCTCGGCAGGCATGGCGTGAAGAAGCTCAGGCTCGGCAAGCCTGAAGCGAAGAAGCTCAGGCTTGGCAGGCCTGACGTGAAGAAGCTCAGGCTCGGCAGGCCTGAAGCGAAGAAGCTCAGGCTCGGCAGGCCTGAAGCGAAGAAGCTCAGGCTCGGCAGGCCTGAAGCGAAGAAGCTCAGGCTCGGCAGGCCTGAAGCGAAGAAGCTCAGGCTTGGCAGGCCTGACGTGAAGAAGCTCAGGCTCAGCAGGCCTGACGTGAAGAAGCTCATGCTCGGCAAGCCTGAAGCGAAGAAGCTCAGGCTTGGCAGGCCTGAAGCGAAGAAGCTCAGGCTTGGCAGGCCTGACGTGAAGAAGCTCAGGCTTGGAAGGCCTGACGTGAAGAAGCTCAGGCTCGGCAGGCATGAAGCGAAGAAGCTCAGGCTCGGCAGGCATGGCATGAAGAAGCTCAGGCTCGGCAGGCATGGCGTGAAGAAGCTCAGGCTCGGCAAGCCTGAAGCGAAGAAGCTCAGGCTTGGCAGGCCTGAAGCGAAGAAGCTCAGGCTCGGCAGGCCTGAAGCGAAGAAGCTCAGGCTTGGCAGGCCTGACGTGAAGAAGCTCAGGCTCAGCAGGCCTGACGTGAAGAAGCTCATGCTCGGCAAGCCTGAAGCGAAGAAGCTCAGGCTTGGCAGGCCTGAAGCGAAGAAGCTCAGGCTTGGCAGGCCTGACGTGAAGAAGCTCAGGCTTGGAAGGCCTGACGTGAAGAAGCTCAGGCTCGGCAGGCATGAAGCGAAGAAGCTCTGGCTCGGCAGGCCTGACGTGAAGAAGCTCAGGCTTGGCAGGCCTGAAGCGAAGAAGCTCTGGCTCAGCAGGCCTGAAGTGAAGAAGCTCAGGCTCAGCAGGCCTGAAGCTCGGCAGGCCTGAAGCGAAGAAGCTCAGGCTTGGCAGGCCTGACGTGAAGAAGCTCTGGCTATATACATGTATATGTTATGTTTCAGAGACAATGTTATCAAAGACATTCATTGGCCTTTCTAAGTCAGTGTAAACACTGATGCTCTGTGATGCTTTCACCTCTCCTCACAGGCACATCCACAGCACCAGCGATCTCTGAAGCCAACAGTACACAAACAAACTTAACTACAAGCACAACAAAATTTACAACATCAAATATAGACTCACAGGCTCCAGGTAAAAAAAATTATATATAATGGATGTATATATCTGATGTGTGATGCTGAACTAAACTCTACATGAGTTTCTAAAGGTTTTTGTATTCTTTTCACTGTTCTGAACATAGACTGTTTTATGTGCAACAATAGCTTGCTCAGTGTTCATTAAGAGCAGGCCAGACCATTTAAACATAACAGGATTTTAATTCTTTAATTTTTTCATACACTATGATTTAAAATAGTGATGAGTTTAATGAAAAAAACTTTCCATCTTTTCATCTCTGTAATCCCCCCTGCCTGTTATTTTTGGAAGTAGATATTTTATCACTGATAAGTGATGTATTTTAAAAAGTTGGAAGTCAAAACTAAAACTGTTGGAGGATCAGTATTTTTCCGACTACGATCTGCAGCGTTGTCTCAAAGAGATGAGGATCTAAATGCAAACAGTTTATTCCAAACGTGCACAGTTACAAACAGACAAGGAAGCGAGGGCATGACACAAGGTGAGACAAGACATGGCAAAACCACACTGCAACATTTAAGTCCCAAACTCAGACAGCACAGTACTGAGTTCGTTACAGAGCCCCCCACTTAAGGAGTGGATTCCAGACTCGCCACACTAAAGAGTTCATGAAGGTAGTGTCGAGGGGCATAACGGAGGGCCAGGCCCGTGAAGGGGGACAGGACTTGGACTGTGGAGCGTTGGAGTACCTGGGACGTGGAGCGCTGGAGTGGCAGCTGGACTGGCGGCGGCCATCTTGGCCGAGGGCCCTGGCATGGCAGCGGCCATCTTGGGACGAGACTCTGGAGGGGCGGCGGCGGCCATCTTGGCAGGAGGCTCTGGAACAGTGGCCAACATGGCCGTGGGCTCAACGGGTTGGATCCGATGTGTGTGTTGCCCACACACAAAATAGCCGTGGGCTCAACGGGTTGGATCCGATGTGTGTGTTGCCCACACACAAAATAGCCGTGGCCACGATGATCAGCGCTGCATCTTCAACAGCTGACTCAGGCGTGATGGGCATTTTGTCTGAAGACACAGGCGTGGCATGCATGGCGTGAACGGTCTTTGGCTGGGCTTGTATAACGTGAAGAAGCTCTGGCTCGGCAGGCCTAACGCGAAGAAGCTCAGTCTCGGCAGGCCTGGCATGAAGAAGCTCAGGCTCGGCAGGCCTGAAGCGAAGAAGCTCTGGCTCGGCAGGCCTGGCGTGAAGAAGCTCAGGCTCGGCAGGCCTGAAGCGAAGAAGCTCTGGCTCGGCAGGCCTGGCGTGAAGAAGCTCAGGCTCGGCAGGCCTGAAGCGAAGAAGCTCTGGCTCGGCAGGCCTGAAGCGAAGAAGCTCAGGCTCGGCAGGCCTGGCGTGAAGAAGCTCAGGCTCGGCAGGCCTGAAGCGAAGAAGCTCAGGTTCGGCAGGCCTGACTTGAAGAAGCTCTGGCTCGGCAGGCCTGACGTGAAGAAGCTCAGGCTCGGCAGGCCTGACGTGAAGAGGCTCATGAGTCATGACAGAAGAGGCTCAGTGTTTTCGATGGAGCATGAAGACTAGTCCGATAAAAAATAAGCGACTTATCTGAAAAGTCACTTTGGTGAGCAAGGTCCAGGAAGTTCTGTGTATGATCATCTATGGAACGGTTGCATTGACGTAGAAGGAAGAGACGAGCTCCAGGGGGTAAAACTGCTGCTAGATCCATCTGAGGGTTGGTTATTCTGTAACATCTGCAGCGTTGTCTCAAATAAAGAGATGAGGATCTAAATGCGAACAGTTCATTCCACACGTGCACAGTTACAATAATCCACAAACAGGCAAGACATGAATCTTGGCAAGGCAATAACATGAACTCCAAGGCAGACGAGGCATGAACACCATGACAAGACAACGCAACAAACATACAATGAGAAACTCAAACAATAACCAAGAAACCACTCGACCACTCAAACATGGTCCTATTTATACACCAGGGAGCTAACTAGATAACAAGGGGAGGGGCGTTTTGTTGGGGAAACTAACAAGGACAACCATGGTAACAGACAAGGAAGTGAGGGCATGACACAAGATGAGACAAGACATGACAAGGCAAAAGTACACTTCAACATAAAAGTCCCAAACTCAGACAAAACAGTACTGAGTTTGTTACACTGACAAACAGCAAATGGGAATGTGTGTAATGTGTATTACCGTATGTACAGGCTTTTCTACATTTGTAAATTGCAATGTACAGTTATTATTAGAGGGGTAGAATCCATAGCTCATTACTCACTACTCATGAGTACTTTTAAAGAAGCCACACTTTTACTCAAACTCAAGTAGTATTTTTGACAAGCACATTTATCACACTACATTTTTTAAAGTAATGGTGCTTTGACTTGAGTATTGTTTCAGTACTCTTTCAAATAAATTTGAAGTACTCTTTTTTTGTAAATGCTGTTTACACCTGGTATTACAGTTTTTTCAAATTGCTTACACAATTTCTGAAACTATGGCTCAATTTCTTGAAACTCTACACACAAAACCACAAAACACGCACACAACATGCAACATCTGACATCTCGTGCAAAAGCAAACACATCATTCAAAACTATTTTAACAAAAAATTGAGTAAGTATTTTTGTGTTTTTGCATTGTAACTCTACACACAAACATAACATGATTAGCCACACAAACTACACACGGATGTGAAAAATGTAAAACACTTCTATCTTGTGTCTTTTGCTTGTTCAGTCTGCAGTGGAGTATACAGGAGTTTCTCACACGTACATGTATGTGCACAAATACACTGTATATACAGTATGTATGCACAATTGATAAATGCTACAGTTAGTGAACTGAACTAAATCAACACTGAAGTGACTTGACCTGAATATTGACACTATTGGCTTGTTGGCCAAGCTGCTTCTCAGGCGATTTTGAATTTGTTACTACTGTGAACCTGCTGTGAAACAATCTTTTATCGTAGCTTGTATGTACTTATGTATATGCGTTGTGTGTGTATATATGTGTGTGTATATACACACACATACATTATGTAAATACACTCACCTAAAGGATTATTAGGAACACCATACTAATACTGTGTTTGACCCCCTTTCGCCTTCAGAACTGCCTTAATTCTACGTGGCATTGATTCAACAAGGTGCTGAAAGCATTCTTTAGAAATGTTGGCCCATATTGATAGGATAGCATCTTGCAGTTGATGGAGATTTGTGGGATGCACATCCAGGGCACGAAGCTCCCGTTCCACCACATCCCAAAGATGCTCTATTGGGTTGAGATCTGGTGACTGTGGGGGCCATTTTAGTACAGTGAACTCATTGTCATGTTCAAGAAACCAATTTGAAATGATTCGAGCTTTGTGACATGGTGCATTATCCTGCTGGAAGTAGCCATCAGAGGATGGGTACATGGTGGTCATAAAGGGATGGACATGGTCAGAAACAATGCTCAGGTAGGCCGTGGCATTTAAACGATGCCCAATTGGCACTAAGGGGCCTAAAGTGTGCCAAGAAAACATCCCCCACACCATTACACCACCACCACCAGCCTGCACAGTGGTAACAAGGCATGATGGATCCATGTTCTCATTCTGTTTACGCCAAATTCTGACTCTACCATCTGAATGTCTCAACAGAAATCGAGACTCATCAGACCAGGCAACATTTTTCCAGTCTTCAACTGTCCAATTTTGGTGAGCTCGTGCAAATTGTAGCCTCTTTTTCCTATTTGTAGTGGAGATGAGTGGTACCCGGTGGGGTCTTCTGCTGTTGTAGCCCATCCGCCTCAAGGTTGTGCGTGTTGTGGCTTCACAAATGCTTTGCTGCATACCTCAGTTGTAACGAGTGGTTATTTCAGTCAAAGTTGCTCTTCTATCAGCTTGAATCAGTCGGCCCATTCTCCTCTGACCTCTAGCATCAACAAGGCATTTTGGCCCACAGGACTGCCACATACTGGATGTTTTTCCCTTTTCACACCATTCTTTGTAAACCCTAGAAATGGTTGTGCGTGAAAATCCCAGTAACTGAGCAGATTGTGAAATACTCAGACCGGCCCGTCTGGCACCAACAACCATGCCACGCTCAAAATTGCTTAAATCACCTTTCTTTCCCATTCTGACTTTCAGTTTGGAGTTCAGGAGATTGTCTTGACCAGGACCACACCCCTAAATGCATTGAAGCAACTGTCATGTGATTGGTTGATTAGATAATTGCATTAATGAGAAATTGAACAGGTGTTCCTAATAATCCTTTAGGTGAGTGTATATATTTACACTGTTAGGGGGTAACAGTTTAGGATCCAAGGACCAGATGTTTGAAAGAAGACTCGGAGTCAGATTTATAATAAATTGAAGAAAGGTTTTACTGAAGATAGTTTGCAGTTTCATCAGCAGAAGTCAGCTTCAAGACTCACACAGGAGTTGGTAGGCCGCCCCCCTTACAGTTACAAAGATCACAGCAGTTATACCCTTCACCAAGTTCTAAGCTACGTCCTTGCTTCAGGTTGCAGTTTCTGATTGGCTAAGAACACATATAGTCTAAGCAAATTTCCACACATGGATAGATAGTATGTCGCCATTAGTCATTATAGTTGCTGCACGATTCCTAGACTTAGGTCTGTGTTGACCTCGGAGGTCGGAGAAAGGCGTCTTCAGGTTTGTTATTGCATCCCGAAGTGTTCTGCACAGAACATCCAACGCACACACAAAGGCACTAGGGAATCGCAGTTTCTCCAAGGTTGAAGAGGGCCTGAGCTAAATATCATCAGGACAAACTACCAAAACATAATGATAATACATTCCCTCCTCAGGAAGAAGTACAGATACTATTCACTTTAGTTTCTAGAGAAATACACATGAAAGAGTTACAATTCTGTAAATCAGTTTGTCACGTTATAGTTGGACCCCTGTAACCTTAACTTGTCAGCTAGAAACAGATAAAATAGACAACACATGTTGAGGGTCACATCAGAATGTACCTAAAAGCAGCTGGTTAACACTCACAGCAAACATATGATTAAAAGTATATTTTAATCACTCATTGAATATAGAAATGATTTATGTAGAAATACTTATCCTTGATTATTAATCACTAATTACATTATATTGAAGCAGCAGTGGATTCCAATCCACCCCCTTCAACACTATAAACAGAAATTCAAGGGGGTAAAAATAATTTCTTTCTTTCTCAAAACTGAGTTTTGATTTCTTTGTGATCTATTCTATGTTATAGTTATGTATAAGTGTTTTCACACATGGTCATTGGGTGTAGGTCATCAGTAAATGAGTGTGGCATGTAGAGAACTGTGTTTAGAGTTTTGCAAAAAGTTTTGTTTTTCAATTTCAAACTGAGTGTAAAGTTCCACTTTAAGTGTGTAAGCAATTTGAAAAAACTTTAAGATGTGTTTTAGACAATCGGGTACCAAGTGGATAACACTAAATACAGGTGTATTTATGTATACAGGGTCTAAAAGGTTTTGAGCTCGTCCACTTTCTACCATTTCCAGAGGGTAGTCGAAAAAAACCCATTCGACCGAATTGCTTTATTACGAAAGTAATGTAAACTAGTAAATCAATGTGTGTGTGTGTGTGTGTGTGTGTGTGTGTGTGTGTGTGTGTTGTAAGCCAGTTTATCGGTCCAAATGGCGGTCTCCTAGCCTGGGTGCCAGCCCGAACCCCGCCCACAACATTTTTTGGTCGGGAAGTTCGGTCTGGACTCGATCCATTGAGGAGTAATTATGCTCGGCTCCTAGAAGGCCGAGCCAATCAAATTGCCAGGGCGGGCTTTATACGATGATGGACAGATGGTCTGCGGTTACGTAATCACCCACGTCACCAAAGAGCGCTTGATTTGAATTAGTTTACAACAAAGACGACTGCAGCTGGAGAATTGAGATTTCACGAGTTCACATTTACAAATAAGTCAGATAGAATAAATGCGTAGGCTATATGAGATGTCACGAGTTCACACAAATAAGTAAGATAGAATAAATGCGTATATGACGTGCTGTCCGAGGAGAGGGCTGTGGGCTCGGTAGCCATAGGCTACCGGGCTGTGTTCCTGGTTGTGAGAGAACAAGGCAAGAGTGAGGATTCGGGGTGGTGGAGGGACCGAGAGATGCTGAAAAACTGTCAAGGAGTGTTAGGTAAGTTGACAATGCTTCCTCGGTAACGTTAGACATGGTATTGTTTGATGACAAGTTGATATTGGATTGATTATTTGTACGTGCTCCTCCCGAACTTTGTTTATGAAACATCATGTGTAGATTCCGCCATCGCGTCTGTTATAGAAGATATCGACAGCGCATTCATTTTAAAAGAGGAACAGAGAGCCGCGCCCGCGACATTTTGTTGGTTGAAAATATGAATGAAGAACATGCGTCATTTACTCCGTTGCTCTGATTGGTTGTAGGAGTGCAGAGGGTTTTTTTTTCCTAGTTCGGTTGAGACACGCCCCATAATCAAATCTCTATGGAGCGGTATCAGACTCACATTCTGACTAGAATATGAGTATGACGAAGTCAGGCTAGCGGTCTCCAATAATATGGGTTACTCTCTTTCCTTTTACGCAACACAACAAGATTAAATTAAACATCTGACTCCATAAATGAAAAAGGTTTTAATTATATCTTAGCATCATTAAAAGTGAGCGAATGTTTGATTATTCTTTTTAACTCTTTACTTATATTTTACCCATTCAAATTAGGAAGCTATGTCGCTCAGAGGTCCTCACGCCTTGTTTAACATGGGTCTCACGATCACAATCTCATCAGTTTTGGTCACTAAACAGAGGAAAATGCTATATACCTGAGATTGGTCGCGATTCACGCTTACACAATCAAAGATACTTTGGTATAGCCCCTGTGATTGCATACACTTGAAATTAAAGTAACGTTTACTTCAGTAGAGGTATGGCCACTATACAGATATAAGTCAACCAACTTTACTTGTCTTATAATAGCTTTGGATTGGCCATTTTATCCGTTTAATCTACTTGGGAAAACAATTTCAGAGTCAGTCAGAATAAAATCAAATGTAACAGAATATTACGTCACTACAAAATATTATGTCAGGTAAATGTATCATGCCAATTTCATAATCATTTCAAAGGTAATAAATACAAAACATCAAATGCTCTGGAATAAAGAGAAAAGATGTGAACCTGATATTAGAAAATACATGATTGCTGAGAGTCTCTGCCACTCTCAGCATCACGGGTTAATTTGAGCTACAAATCGCCCTGAGCCCCTTGTTGCAATTCATTATATACCCAGACCAAGACAGAAACTTTCACATGTAAACATTTGCTAACAATGGGAATTTGCATTCAGAGTTTACACCTTTTGTGAGCAGAATGCCATTTGCCTGGAAGACACGCCCTCCTCTGTGTGCAGGTTATCTCTAAACTCTTAAAAACTTTATTTACCTTTTGGTTTACTTCTTTGGGAATGAGACATTTGTACCAGTCGCACTGAGACATTTCAAATGATACCAAACATGTATAAAACTGTATGATAATAATTCACATTTAAACCATAGATTTTTGGGTGCATTTCAGGTCTTTTCATAAGAGAGAATTCCATCCATGAAAGAGATACACCACTGACCACTGAAGCCAACAGTACACAAACAAACCTAACTACAAGCCCAACAATATCTGCAAAACTATCAGATATACAGATTAAAGGTAAAATATATAAACCAAAATCATTACATATAGAAAAATCAAATATAACCACTAATGCAGGGCTGGTAATATATTTAAATATGTGTTTTTGAATGCAAAAATACTTCCTTATGTTTCAGAGACAATTATACATTACACATTCATAGGTTACTTCCGTTGAGTCAGTGTAAATATTGTTGCTCTGTGATACTTTCACCTCTCCTCATAGGCATGTCCGCAGCACCACTGACCACTGAAGCCAACAGTACACAAACAAACCTAACTACAAGCCCAACAATATCTGCAACACTATCAAATATACCGATTAAAGGTAAAATATATAAACCAAAAGCATTACATATAGAACAATCAAATATAACCACTAATGCAGGGCTGGTGATATATTTAAATATGTGTTTTTGAATTCAAAAATACTTCCTTATGTTTCAGAGACAACATTACACATTCATAGGTTACTTCCTTGTTGAGTCAGTGTAAATAGTGATGCTCTGTGATTTCACCTCTCCTCATAGGCATGTCCACAGCACCACTGACCACTGAAGCCAACTGTACACAAACGAACCTAACTACAAACCCACAAATATTTGCAACACTATCAAATATAAGCTTACAGATTCAAGGTAAAATATATGAACCAAAAGCATTACATATAGAACAATAACATATAACCACTAATGCAGGGCTGGTGATATATTTAAATATGTGTTTTTGAATGCAAAAATACTTCCTTATGTTTCAGAGACAATTATACATTACACATTCATAGGTTACTTCCCTGTTGAGTCAGTATAAATACTGTTGCTCTGTGATACTTTCAGCTCTCCTCTCAAGCATGTCTGCAGCACCACTGACCACTGAAGCCAACTGTACACAAACAAACCCACCTACAATCAAAATAATATCTGCAACACTATCAAATATAAGCTTACAGATTCAAGGTAAAATATATAAACCAAAAGCAAAATATATATAAGACAAACAAATATAACCACTAATGCAGGGCTGGTGATATATTAAAATATGTGTTTTTGAATGCAAAAATACTTACTTATGTTTCAGAGACATTTATATATTACATATTCATAGGTTACCTCCCTTCTGTGTCAATGTAAACACTGTTGCTCTGTGGTGCTTTCAGCTCTCCTCGCAGGCATGTCCACAGCACCACCGACCACTGAAGCCAACAGTGCACAAACGAACCCACCTACAAGCACAACAAAATTTGTATCAATATCAAAAATAGTCTCACGCACACCAGGTAAAATATATAAACCAAATGCATTACATATAAAACAATTAAATATAACCACTAATGCAGGGCTGGTGATATCTGTAAATATGTGTTTTTGAATTAAATTAAATACTTCCTTATGTTTCAGAGACATTTATACATTACACATTCTTACTGTAGGTTACTTCTCTGTTGAGTCAGTGTAAACACTGTTGCTCTGTGATGCTTTCAGCATTCCTCTTAAGCATGTCCGCTACAAGCTCTACAAGCTCAACAAAATTTACAACAACATCAAAAACAAACTCACAGGCTACAGGTAAAAAAAAGAAAGAAAGAATATAAACTACTGTTTGGTATTTTAATAATATATATTTTTCTTATAATATTAGAATGTATTTTAAAAAGTAATTTATTCCTTGGATGACAAAGCTGAATTTTAAGCCGCTATTACTTCAGTCTTATATACTGATTTGATGCTCAAGAAACATTTGTTGTTATTATCAATGTTAAAAAGCAGCTGAAGGATCATGTGACACTGGAGTAATGGCTGCTGAAAATGTAGCTTTGCCATCACTGGAATAAATTACATTTTTAAATATATTAAAATAGAAAACAGTCATTTTAAATAGCTATAAAAAAATATCTCACAATATTTCTGTTTATACTGTATTTTGTAAATAAATGTAGCAGTGGTGAGCATAAGAGACTTATTTCAAAATCGCAGGGCTGGTATTAATAACTTTAAATAAATTAGCAAAAATATAAAAAATATTTGTGTTTTTAATATAAATAAACTTGTGTTTCAGAGACAATTAAACACTGTAAAAACTGAAGGTGCCTCAACCTTATCCTGTTGAGGAACTTCAAAATGTATTTTAAGTGCCTCAAAACTCTTTCTTTTATAATAGGAGCCTGCAGTTCTTGCCGGAACTTATGGGATCCTTTAAGCACTTTGTATCCAGTTCTGATGTTCTGGAGTCACATTTTTTTGTTATAAGTTTCTTCTTTGTTAAAGTGTTAAATGTTAAATCTTATGTTACTAAATTACTGGTTATTGTATTATTTTAGTGTTGTGTGTTACTGTGAATTTTTTTTTTTTTTTTTGTATTTGTGTGCACCTTCTATATAGTAGTATTGACCTCAGCCATGTGGAAAAACTTATTGTGATGAGATTTAGTCTACACGTGTCTTTCCTTAAATTTATACACGTTTTTACTGTAAATTTAAGTTCAATTTGTAAAACCTAAAATGTTGCTACCATAGGCATTTTTTACGGTGAAGTTCTGGCAATTCACAGCTGCCTAAATTTCACAGATTTTTGTTACAGTATATATACACTATTTTACAGTCTATAAAGTGGTAGATGACATATGTTTGGGGTAGAACATATCACAGTATTTTTGGGAAACATGTTTGAAAACAGTAATTATTTTCGTAACTCTTTTGCACAATGGAAAGGTTTCATGGATGGTTTCATGGAAAGGTTGTCTGTGGAACCACGGATGCCAATGTAAGGCAAAAAGAACCTCAGATACTTTGATCTCATGAGATATGGACAACACAAAAAAATACAGGCATTTGTCTCCACACCCCACAAAGTGAAGATGCGGGAAAGCTTCTTTCCCTCCTGTCCTTCCTTCACATTTGCCCCTCCCCCCCACTTCCTTCTCTTTACCCATTCCCCCATACACTCAGTTCACTTAGAATGATGTCAATTCTATGTCAATGCAAGTGAATTAACAGTCATGTTTGGTATAATCTGAAATGTCTCTGTTTGATTGGTACAATGATCTCATACCCACAGAAGTAAACCAAGAGTTTAAGAGTTTAGGGATACTTTGTTACTGTGGTGGATGTGCCCTCTCCCAGGGTCTTTGCAAATTCCTATCTTAAGTTCATTCCTCAATTTGGGGGATGTTTTGTCTTGGAATGAGTATTTAAAGAAATGTTGCAAAAGCAATTCTGTATAGCCAGATCAGCCCATAGTACTGAGTGTCTATTTTTCTGATGTTAGGTATGCATCCTTTACTCTTTATTTCTGAGCAATTGTCACGATACATTTACCTGACTAAAAATAAATTGTTACATTTGAATTTATTCTGACTAACTCTGAAATTATTATCTCTAGTAGATTACATTGTATCCATTGTAACTGCAAATCTGCGTTCAGGTTAATAACGGACTAAAGTCCGGTATTAAGTGGAGTATAGGGCACGCCAAGTGAGATTTTAGAGTGCCGGCTAACCGGTTCAAGTGTACTAAGTGTAGACCAGACCTACATGGGAAACCATGGCATGACCGAACCAAAGCTACCATCAGAGAAAGTAATATTGGTCGGCTTATATCTGTAGTAGTGATCGTGACCTCTGACTAGAGATAGTGTTGCTTTATTCAAGTGTATACGGATCTATGGGGACTATACAAAATACTTTTAGAGAGAGCAAGCATTGGAGCGGCCATCTAAATAGTATAGTCAATTACCTCTGTCTAGTGACCAGACTGGCGAGTGGGATCTGCGTAAAAGAACGGCCAGTGCAAGACCCATGAGCGCCATTGGTATCTGAATGAACTAGTACAATAAGAGTAAAGAGTTAAATAGAATAATCAGTTGACTAGATAACTTATATAGATGGTCAATAATCAATTGTCATTCTAATCTAAATTCGAGGTCGTGATAAAAGATAAGTCAGATAAAAGTTTAATTGGAATTAAACTACTTTTTCACACTGAAAAGTCAGAACCCGCAGGTATCCTTCACCCGCTCTATTGGAAACCGTCATTGGGCCAGCGGGCGGGCCTTACACCAATAAAGAACCTTTATATTTAAGAGCATGATGATAAATCTTCATTTGTCATTTGTTTTCATTTATTGTAGTTACACCAACATTGCCTTCTCAGTGTGCGCAATATATGGTATGTAGACTATGCATGTTGCTAAATGGTATTTTATTGTAGACTATGCATGTTGCTAAATGGTATTTTATTGTAGCAAGCATGTTTATAAATCAAATTTTCTCATGATGAATCTACAAATGCAATTAGGTTTTGCAGTCTTGCACGGCTTGCTTGCCTCTATCTCACTAATTTTGCCGTTTTGCCTCTTGCTTCCATGAATATCATTTTCATGATCTGCATGTTGGTTATTAAAATATGTATATTTGACTATCGATGTTGTTTTTTCTACTTTACGTGAGTGTGTTTGTATTTGTACATTTAGTATACATACCAGAGATGTGTTTTAGCACTGTTATTGTTCAGTCGCCTCTGTTTTCTTGGAGGCTCTTCACTCCTGGTTATCATTAGACCAGTTTTGAAAAAAACGGTAAGTGTGTCAAAAAACTTTATGACCTCCATTTTAAATTAACAGATTCACACTAAATCCATAATTTCAACATAATTTCCGCATATGGCAAATAATGTATCTCTTCACAGGCAACCATAAGTGCGTCTGTCCTTGAACTAGCATCCAAAACTATTGCTGTCATCCTCGTACTAATAAAAACAATTAAAGTAAGGATTATTTTTCTGCTACATTACATTTTACTTTATGACAGACAGTATTACATTGTTTAAACTGAATATAAAACTTTATATTAAGAATAAAAAGTAAAAGCATTAAAGGAAATTAACATCCAATTTAGTTCCCATTTCAATCTGTGCATATTTCTGTGTTAGTATGAGTGCGTGTACGAGTGTTCTGGTTTCAGGATTGTGTTTACCGTTTTGACGGTGGTTGCCATGGTTTCAAGCCTGGTGCACACTATCATTGTTTTCCTTCACTGCGGGCCAAGCCATGAATTGTGAGTGTTATCTTTAGCAACATATCAGCGCCACTGGTGTGACCGAAGAGAAATGCATAAAATAGAAATTATAACCTTTTCCAAACGGGTTTTGTCTGCTAGCTCCGCCCCGAACTCACACCATTGGTTGATTCAGTGTTGCAATGAGTTGTTTTATGGTCAGGCTGTAAAACGTCTGTGTTTTGAATGCTTACAGAAGGACGTGTTGGCTCTGTGCCATCGTAATGGTTGACCTAATAAATACTACCATTACAAGTAAGGTTCAGTATTTCACATTCTTTATTAGTAAATTAAATTTTTCTGTTATGTTGTATAAGTTTGGTGTAGGTGTAAATACTCATTTACTCATCCAAACGTATTAAAAGCTAATTTCAGATTTATCTAATTAATTTTTTTTTTTTTTTATATAATCCTTTTCTTTCATGTACTATAGCCACTGCAATATTTTTTGGAATGTCGTGCTTTGAGGATTGGCTGCCAATATTAATGGGAGTTTATGTTGTTCTGGAGATCATGTTTTACCTTGGTTCAGGTTGCTATGAAAAATACCAGACAAGAAAAAAAGTCAGAAGTAAGTATCCTTGGTAGCCTACCAGTTGATTCAAGGCACAAGACAGATTCCCACACAAGCCTCATAAATAGACTCATAAATGGATTTTAAAGAATGCTATGTGTTCTCTTTCACACCCAGACACAGTCTTGTGTGTGCATGTCCTAGAATTTATTAGCAACCTCATTTGTTTGCATTTGTATGTTTGCAGGAAATCAGAATCAGACTCGGGAGAGGAGGGTAAGTGAACTTTACATCTGTATATCTTAGATCTGTAAAGATAAAGCCATTCCAGTTTCAGTCAACCTGCTTAATACACATGTATATCACTATAAAATAAACTTTACAGTGTATAGAAACACACACAGACCCACACAGATTTTATGGCACTATAGACGAGATCCTTACAGATGAAAAAAGGTCTACACAGCCCATTTAAAACTGCTGGGTTTTTTGTGATGAAGAAATGAAACAAAGATAAATCATATCAGAACATTTGCACAATTAATGTAAACATTACTACATATGCAATGCCACTGAAAACCAAAGTGACACATTTCAAAGGAAAAAAGGTGTGCACCCTTTAATACTTGTGTATCTGTTGAGAATGACTAATCATCAAGCTCAAGCTCATGAATTTACACAACACTGTCAACACATCATGGGTGTGCACAGTTATGCAGTTAGTTATTCCAAGTTCCTATTTGGTCCCACTTTATATTAAGTTGAAATTATTAATTTGATACACTGGACTTATTGTGTACATACATATATATATTTTTTTTTACATTGTACTTGTATTTTGAAAATATCTGCCCATAATTACAGCTGTAATTAATGTATGTAATTACACTGTTGACCCTTCTCTTACACCTTAACCCACCTTTAAACCTACTCATATACTACACCTGTCCATAACCTTATCACACCTCAATAGCAGCAAAAGTGTTTTACAATATACAATACAACATGAACACAATACGTACATTACTTATTTTTCAATGTAAGTACATAGTACTTAAAGCCACTTAATATAAAGTGGGATCTTTTATTTTTCTTTGAAATGTGTCACTTTGGTTTTCAGTGGCATTGCATGGTTGTAATATTTACATAATTTGTTTTTTTTGAAGTTTGATTTTTGTTTTGTTTTTTACATCACAAAAAGCAGCTGTTTTAAAAGGGGTGTGTAGACTTTTTATATCCACTGAAACAGGTTGACCTCATCATCTTAGGAACTCACAAAATGATAAGACCATACAATTATATTGTGATATTACCTTAAATTAAGACTTTTCTTTTTTGTTGTTGTTGCAGAGATCCCCATGGTTGATTATGTTTATAATCTTTACAATTCTTAATGTAATGTTGACAGTAGCACTTATTACAGGAGTGTCTTTGGTCAGAATGAAAAATTGAGAGACCGTCTGCAGATTCTTCAGTTGGCAATTTTTTAATCTTGGTACCTTTGAAAGGCTGAGCAAAGTGGGTGCAACTCTTTCCAGTTGTAGTAGTACATCAGTATTCAGTAATCATTTTAAAGGATACATGTGAATTAAAGATGGTAAAATGCCCTTCATCATCATAACTTTGTCTGCTTTTGATGAGAATCCTTCCTTTTATCACTGATAATGTTGAACGCTAAAGTGATTGCATAACTTCTGTTATCTAAACGTTCAGGATAAATCCTACGTTTTCTATTCAGTTCTAAGAAAAACTTTAACCTTGAGCAATAAGAAGTTAAATAATGACAACAATTTTAATGGAGATTAATTATATTGGAGTCAGATAAACTGAAATCTGCACTATATATTATAAATGCTTTTTGTTTCCGATTATTGGTTCAAAATAGCAACGTATGCTCCAAGCCTTACACCTTTTTTGTACACCTTTTTAATTATTCTTATGAATTATGTATCTGAGTTTGTCTGTTTTAGTATTTTGACACTAAAATATTTATGCAATTACAATTATACAAGGCTACATAGCAAAATAAACAAAGAACAGTTTCGATGTGTCATGTTTCCTGTTTCGATGTGTCATGTTTCCTGTTGTTTTTCTCATTCCATCAACATTAAAAAGCAGTTTCTTGGGTAAAACCAATTCTCTGTTTATCTTTCTGCTTAACTGTCATCAGTTCAAACCTCTGCCAAATGCTTTGTTTGGGTGTTTCTCAATCGGAAGGCTTCATTCTTGTAAAGCTGCATATCTCGGCTGTCATGTCATCAAGCATCGCTGAAGGCCGTCTCAATTTGAAGGATCCATGGAAGGCAGCCTTTGTTTCGCGTCCTTTGTTTAACTCATTTTGAAGGATGCATCAAGTGTATCCTTTGCATCCTTCAATTACCCACAATCCTTTGCACACATGAAAAAGAACTGAGAACAAATTCCATTTGAGAAGCACCCATCCAGTCCACCTTTGTCCTAGAGAGGCTGCTCACTGCAGAGCCAATGGGTGGAGCTTGATGTCCAGATTCCCCTCGCTGGATGTAATAGGTGTGTTCGACTTGAAGTGGAGCTTCGACGACGGATCGGTGTATGACATCAAGGTACTGCCAGAGCGATTCCAAAGTATACGGAGCCATCTTTTCTCTAATCGCTCTCGCGGTACTTTGATGTCATACACCGGTCGGTCTGCGCAGCTCCATTTCAAGTCGAACACTACTAATGTGTGGAGGAGCTAGACGTTCCAACCACAGCCTAACCCTATAACCCTATCGCTAAATATAACTCCACCCATTAGATCTACAGAGGTGGAGCTGGACTAGGTCAAAATCCACCCATTAGGTCGACACCGCTTCAAGTCGAACACTATGCTGCGTCCCAATTCAGAGGCTTCATCATTCTAAGGCTGATTGCATCACAGCGGAGCGTGTTTTGAAGGCTCCTTCAAATGCAGCCTCCAAATGCATCCTTCGTTTCCCGCACAATGATGAATACAACAGATGGATCCTTCGCGACCTTGCTTAACTCAGAATTCATTCGGTGCCAGTGACAACAGGATTTATTTTTGAAAGACATTGCCAAATGACACTTTTAAAGGTAAGTATTGGGTTTCAACTGAAAGATTTTGTATTTTCAGTCATCAGATTCATCTACATTGTGACTTAGATTTAATCAACTGAAAACAGTGTCTGTAAAAGTGTGAACCAAATGGCCCACAGTCATATGGCCCATACAGACAAATGGCTCAAACCACTGCTCGGCCAAATACACCAAAATCTAACACAACTCACTCAAATATCTAACGATACAAAAGTAAAACAAAAACAAAAGAAAACAACAACTTAAAAGTGGTTCAAGTTTTGACCTATATCTTACTAAGATGTGATTATACTATTATATACAGAAATTAACCATGGTGAACATATTTAGACAGTTTGTGAACCCTGTTTTGTTTTCAGACAGTTTAATTTAACTTTCAAAAAAGTCTAGTAGCTAGGCGACAAGAACAATTCTCGGACTAGACGGACAGTCCCATTTAACAACGCTCGGTTCTGTCCGACCTTCGCAGCCTTCAAAGGATGCAGCCTCTGAATTGGGACACAGCTGAGCAGTAACACTTGTTTACCTAATTCCTTCAGCTCAAGACGCTTTGCGTGAACTTTGGGAGTAACTTGTAAACTGTTAAACTGTAAAAAAAAAGTTTCTCTCTATGAATGCAATATAACCATTTTTCTCCCATAATCTAAACCGCAGTATAGGCTCGTTAGGAAAAAAGTGGATAAAACAATGGAACTATTCTTGAAGCACTTTGAACTTGTAGATATCTGGTTAATAATTTTCTTCTTGTGGCATTAAAGTGCATGATGAGTCATGTCACCAGACACCAGCAATTTCACAGGATTACACACCTTTTCAAGTTGGTACTCACTGCAGAGTCAAATGACGCTCCTCCTCTCTGGACGTCTAATGGGGTGGAGGGATAGAGTTCTGGGTAGCGTTAGGGTGTGGTTGGATATTATAGCTCCACCCATTAGGCACAAATTACATTCGCTCCTCCTGTTTTAGATGTGGCTAAAAGCAATAAAAATACACATTACAGTTCAAAAGTTTGTTGTCAGTAAGATATTTTTTTTAAATAGATAAATGAATTATATTATTTAGCATAGATGCATTAAATTGGTTAAGTGATAGTAGAGACATTTGTAACAAAAATCTATTTAAAATAAATGCAGTTCTTTTTTTTTTTTTACTTTCTATTCATCAAAGAATCCTGCAAAAGCAGTTTTCATATCATGCAGCACAACTTAACATTGATAATAATAAGAAATGTTTCTTGATAACCAAAACCGCATATTAGAATGATTTCTGAGGGATCAAGTGACACTGCTGCAGAAAATTCAGCTTTGCCATCACAGGAATAAATTACTTTTTAAAATATGTACATCAAAAATAGAAAATATTAGAACAATATTGCCGTTTTTACCGTAGTTTTGATCAAATAAATTTAGTCTTAGTAAACATAAGGCTTTCAAAAACATTTTAAAAAATCCAAATCAACCCCACACTTTTGAATTATACTGCATCTACATACATGTAAACTAAATAAAATAATACAAAAACAGGAACTATGACAAAATGGCATTATCCAGATTAGAAAATGAAAACTCACAACAAGAAAACAAATATAGCCTGACTTTTAATTATTATAATCTTACTCAAGCAAATATATGAACCCAAACTACATTTTGATTGGTAAAAAGAGTATAGTTTACAATTCAGAGCTTAACTTCAAACATCAGTGCAAAACTTCAGTCATTATTCAGTCATGGCCTTGGGAAGAAATGTACAACTGTAAGCCAAATGCTGTTGCATTATTATTATTATATGATCAAGTGTCCGCCTTCACACATATATTATCATCAAAGAAAACAAAGAACCAAAATGGAGTCGAATACAAAACCATCTGTATAAAACATTTATAAACAAACACATTTTTTAAAAACCTCTTTGGAATAAAGATCCTCTATGTACATTTATATGGTCCTTGGACTCTACAAAATGACATATCCAGCCCAATACAGTGATTTAATCTTACGATTTTCTGTTAAGGTTAGTAAGCACATCCCTGCTGTTCAATTTCCTCCTCTGGAGCCACCGGCAGGATGACGTGAGAAATTCTGCTCCACAGTCCACTCAGTTTATCCACGTCCATTTGATTAAACTTTGCAGATTTATCTGAGGAGACAAACTTCTGTTTTACATGGTCATGTACCATGTCCTCAACTGCACTCAGACTGGCATTTCGGTCTATTTCATGCACCGAAAGCATCACAGTGAAGACAAGGAAAACTTTTTTGTAAGCCGCATTCTCATGGTCACAGTAACGATAGAATATGAGCGTAGATCCAGGAGGGAGCTCCTCAAAACGGTGCACAACAGCTGCGGGTTTATCACCTTCAAACGCTTCCTTAAGCGCTTCATCAATCTCCAGCTTGACCTGATCACTGTCTTTTGCTTTTTTGGTGGTCCCGTTGATTTCTAAGATTGAAGCGTTATGGAAGCTGGAGTACGTCGTGGCTAAGCTTCGAGCAAGGCAGCCCAGCGTCGTTTCAGCCTGAAGGCCAGCAGTAAGAATTACACTGACCGGTTCAGTGGGGCTGACCATCTCCAGGTGGCGCTTAAGATGTTTCCCACTCCTCTTCCAGAACACTGAACGCTGACTGGGAAAAAGTTTCTGTAAAGCAGCTAAGTCCAGACCAAATTTCTCTATGGTTTCAGAATGGGACACATCAGTTTGACGCAAAGGGAAGCATAGAAAGATCCAATAGGCCAAAAAGCTCAAAGCCAGGACTCCTGTCAGTATCAGAGAACACCAAAGAAGCTTGTTCCAGTACCACAACCAGCCTAGGAAAACATGCATAATAAAGCATAGTGAATGTGAGACAAATCTGCTTGTTTAAACTATGTGGAATGGATGAAGGACACAAAAAATACCTCGAGAGGAAGATACTGGGCTTGCTTTTGAGGTGACTGGTTTCTGCAAATTCTTCCATTCTTGAAAACAAAGTAAAGTAAAAGAATTATGATCTACAAATTCTTAAATATTAACCATTTTACTTTATTGGCTATTTTTCTTAATAGACTAAATTATGAATGTAACAATGATTATAATATGATTATCTTTTTTCAAGTAATAAAATAAGAGAATAGTAAGTGGCAAATACAAAACATAATTTTTTACCTTTGTTTTTGAGATGAGTGGTTGGTTTTGTAATGGGAAGCGTAATTGTTGGGTAGACATTGCTCATCCGGGGTGTAGATTGGTATCTGTTCCAGTTACCAGGACATGGGGCATCTAGTGATGGGATATAAACTTTAATCAACTAAAATTCATGAACAATTGTGATATATACAGTAAGAATGTTAAGTATCATAATGTGCACTTTTACCAGTGAACAATTTGCTTACTTTAATATATATAATTACAATATAAAGATTTTACAAACTTTTGGATTTCTCCATTGTGGGATTCTGATTCTGATATTTCAGGCTATTCTTATTTCTCAGTAAGGTGTCTTGTTGGTTTTCCAGTGGTACAGCACCCAAACTAGAGGGATCTGCAATGAAAAAGATACTTTGGAGTAAAATCAACTACAACTGACATATCTATGCATTTCAATGCAAATGAGTTGGAAACTGAAAGGTAATTTTCTTAATGATAACAAACCTCCAGATGTTGTGTTTGGTCTGTAGTTTCTTGTTTGCATTTTAGGTCTGTATATTTCATGGTCCATATGTTTTTGATGAATGGGCATTCGGCTGCCCAGTATCTCGTCAGTTTTCAGATTTTCTCCACATGCATAGGCAGGATGCTTGTCTACTGCCCCAGGCTGGTAGGAATCCACTGAAGAAATATAGCACCACCTGTTTAATATTATTTGACCTAACACTTATGCTTGTTTCTCAAATAGCATCTTACCTTTCAAACCGGGCTCATTGTCCTGCACAGCCTCCTCATCTGAGTTCATATCTTGATCCTGGTCTTCATCCTCACCCATCTCCACATCTGCTTCATCTGTGCGTTTAAATCCATCACCTCTCTCATTTATATCTCTTGCCTTCTCTGTCTCTTCAAGCTTTTTCTTCTTGACAGGGGATTCTGCATTGGTTTAATATAAATGAGTGCAAACATTAGAATAACAAATATGGTTTGTCTGAGAAAACAAAATGTTAGACTTTTTTTTTTTTTTCATTTCATTTGACGTACCATCATCATCCCCTTTCTCGAGGCTCTTGGACTTTTTGGATCCATTGATAGTACTGGATGCACCATCATCTTCCCTTATTTGCCAGGTTCTTTTTAGTTGGGGTCTGAGTTCAATATCAGCACTGTATAAAGCTTAGAGGACGTGGTTAAAAGCAATAAAAATACACATTACAGTTAAAAAATGTGGGGTCGGTACAATTTTTTTTAAATAGAAAAATGAATTCTATTACTTAGCATGGATGCATTAAATTGGTCAATATAAAGATTTTACAAACTTTTGGCCTTCTTCGTTGTGGGATTCTGATTCTGATATTTCAGGCTATTCTTATTTCTCAGTAAGGTGTCTTGTTGGTTTTCCAGTGGTACAGCACCCAAACTAGAGGGATCTGCAATGAAAAAGATACTTTGGAGTAAAATCAACTACAACTGACATATCTATGCATTTCAATGCAAATGAGTTGGAAACTGAAAGGTATTGTCTTAATGATAACAAACCTCCAGATATTGTGTTTGGTCTGTAATTTTTTGTTTGGGTTTTAGGTCTGTGTATTTCATGGTCCACAGGTTTTTGAGGAATGGACATTCGGCTGCCCAGTAAAAAATTATAAAGCTAAAGCCAAGATAAAGATAAGATAGAGGACGAACCGAGAAATTATCTTACAGAAATAACAACAGACGACAAGTTTTTGTTAAGTAACGTTAGCTTACTTTGTGCATTAGCGGAAACTGACACAGCGACAACCGATTTTGACGGGATCTTTATACAGACATATCAACAACTGCACATTGTGATCTTCAATAATAGCCTTATAAGAAATGTTAATGAAATGTTTACACTAAACGACTTGTTGAGAATATATTAAAATTATGTAGGCTAACTATTAGCTAATTAGCTTATATGCTCAAGCTAACCAGTGGATATTTTAACAATTTCGCCTAGTTAGCGAATCCAAGCTATATAATTCTAAATAACTTTACATAGAGAGAGGGAGAAGCTTTGGGAGAACAGTTTAGCTCCGTTTTATAAAGAGCATTCCGAGGTGCCCAAACGTATGAGACCATCTGAACGCAAATTGCGAAGCTTTACGTTATAATTTATATTATAATAAACCGCTGTAATAAACTTGATGTACGGAGACAATGACAATTTGATTAGCATTTTATTGATTTTTTAATAAAAAATACTGTAAAGACAGAGGAATGAGCCCAGAATGTAAACTCAAACAGCAAGGTTTACTAAGCAACGTTAGACTGTTTAACGTTTACTTAACAGCATACTGACAATGAAACCCCTAACATAAAATATATAATATATATTTACCGTGCATTACGGTATCGTACTTTTGGCATTAGATAATATTTATTGAAGGTAAGTAGCATTTGGCTCAATTTACTTTTCTGTAGTATTGAAGTCACGTTAAGAGTTTTATAAAGTCAAACCTGTCTTAGATGAAGTTCTGGCGCTTCTTCTCCTAATTGTAGTTCCATCTCCTTTAGAAATACCCGAATCCATTTGTTTATATCACACACTTCTTTTGACTAAACTTTTTACTTTTCCTATGCAGCTGAAACCGGAAAGCGGAACATGAAGGATGCTTTTCGTCGGAGCGACTTTAGTGGAACACAACTTAACTCCCGGAAATAGTTCACAATTACAGTTACTTTCATTTCACAAATGCGCCAGTAGGTCAACAGCATTCATTGGTCTTAATTTCTGCTTTATCTGTAATCCGTCACAAGCGAGTCAAAGGAAGTACATGGCAGATTCATTTATTAAGGCACGTTTATTTTATCTAATACAGCTTAGATAAAATACTTTTTGAGTATTCATCAAATATATTACACGTTCATCCCTGGTCAACCAAATCTACAGATTAAAAATAACTTTAATGTAAGACATAATTTAAATACAAAAAGATCTACATGAAAGCAAAGAAAATCAATACAAATGGGAAAATTACTTCGCTTTATCCTTCTATAAAATGTCAATCTGAAAAGTTATTTAGTGTGAAAGAAAGAAAATTGTGAGGACCATCATTCATACAGCAGCACATACAAATATGAATCTTTCAATTTTAAGTATGAGCCCTCATTTGTGTGGCAACACATTTAAAGTCGTAATAAAAAAATAATAATTAATTCTTATAACTATTTCAAAATGATTTACCACAGTCCCCACCACAGCCCTGATGTTCAATTCTCTCTTCTGCAACCACAGGCAAGATAAGATGTGAAATTCTGCTCCACAGTCCACTCAGTTTGTCCACATCCATTTGATTAAACGTAGCTAACTTGTCTGAGGAGACAAACTTCTGTTTTACGTGCTCTTGAACCATCTCCTCAACTTTCCCTAGACTGACATTGGATGGCACTTCCACTTCTGTATCAAGCATTACAGTAAAGGCCAGGAAGACGTCTTTATAAGCCGCATTCTCATGGTCACAGTATCGGTAAAAGATGAGAGTGGATCCAGGAGGGAGCTCCTCAAATCGGTGGATTACCGCTGCAAACTTTTTACCCTCAAAGGCATTTCTCAACTCTCTATCAATGTCCAGCTTGACCTGATCACTGTCTTGTGACGCTTTGTTTTTTCCATCAATGTTCAGAACCGATGAGTTACGAGCAGTGGAAAAAGCATGAGCCAAGCATTGAGCCAGACAACCAAGTGTCCTTTCAGCCCTGTGCCCAGACGTTAGAATAAGGCTGACGGGTTCTGTGGGCTGCTCAGTTTTTAGGTGGCGTCTGAGATGAATCAGACTCCTCCTCCAGAGTTCTGGCCGCTGATTTGGAAAGCTAGTCTTAAGTTTTTCCATTTCCTGATTGAACGCATCCACCACAATAATCTCTTTTGGTACAGGTGGAGTTGAGTCAGATAAATATAATTTACCACAAACCACAGATGCAAGGACGACAACAATAGCAGCACAAATCCATAACAGATCTGTAAGAAAAAAAATTATTAGACTGATATTATTGGCTGCTTCTCTGCGATAATCATTTGACAGTCATTCTTCATAATGGTAAAGACTTTTTTTAGTAAAGTAATTTCTTTATAGGCAGTCAGAATGGAGAGAACAACTCACTGTCATTTCCAACAACTCTCCTCTGTGGTTGGCTTTCTTGTAGAAATCCAGAAGACTTATGTTGTAGTGACTCTAAATGTAAAAAGCAAGGCAACAGCTTTTAAATGTAAGAACAAAATACAAATTTTCAAATTGCAACAATTCACCTAATCTATAAAAAATTGATTACAAAATGTAAATTTATAATATGGCAATGGCATAATACAGGAGAATCACTTAAAGTGGTAATTCACTGGAGACAAGATGGGCTTTTAATAAAACCTGGCTATCTATGCAGTAGAAACACAATATATATTTTTTGGATAGTGGAGCTACATGACTAGAAAAAACTGAGAAAAAGGGCTGTGGCATTCCCTTTGGTCAAAAACTTAAAACACTCATCATAATACACTTTTAAATTTGGCGCTGCCGCTGCCCTTCTGTCGATCCAACTGATCATGGACAGGAACACAAATATGCAGAAGTTCCACTGGTAGTTTTAACAAAAGCCCTGGAGCTGTCAAAAGTCTGCCAGATGACACAAAATTATACATTTTGCATCATGCGGCAAACTTTTGCTGACAAATGAACGAGAGTGCAGGTAACATGGAGAAAGAGTACACATTGTTCATTTACATAATACTACTGACATTGTTACATTACAAAACTGGCTGAAAATCTGTGAACTTGTTTAAGCTGACTTCTCATATAGTATTTTACCTTCCGAACTGGAAGTAGGTTCCTTCTCAGCTTCTGCATCCAAGTTCATATCTCGATTCCGGTCGTCATCCTCACCCATCTCCTTATTTTCTTCATCTATTTCTTTAAATCCATCACCTCTCTCATTTTTATCTCTTGCCTTCTCTGTTTCTTTAGAAGTTTTAGTCTCTGAAGGAGCCACAATTCTGTTGCCTATAAGAAAATAGCACAAAATAAAAAGTTAATACTTGACCTTTAACTCCCTGCATTTTTATATTTACCTGTTTAGAGACAATAATGACAAGCATTAATTCCGTTTGCTATACAACTGCTTATAAATGACAAAAATACACATTGATAGCAAACAAATGCAATAATCTGCTTCATTCTAAGAAAAAATACCGCTTTCTCTCTTCCCACTGTGATTGACTTTCTCTTTACCCTCTTTTATTGTAGATCCAGGTTCAGTGTGAGGGACGGTCCCGGTCCGAGGATCCTCTTTTTTCTCTTTACCCTCTTTTATTGTAGACCCAGGTTCAGAGTGAGGGACGGTCCCGGTCCCGGTCCGAGGATCCTCTTTTTTCTCTTTACCCTCTTTTATTGTAGATCCAGGTTCAGCGTGAGGGACGGTCCCGGTCCGAGGATCCTCTTTTTTCTCTTTACCCTCTTTTATTGTAGACCCAGGTTCAGTGTGAGGGACGGTCCCAGTCCGAGGATCCTCTTTTTTCTCTTTACCCTCTTTTATTGTAGACCCAGGTTCAGAGTGAGGGACGGTCCCGGTCCCGGTCCGAGGATCCTCTTTTTTCTCTTTACCCTCTTTTATTGTAGACCCAGGTTCAGTGTGAGGGACGGTCCCGGTCCTGGTCCGAGGATCCTCTTTTTTCTCTTTACCCTTTTTTATTGTAGACCCAGGTTCAGAGTGAGGGACGGTCCCGGTCCCGGTCCGAGGATCCTCTTTGTTCTCTTTACCCTCTTTTATTGTAGACCCAGGTTCAGCGTGAGGGACGGTCCTGGTCCGAGGATCCTCTTTTTTCTCTTTACCCTCTTTTACTGTAGATCCAGGTTCAGTGTGAGGGACGGTCCCGGTCCGAGGATCCTCTTTGTTCTCTTTACCCTCTTTTATTGTAGACCCAGGTTCAGAGTGAGGGACGGTCCCGGTCCCGGTCCGAGGATCCTCTTTTTTCTCTTTACCCTCTTTTATTGTAGATCCAGGTTCAGCGTGAGGGACGGTCCTGGTCCGAGGATCCTCTTTTTTCTCTTTACCCTCTTTTACTGTAGATCCAGGTTCAGTGTGAGGGACGGTCCCGGTCCGAGGATCCTCTTTGTTCTCTTTACCCTCTTTTATTGTAGACCCAGGTTCAGAGTGAGGGACGGTCCCGGTCCCGGTCCGAGGATCCTCTTTTTTCTCTTTACCCTCTTTTACTGTAGATCCAGGTTCAGTGTGAGGGACGGTCCCGGTCCGAGGATCCTCTTTTTTCTCTTTACCCTCTTTTATTGTAGATCCAGGTTCAGTGTGAGGGACGGTCCCGGTCCGAGGATCCTCTTTTTTCTCTTTACCCTCTTTTATTGTAGATCCAGGTTCAGTGTGAGGGACGGTCCCGGTCCGAGGATCCTCTTTTTTCTCTTTACCCTCTTTTATTGTAGATCCAGGTTCAGTGTGAGGGACAGTCCCGGTCCGAGGATCCTCTTTTTTCTCTTTACCCTCTTTTATTGTAGATCCAGGTTCAGTGTGAGGGACGGTCCCGGTCCGAGGATCCTCTTTGTTCTCTTTACCCTCTTTTATTGTAGATCCAGGTTCAGTGTGAGGGACGGTCCCGGTCAGAGGATCCTCTTTGTTCTCTTTACCCTCTTTTATTGTAGATCCAGGTTCAGTGTGGGGGACGGTCCCGGTCCGAGGATCCTCTTTTTTCTCTTTACCCTCTTTTATTGTTGATCCAGGTTCAGTGTGGGGGACGGTCCCGGTCCCGGTCCAAAGATCCTCTTTTTTCTCTTTACCCTCTTTTATTGTAGATCCAGGTTCAGTGTGGGGGACGGTCCCGGTCCGAGGATCCTCTTTTTTCTCTTTACCCTCTTTTATTGTAGATCTAGATTCAGTGTGGGGGACGGTCCCGGTCGCGGTCCGAGGATCCTCTTTTTTCTCTTTACCCTCTTTTACTGAAGATCCAGGTTCAGTGTGAGGGACAGTCCCGGTCTGAGGATCCTCTTTTTTCTCTTTACCCTCTTTTATTGTAGATCCAGGTTCAGTGTGAGGGACAGTCCCGGTCCCGGTCCGAGGATCCTCTTTTTTCTCTTTTCCCTCTTTTATTGTAGATCCAGGTTCAGTGTGGGGGACGGTCCCGGTCTGAATACTGCTGAGAAGTCTCATCTTGTCTGTGTCATACAACAAAAAGTATATAGTGTTGTGTGCATAACTGAGCGTAAACAGCACTATAAAACATTACAACAAATATTAAATCTGTATTAATGCCACACTTATTTTTTCTTATATATATATATATATATATATACACACACATACATACATATAACATTTTTATTAATGTAAAAAAAAAATTTATATGGCAAAATACCTTTATCTCAACAAGAAATTCAAAACGTACAATAATATCACTCAAAATTAAAGTTAATACTTGACTTCTGACTCACTGCATTCTTGTATTTCCCAGTGCAGATACCATTATGAAAACCAAACTTACCATCCTTATCTTTACCTCCAGTCTCTGGAGAACAATCAGCAGATGAGTCAACATCTGTAAAGTAGCAGTAGAAGAGTAGTTTTAGCTATTTATTCGAACTTATTCGATCCTAACCTGATTCCAATCCAATTCCAATTAAAAGTATTTAGTGTTGTGTGCAATAAATGAGCATAAACATCACTATAAACCGTTATGACATTAAATCTGTAATGGTCGACTTCATACACTTACGTAGGCCTACTCTATATATTTTTGTTGTATGACAAAGACAACGTTACACAACAATGATATGAAATGCAGTTTAAAAAAAACACACACACACTCTCTCATTCTCTGGCACACTGATCTGCGGTCCAGAAGAAGCAGTATATGATGTTTCACAGCGCAAGTGTGAGTGGCGCGTCAGCAGATAAAAAAAAAAAAAAGGGTTTATTTGGGTAGTGCTATAGGCTAGCCTCTTGTGTATTACATAAACTAAAAGAAAGTTAATCATTATGTTCTGGCTAGTTTACTTAAGTGTTTTTATAATAGGCTACACCATACTTTCACCCAAAAAGTAAAAACAATTTAAATGGGTAAATCTTCAGTAAATATTTTTGAGTTTTCATTTTCTTTTCTGACATAATCCAGTTCTTGTTCAAAAACACTGGACATGCTTATTCTGTGAAATATGGCCACTTTTTGTGTGAAATCATATTTATTTTGTCCATCAAAAGTGTCGGCGCCTAAACCCACGCTTCACTGCTCCCGGTGTGAATGCACTCATTGGTTAACATGCCCACCGGAAAAACTTAGGATAATAATAATGAAACAACACTTTACAAATTGCAACAATAATTCACCAAATCTAGTAATGAGGTTCTAAAATGTACACAATTATTTAACATGACATACTGCCAGTGAAATAGCCTAATTTATCTTAACAATAAATGTGAAATGTACAACTAATATCACACAAAATTAAAGTTAATACTTGACCTCAGAATGCCAACATTTTTATATTTCCCTGTTCAGAGAACATTTTGAAATCCAGATGTACCACTCTCTTTGGGTGCATTATCTGGAAATGCACTATACAAAGAAGGACTACATATAGCACTGTAAACTCCCTCTGTTAATCAATGATATAATGTGATGTAAAAATGCAACTCACTCTCATTCTCTGCAGCTCTGATCTGTGGTTGGTTGTCTTGTGCAGAAGAGGCGGTATGCTGTATCGATGCTAAATGCAAACACAGTCAAAAGCTTTTAAATGTAAAAATTAAACCACTTTTCAAATTGCTAAAACATTTCACCTAATCTATAGAAATTAGATTCCTAAATGTTGCTTAGTGTCTAGAAGGTTGCCCAGTCTTCTCTGTCAGATAAGGGAACAGCATATTGCATCAAATCTGTAGAATTACTTAAATCCCTAAAAACCACTTGAACAAACATAAATTCTATCATGAAGATCATGATAATAAAAGTTTGACTTCATGCAACACGTCACTTACCACCCTCTACTGTAGTTTTGTCATCTGACAAAGAACCACTAAATGGATCAGTCACTGCAGATGTTAATTCTGCATTTGAAAAGAGGAAAGGAGCAGTTCAGGGTTTTAAAGACCCATTAAATTATTTGAGCACAGTTTTCATTCTTTCTTTCTTGTTTCCTATTGTTGTTTTTTCATGCACTGGTCAATTTTGAGATTTGGGGCTATTTTGCTTCCATAATATGTCTTCTTTCAGGCTAGCGGAAAGAAAACATCCAAAATACACATCCAAGTGTTTATTTTAGTACACTTTATTTATTTGCATCTCTGGATTTCAATTATATTACCTTTAAAGGCCGTTTTCTCAAGATCTATTTCCAGAATTCTCCACTAAAGTAGCACTTGCATACATTAAACTTTCCAATTATGTTCCTAGGTTTTACAGAGGAGTTTGTTCATACATCATTTGCCTGATTTATATAACATTTTATTCATTAAAAACAGTATCTTTATTCTGGTGATGACAGTATTTTTTTCCTGGCTGTTGCCAGTATATTAAATCTAAAACATTTAATATGTCAGCAAAATGAAACAAGTTATGGACATGTATGCAGATTAGTCCACTTTTTAAATTAGCATAAAACCATTTTATATATTTACCACTGTCGACTTCGTTTGCCATTGCTCTTGCACAAATGCCTCCTTTATCAATGAGTTGTGTTAAAGCAGGGAATTTGAAATGGACCTGAATGTAGAAACAACACCACATAAACAAACTTATAAGCCACAAATGATCCAGTGACATGAAAATACAGACAGATAATAAGATAGTAGATTATAAACTGAAATACAGCAAACACAGACTTTGCTAAAAAATTAACGTTGACAGATACAGTTGACAAATACAGACAGATAATAAGATAGTAACGTTAGATTATAATGCTAAAAATCAACGTTGACACGTACAACAAAAACCTCTGAAACTTGTTCTAATAGTCTGAAAAACATACTCACCAATTATCTAGCTGGCATAACACAGATAATATTTCGGATTTTGCCCTATGTTCCGGACAACTCACATTCTCCAAATGCGACTGCGCCAATGTGGTTCCGGGTATCGCTAGGAACTGTTTGACTTTGTGAATTGTTTCCTTCGGAAGTTTTCTAAAGAGGGACGTCATGTGCGCAATAATAAATAAATAAATATTGTTTAAATATATTAAAATAACAAAGAGGAATTATTAATTGTTAAACAGACCCATAATAAACCAAAGCAGCATACACTGAAAGCAAAACCATATCTTAAATAAATTACTTACAAATAATAAAATTCCATAAAATCTACAGGGCTTAATCAAGTCACTCACAGTCACAAACCAAAGTTTTTCTAACGGTTTCAGTTATTTAATGGCATTCTTATTTTTCATAAAGCTTAACTAAATATGCAGTTTACAATACACTCTTCATTTTCTTAAACAAAATATATAATCACTTCATTTAATACAATCCAAAAATCTTACATTCCTTTCTATGTAAAATGTTTTTAATTCTTTTTTTTCATAGTTTTGTTTATGCATGCCTTGTTCATAACCTAAGAGACAATTTCTGACAATTTTTCTTTTAAGACACTCCTCCTCAAGTGCACACATTATGCATCCATGTTTCAGCAATCTAGCAGAATGCACACTGATTCCAGTGGCATTATTTTAATCTTATCTTTATTTAACTGAGGAATAAATAGAATTGAATTAAATTGTAGAACACACTTTCTGATGTTATTACAAAGTTAAGGTGTTTATGTTTCATTCACAATAGCCCCACAAACTTGTGGAACCTGTGACGCCACAGACACAGGTTACATAAAAGTGAAGGAAAAGAGTACAACTTCTTTACTCTTGAAAACCAAGGTACTTTTATTTGAAATGCTACCAACTTGTCATCCACCAGTCTAACACAAATTCGTCATGGCATTGAGACTTAGGAACAGAGGGATGGTAAACAAACAAGTTTCTCTGGAATACACCCCTGATCATACATGACAGTCATACAAAACATCAGGCACCTGCTTTTGATAGAATTAGTGAGCTATGCACATAAAAAAATATACATGGAACTATTTGTCAAACATGTTTCACAGTACTGAAAAAGTTAACAGTTAAGCCTGTTGTAGTGTTCTCACATGTTGGTAATATCATACCAACACAATTTAAGGCATAATGGAATTTGGAGACAGACATATGGACTGTCAAAGCAACAACAGCATAGCTCTTGGCTACTTTTCAAATAATTGAGTGCAAGTTGTAAATTGTATTTTTAAGATGCAAACTAGATCTGAAAACTTGGAAATCACATGGCTGTCAGGAATGCTGGTGGGGTAGCCTAAAAGTAGTTTTCCACATCTCCCATTTCCACCACAACAGTCTTGAGCTGAGAGTAGTACTCAATCGTCACTTGCCCATTCTCCCTTCCAAACCCTAAAAGAAAAGGGGAAGGTAATAACATGTTAGATCTCTCTAGCATTTACAAAGTATACTTATTTGTACTGAAACACTTGGCCGAACAGATTTAGGTTTAAGTTTTTCCTGATAATCGTCTCGTGAAAGATAAGCTTAGAGTACCTGACATCTTGTAGCCTCCAAAAGGAACTTCTACAGGGCCAACATTGTAGTTGTTGATATAGCACGTTCCTGCCTGAATGTTTTCAGCAACTCTGTGGGCACGAGCTATATCCCTAAAAACAAAGCACATGAGAATGTTAAATCTATTATTTTGTTTACTGGGTTCATTTAGTCCAATTAATAAAAACAAATTATGAAAAAAAAATATGTTAAAATTCACAGAAATGTATTATATGAATTTTTTTTGTAGATAATAGATTCAGTTAAACAACTAAATCATAGCACTTCCCACAAAACAACATTGAAAATGAACATAATAAATAAACCATAAAAAAGTTAATCTCCTGGTTCAAGACTAGGTTTAAGGCCCATTCAAAGAATAACTATAAAGATAACAATAAATATCGTCCACACCAACGGACAATAATGTTTATTACTGCAGTTAAGTTGTCTGCCACTTTTAATGCTCAAGCTCTTTAAAGTTAGATTTTGATTGGTTCTCTTTTTTATCATTTTATCAACTGGCAAAAAAAATTCTGGAAGTGATTCAAATGATATTGTTCCTGTGGGTTGTTATTATAGTGGTGTGGACTTCCTTGTTCTCAGAATTAGAATGACTATTAAAACTGTATAGTTATTATAGTTATTGTTCTTGGTGTAAACGGGTCATTTCAAAGTGGGGACAGAAAATATAATTATCTTAGTAAAGTCCTCACCAAGATAATACGTGTGTGTGTGTGTGTGTGTGTGTGTGTGTGTGTGTGTGTGTGTGTGTGTGTGTGTGTGTGTGTGTGTGTGTGTGTGTGTGTGTGTGTGTGTGTGTGTGTGTGTGTGTGTGTGTGTGTGTGTGTGTGTGTGTGTGTGTGTGTGTGTGTGTGTGTGTGTGTGTGTGTGTGTGTGTCCAATCAATTCCAATGTGACGTTTAGTTAAACATTTTTATTTAAATGACATGTGTGTTAACTTTGGGAGACCCTATTTTTGAAACAATATATATTCTGTATGGAGTCACCTAGTGAAGACTCCAGACGCCAGGCCAAAGGTTGTGTTGTTGGCTCTTTGAAGAACCTCCTCCTCTGTGTCAAAAGGCAGAACAGACATCACAGGGCCAAAGATCTCCTCCTTTACACAGGTCATATCATCCCTGCAGTTATCTGTGTGTGTAGCACAGCAAAAGCACAAGTACAGGTAAAGAAAAAGGAGATCAGAATCAAGCTGATTATGAGATAAAAAGTTCAAACATTTGTTTAAGAAAATTGTAATATGAAGGTGATGATAATAATACGGCTTTCTCACCCAACACACATGGGGACACAAAGTATCCGTCTTTCAGTTTGGAATCACTGGGAACAAATCGTTCTCCTCCACATAAAACCTTCGCACCCTAAAACAAAAATGATCAAGTTTTACAACTACACGAATAATATTTTAAACAGTGAAAAGTTTAAATAAGCATGAGTGTCGTGTTTGTGATGTGGCCATTGCGTTCAAAAGTCAATTATGGAGGGCCGGGGTTTAAGCAGACTAAATGATTGGAGAAGTCATATGTCATCAAAGAAAAGTCTGTTGTGTTCACCGGAAGATCAAGTTTACATTTTGATTAAACAGTATGAGGTTAAAAAAAACATTACAAGTGAATTGTTCACACCTAAGATTTATCTATAATAATCTAAAACATGCATTAAAGGTGAAATACCATGAAAATCTGACTTTTTCCTTGTTTAAGTGCTATAATCAGGTCCCGGTGCATCTACCAACCCAGAAAACCTGAAAAGTGACAACCCAGTAACTTTGTTGTGGTAAGCCTTTGCCTTTCTCTGCAAGCATGTAAAAAAATAAGCCGATCAGATTTCGCTCCCTATTACGTTACCTACTATTAGATAATATTACCGTTACCTTAATCTGCACGTTTCTGTCGTTGGTTGCACTATTTAGAGTCCCAGCCTCAGATGAGACATGAGAGCAGTGGATTCACTTTATTTTTAACAGAAATCCCCCAGAAACAGATGAATCAATGTAACTCCACAACTACATAAATGTATCCACTAACTATTCAGAAATGTCCAGGTGCATCTAAAAGTTGCAACTTCTTCCTGAGTCTCTCTGTAAGGCTGCACTCCGCTACTGGTTATTTCTGAGATTTTGGATGAGTGAGATTATTTGTGTGTTTTGTTATTGAATCCGAAGCTTGTGTAAAGGATCGGCCGTCTTCTGAACAGGGGGCGGGGAGCTCATTTGCATTTAAAGGGATACACACAAAAACAGTGCGTTTTTGCTCACACCCAAAAAGGGGCAAATTTGACAAGCTATAATAAATGACCTGGGGGGGTATTTTGAGCTGAAATTTCACAGACACATTCTGGGGACACCATAGATTTATATGCCATGTCAGCATCCAAGGCTATTTTCATGGTAAAAAATGTACATAAACACAATTAAAAAGAAAATCCAAACAAAAAGAAAAATACAGCAGTTAAAATTACACAAGATGTTTTACATTTACATATGATAAAAACTTTTTCCAGGTAAAATCCAACTAAACAAGGCCTTAAGTGAGCTTTCATTTCATGCTCACTTTAAGTAGCTGTACTACAGTACCTGTTCTTTAGCTTGTTTGATGAAGCCCAGCACTTTTTCCATGTGGGGTTTACTGATCAAAGCCCCCATGCGTGTCCCGTCACACATGGGATCTCCAACAGATATAGCCTTGGTCCTCTTCACCACTTCCTCCAAGAACTGTGGCATGATCTCCCTCTGTACAAACACCCGTGTTCCATTGCAGCACACCTGGGAAAAATTCAACACATTTACAGTCCTGTCTTTAAAGAGAGCGGCCCTTCTGTTCTGTTCTAATAATGTTGGGCAACCAGTGGTACACAAATTGTTTTTTGCAGGTTTGGTTTATTTATAAAGAAGCTGTCTTCAAGAAATGTGTTCAAATTTACATGCAGTACCACACTAGTCCAGCAACACATTAGTGAAAACTGATGCTTTTGGGTTTGAGTCCCATCTGGGTCACATAAAAGCATCTGGGGAAGCCAGTGATGTGCAATGCACTCACTTTCATTAGCTATGTTTCCATCCAAAGTAATATTGCATAAAACGTTTGCAAATAAAGCACCGTTTCCATCCCATGTGTTCAAGTCAAGAGAACAAAATTGTTACTTCCTGAGAAATTGGCGCAAAATATATGCAAGTTTATTCAATGGGGGAAGCCACTGTGGCTCTTTTATGCTACATCATAAATGACGTGTGCCTCAGAGCGCGCGCAGATGATGCAGCATATTAGATAAATGCTGCGATTCGGATTCCTGGTGTTTGGAAACACAATTCTGGGAGGGAATTTAACCAAATAAATTGGCTTTGGCTCAGGCATTTTAGAATGACCAAACCATAATCTGAGTTGCTGTGCAATGAATTTGTGCCACTGGTTAGTCCAGTTATCCAATCATATCCTCTGTTAAGGCAAAGTCATGTGAATTAGTTGCATGTTAGCATTTCCATCCAGTGTTTTTTTTTTTTGAGACATCCCAAAATGTGCATAAAAATAGGTGGATGGAAACATAGTTAGTGACAACAAAAACAGACACCCTTTGAAAGTGCAAAAACAAATGTGCAAATGTCTGTGTTTATAGTAAAAAGTGTGTGGTTGACACAGAAATTATATTATTGTTTTTTACACACCTCTCCCTGGGTAAGGAAGTTAGCCATGAGGGCCCCTTTGATTGCATTTTCCAGCTCACAGTCTTTAAAGATGATCAGTGGTGACTTTCCTCCAAGCTCCAGAGTCACCTGCTTCACACCTTTGGCTGCCATTTCCATAACCTTTATAAGAAGGGCGCACCACATCAGAAATACATTTTAAATGTCAATGTCTATTGTTTTTATTGAAGAACATATAGTTCTGGAATACAGAACATAACTTCTGGAATCACAAAATTGTGATTAATTAATTATATATATATATATATATATATATATAATGAATTAAATGTTAATTAGCTAAATGTAAAAAAAAAAGCAGCTTTGTCAAAATTTTAACAGAACTACTGGAAAGAGTGAAGACTAGAAGAGTGAGGATGAGGACTTCAAAGGGAAACCAAAATGTTTATAATGACTGCTAACATAACCTTGCACTGATGTTACTGATTTTCTCCTGGTTTGTTTTGTTTACATGCTATACCTTCTTTCCGGTGGGAACACTGCCTGTGAAGGACACTTTAGCCACCATGGGATGGTGACACAGCAGCCCTCCAGTCTCGGCTCCTCCTTGTACCACGTTAAAGAGTCCATCTGGGACACCTGCCTCTTTATAGATCTCTGCCAACATGACTGCTGTGATTGGGGTCATGGGAGACGGTTTAAACACCATGGCATTGCCTAAGAGGGGAAGATAATCATATGTTTGCATATGAGACAGAAACAGACATGGGGGAGCAAGGAAATGATAGAGGACCAGCTTCATTAAGTAAACACAATCATGGGCACTGCATGTAAAAATATCCTGTCACAAATTACAGATATGTAAAGCAATATTCTCATACCGCAGGCCATAGCTGGGGCTGACTTCCAGGCAGCTATCTGGAATGGGTAGTTCCAAGCTCCAATGCCGACACACACTCCCAGTGGCTCCCTTCTGGTGTAGGCAAAAGATCCTCCTGGAAGCTGTATGTGCTGGCCTGAGTTTACAAAAAACATTCTTAGATATGACGTATAAAGCATTTCCATTTAGATTTTGAGAATATTTGTCATGTTTATCAACCAGTATCCAAACCTACCTGACAGTGTGGGGGCAATGCCAGCATAGTACTCAATACACTGCCAAGCAACGTCAATATCCACCTGAGCCTCAGTGATAGATTTGCCATTGTTGGCCACTTCTGCTCTCGCAATTTCATCTCTGCGCTCCTGCATGTGAGAACAGAAGTTCAGAAACAATTCTATGAAGCATTGTGAATGAGAATCAAATTAAACATGGAGGAATATAAAACTAGAAACAAGATATTTTGGGTTTATTGCAAAATATGCATATTTATATAAACGTTTAAGTAGTTTGAGAGTGTAGAGAGACTGACTTGATTAAATCAATTGTAGTTCTTCATAGGATTGGGTGGGCACAGTTCTTTCGGTGTGATTTACTTGTCGCGATACTCCGATTGGTGGAGTTTTCTCAGCAGAATCATGTAGCTCTACACTAGAAATTCCACTGTTGAATGTGATTATTTCAAAAAATAAGCTGAAATATAGCTGCAAGCAGCGATACGGGGCCAAGCCCCTGAAGCAGCTGCAACAGCAGTGCAGAGCAGGAAGAGCAAAATCAGCAGAAATTGAACATGCATGAAAAAACAACTAGTTCAGAAGTACAGGTGAAAATGAACTCAAAATGAACAGAAGTTCAGATGAGAATGAACACAGAATGAACAAAAACATACTTATTTCTAATCCAAGAGAAAGATTAGTACAATCCTTGAATAATAAAGGAATCGAAACGACACAATATTCCACACAATTTTTCTAAAGTCGTCCCACGCAGGACTCAAACCCACTATCTCTGGATGAGAAGCCTGTCATTTATCTCGTTGTGCCACTGCGAAGACGTGCATTCACCAAGATGCTGATGTTCCATAATTCAAGTGAGAATCAACTCAAAATTAATAATTATTATATGCGCCACGTCTTATTTATGGAGTTCCTTCTCAGACAGAAACCATGTCTGGAACTGAAGCATTTTTGCATCACTTCTGGCCACAGTACCTATTGCTGTCTGGGCATGTGCAACACAGGATTCAAACCCCTGACCTGAATGCTTCAGGGTTCATGGCACGTGGTTTAGCAGCTTGCACCACTCAGTTGATGCTGACTTACCAAACTGCCAAGGAGAGGCTTCAGTGTAAGAATTAGCACACAAAAGCATGTTAACCAGATTAGCATGTTAAGCTATCTTAATGCTTATGTAGCTTATGGTTTACCTGATAGCTGAAGAGCCACAATGCATTCGTAAAGTGTAGCATTTAATATCATGATATTATATTGTAATTAATGGCAATGTCCTTGTTTTGTTCTATTATAGTGCCACCAAGTGGTGCAGTTCCACCATTTTTTTTTTAATGTGTTCTCAGAGTGAGCCCATACATGCGTGTCAAATTTGGTGAAAATATCTCATTTTGTTTTAGAGTTATAGACATTTATATGTATGAGAGCATAAAAAAAATGACCCATGGACGACATTGATTGGATTTTTTTTGCCAGTTACTATCAAAATTTTGACATTTGGGCATTAATGACTGGCCAACGACCTGTTTCCAAACGTCCTGCGGTGGTTTCGTCTCGAACGGTCTAACGGTTTTGAAGATATTAGCAAATGTTTTTTAAGCGCTAAATCACAACGCTACACAACCGTAAGGCGAAACCTAGCATGTTTGGTATCGTTGGACTCTGCAAGGATTCAGGAATCTAAGGAGATCCCGTAAAAATAAGTCAACCACACCCAGAGTTATAAGCACTTGAAAATTTTATTTTACCACTAGGTGGCGCTGGTTCTAAACTTCTCAGGCTCCTTCAGTGCATCGTACTGATGACCCATACCGAGTTTCATAACGATACGTTCATGCGTTCATAAAATACAGGATTTTGGTACAAAATTCAAAATGGCTGATGCCTAAAATAGTCCATAAGGATATCAGACGACTCTGAATCTATCGAGACAACTTTTATGATTTGTGGACAAACCGTTCAGAAGTTATAGGCAAAATTAGCCATTTTTCGTATCTCCGGAACAGTAGGTGGCGCTTCGCCGAAACGCAGCATGTAGCCTCACGTCATGCTTGAGATGATATGTACCAAGTTTGGTCTGAATACGATAAAGCGTTGCAGAGATACAGCCTTACATCTGTTTTCGCAAGCACAACGTAAAATTAGTTTGCGCGGCAAAACCGAGAACGGTTTGACGAATCCACTTGAATTACATAACTTTTTGTCTACATGGTCTGAAGATGATTTGGTAAAATTTTTGTGAAAATCGGAGCAACCATCTAGGAGGAGTTTGAAAAAGTAGGTTTTTCAGAGAACTCAAAGATTTACATTTTGTTCAAAAGTTATTAGCATAAACATGAGTGAAACTTTGGACAGTTGGTGGTGCTAGAGGGATTGAGTTAGAGACTCCAAATTTGCTATGGTGACTATTCAGACTGTCCTCTATCAGTGTGCCAAATTTCATAACTTTCCCGATAGCCGTTCTATGGGCTGCCATAGACTTCCATACGGAAGAATAAGAAGAAGAACGCTAACAATTTCAAGAGGTGCCTATGCACTTTCAGTGCTTGGCCCCTAAATAATGCAGGCGGATGACTTCAAAAGCAATATACAAAAACATGTACCCTCTCGACAAAAGCATATACCCTCAATAAACACCCTCTGAGGTCTGTCTTAAAGGTGTATAATCTATCATCCCCTATGGAGAAAATGAATCAGATTTTTACTTCCAGAACCCGACTGTTGCACTCAATTGACGACTACACTGTTCATGAGAACATCTTTAGAAGCAGCATGTGTTTACCCTAATAATTCTGGCAGCCTCCAGCATGATCCGGGCCCTCTCCATTCCTGATAATTTACTCCATTTTAGGTATGCAGACTGAGCACTTTTTATGGCCTGATCTACCTCCTCCTCTCCACAGGGAATCATATCACACAGTACACGACCTGGGAACAGAACAGAGGGTGTCAGGGTGAAGTACAAGCATTGAACATGATAAAGTAAGGCTGTTTGTGAGCACATACTTTTGTTACATTAAATTAAAGGTGTTCAGGATTTTTATATTTAGACTTAACATACTAGTTTCAAAGTAATGTTTCTATAATTGTCTATTGAGATGTGAGCAGGATAGTTATAGTAAATCAATAACTCCATGCACAGCCTGTAAAACTATGGCATTGTGATTAAAGGCTCAGTGAGACCAACGTTTAAGTAGAGATTTGAGTAAATGGGGTGAAGTGATTAATAATCAGTAACTAAACCTGATGAAAAATAATTATTTAATGTTATCTAGTTAATATTTCACCTGCAACAACGTGCTGTTCACATCTTTATAAAAGTTCACAATAGCAATATAAATTGCTATTAAATGACCCAAGACTGGCAGATCAACATGCTACTGCTATTTCTTTTCCCTCCAATATGGAAGGATGAATTGTTGAGATTGTACAGTATTAAATTAAATTAAATGCGGAGTGTGTATGAAGAAATTAACCGACAAGATTATTGACCTGCAGTACACAGTTACAGGATGCATATGCAGCACAACAATCTGTGGATTCCCAGACACAATTATGATTTGGTAGTATGTACTACTCTTCTGCTTTTTTTATGATTATTCTTTTTTTATGTTATACTGACATCAACTGGCCTGCCCTGGATACATGAAGTTTGTTTACCAACTGCTCCTGCTTCACACTAAGGATATTTGTTTATTTTTTGTTTTGTCTTTTCATCTATGCTGTTAACTTGGGCTCCAGTGTCTCTAGTATGTATATTATGTTCATTGTTTTAATTAGCTAAGTCCTAGCCACATCATGTTTAAAGCATTATATAGTTGGTCAATTGCATGACATGCTGATCATATGATTTCAAACAGAAATGCACATGAGGGGGCGACCCGCTCCATAGTAGGATTAAAACATATATATATATATATATATACACATACACACACACACACACACACACACACACACACATAACCTAAAAGTAATTTAATATGGTTAATAAATCATACCAGTTGCAGGTTCGTATACTGGTTCCGAATTCTTTGTGTCCTTCGGCTTCACTCTCGCTCCTCCCCAGAAATTCAGCGGCTCCTTCACCACCAAAGTACCCGTGGAAACGTTCTTAAACTCGGGCAGCGACAGTAGCATTTGCTGAGCCATTCTGGTCTGGACGGGAACCTAAATACTCTATCAATGTCAATACTTGTTAGCAGTATATTTTGTTTCCAATCAATCATGAATCATTGGCTGCAGTATTTCAATATTAATAGGCAACGTGTACTACAGAAATTCGTGCAAAGTAAAAGTTTTATGCATGCACAGACTTCAAATAATAACATACTCTGTTACTAACATAACCTCGGGTCCCTGAGATAATGGGAATGAGTGCGTCGCTAGATGGAATGGGAAAACTCCTTTTTCTCAGATTACTGAAGATAATTACCCGGGAAATCCAGAGTTCTCACGAGAGCACAATTTGAATTTGCTCAGCGAGTTATTCTGGCATTGAGTAATGATGCTCATTAACTATGCCCTTGTAGCTGAGCTGCATCAATCACATCGGTGTATCTGATATAGGCGGGTCAGAGGCGAGCTAAACCGATGACGACAGCGCTAGTGACAGAACAATCACGTCAGTGATTGGTCGTAGTGTTATCTAATTGCGTGCAGTGAGACTTTCAAATGCATGCTTGGTACCGCCCCTCGAGTTGGGGGCGATTTTCACTAAATGCCAGACCCTTAATCTTTCAGATTTGGGTCTGGATTTCCAGGCTAGAAGATTATAGAGTAACACAGTGAAACGGCATGAGCCTATGGAGAGAAAGCCGCCGAAATGGGCAGGGCTATCTTTCTATACAAGCAGCATTCTGGCATAGGGAATAAGGTTAATTCGACAAACGCCGAGTTGTGGAGCTTGATAACATGGCCAGGGACACAGTACTTGTTCCCGTTATCTCAGGGAACCGAGGTTGCATTAGTAACCAAGTACGTTTCCCCTTTTTTTTTTTTAAATGGTTCACTCGTACTGCATTGCTAGACACAATGTCCAATGCTACTCAGTCCAATCGCTGGGCAGTGCTTAGAACTGCAGACAATTTTTCTGGGGCCCTGGCCAAGGGTGCTAGAATAAGGGCCCACGAGTACCAGGGTTAGGATAGGCATTATAATAGCCAAAAAACAAAGGACTAAATGTCGGAGTCGCATGGATGGCTCTAGCAGGTTGAGCTCACATAGAGGTCAAAGCCAAGCTTACACAGACAGGACCTTTGCTTGTAGAGCAGGGACATCCATGTTATAGAATCTGGTGAATGTGGATGGCGAGGATCAGCCAGCCGCCGCACAAACCATCCAGTGGGACAGTCTTTGCTTTGTGACCTGATGCCATTTGGTGCGGCTGCCAAAGCAAACGAAGAGCTGCTCTGACTGCCTGAATGGGGCAGAGCGCTCAATAAATACTCTTAAGGCCCGAACAGGGCAGAGTAGATGAGACTTCTGCTCGCCGTCAGATGGGGGATACAGAGAGCGTAATTACCTGTGCCCTGAACTGGGTTAAGAGCATCTTCGGCACATAGCGATGCCATGGTTCGAGGATGACCTTACAGTCGTTAGGCCCAAACTCAAGGCAAGAACCACTCACAGAGAGCGTTTCTAAGTCACCCACTCACTTGACCGATGCTAAGGCTAGCATGACAGCGGCCTTTAGAGAATGGGGCCATAATTCAGCCAGCTGGAGTGACTCGAAGGGATGGCCCTTGAGGGCCCTGAGGACCGTAGACAGGCCCCATGTATAAACTGTGAGGGTGTGGGGCGGGTTTAGCCTCGTAGACCCCTTCAGAAAATGAACAACCAAGGTTTTTCTTGTCTACGGACTGGCCGGCCACAGGAGTTTTTTCCAAATTGTTCCTTTCGCTTGAGAGAGGAGGTCCTTCCTCAGGGGAATTAGCCACTATTACTCAATGTGACCTTATGCGCCAGAGAAACAAGGGTGCAGCCATCTTTAGAATATTGTCTTTGAACTTCCGTTTTTGCAGTCGCTCTGTATATCTCTATGGCGTTACTGTCCATGAGTCATTATCTTTTGAAGTGGATTTACTTAATGTAAAAGTTAACGAAAGTTATCACGAGGATTTTAATGTTTAAAGCAGATGTCTTAACAAACGTCAGTAGAACGGGAAGATTTTAAAACGAGCCATTCATTTATAAACATGCAAGATATCGCTGTGAAAATATAGACTGGAAGACAAAAGACAACGAGCGCAGCGCTGAAAAGGGGCAGGGCTACATAAGCCTCCTTGTCATTTCTGACTTATATCAGAGCCCGTCTACGGAGAGCCTACGCACTCCCTATTAAGTCCTATTGTACCGAATTTTAGTTGTAGTTCCATCAGAGTTCCACTGGGGGCGATCGCCCATGAGTGCAAAATGAATGGGAGTCTATGGAGGTAGACGGCTAAATTTGTCTCTTTCACCCGACTGTCGTTGAGAAATCTCCGATTCGATTGTAGGTTTTGCAAGTTCAACATGGGTTATAGGTCGAAAATTTAATGAACGAGTACTTATGTCCTTTCGATTTCTTACAGGTAGAGTTTTGTTGTTGCCCATAACACGCTAGCATTCTGCTAATGAACGCTGATTGGTCAGTGAAGGACTGATTACGACCAGAGATACCGCTTGATGGCATCCTGGCATCCGAAGCGGGACCAGAAACAAACAAAACAAAAACTTGTCTAGCACGTGTATTTACCTTTGTCAGCTGTATTGTCGATGCCTCGAGAGAAAAGAAAGTGCAGAGCGCGAAAGCACCAAAGCGACTGAAGGATTGCCGTAAAGCAGTAGCCTATCTCTGGTCATACGACGTGTATGACGTCATTGACAATTTAAAAGACTTTTTAAAGCAAATAAGTGACTCTAAAAAATCTAACACCCATCAATGTATAATTTGCATCTCCTTTCGAATACAATATTCAAATTACTAGACAAAAAATTATATTTTTTGCATAGACCTCCATTCATTCTGCACTCGCCTGCGAGCGCCCCCGCATGGACAGAGACGTGTTACTGCAGCCAGTCCAGAAACCGGAAGTAACCAGAGTGCCAATTCTCTTCCTATTAGATATTCTCTGCTTATATTCTTTGAAAACAAATGCACATAACCAGAGGGAGAAGATGGGAGGGGGGAGAGTCGCCAACGAGTTTTGATGACAGTGTTGTCAAATATCTATTCCGAAGCTTTAGGGGGAGCTCTAGAGAAACCCGCGAGCAAAAAGCGAGAAAACAGCGAAGAAATTCTTGCCAAAACTGCATAGCTTTAAAATCTGCTATGAGACAGGGTGTACAGCAAACAATCCAAAAAACCAGAACTACTTTTTTATAAGCTGTCGACCCCAAAAAACGAGCATTTAAGGACACAAAAGTGAATAAGACCTAAAGCATCAGCTGGAAGAATGGGTAAATTGTGGGATCCTTACACTCAGTAAGCACTAAAAATACACTACGTGTGCAGTAAACATTTTTTCACTGGTAAATCAAATATCATATCCAAATGTCGTTTATATATAATATTTCTATAAGCTAATATCCTGTCGCCGATTACGTTCCCCTCCAGTGGGCGTAGTTCTCAGAGTAATATGCTCTGGATATAGAGAGCCTAAGTCCCGCCCCTCCGCTTCCGGCTCATGGGACCTTATTTCGGAAAAAATATGTATGGAAGTCAATGGCGAGAGATAACTTATCTTTTTATTCCGTCTGAACTGTGCCCTGAATTACACATATGATGTTTGTCAATTTAAAAGGTAATTATGAAAGTCAAGAAAGTCGCAGTTTGTCATAAAACAGAAGAGTAACGTTTAGTTTTATGTGAAAATCGCTCAATGAACTACATCTCTCGTCTCTCACTATGTACGTCACAAGATAGATTCTGGCTCAAAACACTCAGGCATGACGGCGTTACGTTACGATTATAATTTAAGACTATAGAAAAAATGACAGACGTTAGCTTCAGTAAAGTTAGCTTCATTCATTGAGAGAAAAGGTATGACGTCGCACGTGCGCCTTCTGGGTTTGTAGTCTTTGTAATTACGTATTTTCACAGTCTTATACCTCAGCAGTTTTACATCAAGCTGCGACTTTCTTGACTTTAAAATGTATCTTTTAAATTGACAAACATCATATGTGTAAATCAGGGCACAATTCAAACGAGATCAAAATATTTGTTGTCTCTCGCCATTGACTACCATACAATATTTTTCCGAAATAAGGTCCCATGGTGGTCGACCGGAAGGGGAGGGACTTAGGCTCTCTATAGAGCTGGTAAGTCCCGCCCCTTCCGTAAAACCCCGCTGGACCTCAAAGTTTAAAAACCGTCAATGCAAGTGAATGGGAGAAAATAATTATTTTCTGGTCCCCTTTGAATTGTGCCATGAATGTGAACATATGTTGTCTGTGAATTTTTTATATAACTTTTCATGTTACGAGTTTGACAGTATATGGTATGATTCTTCGGCTAGCAGTTGTGGAAAAGACATAACGAGAAAGACTACATGTCGCCTATGTGACGTCACCCCATAAAGTTGACTTACCCGTGGTTTTCACTAACTTCAACGATTTTGTCCTCCCTGAAAGAAGGCGGTGAAGTGCACCAAAGACACAGCCATGTTTAGCGGGATCCGTGAGCTAGTCCGTGTGCGAGTGGTGTTGACGTTTCAAACGCGTCGAGAGTTGTAGTCCACAAAGTGCTCTCACACAAAGTCTAACCGTATCAAACTTCTACCCGCTAAATTGTATCATTCTTTACACGAAAAGTTATATAAAGAATGCTACAATTTAGCGGGTAGAAGTTTGATACGGTTAGACTTTGTGTGAGAGCACTTTGTGGACTAAACTCTTCGCTGCTTTCGACGCGTTTGAAACGTCACCACCACTCGCACACGGACACTAGCTCACGGATCCCGCTAAACATGGCTGTGTCTTTGGTGCACTTCACCGCCTTATTTCAGGGAGAGGACAAAATCGTTGAGGTTGGCGAAAACCACGGGTAAGTCAACTTTATGGGGTGACGTCACATAGGCGACATGTAGTCTTTCTCGTTATGTCTTTTCCACAACTGCTAGCCGAAGAATCATACCATATAGGCTACTGTCAAACTTGTAACATGAAAAATTATATAAAAAATGCACAGACAACATATGTTCACATTCATGGCCAAATTCAAACGGGACCAGAAAATAATTATTTTCTCCCATTCACTTGCATTGACGATTTTTCAACCTAGAGGTCCAGCGGGGTTTTACGGAAGGGGCGGGCGGGACTTACCAGCTCTATAGGCTAGTCTCCAACATTGATGAAGAGAAAAATGGCAGAAATAAAAGTTTTATTTATTTATTTTTAATTTTTTTATATTAACATTTTGCCAGTAACATTTGACATTTGAAAACATAGTATTATATTCCAACGAAAGTTAGCCTTTAGCAATGATTAAAGGGGTGGTTCAGGATTTTCGACATCGGACCTCATTTTCAAGTGAGCCTGGTTGTTATTCATCAGTGGAGACAGTTTTCAAAAATATTCATCCAGTCCTTACTTTTGGATAACGTTAGTTCGCCTATGCTAGGCTAGCGCGAGTCAACGGTGCACGTTAGCCTGCCATTAAAAACAGTTTTACCCACTCCACAGTACACCAAAAGCAAATAAATTATAACGCCAGACTATCAATGTAAATGTCTATTGAGAGAATAATGTTAGAAATCAAAGTAGCAGTACTCTTGTAGCTCAATTATCTGCGGCAGGTAATACTTTTTTTTTTTTTTAGGTAATTTTTTTTTTTTAGTTTTTTTTTTAAAGTTTTTTTTATTTTTATTGAACACCAAGAACATAACAAAAACAGAATACACAACTACAATGGCATTGAGAAATGCAGATAAATGAGTATTACGCAAGGCACATGTTAGTCAAATAAATGGATAATGACAAAGAAATTTACATATATTGAAAAAAAAAAAAATACACAAGAAGGGGTCTCTTCATTCCTCATCTAAGAGATCAAGGTCTCTTATTATTCTAGCCAATTTCTGGGCCTTTTTACTTTTCATACATTGTAACGATGGAAAGAAATTGCAGAAAAAGTCTCTTTTAAATACAGAAAAATAAGGTTTCGTCTTCATACATTTAGATCTATGAATGAAAAATTTGCCCAGAATCAACATTACATTAATAAAAAATTCATTTCTTTTCTCATCCAACAGCATTCCAAACATAATATGCTTTCTAGCAAAAGTTGAAGCGAATGAATCTTTGTCTCCAACCAATAAGACATATTTTCCCAAAAAGTATTTGAAAAAACACAAGAGAAAAAAAGATGATCAGTTGTCTCTATGTCAACTTGACAAAAAGTACAGGCATTTTCTTCAAAATTAAACCGTTGTCTTAAAAATTCACTTGACGGGTATATCCCATTGAATATTTTAAAATGGGTTTCCTTAGCTTTAGGAGCCACAGGAAAGCTAATATACTGTGTTCGCAATTTTTTAACAAATGGTTTATCATAAGCTTGCAAAACACAGTTATTATACCGACATGTCGGATATACTATAGAATTGAAACAAGAGCGAATAAGTTTGTTGGGAAGCATTGCCCTGAGATCATTACCATTGAAGAGAAGGGATGGGAGTTCACAAGATCCATCTGGCATGTTGACAGAAGCGTTTTGTACTAAATTTATAAAACTTTTTGGAATGGCTTTTAAGACACGCTCAAATTGTTTGCGTTCACATTGTAAATTATATTTAGTACAAAAGTCTCTAAAAGTTAACAGTCTCCCTTCTTCATCCAATAAATGTAGAACTGACCAAATACCTTTTTCAAGCCAATCAAGAATACATAGAGACTTGTATTATACAATAAATCTATTGTTCCATATAGGGATTCTATGTGGAGAAAAGTTGTGGTTATATAATAACTTCCAATATAACAAAATCTGCTGGTGAAAGGAGGATAATTTGATTGGCAGTCTGGAAACAGTAAAATCACACCTCAGTAGAAAATCAATTCCACCCAAATTTCTAAATATACCTCTAAGAATGCAAAACCAGAAACTAGTTTCATTTGTTATAAAAATTTTAAGCCATTTGACCTTCAACATACCATTTATACAATAGAAGTCAAAGGCTTGTAATCCACCATTTTCATAATCTTGTATAAGATTTGCCCTCTTTATAGTGCACACGTTTTCTCCATATATAATTGAAATTAATTTGATTAATGGTTTTAATAGCTCTATTAGAAATGGAGAGACAAGATGCAGGATAGATACACCTAGAGAGACTTTCCATTTTAGTTAAACAAATTCTACCAAAGATAGACAAATCCCTTTGCATCCATACATCAAGCCTGCCTTTGCATTCATTCCATCTATTCCAGACATTTTGCTTTTCCATCATGACCTCATCCTTTGAAATGTTTATGCCTAAATATCTGACATTCGACTTGACTGGAATATTATATGCAGTTTTAAGAGGGCAATCATGTATGGTAATAATTTCACATTTGCTGATATTGAGCTTTAAACCTGAGAATTTAGAAAAATAATTAACTATCTCAATTACTTTAGGAACCTGGTCAAGACCTTTTAAAAAATAATGTTGTATCGTCAGCCAATTGACTAAGTATAATTTCCTGTCCAAACACATTTCATTTTTTAATATTTGAGTTTTTAATTAGGAGAGCCAACATCTCTGGGCAGGTTGTTATTTGGACCGGCTCTCTCGGTTTCCTAGGTAACCAAATATAACTCCGCCGCTGCTGTAGACTGCTTATAAATACAGGGAATAAATTATAACTAATGCAATGTGATGAAATTTGATTTCTAACATTATTCTCTCAACAGACATTTACATCGATAGTCTGGCGTTATAATTTATTTGCTTTTGGTGTGGAGTGAGGGAGGCGAACTATCCAAAAGTAAGGACTGGATGATTTTTTTTGAAAACTGTCTCCACTGATCAATAACAACCAGGCTCACTTGAAAATGAGATCCGATGTCGAAAATCCTGAACCACCCCTTTAAGAACAAACAATCTGTTACGAGGGATTTAGAATCAGAATAAAAAAAAATGTAATACAATACAATAACAATATCAAAGATTAAATAATAATAATACATAGACAAAAAATAAGTAAATAAATATACTTTTTAGAAATAAATGTTGTTGTTGATGTATGTGCGTGAAGGTGAAGACAAGACACTCTTCTTCGCGCAAGTGACTCGAAAAACAAGAAACATCCCCCGAGTAAACTAAAGCAAGTCACCCGATGGGAATATTCCCTTCGCTTTTGGTGTGCATACACCATTCATAATATTATATAATATTCAGTAATCGGCGGAAAATGAGTTTTCCCATTATCTAGCTCGGCTGATCCACACCACTGCCAGTTTCATAACAATGCAGCACCAACGCATCTAGTTCATGCATTAATTCTACAAAAACAACGTTTTAAAAGAACTGCATACGACGCACTAAAAAGTCTTTCCAATGTCAAGTTCCTTACCTTTTCAAAAACAAACCGTTTACTGCACAAGAGACAAGTAGATCGTTCGCCTTCTATGGTTGTGTGGCGAAAAGAAGGTGGGGCAATTGTTTTCGACTTTAAATATGGTTGCTCAAACTGGCCCCGTGGTTTGGTTGCATAAATGGGGGGTGGGATATAATATAAGCACCGCCTTTGGACCACATTTTTATGGTTACTTTAAACATATTTTGGCCAAAGTTCCAAAGGGCAAGAATTGCGCAAAACATCCAGATATGCATCATCTTCAAATCACTGCAACTGTTCTTCGGTCTTGCTCTCTCTCACATGTAGCACATTTTATCTGCATTTTGGCTGTTCAAGTGTTGATTCAGTTCCGTTGTAAAGATCATCAATTATTAAATTAGTTCATTTAATCTATAAAGCAGTTCTGCAAAAAAAAAAAAGAGAAGATATTATCAGTTGAGCTCGGTTCAGTTTTTGCACAACAGTGTCAATACAATACAGTCAAATCAATAATAATTTGGAATATTAAGTGTCCCCACAGTCAATCAATGCACGACGCGCTAGAAATACAGAGAGTCCATAATGTTGAGTAGTAAAATCAAATCTGGTTTTCAGAAAAGGAAAGAGGGAAAGGAGAGAGAGGAAAGACAAAAGAAAGGGTGTTGTTCTGTATCCCAGTTTTTCACCAAGAAAGGTGGGTAGCCTTTAGTCTGTGAGTGGTATTAACCTGTTGTCCATAGTGAAATAAGCTAGCTAGCCGCAGGCTAGTGTTAGCCTACACAGGGTTCTCAAGTCTCACGCATTGGCCGTGAGACACACGCAATTCAACCAGTTCACACGCTCACACGCCACACCGTGTATTTCTCACGCTGAAAAGGCAATGCCAACCAAGTTGTCCTACAAGCTTTATATATAACGTTGTATACGAGGCGCGGGCACACAAAGTGAAGTTTCCTGCCGCCAGCACGTATCTCGGCCAGATTGCGTTCGTTACTAGGCAACATAGATGCGCGAACACACGGAAGTTGACGGAAAATTCTCGGCCACCGTACGTTCGTTACTAGGCAACCAACAACATCGCGCGAACACACGTCGTGATGATGGAGAAGGTAAGTTGGAAGAAAGCCCGTCTAACATTTTAAGGCTAGAACATTTAATATATAGCCCATCGTATACATTATTATTGATGCAGTCAAAAACTCTGCAACCAGGCCAGAAGCTTTGGCTCAGTTTGGCTAGCTTACGTTATCTGAAACTAAGGGAAATGTTAGTGGGTATGGGAAGGAATGAAGATGTATTTCTTCATTTTATTTTAAATAAATTTAAATGTATTTATTTTATTTTAAATTATATTATACTGTATTAATAGTATTTCTAGTTACATTAAGGCTACATACGTATTAAAGCAGAGTGCTCTGGGTAATATTTTATATCCTGTTAAAACATAACGTAATCATTGATTGCCATTGCATTTATATTTTTCAAACACTTGCAACACAAAACACATTTCATAAGCTGGAGTGTGTACTCTTGTGTACACACACACACACACACAAACACACACACATACCTTAATAATACTCTAATATGTCATTTGTTCTCAATGTCCCACCACACAATAAATCATTATACCATTTCGACTAGACACATTGAAAATGCAAAAATATTTGTTTTTCCAAACTGTTTGAAACAATTTGTTATATTTTTGTAATTTTTGTAACTTAATTGTAATTTTGAAATATAACATTAAAGAGTATATTTGATGTGATTAATTGCTCTGTCATTTATCAGATTTACCAATTGTTATAATTTCAATTTGTGCTGGTTAATTATGAACAATGGGTAAAATTGGGGGGCGGGGACAGGTGGGGGCGGGGCTCCATTATGGCTCCTCCCCTAACCGCATGTGATCTCACTCCAAGATTTTGATAAAACTTGAGAACCCTGCTACATTTCATCAACATTTAATCAGTGCAGGGAAACGTTTAGTAAGATATTCATATTAAATCATTGTCCATGCCCCTTTTAGCAGACTTAACAACAGATGAGTCAGCAGCCCCCCAGTCTCCCCATAACTGCACCCCTCCCTGTCCCAGTGAAGAAGGTGAGCAACATTATGTTAATGACTTAGCATCATTCCAGGGAGTCTGTGTGGGGTTCCCTGTCTCTCTTGCTCTTTTTTTACCATAACAAAAAAAGAAAATGAAATATTTATTAATGACAGAAATCAAACACAAATGATTTTCTCACATAATGGCCATTTTTTTTTTTTAAACCCTCCTGTCTGTACTGGATGCAGTTAGAAACAATGAGTAGCTTACCTCAACCTGCATGTAAGTTTCAGACAATATTAAAATAATCCAGTGTGATGCGTTCATTTAGACTGAATTTTGGCTGTTAAATGACATCTATAGATACAGACTTTATCATTCCCATCATGAAGGGCAATTTATTTGAGAAGCTTACACACACACACACGCTTACACACACACACACACACACACACACACACACACACACACACACACACACACACACACAAATCTATTGTATCTAACGTATGTAATTAAGTGGTGGTGATACAGAACTATAGGTCATTTGTGTCAATGTTATAGTGTTAGTGTCATTTATTGGTATATGGCATATTTTAATATACTGTATACATCACAGTATATATGTATATCCACATGCATTGTGTGCATCCTACAGAGCCAGGGCCCTCTCAGGTAGGAGGAGGAAGAAGTGTGGAAGGAAAGGTAGAAGGGAAAGAAAGTTACAGTGATGATGAGGATGAGAGATGCATGGTGGAAGAAGGCAGAAGTCATAGGCAGGATGTTGACCCAGGTTTGTGGCCAGCGGATTTGACTGACAGGGACAGGGAGGGTTTTGTGAGGGCACTGTCTACCAGAGATGATGATGATGTACTACTGCCACAGGATTCTGAGGGAAAACCATTCCCAGAATAGTTATTGTACAGCAAGGCAGCCAATGGGAGGGAAAAGGTGAAGAGAGACTGGGTAACTTACAGCAAATATTCTAATGCGCTGTATTGCATCCCATGTGTGCTTTTCTCTCATTTACAAAAAAGACCTTTTCTTAGTGCACTGAACAGCCAAAAGGGATATAACATGTCTGATGTAAAGTGTTGTAGGATGTATGATAAATTCCCTGTCCATGAGAAGAATGCGGCACATAGAGACTGCTATTTGAAATGGAAGAACTTGCAACAGTCAGTAATGGCTGTTAGTGGCATTGACTCTCAGTTGCAAAAGCAGATCCAAACAGAAACTGAGAAAAACAGAGGTCTCTTGCAGAGAATCCTGGATGTAACACTGCACTTGGCATCTAGGAATTTACCTTTCAAGGGTAAAACCAAAGACCTAGATGATAACGAATAATGGAAATTTCTTCGGCACACTAGAGCTTTTGTCTCATTACGATCCACTGCTTAATGAGCACTTGCAAAAAGTCAGGGACAAAAAAAAGGAACCAGGCTGACACATTATCTGAGGTCTGACATTCAGAATGATTTTATTGATTTATGTGGCAGAAGAATTTTGAGAACAATTTTAAAGGAAAGGGAAGATGCTATTTATTTTTCAGTCATCTGTGATGCTACACCAGACATTTCCCACACTGAGCAGAATGTGGTGCTCATCAGATATGTGAGGTATAACAAAGAAACAGACGACTGGGAGATCACAGAAAGGTTCTTTTACAAAAAAACAGGAAGTGAGATAGCAGAAATGATTGAAAATGTGCTTGATGACAAATGGATAGACAATGGGGACTGCAGAGGGCAAGGATATGACAACGGGGCAAACATGTCAGGAAGGGTCGAGGGAGTCCACGCCCAGATATTAAAGAAAAATCATCTAGCTACATTTTCACCCTGTGCCTCCCTCACCTTAAATCTTGTAGGTGTGCATGCTGCACAGACAAGCCCAGAAGTAGCAACATTTTTTGGCTGCATCAATCGCCTTTACTCACTTTTTAGTGCTAGCCCAGAACGCTTGGCCATCTACAAAGAGAAAAAAGGTTGCTCTTTGCATCGCCTCTCAGATACCCGCTGGAGTTCAAGAATCATGGCTGTTAAACCTGTAGTACAACACCTTCCTTCTGTCATTGAGGCCCTTGACAGTATACTCACGACATGTAGTCTCACCAGCGAGGCCAGATCAGAGGCTAGTGGTCTGAAGAACTACTTCATGTCATTCAATGCTATTGTCCTACTCACTGTCTGGCTCAAAGTACTGCAGTGCATTGATGACAGGAATGTGGTTGTCCAGTCTGGAAAAATCTCTGTTGACACAGAGGCATCCAATATCAATGCCTTAACAAAAGAGATGGATGGGAGTCACTCCTGTCTGAGGCAACACTGATTGCAACACAAATAGATGTTGCACCTCAGTTTAGCAAGGAACACAGTCAGCAAAAGAAAAGGAAGAGATTCCATGATGAGACCTCTCAAGAGGAGACAGCTCATGAAAGTGCAGCAACAGTGTTTCGGAACACAGTGTTTTTTACTGCTATGGACAGCATCGTACGTGATCTGGACACCAGGTTCCGCACCACTGCAGAAATAGTTGAGGAATTCTCTGCTGTTTTAAAAGTTGGGCAGATTAGTGAGGATAAAGTCCCTTCAGTGTGCCAACCACTTATCAAGAAATATTCCAGAGATCTCACATCCGAGTTTGAAAACAAAATAAGACACCTGAACACAGTATATGCTGCCACTTTCCCTCCTAACTTGTCCCCTCTTGGTCTCCTGAATGCAATTAACAAGATGCAGCTACATAGCATTTTTGGAGAAGTCTGCATTGTTTTACGTATATTTTGTACATTGCCTGTGACTGTTGCTGGTGGGGAGAGAGCTTTCAGTAAGCTAAAACTGATAAAAAACTATTTGAGGTCCACTATGTCTCAGGAAAGGCTTTGCAGTCTTGTCATGTTGTCCATTGAAAGTCAGTTGGCTAGAAAGCTAGACTTCAAAGACTTGATCAATGACTTTGCTAGCAAGAAGGCTTGGCGCTGGGCTCTCTGTGAGTCAGGCTGAGCAAGGTCTAGTGATAGATGCAAGATGTATGGCTGAACTGCCAAAAACTGTTTGAGCTGTTATTTGAGAGAAAAGTCTTGGGGTCCAGGAGTCCATTGTTCTTATTTGTACCATGTTAACTTACCTTTTAATTTGATGTCACTGGTACTGTTAGTTTGTTATGACCATATTCCAAACCTCAAAACCTATTGATTGTTGTTGGGATATATGTGCAGTTATGTTAAAAAAATCTGCTGTTTTCATTGTTTTGATATGATGATGTTAATTTTTTTATTAAAAAGTTAATATATATTTAGGTTTTTTCTTTCTTTTTTTAAATCTGTCATTAATTTTACAATAAAAATACAGAGACTGTAAAGGATTGCCTTAAAGCTACACTGTGTAACTTTTTTAGTTGATTCTTAGCAAAAAACACTTAGTTCTTTCAAAAATATATGTGCTCATTAATGTATATTTACTTCTTTCAAGTAATAAAGTATTCTCTTAAGTTTATAATCTGCCATTGAAAGTACATAAGGGTGAGGGGTTCGAATGCCGGTCGCCATGTTGCCCCTCCATCTTGAAACTACATTCGCCAAAGAGGGACATACCTGTAAATTCAAGCTTCGCCTTTTGCGTTTTTCACTCAGTGACACCGTGACGAATGCGAGGGGGAGATTACTTGCGAGCTCGCGAGTGCCGGCAGATTTGAAAGATAGTGTGGTGTGTGTGTGTGTGTGTGTGTGTACTCACACTTGAAAGAGAGAATTAAAACGTCAAGGCGACAGACAAATCAGCAAGACCATAGTCAATATTGGAGTAACTTTTCCCAGATGGAAAGAGCTCATGAGAAGAAAATATTTAAAAACGGACGCCGAGGTTGCCTGCTTTCTTCTCGACAGGTAATTCAGCCTATTGTAATTCATTTGTGTAAATTCGAAGTTTTATAGTTGCTTGTCTAACCATAGCATGGTTGTGCATAACGCCAGAACGACTGACAGAACGAATGGTGAAAAAGTTTTGTTTACCTTGTAACATAAATCTGTGCTGCGACGGATCACATGTGATGAATAGTTTTAAAGGCGCAATTTTTTAAGCTATATATAAAAAAGGACAAGGTAAATTTTAGTTATTTTTAATTGCTTTTACTTTGTACACATTGTAACGTTAGCCTAATCTGATTATGCTGGGATAGCCGATTCCAAGGGTGACGTTTACCTCCTGACATCTGTCCTGTAGTTTTATTCATTTTAGACGTATTGTTTATTATTGTCATGGACGAAGTCGATAACTGGAAGCCATGTTAATCTTGGAATAATACGGCCACCGTAGGAGTTAAAACGCCCTCGGAATTGAGAGTAACAGAAACAAATATTCACTGGGTAGTCATATACAATTTCACCGCTAGATGGGGGTAAAAATCACACAGTGTAGCTTTAAAGCAACACTATGGAACTTTTCCTCTTCGGTTGCCCTACAGGTTGGAAGCGGAATTGTCCATTACCACTGTCGTAAATCATTTAGCCTACGGCAGCCTACTGTCGCACGCACACTCGCTGTTTATCCAGCACCGGCTTTGGAATGAACGATGTCCACAGACAAGGTAGAGTATGTTGCATGATTTCATGAAAGTATGATGTATTGCGACATCAGAAATGAAGAAAAACAAAATAATGACTATTGTAATGCTTGCCGTAAAGCAAGTCAAATTTGTAGTTTTCTTATGTCTCATTAGAACTACAGAAACGCAACCCGATCTGGCAATCTTACAGTGTGGTAATAGCAATATATAGGGACGCAAAGCGGAGGCATAAGTGCCTTTCACCCTGTTACAAATTGATGAACCACTGAAACGATTTTGGAAACATTATTTTAAGGTAAAAAATGTTAGGCTACATAGTGTTGCTTTAAGGACATTTTGGTGGCTTTTAATCTTGCATCAAATAGTGAACTGCATACTTCATGCAGACTTGCATTTACAAATCACCAGCAGTAAATACTGTGCTAGTACTAGTATTGAACTACAAGAAGCAAAGACAGTTGCAAGCCTTTGATTAGAGTTATGTAAAGCTTTTGATGGGACAGTTAGGTAGATGTGGTGACAACAGCTGCGCTATTGAGGGGGCCCAATTTGATTTTTTTGTCATGGGGCCCAAAATTCCTGGCGGCGCCCCTGTCCCCAACTAAGCAAGCCAGAGGCAACAGTGGCAAGGAACCCAGACTCCATCAAGTGACAGAATGCAGAAATGACTTTGGGAGAAACCAGGTTCAGTCTGGAGGCCAGTTCAAACTGGCCAACGAACAAACACTCTGTGATTATGATTCAGTCTGCATCAAAAGTCAGAAATCAAACATTCATCCAGTTCCTTTTGTTTGAAGATCAGCTTCATCACGCCAGTATGGAGCTGAAGCTGGCCATAGGGTCTGTGCCGAGGTCTGTCAGGTTCTTTTAGTCTTTGATGAAACCTTGAATGTCCATTTCGCAACAATCTGTAAAATGTATGCAATCTTCATACCTGCCTAAACAACAATCCACCATCCAGATTATTAAAGCTACATTAACAATCTGTGACTACATTATAAAAAGAAACAGTAACTCACAGTAGAATAAAATGTATTCTGTGGGGAAAATTGCAGCATAATTACAGAAGGCTAAAACTTTACTCTGAATTGCAAAACGACAACTTGGGCCTATGCCTTACTTTTTTAAAGGAAAACTGTTAAGCTCTTTGCTTAGTCAATTTTATTTCTGTACAAATGTAATTTGAACATTAAATAGTGACATAAACAAAATACAGAAGAACAAATGCACACGATCTAAACTCACAAAAATCTTTTAACTTAAACGTTAACAGACAATAAAAAAAATAGATAAACAGAATCCACGGGTGAAACTATTCTCTCAAATTTTCAATATGAATGTTATTAATTAATATTGCTTGTAAGTAATCATAAAATATTAATAGTTTCAACAAAGAATCTTTTTGGCCTTCTGAGCAACAAAAAGGTTTAAAGAAATGCTTAAGACTAAATTTATTATTATAACTACCTTTGCTCAAGAAACATTTTCTGTTAGAATTGGGACTACATACAAGTTATAAATTTAACTGATTAAAAACAAAAGAAACACACACACACACACACAAATGTACATGACTTCTGTGGTCATCACAGGTATCGGTAGCTGCACAACCTGGCTATCATACTCTCACACTGAGTGTTGCTCACACAATGTACAGCTGAGTGTCTCATCTTTTTGTTGTTTTTTTGTAGGTACCTCACTACAAAAGTTTATGAAAACTTGGCAGCTTGTGGAGGAGGTCCTAAAAACCCTCCAGCCTGTTTGGTGGCGGCACGGGAGGGGGCCAGACCTAACATCTTCTGGATGTTCTGAAATTAAAGGTATTCAGTGGTAAAAGTTAAGGCATGCATTACATAAAACAAACAACTGAATTGAACAGTGTCAAAGTTTAAACTCCTCCCACAAAACTGCTATTACATTTTTACAACTTGGATTTTGCCCCTTTCACTCACAGAAACACTGAAGAAAGAATATAAACAATAGATAAACATTACATAAACATTACCTGTCGAATCGACATGGTGCACAGGATGTAGAGGAAGATGAAGGAACAGTCTGTGTAATCTTCACCAAGGAGGTTACGGTGTGAGAGACCTTGGATATACGACAATGGGACGAATGGAAGTTTGGCCACAACACGACCATCAAAGCTGGAATGGAAAAAAAGCAGCCAGAATGTGTTTAAAAGCACATAAATTAAGTGGCTGGCCATTTCAGGTAACTTTAGCGAATCAAACCACTATTAGCCTAAGATATTATTGAACATTTATAGCAAAGCGCCTGTGATAATGCAACGAATGAGTCTACCTACATGGAATTAAACATGCCCATCAAAGCAGTGAAGCAAAAGCCAATGGCAAACATCGATTTCATCCGGACCTGCAATTAAAATATCTTTAATACAATGCCATTAAAACAAAACTTGTTAGACAGATCACCACATTTACTATGAGAATTAATTAAAAAAAAATAACACAACATAAGAAATATGGATTGGAATAGAAAATATTAGAATACCATAGACAAGTCTCTGTTATTGTTCTTCAGTTTCTCCTCTTGTCTCTCTGTTGAAGACAACATTAGTAATTCCATTTATGTTTCATTGAGGACCAATGACCATGTTGCATAATAATAATAATTGAATTTGTACTAATTGTTAATAACAATATTTTGTTTTATACTTTACTTATAATAATAATAATAATAGCTTTACAATTTCGTTTTATAAGTGTAATAATAAATTTTAAGTATCTTACCAATTTTTTTCTTCTGTTGACGCCCAGCTGATTCTGTAATTGTCTCCTTCTTTTTCTCCACTGGAACATGTTGCACAATTTTAAACAATGGTCACTTGGATTAAATAAATGCAAAAGACACAAAATTCATTCATACAACTTACGTTTTTTACTTTGTTTTTCAACCTCAGCCTTTAGTCTCTTGTATTTGTCTGTGCGGTACACCAGAACCCATGTTATTCCTGTAGAAACAGAGCAAAGCAAACGGTTATCCAGCACGAATTGAGCTAAAGCATTTGTCCTGTATTTGCTGAGCTTACGACATTTTCCTAGACACTCGATACGTTTTCTGACATGTAAACCTGAATTTCAAGATAGCATGTACATACCTTCCGCTAATAATGCTGTGCAAATAGATATGAATACGATTAGAATTGTATCTGCAAACATTGTGCTCATTTTGGAAAAAACGATTAGGAAACTGATAATAATACTAGTTAATACTTTGGTTGGGCGATAACCTCTACTGTAGCAGCGTCAGCATTACTGTGGTGATGTCATCAATGTGCGCCCGGCTTCCTCGTGGGTGCTGAATGTGGTTGAGCTATATATGAACTCATGACACCACATCTCCTACTAGTGGCAGCGACTCGGCATTATCAGCCGGCATGAACGGGACAGAATGACAATTATGATGATGATGATTATGATGATGATAGTGAGCTTTAGGGGAACCCCCCCCAAGCACTCCCCCAGTAACTATGTAGCCTTGTGGCTCACCACCTCTCAGGACCTGAAGTGGGACAATCACACTGACCCCATGCCATGGTGAAAAAGGCCCAGCAGAGACTGAGGAAGTTCAACCTGCCACAGGATCTGCTGATGCAGTTCTACTCAGCCGTCAATGAGTCTGACATCAGAAGACTGGGACGATTCGGACTGCTGAGCAGATTATTGGTGCTCCCCTGCACACCCTCCAAGAACTGCATACATCCAGAGAAAGAGAAAAAGGGGCTCAGAAAATCCACTCTGGATCCCTCACATCCAAGCCACCTTCTCTTTAAACTGTTATCATCTGGGTACAGAGCACCAGAACAGCCAGGGACACGAAAAGTTTCTTCTCTCAGACAATCTACCTCATAAACAGTAAAATGCATGCAATGATAACTATGTGCAATATCACTTACATTTATTTGGCAATACCTTACCTCTTCTTATTCCATTCCCTGCTAATTCTATTTGTATATAGCCTAGCACACCTGTACATACAAATTGGTATATTATATTTATTCATGTGTCTTATTTACATAAATCTTTATTTTTTATTTTACTATCTGTGTACTGTTGTTGTCTTTGTACTGGAAGCTTCTTCTGTCACCACAACACATTTCTTGTGTGTGTAAACATATTTTGCAATAAAGCTCTTTCTGATTCTGATGCTTTGATTAATTCTTCTTCTTTTTTTCTTTTCTTTTTTTTAACCATTTAGGCTGTAACATGGTAAGATTATATATCCAAGGTTATATATCCACATTGAAACAAATATGGCAGTTGTGAGCCTGTGCTCTCGTTTAATTGTTTTTGTAATGTGATGACACTTTATTCTTATTACCTCATTTTTTCTTAATGTGCATTGTTACATTGAGTTATATTATAAACAATTCACTTTCTCGTATAAGTACAAAAATATAAGAAATATAAAGTCAGCAGGACTCTAGTGTTAAAATGTTTAAAGAATTTATTAAAAAACAAAAACATTTCAAACATAATATTTCTAAACCTCTAAAATGATTTAATTTAGCTTTCATATATATATATATATATATATATATATATATATATATATAAAGTTTCAGTCAAATGTTATCACCGACATTTAGATTGGAAAATGGATTACATGACTAAGGGATGATTTGAAAGACACATGGTACTGACAGATATTTGTGGATAGTCCACAAATACAGTAGCCTACACATTGTACTGCTTCATTAATTGTTTTGTGTTTCATACTTGTTTTTGTCTGCTTAAATGTTGCTATCTCTATCTCTCTATCTCTACATACACACACATTATTCGAATTTAATGCTGATTTTTTAAAACTTTTCATACTTTCTTACAATCTGGATATCTAAGAATTCTAACTAACAGATGTAATTGCACACACAAAGGGCAAAGGAAAAGGATAGACACAATTGAAAGGAAGGGGGAGGAGGAGGAGCCGCTGCTCGCCGTGGTTAAATCAGCCCAGAGTCTCAGTGCGCCCACTGACAGCATGGCAGGAGACAGCGACAGCAAGTTGGACAATCAAGCCGAAAATGAGCATGTTGTCAGGCAACCTTTCCTCATCGGGGTAGCCGGCGGCACTGCCAGCGGCAAGGTTGGCATTCTGCTTTACGTTACATGAATATTAGTTATCGTTTGATTGTATGTTTGTCACAGAGATGAGATGAGATGAGATGAGATGAGCGCACACTGACCGCGTGGCTCATTGTCACTGAATCATCAGTGTGAAAATGTATTTTATTCCCCGAGATGGTTTGACAGGTCCAATGCAAAAACGGGCGTGTAGACTTAGCATTTAAGTGATCTTATTTTTATCTATTTTTTTTAATCAAGTTTACGCATTTAGACGAAAGTAAGAACTAATACAGTATGGTAGCCTAGTATTTTAAAACTGAAATACACGTACAGTAAGAATATATTGAGTAGTTTATATCCCTTAAAAACAAAAATGTTGGTCATTTCCCTGTTAGACAGCTCCCACACACCGTCGCCATACAAACACCACGGCGATGGTGGACGTACCAACTTATTAATAAGCATTTAATCGTTACTATTATTTTCTTTTAAAGTGCTCAAGAGCCAGTTTAATTCATTTGCGAAAAATAACAGGATGGATCAGGTGTTGTTGTATCGAAGCAAAATACCACGTCTGTCTTTTGTTGTTAGAGAACAGCATGAAACTTGCGCCGGGTAAATCACCACAATCGCTCTGACATTCCATCAGATTCTGTAAAATCCCATCCGCTGGCGAACACCCTAATTACAGTTTTACTTTACAACGTGGTGTGAGGAAAGTCTAACTTTGCGGTTATAGTTATTATATGTGAATGAATGATGAAGCATTATCCGCTAGGATAACAGTTATAGGCTACAAGCACAAAGAACGGTCTTTGTTTCATGGGCTAATGGTGTGTGTGATATCAGAGAATGAGATAACAGGTTCTATATATGTGTGATTAGCGTTAAACATAAATAACTCCTGAATTTGGACGATAAAGAAGAATAATCGCGGAGCTTTTGTTAGTTAACGTTATTGGGGTCAGCGGCACAGTGAATGTGTCACATCTTACCTCATTTACGTGCGTAAAGGCGGCGTGCGTACGTACGCAGTGATGCGTCAAGACAGCTGCTCCAATGAAGAAGTGTTTGTTTTCGATTTGTTCTAAGTTGTCATTTTAAATAATTATAGATCATATTTTCCCATAATTTTTTTTTGTTTTATTTTGAGAGAGAGAGAAAACCAATGCAAGTAGCTGATGTAATTAATTTTTGAATGACATAATGTATATTATATGTTTTTTTGGTCGTATTTTTCTTTTATGTAGCCTATGGATTAAAACATGCTTTTGTAGACTAAATCATAATTATGTTGACTATGACTTAGTATGCCAATTTCTACTTCTTTTATAATTATGACTTAGTATGTCATTCTACTTATTAATGCCACAATTTTGACTTATTTCATAATTTAGATTTATCTCATTATTATTTCATAATTTCAATTTATTATGACTTGATAGCATGTCATAATCTAGACTTTAGTGTTATGTGTGTGTGCAAGATTTTGTGTTGTGAATGTGTGTGTAACAGTTTTTATGTTCTTATTGGCCATAGTTGCCGGAAAGACCAATGGTAATGAAGTTCAAGTCACCATTTTTATTACAGTGTATTTAATGACCACTCTGTTTAGTCATAATTTAAATAGTCTCTGTACATAACTTGTCTGTTTCTGTCTTCCGTTAGCTTATCTTGTTTGCTTATGTTGTGACTGCTATATCTCCCAGCTGTCAGGTGTGCAGGTTTCTCTCTACCACACTGCTGGAGAACGTGTAGTCTATTTTCTCAGTGAAAATGCTTTGACTGTATAGACTCCCTCAAGCAGAATGTTATCATTCCTTTGGCCATGTAGACACTCAATGTTTTGCCCAGTGCTAATATGTTATGCTCTCCACTCAGGGTGCTGTTTAAGGACACCAGTTTGTTTACATCCTGGAACTGGTCTAGAAAGCAGATAGTTGACTGAAGCAAGTTCGTTTAATGCAGCCATTTCTTTGCATTGAGAGCATACATCCCACTATAGATGCACTTTCCGTAGCATTCGCATTACATTTCTAAACTGCAGCTTAGCTTGTTAGGTACACAAAAATGCTTGGGAATTAAAGTTTGCATGAAACAGAAGTTGTGATATTCTTTTCTTTCCTATTGTTGTGACGTAGAAGTGAAACGGAAGAAAACAATGTAGGGTGGGACTTAATTTTGACCATAATGATTGGATCAATGGATTGTTGTGGTTTGCTATTGCTGATGATCTAATGTGAGTGACAGGTTATCCTGCCCTCACACCGTTAAACAAGCCATCAGAGAAGAGATGTCACTGAAAGAGGCCATTGAGCTTGTGAACTGGGTTGGAAGCTACTTTTGCTTGAGGTTCATAGATCTTGGTCATAGACCTGTACCATCAAATGTCAAAGAAGTTTTTGAGCTCTTTTTTTTCCCTTCTTTTTGCAAGACTTTAACACAGTGGAAAACTAATGGTAGCAAATGGAACCTTGTTACCAGTAAGTGTTACCATTTACCAGTAAATAATACAAATTAGTGCTTTATTGTTCACTGTTCAACATGCTGCTTGTCCATTTGAGTGCACCACTATATTTAAAAATGTGGTTGAGTGTCACCGTCAAAATGGTTTAAGGACCCAGCATGCCAAATTGAAGTTGAAATTTGCTATAAATATAAGAAGAGTTCTTTTCTTGGTGATTGTAAGTTATTGTGAGGCAGGTAAAATTCTCACAAAACTATATGCAACACAAAGTTAATGCGTTTTAATGCACAATTAATGTGTTTGAGCAGAGCTGTGATTATTTTGTGTGTGAGTGACAAAAGTCAGTGCTTTCCGTAACTCTTAAGTCAGAAATGCATTGTGTTTTGAAAGACATGAATGACTTGAAGCAGAGGATGGCTGTTTTTGTTTAACATTTGCTTTGTGTATATGTGTGTAGCTTCTTATATAGGGCTTGGGACAGCTTGAACTGTAGATTATGCTTTAAATGGATTGAGGGACTGGCAGGCAGCATTGCAGCTGGTGAGGGAAAGCTTTGCAAGACATTTTAGCGCATACTCATAGGTTAGATACAGCAGGGTTTCATCAGACTCCGCAGGATTCAGTTGGGGATGCCTGCACTGCGGCCTGTCTCTTTATTGTTACCAATACTGAATATTTGTGTACCCAATAACTGATATACAGAACCGATACATATTATTTCTTTTTTTGACAGTTATAACAGCACTGAACTGAACAAAACTGTTTCAACACGTTTTTTTTTTTTCTGTGCTATAATTCCTGTAATTTCACTGCCTTTTTGCATACATGACAAAACCCACTTAGTAAACAAAAATAATAAATATGGTGAATTATCGGTGAATCCGATATAACAAAACCAATACATGATTATGGAAAAATGCTTAAATATCGGGAAAATATCAGCATTATCGGTCAATCACTAAGTTATACTTTCTGGTCATTCATAATAGTAGCTTATATTAGTCTCTTCTACGTCATACATCAAACGACTTTGTGTCTGTAAGTTTAGTCATTTTTGCAGAGTGTGTATGAACCCTTTCCGAATTAAGGATGTGCTAGAGTATTAATATTTCTCATCATGATTAAGTCAGCAATTCGAAAAGGTACACCATAGACCTTGTACATTTCTCTCTCTTTTGTGCTGGGCTCATCAGGGTGTGACTCCTTCCTCCATATCATGTAATATATCAAATGATGGTGTTCATTAGTAGACTGCCTTGGGAATATAGATCAGTTTTATGAAGATAGTCAGTGAATTAGACATTTTTCAAGGTGCAGCGGGCTGCTGACATTTCTCAGTGACAATGTGAACAAACACCTGTGTGTTTTCGTAACTGATCATGGTTTGTGGGTTTTTTGTACAGGGGGTGTCACCTGTTTTTTTTTTGTGTGTGTGTGTGTGTGTGTGTGTGTGTGTGTGTTGGTAGGTTATAGTCCTTGCTCTGTTTTATCTTTTTAATAGGCATGTATATTAATATATCAGCAAAGCAAGGCCTTTAGGGATTGAAGAAACACAGTCCTGTGTTTATGCCTTGAATGTGGGTGGTGTGATTTTGCTTTATAATTTTTTTTTAATAATAAATACTGCAATATTCCATAAAAATAAGAATATTTTTTTTAATTTCATGGTGACTTTAAGTACTGTTCAAGGTAACACTGTATCAGTTCTTAGTTCATTCATGTTTTGTCATAATGATGTGCGGTTCAGTGAGTGAGTCATATTAATCCAAATGATTTAATGCTAAAACTTTCAATTTAAAAACTACATTTAAAACTAAATTGCTCAAGTCTAGTATTATTATTATTATTATTATTATTATTTAGATCTGAATACAAAACTGTTATCAGTTCCTTAACCAAGTTTAGTGGCCACCCACAGGAATTACACACTTAACCTTGATTTTTTTTGTGTGTGTGTGTGTGGCCATTTTGTCAGAATTTCACAGTTTAAATGAAGATTACTAACTGAAACATGCTGTTAAAGCATATATGTGCTGAACTACAATCCTTTCTTAAATTTTTTTAGTCATCAGTTTGTGGGAAGATTATGGAGCTCCTTGGCCAGAATAAGATCGACCATCATCAGAGGCAAGTGGCCATCCTCAGTCAGGACAGTTTCTACAGGGTACTGACCCCCGAACAAAAGGCCAAGGCTCTAAAAGGACAATTTAACTTTGACCACCCAGGTAAAAGAGCTTGAAAAGCTCATGTTACATTGATATAATTTTAGTTTATATTATTTACATTTTTTTTAAGCTGATTTATGGCTCTTCATGTGTGCTTTTTGTATTGCCAAATAACGATGCCTATTGCAGCATGTTATTGTGAGCAGAATACAGATCAGACCATGACCGTTAATCCAGACTGTGTGTGTGTGTGTGTGTGTGTGTGTGTGTGTGTGTGACTGTCTGCCTGACTCAGCCACCCTCATACACACTCATTCTGCAGCAGCACAAGTGCTTTTTTTTTGTTGCTTTTTCTCGATTTTCCACGTCCTGTAGATCATGAAACCTTAAAACAAATTCTGTGTTGTCTCACTGACCCTCTGTTACTCCATCTCACAGATGCTTTTGATAATGAGTTGATAGTCAAAACCCTGTGTGATATCATGGAGGGAAGAACGGTCCAAATTCCAGTCTACGACTTTGTTACCCATTCAAGGTCAGTTCAGACCCCATTTGAGAACAGTTTAGATATCTTAAAGGGATAGTTCATTCAAAAATAATATTTCTTAGTAAATTCATCATCACTACAAACCCATAAGACTTTGGTTAATCTTCGAAACACAAAAAGCCTAAATTAAATCTGTTCATCATTATAAAGCGATTTTTATCTCGTCACAAGACTTGGATTAAACCGTTCGATTTGTATTTGTTCTACGACTCTTTTATGACCTTTTTGCATCTTCTAAGTTTCCTAGGCTAAACCTCCTAGGTTTCATTCAAAATATTACAATTTGTAATTTAAAGATTAACCAAAGTCATACAGATCTGGAATATGAGGGTGAGTAAATGATCATTTTTGGGTGAACTAACCCTTTAACCTATTATCATTGTATTGTATTGTTTTTATGTGAGAACCACACATGAAAGCAATGTGTAAGAAGCGTGTATTTATTTTGGTGTGCATATTGAGTGGTTCCAGGAAAGTAGCAGTTTCAATACTAATTGTAACTGGTGTTTCTTGTCTTACACTACTTGAGTGCAATGTGAAACGGGCCTTATCTTGATGTTACATAATCTGTTTGTTCAGGTATTTCCTGCATCCTGAAACACTTTTGTTTTCCTTACACATATGCAGGAAAGAAGAGACGGTTGCTGTTTATCCAGCAGACGTGGTTTTATTTGAAGGCATTCTTATGTTTTATTCGCAAGAAATCCGAGATCTGTTTCAGATGAAGCTGTTTGTGGATACGGATGCAGATACACGCCTGTCACGCAGAGGTGTGTGTGGGTTTCATCAAGATCAATGGATCTCAAAAAACATTCATAATGTGGTAGTGACAGGGCTATGTGTTTCTGTGCAATTTGATTCCCATCTTTCAATTCTCGCTCTCTCATCTCATTCCCCTCTGCACATAGTCCTGAGAGACATCAGTGAGAGAGGCCGTGACCTAGAGCAAGTGCTAAGCCAATACATAACATTTGTTAAGCCTGCCTTCGAGGAATTTTGTCTGCCAGTAAGTTTTACACTTTCTACCATGTATGCTGACCTACTATTTGGAATTAGTTTTTATTTATGCATGTATGTATTTATTTTATTTCTTAATTAATGGTGTTTACTTTATCAATTCACACACACACACACACACACACACACACACACACACACACACACACACACACACACACACACACACACACACACGCTACCATTACCGTTGCCATATATTTTTCATGTTTTTGAAAGAAGTCTCTTGTGCTCACTCAGGCTGAGAAATGCAGAAATTGGATCAGAAATACAGTAAAAACAGTAATATTGTGATATCTTATAATGAATTGCAAAACAACCTTACAATTTTTTTGTACCAAATATATTATAAATGGTCCTTCTATTTTGTTTTTATATAAATGGAAATTAAATATAAATTTTTATTTATTTAGAATATATGTAAGGATCCTTTATTTGCTCCATTTAATTTTTTTCATTGATATACGGATCCAATATAAGTCTTTCAGGTTCCGTGAGAATGTATTTCTGACATTCTTTTAAGAGGAAACAGGTGGTGAAATATTTGCCCAGTGGAATGTTGTTGTTGATTGTCATATTGAATTTGTCTTTTCAGGGCTTCTCATTTTGTTTTTCTTCATTTTTTTTTTCTTTTTCCCTCAGACAAAAAAGTATGCTGATGTGATCATTCCAAGGGGAGTTGATAATCTGGGTGAGATTTTGAATGTTTGTCCAAATGTGCTATTAGATTTTACCATGAAATAGAGGAGATACAAACACCTGGAAATGGAAATGTTTTGGAACGGTTTATCATATACATATATTGTTTTGAAAATAGGAATGTTTGAGGGTGCCTATCAAGGCCAGCACTCCAAAACACAAAATAATTTTATCACTTGTTTCACATGTACTAGATGTAGAAGTACTTCTAGTACATGTGAAACAAGTGAAAATGTTTATATATATATATATATATATACACACACACACACCCCAACATACTGTATATGACAACTTTTTATGATAAAAATTAGTCATAAAAATTGTTTAATAAACAGTGACTTGTAAACAATGTAAAGTTGTTTCTCTCTCTCTCTCTCTCTCTCTCTCTCTCTCTCTCTCTCTCTCTCTCTCTCTCTCTCTCTCTCTCTCTCTCTCTCTCTCTCTCTCTCTCTCTCTCTCTCTCTCTCTCTCTCTCTCTCTCTCTCTCTCTCTCTCTCTAGTTGCCATAAATTTGATAGTGCAGCACATTCAGGATATTCTGAATGGTGGCTTGAACAAACGCTTAAATGGATACCTCAACGGCCACAACACACCGCGTAAACGGCAACCCTCAGAGTCCAGCAGCAGGCCACATTGACCAGCCCTATACCAGGACATCAGGGAATTCAGTAGAGAATGAATGTTTGAAGGATGGATGCAAGAGAAAAAAAGGATTGCTTGTGCATTTTTTTTTTATTTAAATTAGCCAACATTGTATAAGACAAAAAGAATCACGAAAAACTCAAGAATTTCAAAGACTGCCTTTTATTTCATTCTACTTCCTCCTTTGTTTTTTGTTTTTTGGACTGGCTACACTTGATGTTTTTAGGAGTTAGAAAGATAAGCTTCTAGTTCTGTGATTGTTAAAGGTCAAAATGGATATTTCCTCACTATTTATTTTAGCAATTTATTTTGAGAGTAGGTTTGTTGAATAAAGGGGGGGATGCAAATAATTAAATATTTCATGACTCCATGGTAATGAGGACTGAAAATAATGTTTAAAAAATTATTATTATTTTATTATCAGAAAGGACTACATTTGTAAATGTATTTAAATAACCTTTTATGTTTTTTGCATCCTTGGAAAACCCTTTTGAGGCCAAAAACAGTCAATGTTTTAAAATTCCTTTTTTTCTTCTTTTTGTTTCTTGGTTGTCAGTAATGGAATAAGTTTTTAGTATTCTGGCATTATTGATATGATGTCCCTAAGATCAGTATTTCTTGCTGAAGGATAAACATTTATTCCTCCATTTCACTTGAACAATTCAGGCAGTGTTGCTAGGTCACAACAGGCCTCTCAGGGTGTAGTTACTACAAATGAAAATATGAACTCAGTTTTATCCTAAAAGGAAAGAGAAAGAACTGTATTCTACATTTAATATAGAAAACAACAGAGGCCACAACTCTAAAATAAAGGGCAGTTATCAGGCTAACTAAGCAAGACTAAATTTGCTTTTGTTATGTCCATATATATTGTACACTGAACTGCAATTGAATCACGTTTGAGTGTTACATACAGTGGCCACCCAGACTCCTGGCACCTCTAGAATATTTACAGAGATGCCAACTGATCCTCATTCAGAATGGTCATGTACTTAAAAACCAAGTCCAGTGGTTGATTGTGCAGTGTTAGCATTAATAGCGATCTATTTGTCAAGAGATTTATGTTCCTATACTATCTACTGTATCCTTGACTCTAATACTGCAATTTGACACTCAATTTATAATTCTCTTTAATTAGACTTGTGAGAAGTATTTATACAAATGGAGATGCTTACTTGAATGGAATTCTCTGATCCTTTGGATGCTTTTTCCCATGTTTTCTATTCTTTCTTTCTTTTTATTTTTATTTTTTGGTCAGTTTTTAAACTAGTCTAACCATTATTTAATCTGTGTTCATATGTGCCCAGACTACCCATAATATTTACACCATGATGCCACTTTGACAAACTCACCAAAGAGTTAACTTTGTGCTTTTCAGCATATGTGTTCACAATTCAAGCAGTTTAATTTTTTTTATACGCAATACATATTTTCCCTTGTAGCTCAGTTTTCTTTATTTTCGAGCTACAAAAAAGCCAATTCAAGGCGCTCTGAAATCATGCAGAGATGTGAACCTGAACAATCCAACCTTTAAACCCCATATATCTTCTCTTTGATCTTGAAATCTTATCTACCCTTTGATCTTGAAATCTTTCACTTAAAATTGGTTAATCATTGATCTGCGTACTGTTCTTATTCAAAATAGCGTTTTATATTTTATTTATTCTTTCACATTGCTGCTATTATACAGGGTGACTCATCTACAATTGTATGTAGAAAATTCTAAATGATCCTTTATTGAATGATGTGAATATTTATTTGATTGAATATGATTGATTCTCTTTGACGTCATCTAAACATCAGGTTATTACATTTAATCATCATCATTTATACCTGGGCCAGATGCAAAAAAACTCATTTTGCAAATTGAATACTTATTTTGTTGTCAAAGGCATTCTCACCCCAAAATTGCACAAGTTATTACAAATCTTTTGTTGACGTCTGGGCCTTAGTCTCGTTTAGGTATTATATGTGTGATTCAATAAGCATGGTCATAAATGATTTTGAGATGTCTTACCAGATGCTTCTCAAGAACCAGTTTGAAACCTCTGCAACAAATTTTGTGCCATCATAGCATTTTTGCGTGTGAAATTACAGACTGTTCCTTTTTTTTTTTTACATTGGCTAAATATTGTAAATATTACTTTTCTAGATAACACTTGGTTGCTCAAACATCCAGGCTGTTGAACAGAGATATTGATACCTCTCGTCAGGGTTTTGATATATTAGCACAGATTTAAACACCAGCTTTCAAAAATGCAGTACACCTTACAAACAATTATTTTCACTGAACCACACAGTTCATCCCTGAATGAAATCATGATTTCATCTCATTGTCATCTTACCAACTTGCACACCCAGTGTGTAATCCTACTTGACTGAAATTGATGCAAATACAACATTGTTTTCACTGAAATTTGTGGGATTCCAAAGATTTGAGATATTGTCATTGTTTAATGTGCAATCAATTAGTTGGATCCCACACTACTGTCTGTGATTATAGTTAATACTGATTTTTCCAGAATATGTGACCTATTTATGTTGACATTAGAAAGAAATCCTAGTCTGGAACATTGTCTTGTTGTGAAGAGGAGTGGTTTTGGAAGGGATTTCAAAAAAGGGGTGTTCTGCATGATGTATCATAAGCCTATATGTTCATTATTGATGCCTTTGAGTTTTGGTGCTTGCAAAAGGGGTGCAAAATGCAAAGAAAGCCAAACCATACTAAAACTGGAAAAGACTGCATGCTTTTGTTGTTGGACCAAATAGAACTACAGTTGCAAGGCTTTAAAACAGCATTTCTGTGACATTGCAAGGAGTATTAATAATACTTTATCTTAAAATGTTACTCTTGAAGCTGGATATGGGCTTTTTTTTTCCTTTTTAATGTCTCTGTGGTTTAATAAATCCATGACAACTGTATCATCATGTATAACATGCATAACAAAGTGATTGACAGCAAAGCTGAATAAAAAAGTTTTTGTACCCACGTTCATTGCCTCAATTCAACACATGGACACCTGAGTGCTGTAGTAACATTTGCTTGCATGAGAGAAAATAAGTCTGTAAATCCCTCTCTTTTAAGAACTTTATTGCAAGCTGGACAGAAGTACACAATGGTTTAGATTAGAACAAAGACAACATGAAAGAATACAGCAACACTAATAGGTTCATGGGGGTCATGTTGTGCTTTTAGTCAACTGCATGATTTAGGCCCAGTTGCAAAAAAAAAAAAAAAAAGCCGAGGTGCGGCATCATCATTATGCGACCGGTGCGCGACGTCACACCGCGACCTGCAGTACGCATGCGATTTCTTATTGGTCGTTGAAGCTAAAGCGTTTCATTGAAGGAAGTGTGTTCGTGCGGTAATTTAGATATATATACATCTTTACTGTGCAGTTATGTCCACGAGTGACTTTTATTTGAGGTACTATGTGGGCCATAAAGGTAAATTCGGCCACGAATTTCTGGAATTTGAATTCAGACCGGACGGTAAGCGAGGCGCCAACTTTAGCTTGCTAAATGCTAACAGCCTTTCTATTGAATTCTAAGCTTGCTTTCATACCTGGCCGAAAACATTTTTTTCCATCTGTTTAAACCTGTGTTACTTGTCAATTTGTTTAGTCATGACAAATTAGTGGGTTTGTTTCTGTAGATAAACGAATTAACATGTTAAACAACATTTTAAGTGCTTAACTGCCAGTCTGATGTCTTGAGTTTAATTAGTTTAACTTGATAATTGTTGTTTTTATGATAGAATATTTCAAAGTGACTTAAATATTCTCATAAGTAGCTTTCATGTAATATGAATAGATCGTTTTGTTTTCATTCAGGAAAGCTGAGATATGCAAACAACAGTAACTACAAGAACGATGTAATGATCCGAAAAGAGGTAAAGTCAGCTGCATGGTGACGTAACATACAATATTTTGTAATTTGCAGCATTTTGAATAGTAAAATGTGTAACTTACAAGATTTTCCCTCTTTCAGGCTTATGTACATAAAAGTGTGATGGAAGAGTTGAAGAGAATCATTGACGACAGTGAGATCACAAAAGAAGATGATGCCTTGTGGCCCCCTCCAGACAGAGTCGGCCGACAGGTTTGTAGGAACATATATTGTACAATTTCTTTACTCTTGCTTTGGTCACCATGTGAGGTGTAATACTCAGCATCCTAATTGCTCTTCTTTGTGCTTCATAGGAACTGGAGATTGTCATCGGTGATGAACACATTTCGTTCACAACCTCCAAAATTGGATCTTTAATTGATGTCAACCAATCCAAGTAAGTCTATTTCATGGATGGACTCTTTAGTTCATAAACAATCTCCTCTTGATCTCTTCTGCACAACTGTCTTAAATCTTGAAACATGGCATTTCAGTAACACAAATTATTTATTGTAATGTACTGTAGATCTATTCTGCTTCATTTATTTAGTATTGTCATGCATTCTATTGCTTTCCCTTTTATATTCTCAAGCAATGCCCCACTCTGCAGTTTTACTGTTTGTAATGTGTATTACAAGAGTAACATTTGCAATCTTGCTCTTCAGGGATCCAGAGGGACTCAGAGTCTTCTACTACCTGGTCCAGGACCTCAAATGCCTCGTATTCAGTCTCATCGGCCTCCACTTCAAAATCAAGCCCATCTAACTTGCATAGTTGCTTTTAGTCTGGATGAAAGTAATGTTTTAGTTTATTGTTTGACTTTGAGCTATTTTCAACATTTGTATATTGCTTTGTTTTGCTGTTTTTTTTTTTTTAAATAAAAACTTGTTCAACTGTTGATGTGCTTCATATTTCTTAAACGTACAAAAGATCTTTTCTACATCTTAATGGTATACGTATGAGTGTAAGATATACACACTTCTGGTCCTTTATGCTGGCCAAGGCTGCATTTATTTGATTAAAAATACAGTAAAAACAGCAACATGCATATATTTTAAAATGTAAGATGGCAAATCTGAATTTTCATTACTCCAGTCTTCAGTGTCACATGATCCTTCAGAGATCATTCTAATATGCTGATTTGATGCTCAGGAAGCAGTCCTTATGATCAAGTTAATGTTGAAACAAGTTGTGCTGCATTATATTTTTCTGGAAGCTGAAACTTTTTCACAATTCTTTGATGTATAGAATTTTTTTTTGTAACAATGTACAAGTCTTTGTCACTTTTGATCAATTTAATGCATCCTTGCTGAGTAAAAATATTTCTTTCCAAAAACGTTTTACTGACCCCGAACCTTTGAATTTTAGTGTATGTAATGCACATAAACATACATATGTGGCAGAACTATTTCATTCTGCATGCTATTTTTATTAAGCTTTATTACAATATTTACAATCACAGTATTCATTATTTTCCATGTTCTTACATCTTATAAGGCACATCTTTCATCTCGTCTTTTAGTTATTTGTATGCTACAGGGATTCTGCATTTAATGAAAAAAAATAAAAATAATAATTAAACAGTCAGAATTTTGCAGTCCAAAAAACTAAACATGGGGAAAATACACTGCAAAAATTTTAAAAAAGAATAGATTTTAGGATAGAATTGCCTATACCCCACAACCAATAATCAGTTCTCTGGATCAATCACTTTAGTATGAGTTTAAAATCAAGCAGTCACGTTTGTCTATCCACACAGCACAAAGCTTATTAATTCTACCTTAAACCTACAGACCTAATAACATTGAGACCTTATCTAATAAAAGTAAAACATAGTCAAGTCAAGTCAAGTCATCTTCATTTATATAGCGCTTTTAACAATGTAGATTGTTTCAAAGCAGCTTTACAGAGATAAGCGTATAATTTAAGGTAACAGAGATTGTTTCGGCTTTACAGCAGAGTTAAGTTATTTCCATCTGAAGTTAGTTTTGATTGATTTGCTTCCGTCGCAATGATCATTTGTTATTAAATTAGGGGCCGCTAAGACGACACCAATCCCTCTACACAGACTTTAAACGCGAATCTGTGAGAAACGTTGTGGCGTTCACATGAGCATTTAGAATGAGTTCTATAGTTATGTGCGTTTGAATATATGCAGGTTTGGAATTCCCTACAAGCCAAGCCTAAACAAAGTACTTGTCTTTCCCTATAAATTTTGATAAAGAATTTTATTTTATTTTGTTGCTTTGGGGTAGGAACGCGAAACGGATTTTCCCGACAACGCCTTATCTGTAGAGTGGTAGTGGGATCCTCCATAGGGAGAGACTAGTTGGCACTTCAGCACTGCGTTGTCATCGGTCCAGGCGAAGGTCCTTCGTCAGATCTGGATACGGCCTGGATCCGGCAGGCTGCAGGAAAACCTCGGGATAAACACAGACACTAAAATTAGCGTAGATGCCATTCTTCTCATGATGTAACGAGTACATCAGGATTTTTGGGAAGTGTTCCCGGTTCCGGCTGACCTAATCTATGCAGCCTAACATTAAATTATAGAAGTCTATAATGTATTATGTGAAAGCTAGGTCAAAGAGATGTGTCTTTAATCTGGCTTTGAACTGACAGAGTGTGTCTGCTTCCCGGACAATGGTAGGAAGACTGTTCCAGAGTTTTGGTGCTAAATAGGAAAAGGATCTACCGCCAGCAGTCGATTTTGATATTCTAGGTATTATCAACTGGCCGGAATTTTGAGATCGCAATAGACGTGACGGACTATAATGCGTTAAGAGCTCGCTCAAGTACTGCGGAGCTAAACCATTTAGTGCTTTGTAAGTGATCAGCAATATTTTAAAATTGATGCGATGTTTAATAGGGAGCCAATGCAGTTTTGACAGAACCGGGCTAATATGGTCATACTTCCTGGTTCTGGTAAGAACTCGAGCTGCTGCGTTTTGAACCAGCTGTAATTTGTTTATTAAGCGTGCAGGACAACCACCCAGTAGAGCATTACAATAATCTAGCCTTGAGGTCATGAACGCATGAACTAATTGTTCCGCATTTGTCAATGAGAGCATATGGCGTAATTTAGATATATTTTTAAGATGGAAAAATGCAGTTTTACAGATACTAGACACGTGACTTTCAAATGAAAGATTGGTATCAAAGAGCACACCCAGGTTCCTAACCGACGACGAAGACTTAACAGAGCAGCCATCGAGTGTTAGACAGTATTCTAGATTATTACGTGAGGAAGTTTTTTGTCCAATAATTAGAAACTCTGTTTTTTCAGAATTTAGAAGTAGGAAATTACAAGTCATCCAATTTTTTATATCCGCTATGCATTCCGTTAATTTTGTGAATTGATAAGTTTCGTTAGGTTTTGAAGAAATATAGAGCTGAGTATCATCGGCATAGCAGTGAAAGCTAATGCCATGTTTCCTAATGATATCTCCTAAGGGTAGCATGTACAGAGTGAACAGCAACGGTCCTAGTACTGAGCCTTGTGGTACGCCATACTGAACTTGTGATCGATGAGACATCTCATCATTTACTGCTACAAACTGATAACGGTCAGATAAGTATGATTTAAACCATGCTAGTGCAATTCCCGTAATGCCAACATAATGTTCTAATCTATTTAAAAGAACGTTGTGGTCAATGGTGTCAAATGCAGCACTAAGATCGAGTAACACTAATAGAGAGATACAACCACGATCGGATGATAAGAGCAAATCATTTGTGACTCTAACGAGAGCTGTCTCGGTACTATGGTACGGTCTAAATCCTGACTGGAAATCCTCGCAGATATCATTTCTTTCAAGAAAGGAACACAGTTGTGAGGATACTGCCTTTTCTAATATCTTTGACAGAAAAGGTAGATTCGAGATCGGCCTGTGATTGACTAATTCTGTAGGATCAAGTTGCGTTTTTTTAACAAGCGGTTTAATCATAGCCAGCTTAAAGTTTTTTGGTACGTATCCTAGAGACAAAGACGAATTAATGATATTAAGAAGAGGATCTATGACCTCTGGAAGTATTTCTTTCAGTAGCTTAGTCGGTATAGGGTCTAACATACATGTTGTAGATTTAGATGATTTAATGAGTTTAGTAAATTCTTCCTCTCCTATAGCAACGAATGAATCAAATTTTTCCTCAGGGAGACTACAATGCACTGCCTGATGCGATACTGTAGTAGACGGTTGCATAGTTATAATTTTGTCCCTGATATTATCAATCTTATAATTGAAGAAGTTCATAAAGTCATTACTGCTGTGTTGCTTGGAAACTTCTGGGCTTGAAGCTTTATTTTTCGTTAGTTTAGCCACCGTTTCAAATAAATACCTAGGATTATGTTTATTTTCTTCTAATAGGGTTGAAAAATAAGCAGATCTAGCAGCTTTTAAAGCCTCTCTGTAAGCAATAGAGCTCTCCTTCCATGAAATGCGAAATACCTCTAGTTTTGTTTTCTTCCAGTTGCGCTCCATTTTTCTAGCTGCTCTCTTAAGGGCCCGAGTGTGCTCATTGTACCACGGCGTTGGACTATTTTCTTTAATCTTCTTTAAGCGCAACGGAGCAACTGTGTCTAAAGTGCTGGAAAAGAGAGAGTTAAACGTTTCTGTTGTAATATCTAGTTCTTCTAAGCTATCTGAGATGCTGAGATGATGAAACTGATTAGGAAGATTATTAATAAAGCAATCTTTAGTAGCAGAAGTGATAGGTCTCACATATTTGAAACACGGAGTCGGCTTTGCAGCCTTGGCTAAATGCAAATTACACGAGACTAGGTAATGATCTGAGATGTCATCGCTCTGCTGCAGAATTTCAACGGCATCAACATCTATTCCGTGTGATAATATTAGATCTAGAGTATGATTACGACGATGAGTAGGTCCTGACACGTGTTGTCTAACTCCAAATGAATTTACAATGTCTTTAAATGCCAATCCCAATGCATCTTTTTCATTATCGATGTGTATATTAAAATCACCAACAATTAGTACTTTATCTGCAGTCAATATTAATTCTGATAGAAAGTCCGCAAATTCTTTGATAAAGTCTGTATGGTGCCCTGGTGGCCTGTATACAGTAGCCAGCACAAATCTCAAACGTGATTTATCGTTTACACTATATATTTTTACATTAAGCACCAATGCTTCAAAAGAATTATATTTAAAACTTGATTTCTTAGTGGTTAATAATACACATAATAAACATAAATGCACTACATTCAGACCAGCCCATAGGCTAAGTGCTTTAATAAACTTCAAAATATTAAGTGCACTTTCAATGAATGGGTTTTCCATCAAGGACTGTAAAAATGTCTTCCAAGGACTTGTGAACGCACTCAAGGAACTCATGAACATTTCTGGCAGGGTAGCTGGACACATTGCATCCGATCCATTCATCATGGACACCATAGCCCACTCCGAAACCATCAGGCACCACAGGAGCAAACCCGCCCAGACTGACCGCTGGGCTGGTGAGAGTACTGGTGGACAAGATGTTGTGGTTTATAGCGGCATATGCAGGATCCTGGTACAGACTAGGCAGTGCCATTCCTTTGAAATTAGCCAGGTAGCGCATGGCGAAAAGATGGCGATCAAACCCTTGACCTAGATGAAAATACACAAAGAAGCAACAATGACAATGATGAAATAAGCTGAGAGTGAACTAAAGATCTAATTTTGATGCTTCACCATCATGTTGTTCCAAACCTGTGTGACTGTGGAATACAAAAGAATATATTTTGATTTTTTTTTTTGTCCATACAGTGGAAGTCAATGGGGTCTAATGTTGTTTTGAATCACAATAACTTTCATTATATGGACAAAAAAAAAAATCTTCTTTTGTGTTCCAGAGAAGACCGAAAGAGTCAGACAGGTTTGCAATGACAAGATAGCGAGTAAATGATGACACAACATTTCATTTTCATCCCTTTAACTTGCTCAATACTGGTTAAAATAAACATGTCTTGCTAACAAAAAAATCAGTTTTTGTCTCCTAAAATCACAAGACACCACATGAATATGACTGAAAGGTTGTTGAATTGCTGCCCTCACCCATGGCCGCCTCTCTAGTGAGTTGCCCGTGGTATTTGGAGCATTCACTCAACAGCCCCTGTAACTGCTCCACTGTGTGCTGTCCGGGCTGCTGGACGAAGGCCTTGGCACAGCGCTTTGTGTGGATGCTAGCGGGACGGATGGTTTCTGTGCGGCCGTGTTTAAAGGCAGCGGTGCTACAGGACTCGTATGTGGCGACAGTCTGGCCATACTGCCGGAGGAAGCCCATCTGGAAAGCAAGCTGGCTGATGGCATCCGGGCTCAGCTTCTTCTTCTTAAGTTGCTCCTTTCCACCTTTCTTGAACTCCATGGCGTCGATGGTGAGCTTTGACACGGCGGCGTGGAAGTTCTCTTTGGCTTTTGTGATTCCAGCTTTTAACTCTTCGTCAAGTTTGAACCCTATTCGGCGAACTGCAGAGGCAGAGTCCACGGATGCGGGTTGGGAGCCAGGGCCAACCAGAGGCTTTTCCGTGGTGTCCTTGAAGACTTCATTCTGGAAGCGGAGAACGGCCACGCCATCACCCCAAGAGTGCTCAAAATTGATGGCCGCCTGTCCGTCCTTAGCCAAAATGATACTGAAGGACTTGTCATACCAGCGGTTGCAGCCGTCTCCATGAAGCATGTTGTGAGAGATGTGAATATGGTCTCTCATCACCTCCTCATCCAGGCAGAGGCAAAATAAAGCGGTGTCTACTAACTGCAGAGCCTCGCCATTTCCAGCCTCCAGCAGTTTTTGTCTTAAGCCTGCCCACGTGTCTCTATTCTCACTGGTTAGAACACCCAATGGGAATGAAGGAGCTTCTGTGGGGTCTGTCAAGATGTATTTCAGGTGAGCATGAACCTCAGCAGGCTTTATCAGGTTGCCGTCCCGATCCAGCGCATCAAACACATACAGGTTGCCTCGTCTTATTACGAGCAAGTGGCGGCCCTTGTTGTCTGTGAGGAGCTCATCGCGCCTGTACTTGGGTATACGTGTGGAGTTGAAGAGGCGGAAGTACTGGGACATATCCAGAGGATAGGCGTTCACCATGTAGGCTCCAAACCATGAGATGGAGGGGGGAACCCATCGGATCAGCCTCTTGAAACTATCCGTGTCACTTTTGGCGGGGTTAAGGTGAAACACCTCCGGCTCAAGCAAACCAGCACGAAGGGTCTTCATGAACCGGACGGCTGAGCACACCATGTTGGTGGCCCGCACAAGCTGGTCGTTGTACTCAGGTTTGGGGTCAGGGTTAAAGGACATGAAGGGGTTAAAGTTGAGCACAACAGACTCCCGAGCAGACAAGTACATGTCAAACCATGGAGCTGCAAGGTAAAAAGGAGAAATTCATTGATTCATTGAATTGAGGTTACAATTAAAACAAAATTCAATTGTTATTATGTGATATATATATATATACATAGATAGATAGATATAGATATATCCCACCTGATATATAGCTGGTTTGCTTGTTGTTCTTGTCTAAGGCCACAAGTTCCTCATGCAACTGCTTGCCTGCACCACTCTGGAAATCGTGAACTACTTTCTCTGTATTACTGTTGGATTTCAAGGGAACAGAAATAGGAAAATATCAAAAATTAATTCAGATATGAAATGAATGAGTTGATAGCTACCCTTGGCTTATTACCTGTACTGTTCATCATTCAGCAGGGGCCTTTGAGCTGCCAAATATCTCTGTATAGTATCCTCCAATTTTGGGACTGGTAACCTGTAAATATCATGTAAAATGTATTTCGGAAAACAAATTCATTGAAAGTTTTATGTATTTGTCGGTTTTGTACAATATTGTATAATATTTTTTAATGTACTGCTTACATCTTTTGTATTGTTTTACTGCATTTTGAATGGATTTTATTGTGAGATCTTTTACTTGGTATAATTATTTACTACTCTTATTTAAATTCTGATTTTAACAATTTTTTGTTGATGTCCATTCAAAAGAATGGGGTCTGTAAGATTTAAAAAATTTTTTTTACTTTTATTCATTGTGGTTGCATTAAACTGATCATAGTAAAGCATTTTTACACAGTAGTATAAAAGATTTCTATCCTGACCTTAGGAACTTAAAAGAATCCTGAAAACTTGTATCCCATTTCCACAAAAATATTAAGCAGCACAACTGTTTTCAACAATGATGATAAGAAATGTTTCTTGAGCACCGAATCAGCATGATTCTGATGATGAGAATGATTTCTGAAGGATCCTGTGACTTGGAAGTATGAAGTAATGGCTACTGTAAATTAAGCTTTTCCATCACATTATTTATTTACATTTTTTAATATAGTAAAATAATAATTAAAACAAAAAAAAATCATTTTAAATTGTAAAAATAATTTTGTCAAATAGATGCAGCCTTGGTGAGCATAAGAGACATATTTAAAAAAACATTAGAAAATATTACTGACCCCAAACTTTTAAACGGTAGTGTATACAGCATCACAAGCTCAAGACAATTTCCCTTCAAGGACATTTCATTCAATTAAATTGAATTCATTATTAACAAATGCAATTCTACCTCTAAATGTAACACGGACCAATGCCGAGGGAACGAAAATTGAGGCAGGGGGGCGTATTTACGTGTAACACCGTGTCCCCATCCCCTTGCAATCTAAGCGTAGACTTTGCACTTTCACCCACATTCTCTAATATGACTTAAAACTGTCGTATACAAACGTTTTACTTATAGTATTTCCAACTAAAATCCGATTCAACATCACAGACACAATATCAAAGCACAGCGTCTCGAGAAATGAATTCTCTGACGTGGGTTATATGTCATTTTTGTGATTTCAAGAAATGCTCTTACCTTGGTAAACTCTTCTGGTAGTGCATGGTCGGTACGACACTTTTGTGTAAATACTCAATCCCAGCTCCATCCTTACTGCTGTATTTACGTTGAGTGCTCGTTAGAACTGAGAGGGCAGGGTTGTTTCTTAACAGGTGTAATTTACTCCATGCGGAATTATATTGCGTAGAGAGCAGCCCTGCCATCATACAACTTGTAATTTAATTAATTATGAATTGCTTGCTTTTCTTAAATCTCAACTTCAATTCCAAACCTTCTGCAAGCTGGCAACCCACTGAATGAATGCAGGGTGTCTGACAGATACTGTCGCTTTCGGAACGGCCAACAGTAATTAGCTGCCTGTTCTCGCTTAACGTTTCTATTTAGAAAAATATTTCAACAAACCTTAAAAAAACCGGCTTGTTAAGATCATTTTCACTAACGACTTCACAAAAAAAAAAAAAATCCGGTTGTAATATTTAATTAATTACTTCCGCCTCACCAACTTCACACTTTTCAAAATAAAAGTACCTATATAAACCGATATAAACAGGCCATTTATATACATACAATATATATGTAGGCTGATAAGTTGTGCATTTAATAATTAAATTGATATTTTTATAATTGGAACTGTCACAAAACAACAGACAACGTGATATATTTCGCCAGAAATAATATATAGCATTTAAATGTATATTTTAATATAGCAAATTTAAAACCAATACTAAATAGCTTGTTTATTGTATCCCCATATACGTTGAATACATTTCAACACGCACTCAGGCTATTAAAGCCCCGCCTTTTCGTTCTGATTGGTTCAGCCACAGATGCTCAGAAAGATGATTGGTCGCCGGACCCCTTTAGGACGCTGTAATCATAAACGACGGACAGCATCAATGGGAATCAGCCATCAACCACCACATCAGGCGCATTGCCAGCATCATCTGGACCGATTGTGCTGTAAGAAGCCCAACACAATTCTCAATATTTAGATTAGAACCCAGGCGAAAAAGATACATCTTTATTCTAAATGTAACTATGTAATATAAGAGAATGTATACAAAACTTGACATTTTAGGGACCTACAGACGTATTCCTATTGCGGTTCATCGCTGTCTGAGTTGATAGTGGGGGTGAAGTGCTCATCGTCCTCCTCTGTTCTCGCGCTCTGTAACGAATTGTACATTTGAGCTATTATCATTCCCATTTAAAGGATATAACACCTGATGTCGATTTTGCAAATAGCTTGTATCTCGTACGTCCGGTCTGGTTGCACTGCGGTGTAAGGGTATTTAACATCTTGCAGAGGTAAGGTTATTGCATGGCTTAACATTTTAGTGTCATAATAACAAATATATTCAGAATACCAACAAGAAGCCCCCCCCCCCCCCCCCCCCCCCCCATCCTGATGAGAATAGATTTCTATAATGGAATTATATAAAAAAAAAAAATTCTATTTCTAAAAGCTGTTGCAATCATAACATATAGGTGCATTGGATTCAGTATTAGCCTAGCCCTGAGATTAATTTTACAAACACTGACCTCAATTCAGCCTTGATCTTAGCTTTACCTTTGAAGCTTAAAGCATCTGTCATTGCTCATACCAAATACCCTGACATTATTGATCTTATTATTTATGGTACAAACTCAAATTTCATTATTATTTTCTCAGAGTCATAGCAATGGGAGCTCTGAGCAGACAGGAGTTCTTCCAGGAACTGGGATTCGGTTGCTTGCTTCCAACTGTCCAGCAGGGTCTAGAACAAGTATGGCAGCTGTTACTCATCTGCCTAGTATGTAGGCTGCTGTGGAGATTGGGTAAGAAGGTTGATACAACACATAACATGTATTGTAATCTTAAAGGAATAGTCCCTCATGTCAATCCAAACATGTACCTGTATAACTTTCACTCTTGCACTTGTATATTTAAGGAAGAAGAATAGTGGCCAGACGTTTTTTAAGCACCAAAAAAGACAAAAATGCTATAATTCACTATGAAAGTAGGTAATGTACAACGTACCATATCTCAAGTCTTTTGAAGCCATGTGATAGCTTTGTATCTTGCTTGACAGCTGCATTCACTTTCATTGTGCGATAAAACACTTCTACTATAAATAACTTCTTTTGTGTTCCATGGAAAGAGGAATGTTTCAAAATACATGACAGGAAATAATGACAGAATTGTCATATTTAAAAACATGTAATTAAATTATGTTTATGTTAAAAATAGATTTTTTAAAGCTGTTTCCTCACTCTCAGGTCTGCCCTCTTTCTTGAAACACCTGAGTACGGTGGCGGGCGGTTTTTACACTCTCTTCCTGTTCTTCGAGCTGCACATGGTTTGGGTGGTGCTTCTCAGCCTCCTCTGCTACCTCATCCTCTTCCTGTGTCGTCATTCAAGCAGCCGCGGACCCTTCCTGTCCATCACTATCCTCATCTACCTTCTTCTAGGGTATGTCCTCCTCTCATACTCTTCTGTTTCGTCATTTTTATACATAGTATTTACAATGTAGTCAATGCGTACTGTATATCTGATTACAGTGGAAATAGTTAAGATGAGGAGATGAATAATTAGGCTGAAGGATTTGAACACTAAATACTGAGATAAATATATCTCATATATATATATTGAATATAGTGGGTTTTTTGTACACTGCCATTCAAAAATCTTTTTCTCCAAAACATGTTGGCCATAATTATTGGCACCCTTTTATTAAATCCTTTTTGCAACCTATTTTGCCAAGATAACAGCTCTGAGTTTTCTCCTATAATGCCTAATGAGTTTGGAGAACACCTGACAAGAGATCAGAGACCATTCCTCCATACAGAATCTCTCCAGATCTTTCAGATTCCTAGATCCATGTTGGCACTTCTTCTCTTCAGTTTAGCCCACTCATTTTCTATAGGGTTCAGGTCAGGGGACTGGGATGGTCATGGCAGAAGCTTCATTTTGTGCTCAGTCAGGTTTAGATTTTTTATCTGTTGGTATTTGCTAGAATCCATGGTACCATGTATCTGAACAAGAATTCCAGGACCTACAAGTATATTTAACCATGGACATGGGGTACTTTTTTTTATTATCCCTGTTTGCACCAAACCCATCTGGTGGGTTTGCTGTCAAAAAGCTTTTTTTAGTTTCATCTGACTGTGGAATCCAGTCCCTTTTGAAGTTCCAGTCGTGTCTGACAACTAAATATGCTGGAGTTTGTTTTTGGATGAGTGAGGAGGATTTTTCTTGAAATCTTTGCAAACAACATGTTGGGATGTAGGGGTTGTTTGATTTTTTTTTAGGCTTTCTGACCCCAAGACCCACCTAAACTCTGCAATTCTCCATCTGTAATCCTTGGAGAGTCTTTGGCCACTCAAACTTTCCACCTCATGCATTAAGACAATATAGACACATGTCGATGTCCTCTTTGATGCTTTGTGACATCTTAAGTTTATTGGAACTCCTAAATTATTGACCTGATGGTGGAAATGGGGATTTTCAATTATTTTGAGGGGATTTTCTTACAGCCACTTTCTATTTTGGTGAAACTCCACAATCTTTTGCATCACATCAGAACTATATTCTTTGGTTTTACTCATTGTGAGGGATGATTAAGGGAATTTGGCTTTTGTGTTTCCTCATATTTATACTCCTGTGAAACAAGAAGTCATAGCATAGCAAGACAATTTCATGTTCCTAGTCACCCTGGTGTGCTAAAAAATGTAAATATTAATGGCTATATACTTCAGAGATATTTTACTCATAAAAAAATACAGGGGTGCCAATAATTGTGGCCAACGTGTTTTGGAGAAAAACATTTATTTCACAGTGTGATCCCCCCCCCCCCCCCACACACACACTTTCAATTCTTTTACTTCAATGATTATGATAGATTTTTGTGATTCTTTTGAATGAAAGACCAAATGGATAAACAATGCAGATTAATTTTTACAGCCATTTTTTGTCTTATTTACCATGGGTGCCAATAATCCTGACCAAAACTAATATATATATATATTCCCCAGAGTTAGAGATACAGTGGTAAGATTCTATTCTTTCTGTTTCAGAGAGTTGCATATGATGGATACAACAACCTGGCATAAAATGAGAGGTCAGTATTTTTGTTTGTTGTTTTGTTACCTGACTACTGTGACTATTAGACCAGGATGGTAAATATTTACTGTACTGAATTTTGACTATAAATTTAAAATGAAATTGTTGTTGTGGTCATCCAGGTTCCCAGATGGTAGTGGCCATGAAGGCAGTTTCTCTTGCCTTTGACTTGGACAAAGGCATAGTGGAGAAAGTTCCCTCTCCAGTGGAGTTCATGGGCTACATTTACTTTGTGGGGACCGTCATCTTTGGGCCTTGGATCAGTTTCAGCAGCTACATGGATGCGGTAGAGAGTCGAAAACTTGTGAGTCTCAAATTTGCCAGCTTTCGTTCTAAGGCAATTTAGAATTAAAGATGTATTAAAATTAAATTAAATGTATTGGAATTAAATTTAAGATGTATGAGAGCTTTCCATCAGCACTTTAGAGCATCTATCTGATATTTTCCACAGAGTGCCTCCTGGTTTATGAAGTCAATCTTCAGCTGTGTAAAGAGCCAGATCTGTCTGGTCATTTCCAACTGCATTGCTCCCTATCTCTTTCCCTATTTCATCCCAGTCTTTGGAAACAAGCTGCTCCGCAAGTGAGTATAAGTTTGAGTGTATAGTTTATTCAGTGAGCAATAAGGTGTAAAGTATGGATGGTTAACATGTTAATGCTATCTGTGGCTCAGTGAAGGTTTTTAATGTTTGACTGATCTGTTTTCATATTTTTCCTTAGCAAGAAGCGAAAGATGAGGTATTGTCCTACTTATATTATTAATACATTTATCAAATTTGATCATGGGGAATAAAGACAAATTAATATAAGCATAAAACATGCATACATCAGCGAAATTTACTAAAATGATGGTTAGAGAATTCTGAATTCTGTCCATTTATAAACTAGGCATTTTGGATTGTGTTTAATAATGAATTTCATTTTATATTTCAATGCAGAGGCTCTATTAAAAGGTAAGAAATGCACAAGGCCTTAATGCTAAAACCCAACAGTCTCTGTGGTTTTCTCTCTGATCTGGGATAACTGTGATAACCTTCAGCTTTGTGATTCTCCTCATCAGGTGGCTACAGGCCTATGAGAACAGCCTGTCCTTCCATTTCAGTAATTACTTTGTAAGTTACCTTGGTGAGACGACAACCACACTGGCAGGTGCTGGGTTCACAGAAGAGAAGGACAATCTTAAGTGGTTTGTATAAATTATACAGATTCACATAATACCAATGAGTGTCAGAAATAAAACAGGGGTCTGAAAGTGACAAACATGCCCCATGAGAAATTCCTTCTTTTTCATATGCACAGTAATCTAATCTAAATAGGCTTGATGTTATGTTTAGTATGGTTTCAGTGGCTCATTACAGTGGCCATCAGATAACTGTACTTACTGTCTGATTATTTAATAGGAATTATTTTGTTTTATTATATATATATATAAAGGGCATACTACTACTACTAATAATAATAATAATAAAATTATTATTCCATTAAAGCTAGGGTAGGCAATTTCAGAGAGGCTAGCAATATATGATGACAATATATTTTTAATTAATATATCCTATATAAATATTAATATATCCTATTGTATATCCTATGAATAAATCCTATCCATTTGGACTGAATGCAATGATTGGCCGAACATTCTTTGGTCCTGAGACATCCACAGAAGATATAATTATTTAAAAATATTTACACCACTTCTATTTTTAATTGCTATCAGGATGTGAAGAGAGTTATAACCAGTATAACAAAAAAGTGTTTATGAAAAGCATTGCCTACCCTAGCTTCAATAAAAATATAATAAAGTTTATTTCTGACATTGCAATGATTAATTTCACTTAAAGATTATAATTGCCATTTACTTTTAATTGATCAATATTTCATGCTCTTCCTTTCTTTCTTTCTCTCAGTTTCTCTTTTTGTCATTCCATTTCTGTCTTTTCAGGGACATGACAATAGCAAAGCCACTTAATGTTGAGTTTCCCAGGTCTATGGTTGAAGTGGTCACGTCCTGGAACCTGCCCATGTCCCGCTGGCTCAACACCTGTACGTGTTTTTTCTTTCTTTCCGTTTGTTAATGGCTTCTCTAAAATTTTTGTATTGGTTCTATTGCACTCTGAAATTAATTTAAATATTTTAGCTCCCAAAGAACAGAATGACCAGCTTTTATTTAAAGCAGGCTTTTGTATATTTTGAATACCTCCAAGTATATGGGTAAGTCTCATTTCTCCTCCTTTTTTAGATGTGTTTAAGAAGGCTCTCAGATATGGGAGCTTCACAGCCATTATCTTGACATACACAGCGAGCGCTCTGCTACATGTGAGTGCGTTTTGGCCTATTTTTAATTTTTAATTTGAATTTATTGCATTCTTTCTCAAGAGTACATTAAATACAAAACTGTATTTCTGTGCATACAGGGTCTAAGTTTCCACATTGTGGCAGTATTATTTACACTAGGCTTCATAACATATATTGAACACGGTGAGTATCTGTTCAGGTATAGTTAGACATTTAGACATTTATTATTGCTCATGTCACTGTTTTCAGTTATTGCAATAATTAAAAACATTATAATTTTCAATTTTCTAATGTTCTAAGTGCTCTTCACACTATTGGTTGTTTTTCATCTTGGATTTTGATTGTGTATTTGACGGACTATGCCTTCATTCTGTGTTTCAGTGCTTAGAAAAAGATTGTCAGTCATTTTGAATGCTTGCGTCCTCTCCAAGAGATGCCTATCTGACTGCAAACACAGACATAAAAAGGTGTTGTATATGTCATTATGGCTATTTAAGCAATCTTTTTAAAAAAAGAAAACGGAAACAGCCACAAAAAAAGAGTTATAATTTGAAATAGTATAATAAATATTTTTTTCAAGTAAAAACTTAATTTGGAGTTTGTCTTTAAAAATGTAACTTTTTTATATTTCCTATTTTTTTTCTCTAGGAATTGTGGGTATATTTAATTAATGGGACATTTAGCATGTTAGCAGTGCTACATTTTACATACCTGGGCTCTATTTTTGGCTCCAGTACAGATGACATGGATTCCGATGAGGTACAAGCCACTTCTCCTGAAATCCTATGGTCCTTACTTTCTGTGCAGGTTATTATTCATATTTGTTTAAAATATTTTTCTTTTGTCCGCAGGATGGCATGGCCAGCCACACCATTCAGAAATGGATGCAGCTCAGCTGGACAAGCCACTGGTTGACTTTCGGCCTTTGGGTCTTGTATCGCCTTATTCTATAAACGCTTAGACCTACATGGACGAAGAGAGATTGGGAGAGGATAGCAATAACTGTGATTGGATATTTTATACGAGCTTACCTTAGAGGAGTCGTGGCCGTTAATGACATCACTGTGAACTCTGGATGAACGTGACTGCAGACCAGAGTCCTCAAATCCAGGAAAAACTGCTGTAGTTAATATTGATTTGACATGACCAAGACCTCTACAAGTACCAGGATGTTCCGAAGTTTTCTAAGCTAACACAGCAATCCAGAAAAACTGTGAATATTGAATTATTCATAGCCATTATTAATGAACTGATCAAGATTTTGATATGACTGACTAATAAATCTTATAGTTGTAGTAGGTTTTGCTTGATGGTTTAGGATAATTACTTGTTTGTGTGAAAATAACATAAATATTCTCATTGATTTTTTCAGAAGCTCTAATGTCAAACTGCTCAAATCAAGTTTTGTATTCATATCTATTCATCCTGACTTTTTTTTTTTGCCATTCCCATATGGAAAATCAACTAATGCTAATGCTTTTCCACTAAAGCACATATTCCGCGATTCACAATCAGATTGTCCATTATGGTTCTCATGTACAACAAACATGCCAAATTACTTCATCCTCATAGGGCTCTGAATGAACATATGATAAAGTTCACATCCTTTCTATTGTATGAATTGTAAGTAAGTCTGGGTGAGTTTGAAAGCCTTTGAGACACTCGAATACTGAGACAGTATTAGTAGTGTTTGATAATTTCTTATATTTAACCTTTTTTAAAATGTAAATTATTTATGGCAACAAGAAATGAGAAAAGGAAAAGTATAAAGTGTGTTTTTGTTTTATGTGTATTATTAATATTGCTATTTGGTAGTGAATAGAGTATTGACACCATCATAACATTGAATAAGATTGTTTTTATATATATCATTTTAGTGCCAAACAGAAAAATAATAATTACTAGCTGAATAATTCAGGTATGTTCTTATTTTCTTTTATTTATTGTGTTCAGACATTCATCACACAACACATTTTCCATTAAATTACCCTGTTGTAAATCAATCCCTATACTTTTATTAGTGAATAATAAATAAAGAGTTCAAATTACATGATTTTTACTGTCTCATGCATGTTTGACTGCCAGGCCACTCTTATTTATAAAACAAAATGGGGACAATTTTTGGTCCCCATGAGGAAAACAGGGGATATAATATACTGTTAAATACAGTATAAAAACCATTACGTCTATGGAGGTCCTCACAAGTAGCCTATAGCTAAACAAGTGTGTGTGTGTGTGTGTGTGTGCGCGCGCGCGCTTTACAGTAGGGGGCAGCAGCGCTCAAGCATTTGGACAGTGCAACCTTGCGACAGAAACAGAGGTAAAGCGCACTACAAATGGGACAACATGGCGATGTCCTCGGGCAGGGTACTCTTTTGCCGTTTGACAGGCAGATCTTTGGGGACTGCGCTCGGTCACGGCCCTGGGAAAACCCTCACAGCTCGGAGATGGTATATTACTGCCAGTGCAGGCAACAGTGAGTAAATGGAATGATTTCCACGCTCCTCAGTGTGAAGTCCAGTCAAACCCGGAGGTCATACTTCTGGCTATAATAATTGCACGTGAAACATTTCCTTTTTATTAATTATCAATAGTGGAATGCATTACACAGCATATATATCAGTTCTGTTGCATTAACTGTAAAAAAATAATAAAAAAATAATAATAAATTCTGTGGTAGACCGTAGGCAATAGTCACGTGTCTCAGCTGAGATTCCAGTAGATTGGCACGAGATAATTATAAATGTTCGTGATAGTAATGCGATATTTACGCGGGTCATTGTGAATAACAGTGCAAATGTCCGACATTATGTTCCCGTTTCTTAAGTGTGATGTGGCCACTTCATCATTATCATCGTGATCTCGATAATCCGACAACGGGAACATTATGTTCATGTCAGTAGCCTACTCGAAAGAGTCATCGTTTTTCTTTTATCCTTATCCTTTCCCAGTTTACTATGCTTACCAGTCACCATGATACCTGCAAAATACCATGCAATTGCTGCTACTAATTGTGGCAGGGACTATTAATTAATCTGTTATCTGCTTCATACACCTTTCAGAATGTATTCCATTCAATTCACATTTATTTGTATAGCGCTTTTCACAACACACATAATTTCAAAGCAGCTTTGCAGAAAATACGTGAGTCCACTTTACAGAATGTTTCTGTTATTTTATTTGTATTTCTTTTCTTTTTAAATGACATTTGTTGGCTAATATCAGGTTTCCACTGTTAATAGCAACCCATAAAAAAAATACTACTATAGCTTAGAGGTGTAATACATGTGTACTTGGAAACAAAAATCAAAAACATCTTGCACCAATCTAAAATGGTTTGCTGGTCATAGATAGTTTCTCCCAGTCTGATCATCTGAATTAGTCATTGGACCACTGAGAGAGATTGGACCACTTTTTTGTTGTTGTTGTTGTACATATTTTAGCTGTTATTTACCATGATACTGAATAATTATCATTTTATTTAACATGGTATTTACAAGGCTCAGTGTACAGTGTTTACAGTATACTCCAGGAATACTGTGGAATTACAGTGGTATCAGTATATATATATATATAAATAAATATAATATATATATATATATATATATAAAATCCAAAATGCCAACATTTTATATAATAAAAATTATTATTATTATCCAAAATTTTATATAATACAATGTATACATATATTTTTTTAGATATATTAAAGATTATTTATGTCTCTATAGATTTGCAGTTTAAGCTTGATGAGCGGACAGCCCACAGCAGCCTGGACCTTTTTAAGAAGGACACAGGTGTGATCTATCGAATGCTAGGCGTGGACCCCTCCCTCGTGCAGGATACCCCTCTCCGGTTCCGGGACTGGGCTGTGGTTCTCGCTGACACCCACATTGACTCTGGACGGCACTACTGGGAGATCACGGTTAAAAAGTCCCACGAATTCCGTGTGGGAGTGGCCGAGGTGTCGACATCACGTGACGAATGTGTGGGCACGAATTCTAGTTCCTGGGTGTTCGCGTTTGTCCAGAGGAAGTGGTTTGCCATGACCACCGGTAAGCAGGTCCCGGTGCCATTGGTGGGGAAACCTGATCGGGTCGGGCTCTTGCTAGACTACGAGGCGGGACGGTTCAGTCTGGTGGACACCCAGAAAGCTGAAGTGGTGTATACGATAAGAACACAGTTCCGCTCGCCCATCTGTCCTGCCTTTGCACTCTGGGATGGGGAGTTACTCTCACACTCTGGACTGGAGATTCCACCAGGGCTTCAGTGACTCTTGTTCATTATTCACACATTGATGCTACATGCCTCTTAGTGGATAGAGAAGAGGAAGTAGGGGCCTTATGAATAGACATTCAGTGGGAACACAGCTGTTTTTTTTTACTGCCATTAAACCAGATTTGTCCGTTCAGCTGGTATAATGCTGATGAACTGATGAATCCGTACATGCACATATGAATACTTGATATCGTTAGTCATTTCTCATTTTGCGTCTGTGCTCTAGTACAGTGTTGAGAGGTTTTTCAATAAAAAGACACCCTTCACTAGTGTTATTCTTTATTTATTCTATACTTTATTGTGTCATCTGATTCTGTCCATTTCACACTTTTCACTTTCATTCGGAACAAACGCTCTTCTATAACTATCTGAACTTTATTTTTTTCAAAACATCCAGTTTTGTATCCAGCAATAAAGTTTGTCCATGTACCAAGTTTTAAATACCATTCATTTCTTGTGTGCAAAGTCCACAGAGGGTTCAGTTAGAGCTTTTCTGCCCTACATTAAAACAATATTAAATTACATTAAATACTTTACAAAAATGTCTATTAACAAACATAAAATATTCCAACATCTTAAGAATAGTACAAATATACAAATACCTGCTCAAAATGTTTAGGCAAAAATTATTAATAACTTAAAATGACTCAGAAACTGGGCTACAGTTCACATTATGAAGAGTGCTGGCTAACCTCTTAACTCAAGGCAGTATGATGTAATGACATTTCCAGTATGGTTATTTTATAAATAAACTACTTTTTAATGTGCATGCATGTTTGTTTTGATAGACAGCCAGCTAAATTTACACTAACCTTGTACTTAGTAACAGGGCCAGAGTCACAAAAATCTTCTTAAGAAAAGTTAAGATAAGTAAAGATAAATTCGAAGTTCAACAGATGGTTCCTAAAGTTCAAGCTAGTGTTGTGTTGAAATGCTAGATATTTTAAACAACTCGAATTCATTAAACCTCTTATCTTCAGGGATTTACGTTAGAGCTTATCCTAACTTTACGAAGTTATTTATAAGTATTTTTAAGAACAGTTTTCAAGAATATGAATTCTTAAGTTTTGTCTTAAGAATGCTATTATCTTTTTTTTGTAAAATTGTTCTCAAGTATTTTTGGATATAATAATTTTTTAAAATAGCAGTTAAAGAATTTTAATCCTAAGAATGTTTCGTGAATCCGGCCCCTGGTTCCTAAGGCTTCCTTTGAGTTAAGGCTTTTACATAAAAAATCTTCTGCAAGGATAAACTAGGAAGCCTCAGCATTTCTAAATTGGTCCAAGAATAAACCAAACTGTCTTTGAGGAGCCGTACCAGAAATTACCGGGAAGTACCTGGTAGTTTCATAATCCCACAGTAGACTGAATGGAGGTCTGAGAACCTACAGTAATGACTATCTTAAACCATCAGTAGAAGCTAGCCGAGGTCTACATACAGCAAAGCTTTGGTTTGAAGCACTATCTCTGTAACACCTGCGCACACCTGCTCAGTCCTTACACAGGCTTTGTCATAAATCTCACACACTCATGCTTCCCTGAAGTCCCGAGACACTGCGGTTTGGCATTTCCCGTGGTAGTTCTCACTCAAACTAAACCATTCAGCGTCTCCAATAGAATTCAGTTCCTCTGCGTCAATGGAGGAATCGGGACACGTGTCAGCGCTGAGCTCCTCTGGCATTAGTGTGTGTGTGTAAATGCTCTGGTACTCCTGTAGTACCTTGACCACTGCGTTGTGCCCGAACTGCATAGCGTCATCGAGAGGTGTGTTCCCCCATCTGAAGAACAGATTGGCATGCATTTTAAATCAATGAAACAAAAACAGACCACAAAAAGTGCAAGGGAGGTGAGTTTTGCCTTACCTGTCCTTTGCATTGGGGTTGACTTTGCAGGTATCTGTTAAAAACTTGACCGCATCTAAGTGCCCTGAAATCAGAGTTTTAGGAACCTATTAATAAATGCATAAATTAGTTTTTCATTTACATCCAATTCAGATTTCACAATTCAAACTTTAGGACTCACTGTTCACGCTGTTAGTGATGATAGTAGGAATGAATTAAATAATGACTTGAGCATCAGAACGATGCCAAAAGACAACAACTGACAGAAAATCTTTTATTTTTTACCGCCATTATGACACCAAATCATGAGGCACATGAGACAAAATAACCATTTGAGGCATTACTGTATTTTAGATCATGCATTCACTCATTATATATCAACCACATATGAATGTGATTTGGATTGGGACGGTAAAAATGTCATGCATTTGTTGCTGGTTAGACTAGAAATAACTCAATCGAAAGCTGAAGTTGATTTATTGAAATACGTCTCTTATGCTAAGTAAGGCTGCATTTATGATTCTTCATAAATCATTCAAATATGCTGACTTGGTGCTTAAGAATCATTTCTTATTATTATCAATGTTGAAAACAGTTTTACTGCTTTATATTTTTTGTGATACATATTGTTCAGGATTCTTTGATGAATAAGAACAGCAGTTATTTAAAGTCACTTCACCTGTGATCAATTTAATGCATCCTTGCTGAATAAAAGTATTAATGGCAAAAATTCTTACGGACCCTAAACTTTTTAATGGTAGTGGAGATACATAAAAACACATTTTTCATCCTGTCTGAAAAAATGCCTTATTACCTTCTGATGAGGACACATGTAGGGCGGTACGGATGTCATAGTCAGTCAATTCCATATTGACTGCAGAGAGAGCAATTCTGAAACAAATGAATAGCTCATTGTTGCTCATGACCATTCACATAAAAATATTGGGATATTTTTAAAAAGAAAGAGATTTTTACCTCCTGAGAGCTGAAACATCACCACTGTAAGCAGCAAACATCAGATCCACCACAGACTTGTTCTGAAATATATTCAATATAATCAGTGCTTATTAACTATTTGCTTTGTTAGCACAGTGTGAATGAAATGGCAAATTTGGTCTGTGGTCTCACCCTCTCGTGGCCTGTCTGTCTGCGAGGGTCTAACTTCTTCGCAAAGTGTCTCAGATTGTCATAATTATGGAAGTTAAACAGCGAGACTAGCTCCTAAAAGAGAAACAAGTTAATGGTCTCAGAGAAAAATAAAGATATAGAAAGAGAGACAAAAGCAGAGATCATGAAAAAGTACCTGGCAGAAGTGGATGCCTCGGATGCTATTGCCGACACGGTCAAGAGGCGGAGACCAGCACATTACTCCCATAATATTAGGAACTACGAGCAGCACGGCACCAGACACCCCAGATTTAGCAGGCAAACCCACCTGAGGAAGAGACACACATAGGGCCGGTTTACACATTTCACTGTTTTTCAATGTAAACACATTGCACATGCGTCTCACGTCTTTTGCAGCATGGCCCCATCTAATAACAGTGATTTTATAAGAGTAATTAGCTGAGGTTTAAAGTAAATAACTGAAATAGTTTCATCTAGCTGTAAAGTCCATTGTGTCTGTACTTTCTCACACTGAGGAATTCTGCAAGCAATCATTTGGCTGTGAGTGTGTGACTCACGTGAAAGGCAAACTGGCCAGAGAAGTCGTACATGCCGCAGGAGTGCATGAGACTGAGAGTGTTTCGGACGGCCTCGGCACTGAGCACACGCTCGCCTGTGATTGGACAGATCCCTCCATTAGCTAATGTGGCTGCCATGACGCTGCCGGACTCACATGTCACCTCAATAGAGCACAGCTGGAAATGAAAGAATGGCATAAACATATTTTGTGTTTAGTATGAGCAATAATAGCAAGTTCTACTTTTAAACACAATTGGTATGTGTCAGAATGACAGTTCATTTACCTGAAAGTAGAAGTCAAGGGCTGCCATCATGTCAACTCCACTGGGAAAACACTACAGGAAAAAGAGCAGAGCAGCAGGTGAGAAAGGCTGACAAATCCCATCATTAGGCTTATAAAAGAAACAATAACCAAAAAAACACTCACTTTTTTTTCTTTGAGATAATAGCCAATTGCATAGTTCCTGTCACCGGTCTCTTTCTCTGACTGGAAACTATAAAAAGCAAGAAAATGTTATCATTCACCAAAAAAACAGTAAAAATTACATATCAACTAGGTTCACCTCTAGGAGAGTGTGATTTGATACAAATTAAAGAGTTATATTAAAAACTCACGTGGCATTACTGAACCCAACATATTCTTTGCCAGTCATTCTCTTCAGATAATCCATCATCTGACCGACAAACAGAAATCAATTTTTATAACAAGTGAGATCAAATTAAAAACCTGGGATATTTCACATGGTGGAGATGTTGCAGTGTACTCACAAAGTCAAACTTCTCTGCCTTGTTGGAACCAGGCTGTAATAGAGACAAAAAAAAAAGAGAAAGTGAGAAAATAAGTAAGAAAAGGCTACTGTCAACTGTCTGGTTACCAACATTCTTAAAAATATTTTGTTTTGTGTTCAACAGAAGAAAGAAACTCATACAGGTTTGTAACAACTGAGGGCGAGTCAATGATGACAAAATTTAAATTTTAAGGCGAACTATCCCTTTAATCTGTAACGCACGTTCACGTGACAAGAATTGCTCTTGCGTCAACGACACAACACGCAAAATTGCATCGTAGTGCTCTAGTCTAGTGAATGTGTGTTGGAGATATAATTTGTAATTAAAGTGGTAAATTATGTTTTTTGCGCAAAGTACTCGCGTCGCTTCATAAAGCTGAGGTTAAACCACTGGAGTCACATGGATTATTTTAATGATGTCTTTACTAAGTTACCTTTCTCAGGTTTGAAAGTGGTAGTTGCATAGACTGTCAATGTAGGGACAGAGATCTCTCAGGTTTCATTAAAAAGATCTTCTTTTGTGTTCCGATGATGAACGAAAGTCTTACGGGTTTGGAACGACATGAGGGTGAGTAATTAATGATAGAATTTTCATTTTTGGGTGAACCAACTCTTGAAATTATGTTCTGTCAAATGTACTAGTTCTGTAAATTAAAATATACTTTAATGAAATTTCTTTTGAAGTTGCAATTTAGTACATTTAAATGTTATATCAAATATAAGTTAAAATTTAAATCAAGTACATTAGCTTTAGTACAAGTCAACACATCAAAATAAGTGTACTTCTTTAAAGCACGACAAAAGATTATTAAAACATAATCATTTAAAATGTACTATTTAAAGTGTCCTTAAATGTGTAATAAACAGTCATTAAAGTGCACTCTCACACTTAAGTGGCCTTTTATTTCATTATTATTATTATATCTGCAAATGCAGTTTTTTAAAAGTATACTTTTAAGATTTGAAGTTTACTACAAGTGCACATTCAATAGAATTAAGCGCACTTCTTTTTCACAAGTGTAGTCAAGCCAATACAACTCATACTAAAAGCAGTAATAGTAGGCTAACCTGGTAGGCTAATTCGCACAAAAGGCTAATTCGCTAATTTTATTTATGAGTAATATTAAAAGGACTTTCAAATATTGTTCAACAATATAAATGACATAGTTATACCTCAAATGTGATTTTTTTTTTAAAACTATTGTGTGCTTTAAAATGTAAGTTGCTAAGAAGTTGCTTCTAAAGGACTACACAAGTTTTGTGATTCATCAAGCCAATAAACTTAAATCCTTGTGATATGTTTAGTCTATATATATAATGGCTTATTTTACTCATAAATATAGTACATTTCAAAAAGCCATTAGAAATTTCTGAGGGCTAACCCATAGCTAATGCTACTTATCTTCAAGACAAGTACAAACACAGTCAGAAAGATCCAAAAGGAAAGAGTCAGATGTGAAACACACAACACATTCAACATTCACTCTGTCCACTAATTCTTCACATTTAGTCAAATGGGCACAAAATCAATTGTATAAATATTAGTTTCTGTTCGCCAGCAAAAAAATAGCTAACAGTGGTTCCAGTGACAGTTTGTTTTGGGATTGATCCAAAGATCCCTCTGCAAACAGTAATACAGTGCTGTATTTAGACACTTGGTGGCAGTGTGCACAGACGTGCAGCAAAGAAAATGTGGTATGATATGAGATCATAACTGTCTCATCCTATAAAAATCCATAAACGTGACTGACCATGTGGTACAGTGGTACACATATTGGGTTTCATATGTCCTAAGGTGTGACGTTAAGATGAAAAGTTCCACGAGGGAGTCCAGAAGGTCAGTGTAATGCGATCACAGCTGTTAGATGTCTTCATCTTAAAATGTACTCCAGTGTGTCTGTGCTCCGTGAGGTTGTGTAACATATTTAAGAGCATAGGTCAAATTAGAAACTAATACTACAAGTAAGGAGTCCCTTAATTATACATGCAGTTAGTTTTTTTTTTTTATCAGTTAAACCACTGAAACCTTTTACTCTTTCATAGCAGCCCTTTTAAACACACTGAAAGGCGTATTTCTCAGCACATCTTCTGATTGGCTGTTTAGACACACCTCTTGACCACTAGCAGCCCTTATTATGTGATTCCTCATTGGACCACCCACTACCACCATACACACAAACACACACCTTGTCAGATATTGAAAATCAGGTCAAAAGGAAAGGACAGAAACATAATTTTGTCCCAATAAAAGCACTTTGCCTGTCACAGTAATAATTTCCAATATCAATAACATGCACCACAGCAATGCTGCTTAATTTAACTCTTCAAGGTAAGGGTTAAAGGGTGTCCCTGTAAAGGCTGGGACAAAAATAAAATGAACGAACAAATTAATGTGTTATGGCTGTAGGAATTTCATTGAGTTTGTACTTGTGGTATTATTATGATGAATGTATATCAACAGTGAACTAAAAATTTACAAAAATAGCCTCTTACCTTAATGAGAGAGCTGATTACAATGGCTCCTGCATTCACCATGGGATTATGAGGTTTATCTGGGAAACCCCCCAAAAAAGTTTACAAATGATCAAATCTTAATGTCAAAGGAGCATCATGTTGGCTGGGAAGGATTCAATAAAGCTCCAGCAAAGATTGCAGATGCAATGTTCCTCAGAGGTGAGGAAATCCATTGATAAGGCTTATACTGAAAGGACGTAATACTGTTAACTGACAACTGTTTTACAGCTTCCTCTTGTTCCCCAGACTTCATGTTGCAATAGAACACAATGAGCCTGTGAGATCACTAATTTAGAGTCATGTCATTGATTTTGAACCTCTGGAGTTTCTTCCAGGGAAAATAAAAGAAAGATTAATAAAATACAAGTATACTGACAATGTTTCACTTTAAATGTCCAAATACTATTTGTGGGGCCATATCTTTGAGTGACACCAACAAAAAGAGAAATAAGACAGATTTTGATGGTTTCTCACCCTCTTCATCTAAAAAGAGTTTGTTGAACTTGAGGCCACTAGGTTCTTTCCCCACATATTTGTGCACATGTTCAGTGCCAGCCTCATGCACGGCCAGCGCATACTCCAGAGGCTTCACACATGACTGCAGACAAAATGGCATATTCGTGTCCCCTATAGAATGCCTATGTAAAGAGGAAGAGATCAAATGAAAGATATAGTGAGAGAGGGATAAGAAGAGAAAAAAAGACAGAATTGCTATTATTCAAGATCCAGAATTAACCAGAAAGCAAGAACTTATGGATTAATAAAGTTCTTGGCCACCATAACACATTGAATCGAACTGTAAGAATGATAATATGATGAGTTTGATAGTGAGAAGTGATGTCAATGATTCAAAGATCAAAACCGTTGACAAAATATATAAAAAAGTATACTGTTGTTGAGACAATATTTACAATATTGTATTTTAGAAATATTTACAAGAAAATTATTGTACACTTATTTTGAAATACAATACCATTCAAAAGGTAATGGTTGATTTTGAAAGAAGGTTTTTGAAAGTAGTCTCATGCTCACCAAGGCTGCATGTATTTAAAAATATATAAAAATTAAAAATACAGTAAAAAGTAAAAAACAGTAATGTTGTTAAATATTACTACAAGTTAAAATAACGGCTCTATTTTAATATATTTAAAATTTTAATTTATTCCAGCTGAATTTCCAGCAGCCATTACTCCAGTCGTTCAGAAATCATTCTAATATGCAGATTTGGTGCTCAAGAAACCTGTCTTATTATCAATGTTGACAATATTTTCATTTAATTCATTTTATTTTAGGACTTTTTGATGAATAGAAAATTCAAAAGAAAAGCCACTTTTGACCAATTTAATAATGCATTCATGCTCAATAAAAGCTTTTTTTTTAAATCCTCCCCACCCCCTTAGCACCCCAAACTTTGAACGTAGTGTCAGAAAATGTGGTCAAATGTACATTGTTTGCAAATGCTTCAATTGTTTTACAGATGCTGCAAAAAGTTACTTTCATCACACAGATGTGAATAAAGAAAGTTTGAAGATAGTATATTTTACCTCTGACCATCCACTGTGCACAGAGAAACTCCCCAGAGGTGTGGACTGAACTTAGCCAACTGAGGGATGTAGTCTGCTACCTGAGAAAACACGCACAGGGACCAATAAAGATTAGAAGTAAATAAATGTGTTTTTAAAAGACAAGGTGATTCAGAAACAGCGATAAGGAAAATCAATGTCTTACTTTCCCTCCTTGCTGAGCCTGTACGTTATAATACAAATGGTTTATAAGGGAGGTAAAGGCCTCAAAGTCTGGAATGATGAACTTCCTTTGGAAGGCTTGAGTCAGGAGGACTATGTTACTGCCAACGCATCTAGAAACAGAAACACACATATGCCAATGTGACACAACTGTGACTTAATGGCCACCTGTGATCAGTAATGTGCTAAGAGAGTTGTACATGGCTGAAAATGATATTTGATCCATGTTTATTAACACTGACGGAATCGGTTCAAAAGAAAAATAAGCTGTGCCTCAGAGGACTAACAAACACGTTATCACTGCTTAACATAGCTTAGCTCCACACACGCTCCAGCAGGAAGCATATACACACAATACATACAAATACAACAGGTGGAGTGTTGTATTTATCTCTGTTGGGGAGCAGAAAGTCAGGTGAAGCATTTGTATGTGATGATATGTGGGCATGATGAATCAACTGCTTATATTTCCAGCCTTCCAAGAAATTTGAGCTATCATTTACCCGCAAGGGGCATGAGTCACAACAGCTGTAGGCGGTAAACTGAAAGTGATGATAAATCACTAAAAACACATATGAACACATATTCTCTCACTCTTTGCATTGCTGAGTCAATTTTCTACCCACTTTCTGAACAGTTCCTGGTCCATCATTGTCATTCCAACAGACTCTTGGACAGCTTGATGGATCTGTCGCATGCAGTCTCTCAAACGGGGGTCAGAGGTCAGCAAGCCTGTACTTTTGAGTGCCTAAGAAATACAACAACATGTATTTTAATACCGGGATAATTCATTGTCAAAACACAGTTCAGTGAAAAATTATTGCTTGAAAATTTTAGCACAAATTTATATGATGAACTACAGTACCAGTTCAGGAGCATAAAATAAGTTATATAGAGACATTTAATGTCAGCTTGAAACAGCGTTCACAACCCAGTTGATTTACACTACTGTTATTTAGCAGGTATGAAATAAACTGATCAAAAGTAACAGAAAAGACATGTATAATGTTACAAAGATTTTATTTAAAATAAATTCTGTTCTTTTAAACGTTCCATTCACCGAAGAATCAAAGAAAATATATCAGGTTTCCAAAAAACTATAACAACAGCACAACCTTTTTCAACATTGTAATGAGAAATATAATGAGACATAATATAACAACATAATAATGAGAAACTTGAGCAGTAAATCAGCATATTAGAATGATGAAGACTGGAGTAATGGCTGCGGAAAATTCAGCTTCGCCCTCAAAGGAATAAACTAAATTTTAATGCATATTAAAACAGAAAACAGTTATTTAATATAGTAATAATATTTCATAACATAAGAGACTACTTTGAAAAAAAAATTTCAAGGCTTTACAGCAGCTCTAGAATAAAGTTATTGTCCAGCTAAAGTTAGTTTTGATCGATTCACATGCACAACAACAGTGCCTGGTAGCTCGAGAACGCAAACTGTGAAATAGTTTTTTTTTTTTTTTTTTTGTACTGGGTAATAACTAGGTACTAACCCTGAACCTACCCCTAAACCTAACCTTAACCCATGTAGTTGCCTTATATTAACCAGTACTTTCTTAGGTAAGTAAACTGTAAGTACATGTAAAGTGCACGAATTGTAAAATAAAGTGCAACCTAAATTTTTACTGAGCCTAAACTTTAGATCGGTAGTGCATTTGCGAGTGAAACAGGAAATTATGAGAAGAAAGTGGGGCTTGATTTGATCCATTAGGAGTCTAATGGATCGTAAAAAGTGGTCTCTAGGCTATATGACAGGTGTCAGAAAAAGAAAGTCTTTCAAAGCCAGAGCAAGATCTTACATTTTGATTAAAAAAATTACGAAGGCAAGTTTTTTGGAACATGGATGAATTGTTTACAATAAGCACAGGAACATACATTAAGTCAGTAAATAGATTCAATCAAAGACTAAAATATGAAGGTGCTATGGTACTGTGCAACAGTGTTTACACAAGTCAAATGAAAGAGTTTACCATCAGTCATTTGGTAGGAACATGTTATCTTCATTCAATAGTATATGGCATCTGAGTTGTTAGACTGCAGCTGGTGGAGATGACCATCATATATAGACAAAACAACCCCATGCATATAAATTATAGCAGACACTTTAATAGCTATCTATTTCTGGGTGGCATGTGCACTGAAGCACACACACAAACACACTCACAAGAAGGTGCAGCACTATGCCTGGAAATTTTATGTGTTACCTTGGTTAAAACAGTCCATAATTTTATGCTTCCTTCTTGTAGTATAAACTCCAACATCCAAATATGGATCCACATGTGTTTGGGAATAGATATATTAGGGGCTTTAATGTAGCCCAGACACCTGGCACAAACATGACGTCTATATATAGTACTATTATATAATACCAAAGATTTATGATTATAATCTGTGTAAGAATAAAAGTGTCTTATTTTAATCATACTAAAAAAAATAGAGAGCATGAGTGTACATGATGTTTATAGCATGCATTTTATTCCATTTGGTTTGACAGATAGCCACAGCAGTACATGCTGACTAAGTCACACGCATAATGTCATCAGCACTGTTACTCTCGAGCAACTCACTGTCAGGAAACGTGCCACTGAGAGTTTCTCTTTTCCCTGGGTGATTGTGTAGAACAACAAGTCCTCCAACCCAGCAACCACCTTCTTACTGCTCAAAACACAAGACAAATTAGAAAACAACACGTTTTACCAAAATACAATGCATAATACAATTAATTTAATTAAGATAGTCACCCCTCCGAAATCAATTCTTAAAAGGACTTTATATTTTCTCTACGCCTCTCCGAGGATTTACCTGCACGTGCCGGCGTCCGTCTCTGCGATCACGTGCTGATGGCGAGGATGCTGGCCCGGTGATGCGCTCGTGTGCAACAGCCGAGCAGGTGAGTGTCTTCTTTCCAAACTTCCCGCAACTCTCTCCCATTTTCCACCATTCCTTATGAGCAAAACACCAGCTCTAGACGCCAGTAGGGTTTTAACACCATGCATAATCTATCCAGAAATGTTTTACTTCTAAACCAACGACCTATAACAGCTGTAAAATAGTCTGAATAAACAACGCGTGTCTCGTATTCTTATGTATCGCGTGCTTTCTGTTGGATTCCAAGTGCTTGATCGTCCCACGAGGCAAGGTAGTGACTTCTGTTGACAAAATTGCCCAGTAACCGAGGGATCTTATCATCATACGCAGGTGAGGAGGACACGCCTCCTGGCGGCTGTGGCGGTGGGGCAAAAAAGAGATAGATCATTGGTGGATGCCAGAACACATGTAGATGGCTCAATAGTAGAACTGTACAAAAAAGGGCAGACTTACTGAGCATGGACATTTTGCCACTTGTCAGAAGGCACAAAATCTGAAATAAATATTAACCCATTGAATCCCACCGATAATATTTGTGACCAAGGTTTACTTTTGAGCTTGGAAGGGTCTATAAAGAGGTAGCTATAAAGGATATATATAGGTCTTATTCACATAAATCACATGATCACAATACATGTAAACATTTGTGACCAGTGGCAAAACATTTTGAATTAATAACTGATTGATTCACATTCAGTTACCATTCAGTTATTAAAATTGTACAAATAAATGTATTATGATATTACATTGATATTTACAATAAACACAAACACACATACACATACACCGTCACGCACAAGCACAAGCACGCACGCACGCACACACACGCACACACACACACACACACACACACACACACACACACACACACACACACACACACAGTACCGTTCAAAAGTTTGGAAACATTACTATTTTTAATGTTTTTGAAAGAAGTCTCTTATACTCATCAAGCCTTAGATCAAAAATACAGAAAAAAACAGTAATATTGTGAAATATTATTACAATTTAAAATAATGGTTTTCTATTTGAATATATTTTAAAATGTTGCTCTTTGTAACTTTTATTCATCAATGAATCCTGAAAAAAAGTATCACAGGTTCCAAAAAATATTAGGCAGCACTGTTTCCAACATTGATGATAACTGAATATCAAATCAGCATATTATAATGATTTCTATAGGATCATGTGACACTGAAGACTGGAGAAATGGCTGATGAAAATTAAGCTTTGGATCTTGCACGTTTTGTTTTTGTTTTATGTTCTTGTTTCCTATAGAAATCATTCTAATATGTTGATTTGATGTGATCCCCTGTTTTATTCATGTGATCCTGCCATGTGTTCTGTGTTGTCATTTGTTCATTGTTTCATTGTGCACAGGTGTCCCTTGTCTTGTCATTAGTCCTTGTGTATTTAAGCCCTCATGTTTGCCTTGTTCCTGGTCAAGAATTGTTTTGTGTAACCACTGGTGGTAATCATGTTCGATCATGTTTGGGAAATAAACTGCACTTGGGTTCTACTTCCTGTTACATAGAAAATACAGAAACTTAGAAGTCAAGTTCTGACAAGATAGAATTGCTGGTCAGAAAGCAAAAGATTTTTTTAAAGGTTTGTATTGTCCAGTATTTATACTTTTATACTACTATCCTGTAACCTCACAATTTTGTAATGTTGATGCTTCACTGTTTACAATTAGGATGGAAAAAATAAAATGAATGTCACAAAATGCAAAAATGTAAAATGTTTTATTTAATTCAAAATTTCTCATTTCTTTCCACCACTAATGACTTTTTATGTAAAATTCTTGTCAAAATTTGCTGGGTTGAAAAAGTTGCGATCATCATACTCCTACTCTTTTACTTAAATTCATAGTAGCAGGCCCCCCCATGCCCGACAGTGGGTTATATAATAGTGGACCATAGTCGGCTCACCTCATCAAAGGGTCTGAAGCAACATTCCTGTTTATTTTCATGTCATGAAGTCCCTGATCATACTATTGTCATTCTAGACCTTCTGAGATGTCATTTCAGAGTCTTGGTTCTGCGTGACTCATAGCTCATGGTCAACCTTGGATTTGGGTCAAAGGTACCATATCCAGTTGACCCCTTTGCTCTGGTCAGACTGTATTCAGTTAACTCAAATTTCTCGTAATTTTTACACATTTGAGCCTTTGCAGTTAACCACAACCATTTTATGAGCTCATATATCCTATAAGTGATGAGTTTCAGTATCCAACAGATCTGAGAACTGAATCGGCTTTGCTCTTTTGTGGCTCCCCCTGGTGGACTTTGGTGTAACTACGCAGTTCAAGCCCAGCTCTGATATAGGTGTCAGTGGATCTTTTCCGTATAAAACAGTTCAGTGTTTATAATTTGTGTGAATTTGCACTTTTAAATGTATTTTTATAAGTCGAATTGCTCATAATGTCCATATGATCTGACTAGACTAAAACGAGGATTCTGTGGCAGCTGGCAGTACCTACTTTTGCGTCCCCCATCCAACCAGGAGCGCTGTTAATATCCCTTTTTGCCTGTAGGGGGCAGACCGCACCAACTCACCTCTGTAAACGGACACGGAGAATCAGTCGAGTCCAACATACTGACTAACCTCACCTTCCCACAGTCGAATACCAGACCAGACATTATCCTTTCAGTTACACTGGGGGGTTTATTTACAGTCTCAATTTGTTCAGTTTGTGGAAAAGCATAAAAATAAGTGAAAGGTGTTCTTTTTTTAAGTTTTACACTGACAGAATTGCCTGTGAACTCTGATTGAATGCATTCCACAGAGGCTGTGTGGGCCATTGTACTGTTGTCTTTGGGGACCGGTCACACACTTACTAACACATACTCACACTAAAAAACCTCACACTTTTTACCCATGCAATTTGACATTCTCCCCACTCTTTTCCTCTGACCAGCTCCACGGCAGCTGATAGATTTTGAAGCGAGGGCTCCTTTTAACCAGAGCCTGGAGTAAAATTACACCCACTTATCATTAGATCAAACACCCCTTCCCCTCGTATTATATCCTTTCGTGTTGGCACACACACATCCAAACGCACATGCACGCAACCCTAACCCATGCCCTACCGATGACCATGCGTCTCTTGGTGGAGAATGTTTTTCATTCCTTCACTGTGTCCATGAATGCAGGCTTTGTCTACCTGCTCCATCTTAAACCCCCCTCTCTCCCCTCCATCTTCCTCCTTTCTGCCTCTCCCAACTTTCTCTGATCTCTGTACTGGCCATAACTGCCATGTGTAAATGGTGAAACTCAAAAATGCATTTTGCTCTAAGAAAATTAAGAAATTATAGGATGTCAATAATTCCGGACTGCAACCATTATTTATTCATTAAGCTCTCATTATTGATTATCAGTTGATTCTGTAACACATATTTTGCAACCAAAAATATACACAGTATGTGTAGATACACTACCGTTCAAAAGTTTGGAGTTTTTTTAAAATATATTTGAAGTCTCTTATGCTCACCAAGCCTACATTTACTTGATGAAACATTATTACCATTTATAGAAACTTTAATATATTTTAACATGTAATTTATTCTTGTGATCAGTAACGCAACACAAGCTTACATCAGATTACTTTTCCCAAGTAACTAGCAAAGTAACTTTACTTTTAAATTTACAGCTATATATTTATATTTATATTTATATATATGAAGACTTAAGATGCAAAAGTCCGTCTAAAGTTTTTGTTTAATTTTAACATTTTTATCAGGCTCCTATAGGTTTCTACCCAAGTACCAGCATTTCTGAATGGGCTGAGGCTGGGATTTAGAGAGTTTGAAATTAAAGTATTTGATGAACGTATACTATGTGCAGAGAGCATTCATTCAATAATATTATCTCATTTTTGACAGAGGTGACATTTAGAGGCTTTTGCATTGGAGGTCTTCATATATATATATATATATATATATATATATATATATATATATATATATATATATATATATATGTGTGTGTGTGTGTGTGTGTGTGTGTGTGTGTTTGTGTATATAATTATACTGATTTATATTTGCACATATAGATTCTTCTTTTTTGTTTATTTTATTTAAAAAAAAATTATTGGACCTGGCTTTGATGACTCTCATTGTTAATGATTCTTCTTCTTCACTTTATGGTGCTGGTGTTGTGTAAGAATAGGTATCCACATTCTACCTGGATTCTTAGAGAACCTTGATGAGGATTTTGGACTGCAATGTCCACGAACAGAGTCAGTTTCTCAGGCCAGTTCACCCTCGAATTTGTACCAGGGAGCTGCTAAGAATGCAGAATCCTGTGGTGAACTGTTTGTTTTGTTTAAGTAATCATTGTGTGTGTGTGCGCGTGTGTTTGTTCATAGATCCAGCATTGGTAAACACTATTGGTTCCACTGAAAGTAGACTACATGAAGCACTGGTTTTGCACAGAGCTCTATGATATAAAATCACACCTGAGGCAATATTACAAAAGCCTCAATGATTCAGTGCAAGATTTTCTAACTTTTTGATGCGAAAGATCCCTATATGATCAAATCCTGAAATTTTCTGTGAACCCCCTGTAGTTCCCCCTTGCGTCCCTCTGGAGGACCCTGGCCCGCCATTTAAAACCCCCCTGATCAAGAGTTTTGATTAAATCAAATAGTGAAAGCTGGATCAGAAATGAAACGCATTAAGTTTTGGATGAAGTCAAAAAGGGAGCTGTTAAACCCAGACAGTGGTGTCCTAGATAAATTAAGCTCATTTGTGGCCTAAATCACTCTATCAACAGGGACTCTTCATTCAAAAAATCCCAGGACACCAGCCTCTCTGTTTGCCATAGCTTATCTCAGAAGTTATGAGAATAAATAGAAAGCTTTATTAGACCAAACAAAGACAGAACGAATCCTTCCCCCACTTCAGGCCCCATATGTGGACTGTAATATCAAACAGAACAGTTCGGTTTCCCACGGCCGTGACAGGCTGATTAAACTGAAGGCCTGTTCACGCCAAGAAAGATAACTATAACAACTATAATGCTATATATGCTAATATGCCTATAATGCTAATATGACAACTATATTAGCATCCACACCAAAGCACGATAATGTTTTGTTCATTCAAAGCATGTGCAGCAGTTTGTCCATCCGTCGCTTTAGTTGAAATGCTTGAGCTCTTAATAGCAAGATTGGCTGTCAGCTGGGGAAAAAAAGTTTTGAAAGTGATTCTAATGATATCTGTGGCCTTATCTTTATAGTTGTTGTCTGGACACTGCTACTCTTTTAAATTTAGAATGATTTTTAAAATGATATTACCATTATAGTCATCTTCCGTGGTGTGAACGTGCCTTGAAAGGTGAATTATCCCAGAAAATGTTTTCATTTTAATTAACTGTCATGCAAATACTTTGTTGGGCATTTTAATTACGGTTTAGTCTCAAGTGACACAAATGTTCACTCATGTGAGGCCGTTGGGCATCTTATCTTGGCACATGGGTCAGAACATTTTGTAAAGTGAGTGTTTCAGGGTCTTGTATGTCATGTAGTTGATTTTATTCACTTAATTCTGCTTTATTCCCTTTTAGCTTTCAAAGAATGGACAAAAAGCTCCACATTTGGAAGAAAAGCCTGGCGGGCGCTTAATCTTCGGGCACGGATCGGCCTTCTGACGCCTTATGCCAATCACGGTTAGTGTTTTGCTGCCGACACGGGGTTTCCTGCCAATGGTCAGGCCCCACATCATCTGATCCACAGCAACCCAGCCACCCTACACACCCCTGGAGCCTCGCCGTGTTCCTGCCACCGCTCCTCTCCTCTCCTCATCCCTCTACCTTTCCGCACCCTCCCTCCATCCACACCCGCGGCTCTCTTCTCCCCCACTGCCCGGTGCTCTCTCACATTCCTCAGGTCTGCACACAGAGCCGCATTGTGTGTGTGTCTTAAAGAGCACACAGTCAGGGCTCATTTCGGACTCACACACATCGAACAGGGTGTGTGCACAGTCGCACCGATGAGTACACACACATACACATATCCCTTCATAAAACTAATAGACACGCATTCATGTGCGCACACGACCACAAACACACACACTGATTTTCATATGTGCACACTGTATACACACTCATCTACATACACAGGATGTCTCACACCGAGGCCGAGATTCCAGTATCCTTCTTCATTTTTTACTTTGCTTTTTGCAGTTTGATCTTTTAATCCCTCGAGCATTGCCATTTTTCTCTTCTCCTCTGTTCCCACAGTGGGATAAATGATATGGTAGATGTTTTATTGTGGTTGAATTGAGGAACAGTTACAGAAAGGAACTAAACTGGGGAAGACACAACAAATACATCTGTGATGGAGAATTCTTGCTAGTTTTAGCAAAAAAACATGTTTAAAAGCATGCCACTTTACAGTTATATGTTCAAAAGATCAGTATTTATTCAACAGATGTGAAGAATTTGAGAGAGGAATTATATGTGTAAAGTGTTATTTTAGTATCATTCATATACTATTATATTATTTATTTTTATTTTTATTACTTTATGTGCTTTTGTAATTTTTGTTGGTTCTTTTTAACAGTTTTATTTTTTGTAATTTTAGTATTTCAACATATTTCTTATTTATTTCAGTTATTTGCCATGGCAACATTTCTCATTTTCATTTGAGTTTATATATTTTTTTCAGCTTTCTTTCAGTTATAGAAAATAATGTAAGCTTAGTTCAGATTTAGTGAAGTTGTGCCAAGTTTTGAAGGTTACTTGATTATTAGTTGATAAAGTTGACACAAGCTTAAGTTAGAATTGTGAATTTAAAACAAAATGTTTTTTGTTGTTGTTTCAAAGCGATTCACAGTGATTTTTGGGGAAATCCATAATCAGCATGTTCATACATGTTGGTATCCAGACAGTTGACAGTAGCCATTGATATCCAAAGTATTTTTTCCTATAAGTCAATGGCTACCGTCAACTGTCTGGATTATTTTGTGTTCAACAGAAGAAAGAAACTCATACAGGTTTGGAATAACTTGAGGGTGAGTAAGTGATGTCAAAAATGTTCATTTTGGGGTGAACTATCCCTTTAATAACCTCTTGCAAGAATATGGAAGTAATATTGAAAATCCAAACTCTACATATCTGCTGCACCAGGTATGAACACCCATGGTTCTTATACTCGCAGTATTTCGATACATAACATTATCTTGGGTTTTCAATGGTCATGTGCTGCCTGGTGGGTCTAAATCTTTCAAACAATGAATGTATTTTGGTTCTCCAAGTCTCTTTTCTGAGCAAAGGCCATTCTGATGCACTTTAATACAAAGGCACAGGGCGAAAGCCCTCCACTTGCCAGGAAAGAGCAACGAGGGGAGGGGGTGGATGGGTTTGGATGGAATTGTTCTTGAGACAGAGGAGTGGCGGAGTTTTTTTCCTCTTCTTTCTCAATGGGGTGGGCTGGGGGGCTGATATGGCTCGAATTTCAGCGCTCATGGGGGTCGGGGTTGGACTCACGTTTTGGGATAAACTAAGATTCATAAATGCGCCAGTGAACATAAAACCGCGGAGCTCTGACAGACGCGGTGGGTTCTGTCTGTGTGTGCCTGGCGTCGGATCCTCCCAAACACATCCACATCCACTTACACACTCGTCGCGAGCACAGAGTTGCCGCTCCGCCGGATCTTCGGCGACTTTCACCCCTGAGGACCTGCATGTCTAATCTTTAGACATGTTCAGATTAGTGGATTCACGGACTCTCCTGCTACTTGTAGCAACGCAATGCGTTTTGCTATCCCTTGTAAGATGTCAACAAGAAGATGACCGTAAGTTGGAGTTTTTCACATTGAAATTCAAAGTATTCTGCTAAAAAAATTGTACAGTGTTGCCATGGTGACTTGAGAGGAAAGTTTGGAATTTATCAGTTTGGTTTGCGCGTTTCACCTCTGGACTGTGGGATGCCTTTGCTCTTTGTAAAATATAAGACCTGAAGTACATGCAGGATGCTTGTATTTTAAGTCTTAAGTCTGCATATATTTAAAGTTTGAACGCAGTCTACACTGCAAACAAGCGATGAGACGCACCAGAGCCTTCTGGTTTTCGGTGGAGACTGAATGAAAGATGCTGAAGTTGCGCGACAGGTTAACGCACTGAAACGCATGTTTTTATTAGTTTTCTACGTTTAAAGTTAAAGAACAAAACAGTTAAACTATTTATGCATGTATTAATTTTTGGTATTACGTATGTATGCGTTTTACAAACGTTTGCAAGAGGTTACTAGCAACAATACGCTGCTCGAGCACTTTCTGCTGGATAGGATCAGTGTCATGGTACAGCGAATAAACATTTCCTTCTCTCATCACTTATCACTTTAATATAGATTTCCACATATATGACAGAAAAAGTGTCAAATATAAAACGTTTTAAAATAGTTAAGTGACATCGATTGCGTCCACAAAATTAGGTTACTGACAGAAAAAGGCAAATTCCCTAAAAGTTGCTGAACAATTATGATTTCTTAGTTGTAATGCTAGAAAAAGTTCTAAGATGAAAAAGCAAACTTGCTTTCAGTACTAGCCAATCTTCAATATGTGTTTAAAGTGCGGAAGAAATATTGACAATCTTTGTTCTCAGCGGAAATTCTGCCAGTGTCTCGATCTGATGAACCCTATATGATGCCTAAAGTGTATATAGTAATATATATATATATATTACAGTGTAGAGAAGAGGGTTATGTGTAACCATTTCAGCATTATTAGGACTGATCTATATCTATATAATATATATATGAAGAGTTCAGATGCAAAAGCCTCTAAGTGCCATCTGAAATTTTCTTCTAGAATGATCATTTTTATCAAGCTCGTATATTTAAGTTCAGTAATTTCACTTAAATGACAATTAATAGATAATTTGCATTGCCATTTAAGTGAATTTACTGAACTTAAATATACGAGCTTGATAAAAATGATCATTCTAGAAGAAAATTTCAGATGGCACTTAGAGGCTTTTGCATCTGAACTCTCTCTCTCTATATATATATATAGGCCATTAATACCCACTAGTGACAGAGCTGTTTCACTCAAGATTAGGAGCAAAGGTTCCTACACGGGTTCAAACGGTGCACCATTAGCACATGTGCAAAGTGTTTAGAAAGCAAAAAATATTTCAGGTTTAGTTCAGGGGATTTGGCGTTGATTAAAGGAGATTTGGGGAACTAGGTTTGGTGGGTGGAAGGGGAGGGGGTTTCTGGAATGTTGTTGGAATGACCAAAACATCATACTGACAACCTCAAAGGGACACAAGCATCTTGGAATGAGAAAGATTATGATCTATAAGATTTGATCAACTTTGAAGTGATAGAAGAAAAATCACCCAGATGATGATATCCTTATGCTCTTACTGTGAACAAGGAAATGTTAATTACACTGAACACTTGTTTAGGCTGGCCTATATTTGCACCCAAGAAAAGTGGATTTTCCATATTTACAGAATTAAACAGCTATAATTGCCTCATTCATGTACATTATGGCTGCTGGGAGTTAAAGTCAAATACACTTTCATATGAAAGTCGAAACACATCAAGGCGTTCTGTGTGTGTGAGGGCTGTCCTTCCCTACCCACGAGGGTGTGTGTTTGCCCTGGTGGTAAGTGAGACCATTAGATCCAGATGGAGCTTTCGAGATGGGTGTGTTTGCATAAGGCACCAGGCTGTCAATGCAGCCCTGTCTGTGTTTGAGAAAGCCCCATTCATGGCTAGTTTAGTAGATTTGGGGTTCAGTTACAAATCCACCGTCTACAGGAGCCCACATTTTACACCAGGGTGTCAGATATGTACCCTGCAAATATTGCTAGCTAGTGTTGCAGTGAATGCATAATGTAACCAGATGTCAGCCACAAGTGGGACACAAATTTGAATATATATAATAGAACATATTTTATATGTATATATAAAAGAAAATATATTTATATATATATATATATATATATATATATATTTTTTTATATATATATATATATATATATATATATATATATAAAATATTTCAAAATTATAATTATAATATAATAATTATAATAGGAAGGCCTTAGAACTTTTTTCAGGAAGTTTTTTTTTTATTTTAGTATGCTTGAAGATGTGTCGCTCACCTGTCTCTCACCCCTATGCACTCCATTCTGTCGCCCCCTTCTGGTGGCTGCAGAGGAAGAGTTCGGCAGCTGCATCCAAGATGGCCAACAGTATGCAGACCATACTGTATGGAAGCCAGAACCATGCCGTGTCTGCGTGTGCGACTCTGGGGCAGTGCTGTGTGACGAGGTCATCTGTGAGGACCTGAGAGACTGTGCCAATCCCATCATTCCACCCGGAGAGTGCTGTCCCATCTGCCCTGCTGAAACCGACGAGCCTATCGGTCCGCTCTCTGCTTATCTTTTTGCTCATCATACCTGTCCCGCTAGCTGTCTGCTCTGAGTTCTGTAACTATGGCAACAGTCTCACATACCAGACTACAGCCTATTCAAGTTGGTCATGTGATTTGGTTCAGAACTCAAAGCAACATTCAAAGGGGAAGAAAGCAACACTTTTAAGTTTTACGTTTGCTGTCTATGGCTAAAATGGTCCCACTTTACATTTGACTTTGATAGTAGGTTGATGTTTTTTTACAGAAAAGAACGCAATCTTTCCACCAGTTTGCTGTGGAATCTATGGTTTTTAGATAAGATATTTGGTCGACACTACAAAAAAGGAAATTTACAATTAATTACAATTAATTATACTGCTCACAAATAAGCTTTGAGCTAACTTATTTATACTTTAGTCTCATGATACTTCATTCAGAGGATGATTTGTCTTCTATAATATAATAGCATTATATTATATTTATTGTATACATAAGTAGTTCAAATAGATTGATATGAAATTGAATAAAAAAAAAAAAAGTGGACTCACCTTGGCCATAGACTGTTTTATTTCAGAAAAGCTGAAAAATAAGATTCTTTGAATGAGAAGTCATAAAACTACATCTTTCAAAACAACCTACGAAAAATTTAGAAGTGTTCTTTCAACTTTTTAATGCACTTTCTGTTCATTTTCACAAAATGTGTTTTTTTGCTGCTCTACAGATATACACAATAACAAGATGAACATAGTTGTCAAAAACCAAAAAAGTTTTACCTAAACATTTTTAATATACTCTGTCTCACTGTAATCAGATCATGGCACTGATACAGAATGAGTTTTCTCTAAATATTTATTAAAATGTTTTTAATTGAATTTACTTAGCAGCATATAGCTTAATAATGCTTCTAATATTCAACTATAATGCACATCATGTTTTAAACTGATCCTCAGCTTGCACCTTAATATTCTGCTTTTAACAATTTAACCGATGCAGATTGGGAAGAGAATGATGTTGTTTTGGTACACGGCCTAGTGGGGTGCCGCTGAGTTGGAATTTTTTAGCTATGTAGTTTCAGCGGGGAATAGCTGTTCATTAGTGATTACAGTAACACTGACTGTCTGACTGGTTTACCGTCCTCATTAGGAGTCAGAATCAGCTGAATACTTCATTCACGGTTGTTTTTTTCCTGACCCTTTTGTGACCCCAAATTTTTTGATAATGAGCTTGCAGTGTTGTTCTAAATGTATTAGACAGATGTTATGACTCCAGACAGACAGTTATTCTGCAACATTGGTTCTTATATTCTTTGAATACTTGCTAATTGATAGAATGTATACATAGAATTCCTTCTGTGTCTAACGGTCAATCTTTATTATTTTCCCCTCATCCTGTGACCTGATTCAACAGAGTCAATTGGTGCAAAGGTGAGGTCTTGACATGACTTATTCACTTATCAAGGTCGTTATTTAAGAAATATCTAATATTCTTAAGGTTTAGGTCTTAAATAAGTTCTTTCTTACTCTCCACAGGGACAGAAAGGAGAACCAGGCGATATTGCAGATGTAAGTCATTTCACTAGTAAACAACTTTGTGTTTTAGAATGATTTCACCAAATTGTAAAAACTGGAGTTGCTAAATAATATTTATTTATTTGTTTCTGTAGGTAGTTGGACCAAGAGGACCTGCTGGCCCAATGGTGAGATTATAAACACTTTGCTAGTAGATTTCTGAATAATTTGTAATGCTGCGTTGCGTTTCTCCACTAGATGGCTCTACTGAACGTTTATTTGCCTATTGTTGCAACTTTTTCGAGTTCTTGAGTTCACTTCAGAGATTGTAGATAAATTGTTTATTGTAGATAAATTATCTACAACTTTTCTTTTTGACATTTTTTCTTTCTTTCTGTGATTTTAGGGACCCCCAGGAGAGCAAGGAACACGTGGTGAGAAAGGACCTAAGGGTGAGAAGGTAAGACATTTTTCCTTTTCAAACTTTTTTTTTTTTCTCAGACTTGTTAGGTAAAGTGATGTCAAACCTTATTAGCAGTTATCCGGGTACATTTAGGGGGCAGTGGACACACTCTGCAGGAAGCTGTCATGTGAAAAGGCTTTAGTTAATCTGTTCACTCTCTTTTCTTTTCCACTCATATGCCCTGTTTCCCCCCCTCCTCTTAGGGAAATCTCGGGCCAAGAGGGAGAGATGGCGAGCCTGGTACACCTGGAAACCCAGGACCCCCTGGACCCCCTGGGCCACCAGGACCTAATGGACTTGGAGGAGTACGTCTCTCCTCCTTCTTCTGCTTGCTAAATTTGTGTCTGCCTCTTTTTTGGGTTACTGTAAGTGTGTTTTTCTGTGTGTGTGCAGAACTTTGCTGCTCAGATGGCTGGTGGTTTTGATGAGAAGGCAGGAGGTGCTCAGATGGGTGTGATGCAGGGACCAATGGTGAGAAAAAACAGTGTTCCCACGCTGAAAACATATATATGTATGAAATAACTATTAAATGACTTGGCACATCACATCAGTTTTAAACTCATTTGAAATTAATCTCACATCAAGTCAAATTTTAAAGTACTCAATTTGGCTAATATGGAACTTTAACAATATGTCAGAACAAGATAAATATTCATAGTTATTATAGTATACAGGTTTTTAATTCACAAACTGCCCCCTTGTGGAATGGTCTGGATAGACATAAGCTGAATTTTTAACACACAAATAAAGAAAATAAAAGAAAATAATGCAAAAATATGCACAAATGAATAAAACACCTGAAATTTCAATATTTAGTATTGAGATGAGCATAGGCCTCTATTTAAGGTGCTGCTTTGTTATTGTACTTCTTTCTGTGATTTCAAATGAATCCATTGCCAAACATTTTTATTGAAATAAATGATCAACCCTGAAACATTCTGAACAATGTAAGAAGAGTCTAATCTGTTCCATGTTTTCTGATCATTAGTGTGTCCTGCTGACAAAAGCCTTTTCAAATGGAGGCTTAATTTCTATAGTGATTCACGGATTCAAAGCTTGTAACATATGAACATATACCCACAATAAATGTGGTTACTAAAAATAAAATTACACACAGTGAAACAAATAATTAAATTTATTAGACAGCTTTGAAACATAATCTATAAATAAATGGAAAATACAACACTCTCATGCTGTTTTTGTTTATCTGGGTCAAAGTGGCCAATCTGCATTTAACTTTATCTTTTTCTACAGGGTCCAATGGGTCCCCGTGGTCCTCCCGGTCCCTCTGGAGCACCTGTAAGTAAACGCATCATTCATGCTCATATAATAATTTCATATTACCAATTTATTGAAAAATAACAGAAGCTACCATTGATGAGACAGATATAAGTAAATGTTAGCACCCACCAATGCCAACTCCTAACCCCACACTGTCATTTATTCCTATTCCAGGGCCCACAAGGTTTCCAAGGCAACCCTGGAGAGACTGGTGAACCCGGCCCTGCTGTGAGTGTCCCAAATCTTGCTGGTTTAGAGCACAAGCCTACTCATATGACACATTTATATAAACATTTATATACCCACATACATATTACATGGCTCAAACAGATGACACATTCATATGCACATTGGCAATGACATGGCTTTATAGACAGCAATGGTAAAGTCTATTTACTAGGACACAATGCAAGTTTAACTAACCTTTGGTTTATTTTAGGGTGCCCTTGGACCCCGTGGCCCAGCGGGTCCCCCTGGAAAACCCGGAAGTGATGTGAGTAATTTTTGCCACTGGCTTGATATTCAACCTATTCTAAATAGTGAAACTTGACAGATATTAACTAATATGTCTATGCCCGTTCTCTTTCCAGGGTGAGGCTGGCAAACATGGTAAGCCTGGTGAGCGTGGACCCCCAGGGCCTCAGGTAAGCAGCCAGCATGCAACAGTTTTGGTCACTTGTTAGTATTCTGATGATGGTCATACAATCTTATATAATACAATTTTTACAAAGATGCAACATAATCATTGAATTTTTTTTTTTTTTTTTTCATTTGATAGGGAGCCCGTGGATTCCCCGGAACTCCTGGCCTTCCTGGAATCAAGGGACACAGAGTGAGTTTCAGTAGAAACTGGAGTCATTTGTTTCTCTGTTTGTTTATTTCTGAATGCATCTAACATCTTTGAATGTGTTTGTAGGGACACCCAGGTATTGATGGAGCTAAAGGAGAGTCCGGTGCCGCAGGTGCTAAGGTACAGCAACATAAAAAACAATCTGTTTTTAGCCAAAACACCCAACTCTTACAGATAAAATCTGTATAAGTCACATACACCGTCTATAGTTACAGACTGCAAAGTGATGGACACTGCATTTAAAAGTTTGTGGTCAGTACAGTCTACAATCATATCTGACAAACAGCCTGTAAGAATATACTGCACATGGGTTTCATAGGGCATCAGAATTGTAACTGACATTTAATAAATTGATTTAGTTGTAAGGCAATATTGTTTGCAAATATGCTTTGGAGCAATATATATTATTTAATGTAATATTTAATTTAATTTCTAAAGATATTTTATATGATAAATATATTTTAAACTATAAAGACCACTATGAAGACACCGGACCTTAAGAGAAACTGAGATAATAACATATTTCCCCTAATAAAATATTACCTGCTCATTTATACCCAACTCTTAGATAAAAGATAAATGATGTAAAAGTCACATAACACACTGTCTATAATCATTTCTGACAAACAGCATGCAAGAATAAACTGCACACAGGTTCCATAGGGCATCAGAATTATAATAGATTTATGTAGTTGTAAGGAACATATATATTGAATAATGTCACACTTAATATTAGGTGTATTTAATTATTATGTACTTACATCAAATATAAATACAATGTACTTACACTGTACACCTGCTATTGAGGTGGGGTATATGGGTTAGTTTAGGGAAAGGTTTGGTGGTACGTGTAGGTTTAAGGCTGGGTTAAAATGGAAGGGAAGGGTCAACAGTGTAATTATAGCTGTAATTACAGAAAAGAATTACAGATGTAATTACATGCAGGTAATTATAATAATAGAAGTACAATGTAAAAACATAAGTGCATTGTATCAAATGATTGATTTAAATGTTTGTACATAGTAAAGACAACTAATATAATTGAATTGATTTCAATTTATTTTATATATAAAGATATTTTAAACTATGAAGACTCCTAGATACTCCTAAAGACACCAGACCTTTAAGAATCATTGAGGAACATGTGTTACCTGCACAGATGTTAATTAATTAATTTTTACTAATTTCTGAGCAAATTATGCAACAGAAAGGTCTAATCAATCTCTTCTCTTTTCCTCCAGGGTGAGGCAGGTTCTAACGGTGAGAGTGGTGCTCCTGGACCAATGGTGAGTACCTAAAGTCAGAAATGGCCTGATGATTCAATAGATGTAGTTTTCGGACACTGAAATAGTGCATCTCACTTTCTCCATCCTATTTTCTTTTTTTATCTGTCAGGGTCCACGTGGTCTGCCCGGTGAGAGAGGTCGTCCTGGTGCAACTGGTGCTGCTGTAAGTGAACACTCAGATAACTGGCCTAATTAAGAATACTATATATGATCAAAATTTGTGTAGCTGATGGTGGCTTCAAACTATAATGATTCTACTTATGTCTGTCCATAGGGTGCCCGTGGTAATGATGGTCTGCCTGGTCCCGCTGGTCCTCCTGTAAGTGCTTTTTCTTACTTTCTCAAGTGCAAGTTCTCAGATCATTTGGTTTTACTTCATTAATGCTATGGCTATTGTTAACTAATAGTAAACCCATATGGGTTACATAGAGACATCAACATGGACAATTATCGATATATATAAATATATTGATAAAACTTGATAGCAAATGATTTCACACAATATTTAGTCAAATTATTTTACAATTTTACTTGAAAAAATCTGAAAGTGTGCATCATCCACTTACAAATCAAAGAATAACATTAAAAGGATGTGTAGGGTGCAGAAGAAATAAGCATGCCTCTTTGATCATTTGTTGATGTTTCTGTCCTCAGGGTCCTGTTGGCCCTGCTGGTGCTCCAGGTTTCCCTGGATCCCCTGGTTCTAAGGTAAAATATCCATCATCTACAGCACTTCTGTGAATTCCTTACCATTCTCAAATTTAAACATTTGAAGTATAAGAAATACAATTAGCCTTGACAATGAGATGTGATCTTTACTCCTGCAGGGTGAAGCTGGTCCCACTGGAGCTCGTGGACCTGAGGGTGCACAAGGACCCCGTGGAGAAGCCGGAACACCTGGATCACCTGGACCTGCTGGTGCATCTGTGAGTAAACTTACAGATAATATTACAAGCAAAATATTTGATTTTCTTTGTCATTGTATACAATATATACAATATTTTGGATTTCAATGGTTAAAATTAGTTTTTAAATATTAAATGTTTACATTCTGCAGGGTAACCCTGGTACTGATGGTATTCCTGGAGCCAAAGGATCTGCTGTGAGTATATCCACATAATAAACAAATGTCTTTCTCTAATTTATCTGTAATAAAATAAAATACATTTTTTAGCATACAATTTTTCATGCCAACTTTAACACTCTGGTCACACTGTTGGAGTGAATCTATTGTAAACAACAATTGATTCATTTTCCCTTTGCAGGGTGCTTCTGGCATTGCTGGTGCCCCTGGATTTCCAGGACCCCGTGGCCCGCCCGGACCTCAGGGAGCTACTGGACCTCTTGGGCCTAAGGGACAATCTGTACGTAATCATATTCTGAACCAATTTAAAAATAGCTCTCAGTGTTTCCCAGACATCTTTTAATTATTTCATATAGAGGATCCGGATAGCACAGGTTACTGATTATTCTACCAGTTGAGGTTTGCCATTGTACTTATTGAAAACACTATTGTATTTATACAGGGAGACCCTGGTATCCCAGGATTTAAAGGCGAGGCTGGACCCAAGGGAGAGCGTGTAAGTAACCAACGTCATACTTATCATCAGCTGTCCTTTCTATTGTATCCACTTTAAAGGCTTTGAATTGTATCCACTTTAAAGGCCACTTTAAAGTACCATAACAATCAAATGAACAATCAAACTAATCAGGCATATTTTTCTCCTAATTACACAGGGTGTTGTAGGACCTCAGGGTTCCCCTGGGCCATCTGGAGAGGAAGGAAAGAGAGGACCAAGAGGAGAGCCTGGTTCTGCCGGACCTCTCGGACCCCCTGGAGAGAGAGTATGTATCATATCCAAATTAGTTTTACTGATTCACAGAATGATAAAGAACCACACTAATAAGTCCATATGTGTTCTTCCTTATTAGGGAGCTCCAGGTAACCGCGGATTCCCTGGTCAGGATGGTCTAGCTGGAGCAAAGGTTGTTGATTTAGACTAGTTGGTTACTCAACTACTCAACACATGTATTTCCTCCTGATTTCTGTACTCAAATGTTCTGTCCTATGATAGGGTGCACCTGGTGATCGTGGTGTTCCAGGTTTGACCGGACCAAAAGGAGGGACTGGAGATCCTGGCCGCACAGGCGAGCCTGGTCTTCCTGGAGCCAGAGTGAGTCATTGTGGTATTTCTTTGATTTATCTGAAAACATAATATTCAGATCAATTTAGATAATCATGACTTTAATCTAACAGATTATTACAATCTAAAATCTAAGCTTTTATGCTTGTTGCTTTAAAGGCTCAGTGCATTTTTCACAGTTCATCTGTTCCTTCCTCTAACAGGGTCTCACTGGACGCCCTGGTGATGCTGGACCTCAAGGAAAAGTTGGAGCACCTGTGAGTATCTATAAAATTTAAAGCACTTTTATTGTCACTTTAAAAGTAAAGAGTTATAGACTGCAAAGTGATGTACACTACCATTCAAAAGTTTGTGGTCAGTACGATTTTTTTTTTTCTTTCATAGAAAGAAATTAATATTTTTATCCTAGAGGGACACAGTTCATTTGTAGTCTCTTTAATTCACACAGCTTCAGAGTTAACCATTTTTAAAACATCAGAATCCTGAAAAACATATCACAGCTTCCTCAAAAATATTAAGCAGCACAGCTGTTTTCAACATTGATAATAATAAGAAATGTTACTTGAGCACTAAATAAGCATATACAAATTATTTCTGATGGAAAATCAGATTTTCCATCACAGGAATAGATTGAATTTTAAAACGTATTAAAATAGAAAACAGTTCACAATATTACTGTTTTAATCAAATATATGGAGCCCTGTTGAGCATTAGAGACTTCTTTCAAAAACAGAAAAAAATCGTACAGACCCCAAACATTTGAACGCTAGTGTACATTTTACCTTAAAAGTGACAAAATATCTTTTGGGTACAAATGATATTCAGATGCTAATCGGTGCATATCAACATAGTTGAGAGGCAATCTTCAGTGCTGAAGATGTTTTATTCATTGTAGGGTTCCGCTGGTGAAGATGGACGCCCTGGTCCTCCTGGGCCTCTGGGAGCTCGTGGTCAGCCTGGAGTGATGGGATTCCCTGGACCTAAGGGAGCCAATGTAAGACCATTAAAGTATTTCTGCAAATTATCTACAAGGGTTCATATTCATGTCCATAAAAGTGGCTGGGAAGTGTATGTATTATACTGAAGGGACTGTATCTCTCCCACACAGGGTGAACCTGGAAAAACTGGAGAGAAAGGACTTATTGGACGGCCTGGTCTTAGAGTAAGTCATGTTACAACAGATTTTTTTCATGCATATTATTTTTTTTCAGATATTCTCAGATTTGTCTCTCTTTGTTTTTTCTTCTATTAGGGTTTGCCTGGTAAAGATGGAGAGACTGGAGTTGCTGGTCCACCTGGCCCTGCTGTTAGTATTTTGTCACATCACGCACAATGCCTCAATTTTTTAAATGAATCAATAATATTAAAATCCCATTTGTAATAATTCCTTGGATTTTTAAATAAATTGTGATTTCATTGTGCTTTAAGGGTGCTGTTGGTGAGAGAGGAGAGCAAGGTCAGCCTGGTCCATCTGGCTTCCAGGTACAATTACACAACACAACTAACTGTGAAAGAGGGTTTCACTCTCTTTCAAAAGTTTTCACTTTTTGATAAGTGTAATTATCAGGGTTTTGTAATATTTACTCTATTTTTTGCACAGGGTCTGCCAGGACCTACTGGAGCCCCCGGAGAGCCCGGTAAACCTGGTGACCAGGTAAGGATCACTTAAGGTATATGTTATTATTCTCCATTTGTGCTGTTGTGATGTTAATAGTGATTTTAACTATCCTGATTTTCTTCCTCTCTATAGGGTGTTCCTGGAGAGGGTGGTGCTGCCGGTTCCACTGGACCAAGAGTGAGTTCCTATCCTGAACTAACAAGATTCCCAATTTGCACTCTATGCAAATCAGTACTAATGACTAATTATTCATTACTTTGCACAAAAATAACTCTTGCCTGTGCTTCTCTCAGGGTGAACGTGGTTTCCCTGGTGAGAGAGGAGGTGCTGGCTCTCAGGGTCTCCAGGGACCAAGGGGACTTCCAGGAACTCCCGGAACTGATGGACCTAAGGTCAGACCCAAATCACATCTGACTGAGATTGTGCTCTACTATTCAAAATTTAAATCCTTAAACAGTCAAATGAATACATAAACTACCATTTATGGTCTATTATGCTTACCATGGCTGCATTTATTAAATCACAAATAGTAATACAATAAACAGTAATATTTTGAAATTCAACTACAATTTAAAAGATCTATTTTCTACTTTAATTCCTCCAGTTGTATTTATACAAACTATATACTGCCTGGAGTTACAGTAACTATGAAATAAATTTACATTTGTTTAGCAATCTCTTTAATATTTTGTATTAATTTTACAGCATACACTTTTTTAGTTTAAATTTTTTTAAAAGCTCAATTTTTGTAACTTATAGTTTTATAAATAACTTATATTTAACTCAATAACTTATTTTTTTAAATAATAATTCTTTATAAATATTTGTTTACTTCCAAGTTAAAATAAAACAACAACAGATTTTCAATGTGGTCTCAAACTTTTGGACCCCACCCCAACACCCTCAACACAGCCAATCTCTCAAACTCCTACTCATGTCTCTGCTTGATTTCCAACAGGGTGCAATTGGACCAGCTGGTGCTGCTGGAGTTCAGGGCCCTCCCGGTCTGCAGGGCATGCCTGGTGAGAGAGGAGCTGTTGGAATCTCTGGAGCTAAAGGTGACAGAGTAAGTGTCTTTAGAAATGGTACAACCCCTCCTCTCAGTGATTACATCAACCTAATGTCATATTACTTATGAACAGCCTACTGAATGATTGAATGACTTATTGAATGTCTCATTTACTAGGGTGACAGCGGAGAGAAAGGACCCGAAGGTGCTCCTGGCAAAGATGGTTCAAGAGTAAGTGCTATATATACAGCAAATGTAAGGAAATTGCTTGCATTTTTCTTACTCATTATAAGTAATGATGTTTCTGTCATTTTATTTTCAGGGTTTGACTGGTCCAATTGGTCCACCTGGTCCTTCTGGTCCCAATGGCGCAAAGGTGAATGTCTCATCCCTGCTGTGGTCTTCCACCATTGATTGTATGCTAAATTTATTTGAGGGTATTGTTTAATTCACTATTCTTTTTCTTCTCTCACAGGGTGAAACTGGTGCCATTGGCCCAAATGGTGCTCCTGGTTCTCGTGGTGCCCCTGTAAGCAAAACATTTGTTACATTTTTATTCAATGTGATTTGTGTGATTTGGTTTTGGCAAGTGTGTAGTCTAAAGGTTATCTTCAGTTTTCTTCTTGTTTATTATTCTTTTGTCATCATGTTAGGGTGATCGTGGTGAGATTGGTGCACCAGGACCTGCTGGCTTTGCTGGACCCCCTGTAAGTAGAAACACTGTTACAAAATGTGCAAAATTGTGATGGAATATTATAGACTGTCATTTATCATAAAATATAATTTCCATTATAAATTCATTAAAATAAAAATAAAAAAAACAACAACAACCGATTAATAACATTGTGAATATAAAGGGATATTCTGTGAGACACGAATACTAATAAAATACAAATATACCCACTAGCACCATTATACATTTATGCATTCCTTTCAAAATTAAATATTTTCTGACATGAAAAGGTGGACAGATCTTGGCATTTTAAAGAGCATCATAAAACGCAAATAAAATGATGAGAAAAACAATGTGCCAATTAATGTCATCATTTTCACATCTATTGAACATTCCACAGATTTGCTACAAAACTTAATACTCTTTAGGTACAATGTACAAAATGTACAATTCTCTGTTGCTACAATTTGACTTTCTCAAATAGCCCAGTGGAATGTGAAATAATCAATTATGGAATGTCAATTTAGTATTTAAACTGAAATTTAGAGCATTCAGTTATGAGAAATCCAAAACTGGTTACAACCTTTCATCTCTCTCTCTCCTCAGGGTGCTGATGGCCAGCCTGGAATTAAGGGAGAGCAGGGTGAGTCAGGACAGAAAGGTGATGGTGGAGCCCCTGGACCCCAAGGACCATCCGGAGCACCCGGCCCAGTGGTAAGGGTCTTCGCCTCAGCATCTAATGCTACTTTAAGGCACTGTCACTTTGTAAATCAGTTTTACACTGATACTCAATTGAAAGAGGCTGTTTTTAGAAAGCAGTTTGGTTTGTCATTGTCTGCATAAATAAATTGAGAGTTTAGCATAGTGCATCAACTTTGTGCTGTTTTTACCTGGATGAAATGATAATATTTGATCATCAATGTTCACTGCTTAATTTCAGGGCCCAACTGGTGTTACAGGACCCAAGGGAGCACGTGGAGCCCAAGGAGCCCCTGTGAGTTACTAAATAAGTAAATTAGTCATGAGCAATAACTTTTTATTTGCTTTTTAATATTTACTAGTTCCTTTGAAAGTAAAGATATTAGACTGCATTGATTTTTCTAAACAAAAATGTGTTCCTCCATTGTAGGGTGTCACTGGCTTCCCAGGTGCTGCAGGAAGAGTTGGACCACCTGGCCCCAATGTAAGCCCCTCAAAATCACAGACATTTCTCTGTGGTTCCTCCATAATTAGTTTAAATTGATGGACTAGACTGTATTATCCAAATCTAAAATCTAAATATTTTTTCACTTATTTTTCCCTCTCCTCTCAGGGTAACCCTGGTCCTGTTGGCCCTGCAGGTTCTGCTGGTAAGGATGGTCCTAAGGGAGTTCGTGGTGATGCTGGTCCCCCAGGCAGAGCAGGAGATTCTGGACTGCGTGGACTTCCTGGTTCACCTGGAGAGAAGGGAGAGCCTGGAGTGGATGGTCCTCCTGTAAGGCTCAGATTCATACATGCCCATTTTAGCACCCAAGGCAAATTTGTCTGGTGTATTCAGCACAGCTCCATTTTTTCCTTACTGTATTCCTAATTTTTCTTCTCTCGCTATTTACTGTGTAGGGTGTTGATGGTCCTTCTGGCCCTGCTGGTCTTGCTGGTCAGCGTGGTATTGTTGGTTTGCCTGGTCAGCGTGGTGAAAGGGGATTCCCAGGACTCCCAGGACCCTCTGTAAGTAGATAAACCCACAAGAAACATATTTTCCACTTGAAAATCTCTCATTCTTTTACATTTTAGCATAGACTTTAGTGTTTATCTATCGGTTTCACAGACAAGGCTTAAGCTAGTCCCAGACTAAAATGCATGTTTGAGCTGCTTTAACTGAAAGCAACTTACACTGACATATCTTAAAATATGTCAGTGCCATTATTTTGTCTCAAGATGCACACCAGTAATGTTTTTTTCTAAGGCACGTTTATAAAAGCTACTTAAATATCTTAATTGAACTAAGGACTAATCCTGGCTAAATCTAAGCCACAACCAGGCCATTAAGTATTAATATTAAAAATGCCTCTTTTAATGGGCCACTTACATATCTTTAGCTTACATCATATCTAAAAAAATTGTTTTTCTCAAAATCATTATTAAGTACTGATGGTGATATAATTAAATACTGATGGAATGTCCCTAATCTGACACTAATGATTTGTACCTCAGGGTGAGCCTGGCAAACAGGGAGCATCTGGTTCTTCTGGTGACCGTGGACCTCCTGGCCCTGTTGGACCTCCTGGATTGAGTGGACCTGCTGGCGAGACTGGACGTGAGGTAAAAAACACATACATGAAGAAAACAAGGCAAAACTAGACTGGATTCATCTGACTCAAAAGTAGATCTGAAGTGAAGTTCAGATTCCTCCAATATATATAATACAACCATATCAAGACCAGATCTCACTCATCTGTTCTGTTTGTCTTCAGGGTAATCCTGGATCTGATGGTCCACCTGGTAGAGATGGTGCTACTGGTGTGAAGGTGAGGAAACAAACAAACACATATAATCAATTTTTATTGCCCTCTGATCTTTGTAAATCAAAGAAGTCTAAAAAATTCCATACAAGTAAACAATATATTACTATTTACCACATACACTGAGGTCCAAAGGTCAAGTTAACTTTTTTGTATTTTCTTTTTCATTTCTAAATTACTGGGAAAACTATGAAAAATGAATTTTAAAATGACTTATTTAATATATAGTAAATGTGGTTATTTGGCAAAATGTTAAATATTTCTTTTTCATTTTAAATCATTTATCTGTCTAAAATTTTGGACAAAAATGGTGGCTAGTCCATACACCGATGGATTTCCAGCCAGCTGAAACACATAATGTATTTTGTTTGTTCTTCTCTAGGGTGAGCGTGGTAACACTGGCCCGATTGGCGCTCCCGGAGCTCCTGGTGCCCCTGGTGCTCCTGGCTCCGTTGGTCCAGTTGGCAAACAGGGAGACAGAGGAGAGAATGTGAGTACATAAACTTAAGAAATCTAATTTTCAATAATACAAACAATGTATCTTCTGGATACAAGAATGCATGACATTTGCATCTAGGGGACAGAAACACAAATCAGTAATATATTTACTGCTTGCATGACAATTATTGCCACCATTGGTGATTTGAATAATGATGACCATTCTGATTACCTCAATTCTGACACTCTTTGTTAAAATATCACAATTATATCTTTGGATAAATGTATGGTCTCATATTTCAATAAACAAATTACATCATATTACATAATTTCCCCCCCAAAAAATCACCTGTAGGATGATGTGCAAGAGACCATCCTTATGAAGATTAAAGGCCCAGAGCTAAAAAGCTTTAGAAATGTTTACCACTTATATTACATGAAGTAATTTTATTTATTATGTATTTACCATCTTGTTTACTTTCTTAAGGGCCCACAAGGACCTGCTGGCCCCCCTGGATCGGCTGGAGCTAGAGGCATGGTTGTAAGTACCTTTTATTAAGCTTGTATACCAAAACATAAAGCTAAAAATACTCAGCTTGAGCTTTTAAATCCTCAAAATAGCCATTTTCAAAATATATTATGCTTGCAATGTATAGCTAAGAAGAAAATACAGTAAATTGACCAGAAGAGTTCATTTTCTTACTCCTAAACTCCATTTAGTTAAAATACAAAAATTGTCCTTCATGTGGTAACATCTAAATGAACTGGTTTAATTCAAGTTAAACATGTTATTAATTTAAAGTCACATTTAAAGTCATTTTTGTGGCTTTACTGTATATCACGTTGTAGTTGCTCACATGTTGCTGGACCTTTTCCATTTCTCTGCATCAGGGACCCCAAGGACCTCGTGGTGATAAGGGTGAGGCAGGAGAAGCTGGAGAAAGAGGTCAGAAGGGACACAGAGGATTCACCGGTCTGCAGGGTCTGCCAGGACCTCCAGTGAGTCTCATTTACAAGTCTTAGTTTTTACAAACAGGCTATAATGGTAAAGCAGTGATATGAGATATGTTAACAACTCTGTTGTGTCTGCTCAAAAAAGGGTTCTCCTGGAGACCAGGGTGCTGCCGGACCTTCTGGACCAACTGGCGCTAAGGTGAGTGTCAGTTCTGTTGTCTTAAACTTGCTGAGAACCACAAATTAGAAACTTCAATGCTCAGATGGATCACTAATGGTGTCTTTAACTCATCTTATTTGCAATAGGGACCTTCCGGACCTGTTGGACCAGCTGGTAAGGACGGTTCTAACGGTCAGCCTGGACCCATTGGACCACCTGGACCTCGTGGACGCTCTGGAGAGTCTGGCCCAAGTGTGAGTGCAGCTGAAATATTCACAGACATTCATATCGAATGGAATATGTCTGATTCATTTTTCTTCCTTTCTGCTCTCTTTAGGGTCCACCTGGTAACGCTGGACCTCCTGGTCCTCCTGGTCCCCCTGGCCCTGGCATTGACATGTCTGCCTTCGCTGGGTTGGCTCAGACTGAGAAAGGACCCGATCCTCTGCGTTACATGCGTGCCGACGAGGCCTCCAGCTCTCTTAGACAACATGATGTGGAGGTGGATGCCACATTGAAGTCAATCAACAGCCAGATCGAGGACATCCGCAGCCCAGATGGCTCCCGCAAGAAACCTGCACGCTCCTGCCGAGACCTGAAACTCTGCCACCCTGAATGGAAGAGCGGTAAGAAATGAAGAAGAAACGATTCAGAGAAAATTTTACATTAGGAGAATGTTCATATGCATCACGACAGAGCTTCCAAATGCTCAAAACCAGGGGTGTTCAATCCAGTAGTGATGGGTCAATCATGAACCATCCGTTCATTGCGTCTGTCACATGACAAATGAACGAAAGACTCGGAAGGTAAAGTAAATATTTATGTTCCCAGTAAATTTTCTTTGGCTGTATTACAATGATTTCTGAATTCAGAATATGATCAAGATTGCGTAGATGTGTTCAGGGAATTTGGCTGTTAAAAGAATAACATATAAAGCCACTCAAATGAAAGAAATGACTCTCTCGTTTGATCTCGCTCATCAAAATGAACGAATATTTATTAGAGTCAGTAAAATGATCCGAACTTCCCATCACTACAATCCTGCTCCTGGAGGGCCACTTTCCTCCTGAGTTTAGCTCCAACCCCAATTAAACACACCTGTGCCAGCTAATCAAGGTCTTACAAGGCATACTAGAAACTTCCAAGCAGATGTGTTGAGGCAAGTTGGAGCTAAACTCTGCAGGACAGTGGCCCTCCAGGACCTAGTTTGGACACCCTGATTCAAACAGTCAAACACACTTGCTTGATTGATACTCACTATTACTGACATTTGTTCATTTGAGCAGAGGAGAATTGGCCCTGTGACTGATCCTGGTTTCCCAAATGTTCATTTCTGTCACCTGATGGAGTTCATGTTCCTTGGCACTGTCACTTTTGGTTGGGGTTTAAAAGACACTTAATATTCTGTAATATTATCGATTTGACTACATTGACATTATCAGATGAGAACAAAACCTGAACCGAAATGAGCTTAATAACGGCACAATTGTCTTCTGTACAACTGAATTGAACTTGTTTCATAAATAATTGATGAACTTTACACAGTTAATGAACTGAACTCAACCAACACTGAACTGACATGAACTGAATAATGACTCTATTGTCTTTTTAGCTGTCTTATTTTAGTTTGTCTCATATTTGATGACGTTTGCATCAATGATTCTGTTTATTACTATGAAGCTGTTTTGAAACTATTTATATTGTATAAAGCACTATATAAAAACAGGTGACTTGACTTGAATGTTTGGTCCCAATCCACAGGTGACTACTGGGTTGATCCTAACCTTGGTAGCAGTGCTGATGCCATCAAAGTCTTCTGTGATATGGAGACCGGAGAGACCTGTGTGAAGCCCAGCACTCCCAAAATCCCACGCAAGAACTGGTGGAGCAGTAAGGGCAAGGGGCTGAAACACGTGTGGTTTGGAGAGAGCATGAATGGTGGATTCCACGTGAGTATAATCCTTTCATTTTGGAGATGTTCACTTTAAATTTGAGTTATGTGACCACAAACAAAACTAAACATAAAAAGAAATCATAAAAAGTCTGTTTAAAGGTTTACAGTACCACAAAAAGGCACATTTGTATTTGATTATGAACAGTTGTTCCAAAGCCAGCCTGAGTCCTTGCAAATTCCAATCATGTGGTTGAGATCACAGCTGGTTTGGGGAGCTGTTCACAGTTCTGAATTTCTGTTGGTCCATGGTACTGAAAATCAGCAAATCATAAATCAGCAGGGACAAGGAACTATGCTGAAATACTCCCTCCTTTCCAGTTTGCCATCTATTTTTCTAGTGTTACATTTAACCTTTCAGTGATATTAATGACCATTTTCAAGTAAAACTATTTTTTTTCCCTTTTCTAACAGTTCAGCTATGCTGATAGCAGCCAGACTCCTAGTACTACCACCATCCAGTTGAACTTCCTGAGACTGCTGTCTACTGAGGCCACTCAGACCATCACCTACCACTGCAAGAACAGTGTGGCTTACATGGACCAAGCCACAGGAAACCTGAAGAAGGCCGTTCTGCTGCAGGGCTCCAATGATGTGGAGATCAGAGCAGAGGGCAACAGCCGCTTTACATATGGCGTGCTTGAGGATGGCTGCAAGGTGAATCACACCATATAATATACTTTTAATTACATTTTAATGAAATAAATGAAATTATACACACTACTGTTCAAAGGTTTAGGGTCAGTAATCTTTTTTCTAAAGAAAATAATACTTTTATTCATCAAGGAAGCACCAAATTGATTAGAAATTACGGTAAAGATATTTATAATGTTAGAAAACATTATTTCAAATAAATGCTATCAAAGAATCCTAAAAAAACGTATCATGGATTCCACAAATATATTAAGCCGCACAACTGCTTTCAAAATTGATTATAATAATAATAATAAATGTTACTTGAGCACAAAATCAGCATATCAGAGTGATTTCTGAAGGATTATGTGACACTGAAGACTGGAGTAATGATGCTGAAAATTCAGCTTTGCCATCACAGGAATAAATTACATTTGAAAATACTTATTTTAAATTGTAATAATATTTCACAATATCACTTTTTTTTTTTTACAAACAAATGCAGGCTTGGTGTGCAGGCTTCTTACAAAATTTGTGTTGACCCCAAATAAAATAGTAAAATATTTACACTACTTACATGGCTTTTCTGCTGTCTTACAGAAGCACACTGGTCAGTGGGCCAAGACTGTGATTGAGTACAAAACTCAGAAGACATCCAGGCTGCCCATCGTGGACATTGCTCCAATGGACATCGGAGGAGCAGATCAGGAGTTTGGAGTGGACATTGGTGCAGTCTGCTTCTTGTAAAAAAAACAAAACAAAAACATATGTGGATTGAGATAAGACATGGAAAAATACCAATGACGAGCAATAACTGTGAGGATGCAATACACTCTCCAAATAACGAAATATGGAAGAAAAGAAAAGAAATCTGAAAATTGACGAAAGTTTTTTTTCTCTAAAACACAAAAAGTCGTGCTGTCCATGTTTAGTGTGCAGGAAAACCATCGCTAAATGGGATTGCCCCAAATAGTCTCTCCCTCTGAAATCCAGCCATGTTTCCCACAAGTCCTCAGTGCAGCGCCTCCTCCTGACGGGAGCCAAGAGGGGGACAGAACAAGTGAGCGCAACAAGAAGAATAAGAGATTCAATGAAAGACAGAAACATGGCTTGATGTCATCACATCCTGCAGAGGGTGGGTGGGTGGGTGGGTGATGCTGTACAGCGTCATGGCTGGATACCACAGTAGTCCCTCCCACTAAAGAAAACGGCCATACCCAGTCCCACTTCACCCCTCCTTCTGCCTCTTGACTGTGACTCAGAAGAAAACATCACATTATGCAAGATTTTGTGAAATGTTAAACCTGAGGAGGGAATAAGTTTATATTTACTGTGTATAATAACAAAAAAAAAATCTTGATTCAGTCTTTACTGAAGCAGCCAGATCTATATATTTTCACAATTATGTGTTTGTGTGTGTGAGCATGTGCCTATACACACCTACAATTTTTGGGGGAAAGTGCAGTTCCATTTCTTTCTTTCTTTTTTTTTTTTTTTTTTTTTGTAAATCAATATTTTTTTCTCATGATCGCCCAAACAAGGAAGTTTTGGTCCCTTAACATAATAGCAAATAAGGAAAAAAAAATCTAATAAAATTTGGAAAACATTTCTATTTTTTGTTTATTTGCATGATCTTCATTTTTCAAGAAAAGCTACCTCACACAGAAAAAAACAAAGTTAAAATCTGGATGTGAACGAAAGCAGCATGGGGTTCGAGAAACGTCAGGAAGACACCCCGGCACGGCTCAGTCCATCTTCAGAAGGTGCTATTAGTATTGATCTATCAGTCAGTATTTCCCAGAATTCCCAGACCATCCCACTCCCTAACTGGCCTCATTCAACACACACAGCCTGCTCAGAGGATGCGGAACTACACGGGATGATCAAAAGAAAGAGGGACTCTTTTGGCAATGCCGGAATTTTGCTCCCAAAGGATCGCCGTAGCACTGAGCAGGATGTGTGTGTGTATGAGGGTGTGTATATTTTTGTTATAATTAATATTATTATGATCTTGGTCTTTTTTTGTTTGTTTGTTCTCTCTGTTTGGTTCTGGTTTTGTTACGATTTTAATTAATGTAAATTGAAAATAAAGGAAAAAACAAGGAATTATGAAGTCAGATTTTAATTGTGTTTTTAATCATCATGAGCACAACATTTTAAATGTATGGATTTGGAGTACAAAACTATAGTTGCATTGCTTGTTTGTATTAGTTTGCGTGCGTGCGTGTGTACTGTATATTTGGGAATCTTCTGGAATAGAAGCACACAGGGTATCAGACACAAAGGCTTGTACAAGTACTCAGCATAAATGAGTACACCCTGTCCGAAAGTCCACAAATTCAGCAAATACTATACCTTTACGTAGAAGACATATTAGCGTTCCATGAAGATATAATGTTCCAGCAAGTCTGGTTGATCAAATACCAGAAAAGCATGTCAATATTAATCAGGAAGATTTTTTTATCAAATTAATAAAATGTTGTGTTGCATAAATGAGTACACCCTCCTGAAAATAAAACTTTTCTGCTGCAAGTCAGGCAATTTTTGATCAACAGATGAGAATGTTGAACCAAACATTTAAATACGAGTAATTTCTCGACAATTAAAAGCCCACTGAATCATTCACAGACTTGCTGACAACAAGGCAACCACATAGGAGAGAAATGTCAGAAGGCTTATTTCTTTGTACAAAAGAGCACAAAGGTAAAAGAGGATTACCAAAGCAAAATTTTAAGTGTGAAAATATGGCAAAAGTTACACAGAAACTCTGCTTCCCGTCGGGGTCCTGATCACCCTGTCTGTGTTTATTCTGAGATAACAACTGGCTGGATTTACATTATCCCTTACATGTTTTGTGTGACATTCCAATTTTGCCCATAAGTTCAATTAGCAACTTTTCAAACCGAGGGGACACGTGCCCCCTCAGGTTTTTGAGCCAGGATTGATTAACTTCCAAAAGACAATTTTTTTTTAATGTTTTTGCATTTGATAATTCAGTTCCACGATTATTTTTAGGTACAAAATTAATAGTGCCCCAAGGCCGTCACCTTTTGATGAATTTTGCCATTATGAAGCAAAATTATGTTGTTTAGCCTATATAATTTGTGCAGAATTAAGGAGTTTTTTTGTGCGGGTGGTTGGGACAATCCATCCAAAATCTTACAAATTATTGTCAACCCAACTTAAGAGCTTTAGCATTTAATGAGATGTGTATTATAGGCCTATTTAAAATGTTAACCTTTTATGAAAATTACTAGAACTCAGTGCACTCAAGGGAATCGGTGTAGCAGCACAGGTCTGCAATTTATGAAACACAAGCCCGGTTTCACAGACAAGGCTTAGATTAAGCCAGGAGTAGGCCATAGTTAAATTAGGACATTTAAGTAGCTTTTACAAAAGTGCCTTAGAAAATAAAAAAACATTTCTGTGTGCATCTTGAGATAAAACAAAGGCACTGACATATTTTAAGATTGCTTTCAGTTAAAACCGCTCAAACAAGCATTTTCGGCTTAGGCCTAAACCTTGTCTGTGAAACCAGGCAAACTGACAAAACAAGAAAGTGGAGGATATACAAACATTTGGGATTTCGATCAGATCGGCTGGCAGTGTGTAAGATCTAATTTTTGTCTTTTCTTTTAACGTATTTTTATTTTCGATATTTCAAACTGCTTATCTATTCAGTAAATAGTTAAATTTATCCCAACCATCAGTTGATCATGCTTTCCAGACGTGAGAGTCCACGCATCCCGTGACTTCGTTTTGACCAATCAGAAGCGCCATTGCTCTCACTAGGAAATCCACATTTGGATTTCAATGAGAGCTCATTGATCCAGGCAAGAACAGCGAGCCAAACGGAGCAGGCGCAGTGCACGAGCGTCTTATGAAGGCAGCTTGACAGTCTGTTAGCCAGACTGGATCGGTGAAAAAGCATAATTTTGTAGCTGTTAGACTCTCGCTATATCGTGAGAAGAGATGGCCCTGTCTTCGGGACTGACATAACGGTCAAAGGTAAAGCGTTCGAGCCGCGTATTTATTTATTTGGGCTTTACTTATTGCCTTGTAAAAAACGCGTTACATAACGTGGGCTGGTGACCTAATTTCCGATGTCTGTTTTCATATTGAAGTTTTTCCAAATGTTTTTCTTAAATTTGACTACGTTTTTCTCTGTATATCTCGTTTTGGATTTAGGGAACATTGTGGGGAACCCGAAATGTATAGATAAACTCCTTTAACTACAATGTCAGCGCAGTTTTACCTACTTAGAATTGACCTAATTTCTACTCCATGAATAGTGTGTCCGTGGACCATTGTCGTGTGCCACCGTAAAATGTTTTTTTTACAAAATTATTTTATCATATTTTTGTTCCCTAATACAGTGTTCTTCAACCCTGCTCCTGAAGGACCCCCAACACCACGTTTTCTTTGTCTCCCTAATCAAACACACCTGATTGAACTCATCAGCTCATTATCACATGTGAAAATGAGCTGATGAATTGAATCAGGTGTGTTTGATTAGGGAGACAAATGAAAACGTGCAGTGTTGGGGGTCCTTCAGGAGCAGGGTTGAAGAACACTGCCCTAATATATTCATTTTGTTCACTACTATTTGTATCTTTTTTTCATCAATGGTAATTTGAAAAGGGTAACAGTTAAAGTTATGAAAATCTGACCTAACTTACCTTTCGCTCCCACAGCATTCTTTTAATGTTAAGGTGTGTCAAGGCGTAGATTTGGTTTGAACATTGGGGGGTTGAAGTGTGGGTATGAAGTGTGGGAACATTGGGGGGTTGTAATGCATAGATTTAAATATTGGGGGGGTTATCCCCCCCCCCCCCCAACCCCCCACAAACTACACCCCTGGGTTTGTTTGTGGGTGCTTTCGGTAGCATCCAGATTTTCTTCTGCCTAATGAGGTGTCCTACCGATGTTGTAAATTTAAAGCTGACAGAAAGTTTAAACTACTGGTAGACAATCTTAAATGGGTAGGTCAGATTTTCAGTAGACTGCCAGTTAAAATGTCTTTAAATAGATATTAAGGCAAGACAGACACCACTGGTGTATAGGGTAATAGAGATTAGAAAGATAAATATCGCCATATTAAGCCGGTTGATTAATTCCAGTACATTAAAGATAATTGTTTGATATTGCAAGTTTTCTGAAATGTTTCGTTTAAATATGTAAATGATGCATTAGCCATTTAAATATGCACTGATTTGCAACACATCCAAAACAGAAATCAGAATTTTGGCTGAAGCCAGGTTCAAAATTATTTTTTCATTTTGTTGACATATAATATATATATATATATATATATTACATGGCTTGGTTGAATTCTAATGTAGAATAGACCAATTTCGAGCTAGCTGGTGGCAAAACAAAACTGGAGGCGGCCATCTTCGGAAAATACCATATTCACAAATGTAAATGGTATAATTCACAACCTTGCTTTAATGTATTTCATCTGGACTTTAAATCTTATTACAAAACAATAGAAAACATGCAAAATATGAAGGCTACAAGAACATTTCATCTCCTGAAGAAACTGCTTAATTTTTAATTTTCCCCTTCTATATATTAATTAATATGTTATTATCCTCTGGTCTGTACATACTGTACATTTCATTTTTTGTTGTGCAGGTTGCACAGTATTTGTAGTGTTCTCTGTACATATTGTCCTGTGTATTGTTCATAATAAAAATAATAATAAAAAAAAAAAAAAAAACTGGAGGTGGCCAATACAAACCAGCACAGATTCGGATACATAATAAGGATCTTAAATTATTATTATTGTTATTAAATGTCATCTTGTTGGTCATTATTAAAAAAACAAGCTAACAAAACTTGCAAACTAACGTTAGTGAAGCGGCCAGAGGGATCGTTCTGCCACCACCTAAGCTCCGCCCACAAAAAAACGTCACCATGTTTACCAACTGAAAAGGGGTCTCTGCTAAATATAACACACCGTTGGACGCAGGATTCTAACCGTAGAGACGGTGTGGTGAACAAATGAGTCCGATTGAATTTTCTTTTACTGTCTATGGATTGAATTTACTGTCTATGGGATTGAAGCTTTCTTTGTCTATGGATTAAAGAGATGAGTACGAGCTTAGGACCCAAGCAATCCGATTGGTTCAAAGCACGTTTTATGGGTAATCGCTTTAGTGCCTGGTTACAAATCATACAAAATCACTTTATTAAAGAAGACGTTTGTACTACGTTATAACGAGTCATTAATGTATTTTAACGTATACGTTTCATATACTAGTATTTAACCCAAGCTATAGATTGTGAAAGTAAACATTTCTCGTTGTTAGTGTTTTTAGTTAGCTTAGATAGTAGCATAGCATACAGCTAACGTTATCCGATGATCGTGCTAGCTGAGCTTTACCTGAGCTTATACTGCCCTGATACTGCCTTACCACAGCAATTCGTAATGCAATTATAATTATCATTATTTTTTATCGTAATAATCAGCGCAATATGTTACAAGTACACTTTTTTATTTATTAAAATAACCATACAATAATGTTTATCTGTGTATATTACTATTTTTCTTATTAACAGTTTAGACATTTAAATAAATTACAGAATGCTAGCTATGTTTTGTGGGTACTTAGCATAAATATTAATTGGTTGTTCTAGCCTTTACTAAAGAACAGTCTAATAAAATTACGGAATCACAAATCTTCATGTAATCAATCAAATACCCTAAATTCATATATTAATCTTTTATTTTTATCCTGATTAATGAAAGAATTAACATTGTGACAAAGTTATTTGTTATTAAGCAATAGGGCATAATATACTTTTTTTTATTAAAAGCATGTCATTTGTGTACTAATGCATATGATTTGTTATAATTAATTCTTAAAACAGAACATCATACAATAAAATAACATTTAATGTAATACAATTAGTGAACCAAAACTTATATAAAAATGTAATTAAATTACACAATGCAATACATAATGAATTCAACTGAATTATGAGATGTAATATATTAAATTTTTATTAACAAAACTACAAGCAAAATGCACATCGTTTTAGGACATTTATAGAGCTTTTTAAAATACACAACAATACAAAGCAGCTTTAAACAGACATACTCTAGTATGTCTTTACTTTCCTAAATACTTTTGTGATAGTCCTCTGGCTATACATTGTGAAGATTAAAAAACAATTAATGTTGAGTTAGCTGTGTTAAAATATTTAATTAACTGTAAGGTTAAAGTTTTTTGAGAGCTAATGAGACACAAATAGATGCACTGTATTTTGCTATATGTAAAGTTAAATCTTTAGTTTGAAGTAAATTCATGTTGTATGTGCAGTCAATTCTTTGTGGAACCATCCTAAGGCCTAGATGATGCAGTCAGTCAATTTCCCCTTTGCATGGTGGGGTCGTGACCTGGTAGGCGAGGAGGCTGGACTTGGTGTCATGGACTGGCTTGAGGGAACCCTGCAAAAACACACAAACATGCTACAACAACACGTCACGTGCAACTGTACACTCGCAAAGTCTTTAGTGCTATGGAACATCACTCACTGTTTTTACTTTGATGGGCAAGCTAGAAGGCGGAACATAGTAGACGTAGTTAGCTCGTTGAACCTTGGATGTTGTGACGTTAAAAGGCTATTTTAATGACACACTCCACAAGATAAAATATATCAGCCCAAAAGTGACTGAAACCTTCCGTTCGTCTCAGTATTATAAGGCTGATCTGAACAACAAAAGATAAAATGAGTTAGTTTAATTAGTTAGTTAACCAAAACATATAAAAATCAGCCATCAATTTCTCCCAACATATTATCAAATGATACCAGGGTGAGAAAATGATGATTTTTTTTTTGGTGATATAAAAAATACCAGTACATATTTGTACCAACATGATCCCATAAAATGCGTACCTCAGGAATCAGTTCACACATTAAAAGGTCGATATATTCAAGCTTTTTGTCCTCCTTTCGCTCAAACACAATGTTGTCAATGTGTCCTAGAAGTTCCTCAACATGTGCTGATAAGGCTGGATGAAAGCTCTTAGGTTTTGTCATTTTCCCAGTCTTCATTTGCCACCATTTATTCCATGTGGGTTTCAGTGAGCCTTTCACTATTCCTTGGAACAACTCCTGAAAAAAATATTTAGTATAGCAAACAATATCTAGACATTTTTAATTTCGTAAAATCCTATATCCTTTTTTTCCCATCTCCTCAACTGTCCTATATTTTAAAAATCATCGATCTACTTGAATTATTAAACTTTTAAGTTGGTTTATATGAATGAGGACACACATTTTACACATACCTTTTATACGTCATATGCTGAACAGCATATGCTGCCATTGATGATGCGTGATATCTTCTCAGATGCCACAGATCTTCTCCCTGTATCACCTCGTTTTTCATAGAGGTCCATTTGTCCCTCACCTCCATTTCTGCCATCTAATGCAATAAACACAGTTGTTAAAGTAATGTAGATGTAATACACACACACACAAAAAAAATAAAAGCATTGATTTAACTTACTGTACAAACCAAAACCCCACAGTTGTTAGAGTCAGCCAGCCTCCACTGTTCTGGGTACTCAACAGTCTTTTTTCCCAATTTTCCCAAGTCCCAAATATTTCGGAAGGCATTGCTTTTGTACAATATAAAAAAGAAATTAAGAAATGTACATTAGTAAAGATAACAATTTTGTCATTTACAAAGCACAAAATACCATAGTATAGCCAGGTCCATCACAGAAATTGACTTGTAGTTGCCAGTGGGGTCGTAAACTCGAATATGATTCAGCAAACCATCCAAGACCTTTACAAAATAAACAGAAACCGAGTAACAACTGTTGAGCAAAAATGTATTTTTTTTATCCACACATACCCACAAAATGAAGTGGTTTCCCTTTTCAGGGCTCTGTCCACCAACAATTCTTGGAATAAGGACCGTGTCATTCTCATCAAGGTCCTTTAAAATATTTTAGATATTTTGGGTCGAAAAATAAAGTTTCTTGGATATTCTTGAAACCTTGGATTCTGTTAGAGGGTGCTGAGACATAGACATGATTGCAAGATTGGAGGCTCTAGAGCCTTCCAGAGCTGAGATATGGAGATCCCACATAGCATTTATTCCATTGTGGCAAATAGAGACTCGCAGACAGTGAAATTTTGGGATGAAACTTGGCGGTTTTGCAGCTTTTTGTTTGGACGTTTTCTGGAAACCGGGACTAACTAGAAATATTACAAATATGTCTCAAATTTTATCAAATTGAAATTCTAACGTTGTCATTCAGCCATGGGAAACTTTTCTTCTGTGGACAAGTGTCTCGAAATCTTCAACTGTGACCTGGCATCTTGAAAACTGAATGAGTGGCCGCTTTCTGTCGGTTTCCTCACTCAAAATTCTTGTAGATGGTGAAAAAAACGTTCTCTCTAATACGTTTTTTTTGTCATGTACAAACGGCATGGCAATATCATTACATCTTTGCATTAGAATATACAGAACAGGTGCATAAAAGAAATACAAATACAACAAAAAAAAAAAAATCATAATAATAAACATAGTAATAAACAAAAAAGATTGAAAGGTTAAAGGGGCTTGTTTGTGTTTTTGTTTTGTAAATCATATTCTTCTTTAATGCAAACAATATTTATTGCATTCTTCTTTTTCATCACTTTAAGGGCTTTTATATAAGACATAAACTCATTAAGAAATGCACAAAACCTGTATAGAATTTACCCAGTGTAAATCATTTCTAAGTGTGAAGAGATGAGTCCCACCTAGACAGGACCTGAAAAGATGGCCGCCACGATGCCAATAATTCAAATGGTGGAGTATGGAATGAAGATGTGATTAAAATTATACCTAATCATACACTGTAAATGGTAGAAGCACTTTATCCCTGCTGTAAGACATTGTTTAGAAAACAAATTACTCAGTCAAATATTTTTATGAACCAGTATAATTATTTAATTAGAAGAAATACATATTTTAGGCTACAGCCTAAATATAACTAGCTGTGGCTGGACTATCTTTTAACCCTTTCATGAATTATGATAACCTCAGTAAGGATTTTTTTCCCCTATGTATTTTTATTGCTCTTAGGGCATGAAAAAAAAAGATTTGAAATTATTTATTTATTTATTTATTTTTACACATTTTTTTTTTAAAGAGATTTTCAGATGTCCACTTGAGTGGACAGCACGCGTTTATGGTTTAAACTGAAGAGATACTGTATTAAACATAATATAATAATCAAACAGATAAAGTATGTGTATTTAACAAACTAATCAATACAATTATGTCAAATCATGTGAAAACTATAAAATATATACAAAAAATATAAATGCGAAATATTGCAAAGGCAATTGAACTTTATACAAGTTGCACTTCGCGTATCTTTGATATCAGAACATGAGGACGTGATTCCATCAGAATTTTCTACAGCCTGTCAAGGTACAACTGTGGAAACCACTCAGATGCTCCCTCCAGTGTACCAGAGTATGTCAATTTACCCTTATTAGCTGATAATTCTGATTATGTTCAAGATGGACACATTTCTAGCATAGCCCTCCTCTGAGAAAACCTAGCGATACGTTTTTTTTCAATCTCATCTGAAATGAGCAGTGTTGACTCATTTGTTCACCACAATGGAACGGACTATTTTCTTTAGCAGAAGCAATGCAATAGTTTTTAAATCAATAAACTCCTTTTTAAATCAATATTTTGTGTTAAATTATTGATTTATTTGGTAGGTAGCCATGTAATAAATTTATTTGGTAGGTAGCCTCTGCTTCGCGTCGGGGTCCTGATCAGCCTGTTGGGGTTGTATTCGCTATAACAACCGCCTCGCTCTACATAATCCCTTACATATATTCTCTTATATGTCAACAAAATGAAAAAAACAAAGACAAAAACAACAATATATATATATATAATATAAATTATTATTATATATATCTTTTTTATTTTATTTATTTATTTTTTAAACAAATCTCACAAAAATAAATGTTTTATGTTTACGGTAGGATATTTACAAAATATCTTCATGAAACATGATCTTTACTTGCTAATGATTTTTGGCATAAAAGAAAAATCGATAATTTTGACCCATACAATGTATTGTTGGCTATTGCCGCAAATATACCCGTGCTACTTGTGACTGGTTTTGTGATCCAGGGTCACATGAACCAAACCCTCTGTAAAAACTTTCAGAATATAGAAGGTTTGGGGCTACCGAAGAGGAGATTTTTGGCTCAGTGCATGAGAAAACAGCCTTTAAATATGTATGTATTGTAATTTAAATCTATGGCTGCAAATAGATAATGTCTAATAAAACAAACACTTAAATATTTGTTTGGGCGTTTTTATCCACTAGTCTGAAAGAAGTGTTATGGAACAGCAAAATATCCCAAAATCTCAAAATTGACCAGTGCTTGAAAAAACGATGGTTTTGCCTATAGTGTCTTGCCTTAAACAAAAATGTAACAATGTAATAGTGTCTGGTGTATATTATGCACTTTTTAAGTAACGTGCTAAATTACTATTCCATGGAAATGAAGTGGTCCTGTATTGTAGAAATGTAAGCCATGTCCTGTATAATTAGCTAGTGTATGACAGTTTTCAAGCAGGGCTCAAAGATGTCCATTATTGACAGTCAGGCTTCTATAAATGTCACATCATTAATGAGAGGCAGTATGGCATTGACATAGATGACTAATATTCAGTCCAGTGCGGACGTCACGCATCTTGAGTCAGACCGAGGAAAAGCCTAGAATTGAATGTCACAGAATGAGTGCTCAGATGGACAGATTTTAAGTCCAAATTTGGAGGATTCCTCTGTCATGAACGGAAACAGGACAAGAAGGGAGATAAAAAGGCTCAAATCTATACCTAAAGCTCTCTGAGCAAAATTTTAAAATGGCAGTCCATTTTTACGATATCAATGTAGGTTATTGTAATGATGTTTATGTCTCTCAAATAAGAAATAAAGTCTTACAGACAATTTCCTCAGTAGATAATTTAATTGCATTTATCGTTATAGGGTGATGGTTTGGAGATTGTCCTCAATTTTAGTCTTTTACAACATTTTTCCTGTCTCTGGATCTCAGGAAATGCTGTCTTTAATTATGATACCAACAGTAAGATGCGCCAACAATAAGATGTTGAAAAAGGATAAAATTGGGATTGTAGGGTCCCAAATTTCTTCAAATATTTATATTTTTATTTATTTTATTTTTATACGTTTAAATGACAGAAATGTCTTGTATTTTCACTTTTCACACTGTCCAATGAGGGTGTGATTTAAATTTTTCTTTTTTTTTCGGAACAGCGACTCAGTGAACATGGCCCCAAATTCCATCCACTGGTTCCGGAAGGGACTCCGTCTCCATGACAACCCTGCACTTCAGGAGGCAGTGCGTGGGGCAGACACTGTTCGATGTGTCTACTTTCTGGATCCCTGGTTCGCTGGGTCGTCCAACCTTGGTGTCAACAGGTGGAGGTTAGTGCATTTCTATAAGAAAGCATCTCTACATCTTATAATCAAGCAAATATCACAAATATCAGTATCCAAAAAAGAGTGCAAGATACTAAGAATCTGTACCTTAAATTATTGATAAGTGATAATTATTGATAATTAAGTACTAATATGAACAATTAGCCATTGATATCATATGAAGTGACTTTTTATACATTTTATAGGACAAAAAAACACTTCAAACACAAAAACTAGACCTATCTAGGTCTTATTTTTTACTGCATAGTGTGTGATGTGATATCCAACTTGAAAAGCAGAGTAGCCTTGACATAGGCCTATCCTATGACAACTGCAAGGAAGCTAGTTGCTAAAGTGAAAGGTTTTTCTTCCGATACATTCACACCCATATCATAATCGTCATTTAGCCATAACTGATCTCTCATCTTATGTCACTTTATGTTGTTTGCATTTGAATGAGGGTCAGAAACTGACATTGAGGTCATGCTGTTGAAAAAATCTTTAGGTTTCTGTACATTCTGTTCCAATGAAAACAAACCCTTTTGTTGCATGAACCTGAAATATGAGTTGACACAATTTGATGATCACATAAGCAGTCTATTGTGTATACTGTTGCTGTTTATTTCGACTGTAAAATACGACAGGGCAAAGTCACAACGTTACATCATGTTAAAAAAAAAAGGTTAAACAAAAGATTTGATTACCTTGTTGTAAAATCACTACAATTTGCATAATTTTACTGGCATATGCTGCCTGCTGTGATCATAAAGGTGCAGCCATTATATCAGTTGATGCAACTGGATTTTTACAGAAATAGAAATTGTATTCTCTTATGACCTCAGATTTCCTCAATGGTTTTAACTGTTGGGTGATGACCCAAAAATTGGATATATGTTGTAGACATCATATTGCATATTGCTGGGTCTGTCCACATCTTGGTAATTTATTTTAAGAACAGTTGTTTTATGTTTGTACCATAAACACTATTAGTATTATGTTGGGTGACCACTTCATGTCTAATGGAAATTTGGGGTTCTGAAGCAAAACCAGTGATTTACACAATGGTTAAAATTAGGAAACACTCCTTTTGAGTCAGGCACCTGTTGCTTTCATGAAAAGGATTTCAGAATTTTGTTTGCAGTCAGATGTGAACAGTCAGATATGCTTATGTGTTTCTATTTTAAACCAGTAAATACCCACACATGAAGTAATCTTACCACATGGCCATGTATGCAGATCGATCCAGTACTATAACAGTGATTCACGAAGAAAGTAGGCCAAGTTGCAGACCAGCAGATGCTTTGCTCTCAGAAGACAATCACACAGTCTGTCCTCAGAGCCTGTCATTCAGCTCTGCTCACCTACTGAATGGATACTGACTGAATGTTAATGAGAGCTAATTCAGCAGATTAAAAGATGAAGCACCTGTGACTGGATTTGTCATTGTCCTCTGCAGTGTTCAGATGGCCTCTGCAGTCTTACTTAAATCACCTGTTGAGCTCCAAGTTTAGGTACTTTAATGCAGGAGAAGAGATGGCGGGTCACGTTGTGTGATCTGCTCTAAATTGCCTTTAAAAATAGTTGTGTAAGTTAGTTGCAGTTAGGATACTTTGTCTTCACTGCTATTGTGTACACTAGTCATTACATGCTCAAGAGGGGATGTGTTGTTTCATGTTAGTGCATCATGTCATAAATGTGCTTGATGTTATGCACTAAAAAATTAGCAGTAACTCAATCAGTTACATCAGTTTTATCTGTCAATGTGTTTTACTGAGTTAATGATACCTTGGGGCTCAACGTTAAGGATTTTTTTCTACTGGCCTGATTGGGCCAGTGGTTAATTTTGACATGCCCTTCCAAAAATAATAATAATATAAATCTCAAATATTACAAAAGACAGTCAGTAATAAAATAAGAAACAATAGCAATATCACATCAATAGAACAAACAGACAATTGAAATAAACAGTCCTTTTCGGGATTTTCGGGGATGGAAATTGAAGAAGGTAATCAAATGTAAAATAACACTGCATAGTCTTCACTATAAATTAAATATAGATCCTTATTAATCTATTTTTACACATTTATTTCTCAACTGTTTACATTCATTTAAGACAACCTTTTAACATAATTCTGTGTGAATATGCAGAAACAACACAGGAATAAATGACAATTTTAATAAATTAAAATAGAAAACAGCTATTTAAAATTGTAATAATATTAAACAATATTAGTGTTTTTACTGTATTTTTGATCAAATAATATAGCCTTTGAGTATGAGACTTCTTTTGAAAGCATAAAAAAATCTTACCAACCCCCCTCCCCTGATTTTCTTTTTTAATTCAGAGCAACTTGCATTACATTCAGTTCCATTCAAAGTGTACATTAAATCAGTTCATGCTTTCTCTAGTATTGAACCCATAACCTTGGAACAAGAATGATAGTCTCTTGCTTACGCTCTGCAGAATGTGTGAAACAACTAAAATGTTTGCTTTTGCTAAACTATAGCACTTTCTCTACCCTAACGAATTAGGCGTATTTACCCAGTTAGCTATCCATCTTGTGTAACAACTGATAATATGAATGTAGCCCATAACTTATCTTGGTTTCCTAGAAGATAGACTGATTGTTTTTCATTAGATGTCATGGCCAGAACCTTCTACTGTCAGAACCTTCTACGATCTGAGGAAACGGCAATATAAGGATGCGCTCTTTTCTCAGACTAGGCATTGAGAGAGTCGTTATGGTTGAAAAGAGGTAACTGGGCTAATTTTATGCCCTCCAGTGTTGGAGACCATGCGTGCTGCAAATCTAGGCCAGGGCAGTTACATAAGTAATGTTGTATGACAAGGCAGAGTTCTGGAAAATAGGTTTTCCATCCCCAATAGCTATTAGTTTTTGTGTTCTGTGGGCTTGAATGAATAAATAAAAATATAATGTCAAAAGTACAAGTGCATTATTTAGTTGAAATAAAAATTTCACTGAATAAAATATAGATCAATTAAGAGGATCTTATTTATTTTTATTTTATTTGGAAATAATTTTAATTTCTACTAAATAGCGTAGAGATACTTTTGAAATTATTAAATTATCTGTTTTTTTTTTTGTTAACCAAATGTGACCTCTTTATCCAAGTGTGCAGTGTGTTATCTGTTTGCTGATTTATTCATTGTCTCTCTCTTTATAGACTCTAGTACTTATGTCCCTTTAGCTGGTAGGGCAGATGTGTAGAGAGGAAATAGCAGTTAAGCTCCTAATGGTTTAAACAGGTCATGAATGAACAGATTTGTGAATGGAAACTTTGAGTATCTGAATGTTTGAGGGACAGCTTGCAGAACAGGTAAATCCTCAGGGCTTTGCTGTAGATCAATAGTTCTCAAACTTTTCACGCCAAGTCCCTGGTCAAGGCAAATCAGGACATGTCAGTACCATTTGTTCACTACAGTGTTCACTATATTTTGGAATTTGAGTCAAAATAGCCAATCTTAAAGTGTCATACATTATATAAAAAATATACTTTTTGGTATATATTTGACTCGTATTAGAATCATTCCATTGGAGAGGGATCTGCTTTTATGGTGGAAAGAATATACAAAAATACCTATACAGGAATTTACATTAGTAAAGCATAAAAAACTGTCTAAAACCTATAGCTGTAATGTTTTGGTGGTGTAATGTTTAATTTTAATTAAAACACTTTGTTACATTTTAAATTTTTCCTGACAGATTTCTCCTGCAGTGCCTGGATGATCTTGATTCCAATCTAAGAAAACTCAATTCCCGCCTTTTTGTCATCCGAGGACAACCAGCCAATGTTTTTCCACGCCTTTTCAAGGTGAACTTCTTCACTTGAAAATACTGCTGTCAGTCCTTGAATATAGTGTCACAAAAGAACTTGCAGTATTTCGTTCTGAAAGCCACACATTACAATTTAGTTCAATCCACTGCCCTGACTTTTTTGAATAACTATCCAGTGTTTGTAATCTGTTTTTGCAGGAATGGAAAATATCCAGGTTGACCTTTGAGTATGACTCCGAGCCATTTGGGAAGGAGAGGGATGCAGCTATTAAAAAGCTTGCGATGGAAGCTGGAGTTGAAGTCATTGTCAAGACCTCACACACCCTTTACAACCTTGATAAGTAAGAGTTATTTTCCTTAAATCTGAAATGATTTTTGATGTTTACATACTTTCTCCTATACCTGCTTAATTTGCTATTATAAGTAAGCCATTTATAGGTTGATTTTGCCCAAAAAGTGTAAACACTGTGGCATCCCACTAGCCCGACAGTAACTTTTGTTCAACCAAATGGCACTTGGGGAGAGTTCAGGAAGCATGTTTGATATTTACTTGTTTGTTTGTTTATACATTTATTTATTCTCTAAGCAAATTTTTGCTGATGCTCATGTCACAGAAAAAAACACACTTCAGCTTTAATGATATTTACCCATTTAAAATCTAACGTCACTATATTCTTTTACATTTGATTTTTTTTAGCTATATTCTTTTTCATTTTTATATTTATATATTTTTTTTTAATGAATTTACCATCTCCATTATTTCAGGGTCATTGAACTAAATGGTGGTCAGCCTCCCCTCACGTACAAACGTTTCCAGACTCTGATCAGCCGAATAGACCCACCGGAGATGCCAGTGGAAACCCTCTCCAACACCATTATGGGCTGCTGCGTCACACCTGTCTCTGACGACCATGGGGACAAATATGGTGTGCCCTCCCTGGAAGAACTAGGTGAGCTAAATGAGATAAAGAGCTTTATCTGTCAGGTTTCAGGTGAATTTCAGTTTAGTCAAGTCAGTTTGGAATGGAATTTTAAAATAAATATTCCCAGTATATTAGACAACATTTTAAAATGAAATAGACTTGACCTAAATTATACAATCACTGTGTCCATTTCCTGTGATGTAACACATATTCACGAGTTTCATAAACTGCAACACGAGAACCCATCAGGTTATGCAAGATTAGTATTGGTTCTTTAACCTACATTATCTTGATTCAGGATTTGACATTGAGGGACTACCTTCTGCTGTCTGGCCAGGAGGTGAAACGGAGGCATTAACAAGGATTGAAAGGCATCTCGAGCGAAAGGTGTGATCACATGTAGATGTACAGCAGGGGACTGAAACTCTTATTACCTGGGGCCATAAGCCAGGTGGTGTTTAAAGGAACCCGCCGACTTTTTGGGACTTTAGCTTATTCACCGTATCCACCAGAGTTAAATAAGTCCATACATACCCTTTTCATCTCCGTGCCTGCCGTAACTCTTTCTGACGCACCCGCCGCTAGCCTAGCTTAGCACAAAGACTGGAGGTGAATGGCTCCAGCTAGGATACTGCTCCCAATAAGTGACAAAATAATGCCAACATTTTCCTATTTACATGTTGTGATTTGTATAGTCACAGCGTGTACAAATAACAAGGTCACATGAGACACAGCCATCTTCCAACCGTATACATACTGGGAACTATATTCTCAGAAGGCGAAGCACTGCTACTTGGGCGGAGTGATTTACTCCAATTCTAAGCGAATCACTCTGCAGCATCCGAGAAGCCCCGTGGTGAGGAGCAGAGAGTTGGCGTATGAAAATGTTGGCGTTATTTTGTCACTTATTGGGAGCAGTATGCTAGCTGGAGCCGTTTACCTCAAGTCTTTGTGCTAATCTAGGCTAGCGGTGGGTGCGTCAGACAGAGTTACGGCACGCACGTAGATGAAAAAGGTATGTATGGACTTATCTAACTCGGGATACGGTGAATAAGCTAAAGTCCCCAAAAGTCGGCGTGTTCCTTTAACAGCTAAAACAAATACAACAGAAAGTAGTTTTACAACAATGAATTTTCACTATATAGGCCCGGTTTTTCAGTTATTGATGGACCTTATCAGATACATTAGGCCAATGTTAAGCTTTAACAGAACTATGGGAAAACAGGCTGAAAGTGAATTATGATTTTTTTTTTTTTTTTTGCTTTTAACTTCAGATATATTTAAAGAAGCGCCACCTTAAAAGGATAGTTCACCCAAAAATGTATATTGTCATTTGCTCACCCTCATGTCTTTCTAAGACTTTACATTTTCCCTCCTTACTCATGTTTTTCCAGGCTTGGGTTGCAAATTTTGAAAGACCCAGAATGAATGCCAACTCTTTGTTGGCCAGTCCGACTGGCTTGAGTCCCTACCTCCGTTTCGGCTGCCTATCCTGCCGCCTCTTCTATTTTAAACTCACAGACCTCTACAGGAAGGTACAGACACAATTCTACACTAACTATCTGTGATGTATCTGTGATTTTGATAAACCTAGTGTGCTCACATTATTTCACTTTTTAATACAGGTGTATTGATTAGGGGTGGGCGGTAATGCTATACATCTTATATAGTAATGTCGTTTTTATTTTTTTCTGAAAATTCAGCTTCAAATGCTTTATATGTTTGATAACCATGTGGTAATATACTGTTTGCATAAGTATAAATGAAGATCAATATCTGTGTGAAATTCTCCTTTCAGGTAAAGAAAACCAGTACTCCTCCACTCTCCCTCTACGGTCAGCTGCTGTGGAGGGAATTTTTCTACACTGCTGCCACCACCAACCCACGATTTGATAAGGTGGAAGGCAACCCGATCTGTGTGCGCATCCCCTGGGACAAGAACCCAGAGGCTTTGGCCAAGTGGGCTGAAGCTAAGACAGGTTTTCCCTGGATCGATGCCATCATGACCCAGTTGCGGCAGGAAGGCTGGATCCACCACCTGGCTCGTCATGCTGTCGCTTGTTTTCTCACTCGTGGAGACCTGTGGATCAGTTGGGAAGAGGGCATGAAGGTGCATCTCTTACACATGGGAGATTTGAATATTATTAGATTATTTATATAAATAATCTAAACATATATATATATATATATATATATATATATATATATATGTATGTATGTATATATATAGCATGTTTTATTAGCTGAAAAGGTCCATTTACTGCAACCTATTGCAGTGAGAGACTAGTTTTCAACCATACCTTTTTTTAATACAAGTTGGTCCGTTCTGCTCTTTCACTGGGTTGCTCTCCGTGGGTCAGTTGAATAACACAGTCCCGCTTGTGCTCATGGCGGTGATGCAGTATGGTCTGCTTTTTTGTTCTCAGAACAATACTTTTAATACATGAGAAGGATGTTTGATCAGGATGAGATCTAATTATTGAAGAGGATTTGGGAATTTAAAAATGGCACTTGTCATGCCAGAAAGGTTGAAATGAAAAGCCATGAAAAAAAAATTACTGACTAACCCCAAACTTTTCAACGGTAACAGGTCTCATTTTAATGGGTCTGACTGCTTAATATCAACCATCTCTGATTGGTTGCAGAGTAATGGTAGTTATGATTGACAGGTGTTTGAGGAGCTTCTTTTGGATGCTGACTGGAGCGTGAACGCAGGCAGCTGGATGTGGCTCTCCTGTAGCTCTTTCTTTCAACAGTTCTTTCATTGCTACTGTCCAGTGGGTTTCGGCAGACGCACCGACCCTAACGGCGATTTCATTAGGTTGGTAACATTCCCAAACATGTACACTAATCCCAGGCTGAATTACCTGCTTTCACCAAAGGGCCCTTGTTTAAAATCTAGAATGCATGAAAATTAACCACATGGAAGGACAGATTAATCAACTGAGGAAACATTTAACTCAAGTAACTCCATTAGAGGAATGTATATGCATATATACAACTTTTATTGTACTATTGTGCATCTCAGTCAGATAAACTATAAAGACAAATGCTGCTCTAAAGTATCATTTGAGGTCTAGAATTGGATAAGTACCTTCCTATATGAATTAGTCAGGAAAGCAAGCTTGTCCCATGTAGTCTCTTTTTGTTTGAACTTTTCTACCTGAGGCCTTCTAGTTCCAGAATTTGGTATTTTGGACTTTCCCAACACATTATTCTCTTTATAGGTCACATCAAGGAACAGATGTTTGCTTGTAAACATTTCTGTTACCACATTTACTGTAGCTCATATGCATTTTAGCCAAAAGCTTGTATGTTTTTGTGTTTCTTGTGTCTAGTCGCTTTGCGGATTGGGTGAAAAGTTCAGCTTTCCCTTGCCCCTTTGTGAATTGTGGTTGATTGCTTTTAAGACGAAAGCCATTCTCAGCCAAAGCATTTGGAAACCTGTTAGCTGTGAATGTGGTTGAAGATTGATGCTTTATCAGCGGGAAATGTAGTAGCCCGTTCTTTTGCTCGGTAGCATCTTGTTTCATCAAAAGGTATTTTAACTGCTTTGTGGGGAAATATTCAATGCCTGGTCTGTTTTCAATGCATAGAGAGCCGCAATGCATTTCCCTAAGAGCATGATGGGAGGTGAAGCCCAAAGCCAGAGCAAACGACTTCAATCTATCTCTGGAGAACTCCTCCTTATCAGACTCTTTTTGAAATGTTTAGCGTTCCTCTAGGCATTGAATGTAGCCCTGCTTGTGCAAGAGAACAAGAGTCCTCGCCTTCAGCGCACCACCGTCCCAGCGAAGTCGTCCTGCAATTTCTCAAATCTGCTTCTGTAGATGTAACGTGTTTCTGGTCATTTGCTTGTTCAGGCAGGATGTGACTGTTCCTGGCAAAAGGGCAGAGGACAGTATACTGCGTTTCTTCTTTGGCAGCTAGCAGGTTTCTCTGCTTTGGCTCGGGATCGCTGTCGTCTCAAAAACGATCAGTGGCAGTGCGAGGGGCAAGGAGCGAACCTGAACCTCTCACTCAGCCCTGAGTTTCGATTTTTTTGAAGCGGGTGGGATGGGGTTCTGGGAGGGTGCTGTGTCATTGGATCTGGAGGTATTGGGAGGGTCTGGTCACTGCCTCTTTCTAATGCGTGTTGTAGTAGGAATCTCCGTAATAGGCGAGACCTGTTGCCCTGTTTAAACTGCGTCCGTCTGTCTGCAAGCAGTGCCTCCTGCAGCCCTCTGTCCCCACGCTCTGGTAAGGTGGAGCACCTTAGGTAGGTGGCCTTTTCTGTCCTGGGACCTGGAGGAGTGATGCAAGACCTGATTTTAGTAGAGCCTTACTGAATTTTTAAGTTCTTTTCCCTTTTTGTTGTTGTTATGGTGTTGACTGTTTCTTTAGTAGTATGAATTGGCACATATCCATAAATTCACATACTCTGTTAAATGTGACTTACCATTTTGAGATTCTTGTAAATTAATCACTAACACGCTGCATTCTTGGCGCTTGTCGTAATCGGAGAAACCGTGTTCTTGTTGTATAACCATCTCACGTAACCTTTCTCGTGTTTATGATGAGACTGGTTTAATCTCTTTGTTCTTTCAGACGATATTTACCCATTCTCCGAGGTTTCCCTGCCAAATATATCTACGACCCATGGAATGCCCCAGACTCAGTGCAGGCCGCTGCCAAGTGCATCATCGGCGTCCACTACCCCAAACCAATGGTAAACCATGCTGAAGCGAGCCGCCTCAACATCGAGAGGATGAAGCAGATCTACCAACAACTTTCACGCTACAGAGGACTTGGCAAGAATTTCTTTCTTGTAACAAATAGCTAGCTTACTTGCAATCACGTTTATCCCTGAAAAGAAGCCCCGTGCAATTATGACTTCAGAAATGGCTATATGTGGAAATAGAGTAAAAGTATTAGAAGTGGTAGCAAATTTATTGGTGCATTTTAGCAGTGGAGGATAATTCTACTTTCTATGTTTTTCCAGGACTTCTGGCCTCCGTACCATCCACACACAACGGAAATGGGAATGGGATGGCGTACTACCCAGGGGAACAGCAGTCCGGGACCAATACACCAGGTAAAAGTCATTGTTTTTCCCCACTTAATTTGAGATTACAAAGTTGTGGCAACTTCTACTTCTTGCAGCCTATGAGTAGTTATTTTTTCTTAAATATTCTGAGAAATACTCACAGATAACAAAGGATAACATAACTTTATGGCTAACTTAAAAGCAATTTTTTTTTTATACCAAGGTTTTATCTTGAATAATTGATTGTAATAATATATTATTATATCATAATATCAATATCAAATTACATTGTATTTATTTGAAGAAAACAAACTACTGATGTATGGAGCCCTGCACATGACACAAAGAATAAAAAACAAGATGCTGTGGCCACAAATGAATTTGTTTCCACAACTTGTCAATTTTTTACCATGTTGTACTAATTTATTCCCTCGTTTTAGTTTTGTTAAAATAGTGGCCATGATTTAACTAATTACTATATACTTATGTACTAGCGAATTGACCTAAAACGAAGGATTTTAATTAAACGTGTTCCCCACACATGGTATGCAGAAAAAAACCCAAAATATATCATGGCCATAAATTAAGAATCTGTTTCCACGTTATCTTTGTTTTTTTTCCCCCCTGCATGTCATGTGCTGAGCTCCATACTTATGTGGTGTAAATTGACTTTCTGACATCTCAATAGCACCAGCTGTATCGGGCAGTTCTGTTGCCAGTGGTAACAGGAGTGGAAGTATTCTGCTGAACTTTGACAGTGAAGAACACAAGGGATCAAGTGGAATTCAGCAACAAAAACAGCAGCAATTAGGTGCCACCTTGTACACTAATATAATACACTACTAGATTTATAGCTGCAAAAGATTATTTGCAAAATTAGCTGCAAAACATTATAAGATACATTTTTTTTTTCATGCTGTCCTTTTCTCTTGCTTGTTTCCAAGGATACCACCACATGCCCGACACGGGGCATAACAGTCGACTTAACCAATGTAATGTCTCGCATGACATGGCAGGCCCCCAAAATTCAGGTAATGGGCATGTATGTTTTATGATTATGATACAGTTAAAAACAAAATAGTTAAAAAAACATTTTTTTAAGGAAGTTGCTTTGTTAAGGAAAGGTTTTAATGTATGCTTGTCTTGATGCATTTTCAATATTTTGTGTGGTGTTCAGCAGGACATTTACATTTAATGCTTTTATCCAAAACGACTTGTAAATGAGAACAATAGAAGCAATCAAATCAACAATAAGGCAACAATATGCAAGTGCTGTGACAACTTCCAGTTAGATACATAGCATATATATATATTGAATGAATGAATGGAAAAGAATAGAATATGGTAGTATTAATGGGTCATGTGCTGATGAAAAAGACACTTCTTTAGAAGTGGGGGGTTAGGCAGGTCATTCCACCAGCAGTCCAGGTAAAGGTCTGTGAAAGTGATTTTGTGAACGCAAGCTTCTGGAGGGCATGTAGGTCTGGAGTAATGAGGTTAGGTATAGGGGTGCAGAGCCAGTGGTCGTTCTGTAGTAGGGCTGTGCAATTAATTGAATTTCGACTTTGGCTCCCAACGATCACCAAAATAGTACAATCGAGTAAAAGCGATTATTTTGCCATGTTCTGTTTTGAAAGAACGCTCTAATTTTGTCTTGTGTTCTGAATGACACGCGCACGCTCACTTCCGCCCCTCCCGAAGCCGTAAACTCTCTCAGCTTGAATGTTTAAACTGATAAGACTTAAAAAGAAGTGAAAATGATAAACTTTAGTTACGATGCAATGCTGGCCCGATTGTGCAAGTGACAGTTCCGTCATGTCCCGACTCCTAAACGCGAGAGTGTAGTTTCGACGCTTGCCTTGTCCAACCCATTTTGAGAGACAGAGAGAGAGAAGACGCAGCGCCGCTGAACACTCATGCGGTTTGTGAAATTGCGTCTTGGAGAAAGTTTTAAAATTATTGATTTGATTTTTATAATCTGTGTGGATTAATTTAGGCTACTCATACAATCTACATGCTAAAGTGAATCAATGTTTGTGGGGGAATTTCCCGCATTATAAGTGGTAGACCTGCGGGAATTATTAAAATACTCATTGAAGTATTATCTGTTATATTATTTATTTTAATAGTTCAAAAAGTACAATCAATGTTCAAATTTCGATTTTTTTAAGAATTGTTGAAAGGTGTCTTTGGTAACACTTTAGGGTTAATTAATTAGCATTAGTTAACTACCTTACTTAACATATTAACTAATAATGAACAATACTTCTACTACAGCATTTATTAATCTTAGTTAATATTAATTTCACCATTTACTAATACGTTATTAAAATCAAAGGTTGTATTTGTTAACATTAGTTAATGCACTGTGAACTAACATGAACAAACAATGAACAGCTGTATTTTTATTAACTAACATTAACAAAGATTAATAAATACTGTAACAAATGTATTTCTCATTGTTAGTTCATGTTAGTTAATACATTAACTAATGTTAACTAATTAACCTTATTGTAAAGTGTTACCGTGTCTTTTTAATAAATGCAACACATTCCCAAAGTCATGTGAAATAATCAAGTTACATAATCGTGATTTCAATACTGACCAAAATAATCGTGATTATGATTTTTTCCATAATCGAGCAGCCCTATTCTGTAGGCAAACATCAGTGCCTTGAATTTAATGCGAGCGACTTTTTGGCAACCAGTGCAAATTGATTTAGAGGTGTGATGTGCGCTCTCTGCAGGACACCTGCTGCACACAGGAGGAAGCGTGACGGGGAAGAGGGAGAGGGAGTCGGAACGAGATCTTGAAGGTGAAGATGACACCCTCTCCATCTCTCACAAGTTACAACGGAAAATTACAGAGGTCACTTCGGTTCATGCCACCAGCGGGAACCAGTCAAGTATGGAGAAATTAACTCAGTTAAATCCTTGATGTACTGTATAAATATAGATAAAAGAAATCACACAATGCATTTGAGAGATATTTTTCTGTTCTCTTTCCAGAGATTTAAATGGACATACCTCTGTACTGAGCAGAACAGATTCAAACAAAGCAGTCTGAATGGGACTGACTTTCTCAATTTGAGTTTAGATCTGTTTTCACTTTAACATCTCCTGTTTCACACTGGACGCGCAAGCAGTGCGGAAGCAGCGCAGAAGCTGTGCGTATGCAGAGCGGGAGCAGCACGCGCCTGATGTGCTTTCACACTAGCTGCGTTTGTCGCGCTGAACTGCGGCCTATTGTACTGCAAATACAGATGAGTATCGTCCATTGTCACCTTTAATGGTGTTTTCCTCCAACCCTTGTCTGCCATGTGCTTTGATTAATGATAGGCAGCATACTCTGCTGCGATGCGACCGTGTTCCCCTCTGTCCCACACACATACGTGTGTAACATGCTGTATATAGGTAGTTTACATGATAAAAGTAATCTTAAAGGGATACTCCACTTTAAAATGAAAATTCTGTCATCATATACCCACCCTCATGTTGTTTCAAACCTGTATGAATTTCTTTCTTCTGCTGAACAGAAAGGAAGATATTTAGAAGAATGTCAGTAACCAGACAGTTTCTGGTACCATTGACTTCCATAGTATATTTTTTTTCCTACTATGGAAGTCAATGGTACCAGAAACTGTCTGGTTACTGACATTCTTCTAAATATCTTCCTTTCTGTTCAGCAGAAGAAAGAAATTCATACAGGTTTGAAACAACATGAGGGTGGGTATATGATGACAGAATTTTCATTTTAAAGTGGAGTATTCCTTTAATATTAAGATACACCTCTAGTTTTAATCAATTAAATAGGCCTTTGAAGTTTGGGCAAAAGCTCCTGGCAGTGATGTGTTTTCGAGTATTTTTTATTTTTTTTTCACAGCGCTGAATGTCATATGGTGATTGTGAAACACGAAATGCATCACTTGCATGATTTTATGATAAAATGTATTATTTTTCACATTAATCAGGTCAATTTTGATCAAGAACAATGCACTTTGGCTTTAATTCTGCGTGAGAGGTGCAGGAAAAATAGACTCGGCGCCGAAACGATCGCGGCACTGCCTCTTCTGCTCTGCTCCTGCGACGTGCTACAGCACCACTTCTGCGTGCGGTGTGAATGCTCTAATCTCTTAACATGGCCGCCGGAAAAAATATGCACTGCTTACGCTCTGTTTACACGTGTGGTGTGAAACTGGCCTAAAGCTTTGGGAAAAAACTATTTGACATTTATTTTTATTTCTTCTTAACCCCCCCCCCATTTTTCCCTAATACCAAAACCCTTTACTCTTTTGGTCATCTTTGTGATTTGTTTCATAATTGCACAGGGAAGGGTTTTGTTTACTGTCAAGTGAACCTTACCAAGTGGGATAAATGTATCAGATTTGATCAAGCAGAATAAATCTCAGCTTCATTGTACACTCATCACAGCTAGGATTTTTAAAGTATTTTTGCAGTTTGGTTGGCTCCAGCACCAGCCATCAGTTGGAAAAATATACAATCATCAATAAACACTTTTGTACCTATTTCTCTGACATTTTCTCATTGTACAGTTTCACTGATTCTCAATCGAGTGGTGTATGTGCCACCTTTTGTAAACACAAAAATGTATACAGGTATTTTTTTTATTGGTGTTTCATTCTTTGCCAGTTTAATGTATTATTGTTTCAATTTACTCAGAAAATCCATATATATATATATATATATATATATATATATATATATATATATATATATATATATATATATATACACCAGCAGAGCTGATGTTTTAAAATAGGGTTTAAAGATTTCTAGATTTTAAAGCCATCTCCATGAATTGATTTTAAACCCTCATGTTTTAACCTATTTGTAAATTCTATCAGGGACAAAACTTTGGTGGACCACAGTTCTTGAATGTTTTTTAAATGAGCTTTTTAAATGTAGAATTTAAATGTAGCCTACAATTGTCCATTAAATGCATCTATAGATTAGCTACAGTATCTTCTTCATGCTTGGCAGACACACACAGACAGCTGACCTTCACGGTCAGGCCTTAAACACTGATAAACAAAAAAGCCAATTTAAACTCTGCCATGATCACTGCATGTGTGAAGCAAACATTTATTTATCTTTAGGAAGGTAATGTATTTAAAAAGAAATGAAGACATCCTGTTGTATCTATACCCTTAAAATCTCTTAGTATGTTTTACATGCAATGTTTTTATTTTATAAATCCAAAATATTTTAAATTTATCTGTTTGTGCCTATTCAGGTAAAGCAAAACAATTTAGAAGCATCATCTGCAGTATTGATTATAACATGACATTTTTACATTGTCTGACATTCCAAAGAATAAGCAAAACATTGACTATTAATCACTTTTTTGTTTTGTTTTTCATTGTGATATTAGTTTTGCTGCTGTCTTTTTTTTTTTTTGTATAAAGCTCTCCTCTTCTGTAACTTAAAAAATTAGAGTAATTAACATCTGATTTATAATCTAATCACGTTGGCCTTTCTTCTGGGAAGGTAACCAATTGGGATTATGAAAATGTTAAGCCTCTGCAATAGGCCTCAAATGCTTTATACCAAATGACCCCTACAGACAAAATATAATTTATCAGATTATCCCCCCCCCCCCCCCCCCCCTCCCCAAAACAAATCTCTGGAAAAAAGTAATTCTTAAAATAAAAAATAATTCAGTAGCCTACTAGCAAATCTTGGTCCCAATATTAAGGATGGTAAGACAACTTGATAAATCCACCACAATGTTTACAGTATCAGCAACAGATGTCCTAATGACAACTATTGTGCATAACTAGACCATGTATAAACATGTATGGGCCCTCGAGTTCACATAATGAGAGTTTATCATGGTGATCTGGCAACCTCTAACGGAACTGGAATAATAGCTGTTGGGCCTGAATTTGTTTGTGTAGCTGGATCTCCTTTGACACTGTAACATACTGTATGTATTGCTGTTGCTGACCGTTCTATTGTGAATGTTTTGATATGGCAATTGTAGAGACCTCAGTGCTTTTTGACTGTAATATCTGTGTTATGGTTTGTTTTTGTCACCGCAAAAGTTAATCATTTCTGTTTTCTCTTCATTTGAATTAGTCATGATTTTTCTTTCTTTCTGTGAAATAAATGTGACGTCATGTCTAAATCTTGTCCTCAAGTCTGTGAACAGCAAAACAAATCCAGTTTCAATCAGATTTATTAATTAGTTTTTACCAGTGTATTTTTGTTTTGTTACAGATAATGGTACACTTCGATCATGTGGCGCCCCTGCCTGTACGCACACTACGTAGCCTACCATGAGTTACCAGTGTTCTTGGAACGTCATTCTAAATCATGTGTAAAGTCAATACGTTTGTGGTTGACTTTTCCCTTGCCGTGGTTGTTTCCCACGACACAGTCAGAACCAGAACAGATCAATACGCCATGTCATGCGCGAGACTGCAAAAGAAAATGTCGCGAGCGCACTTTCACTCACCGCTCGTCGATAACATTTTATATTTGACAAGACAGCTTTTTTAGAATAGAAATATTAAAGAATAGAAATATTAAACGACCTACACAAATAATCTGGCAAACTAACACACTTTTGTCTAATTTCGCCATTTTGAATTGAAAATAGGCCTAATTTCCATTCCATTCATAAGACAAATATGCGATTAAAAGCCTCAACTTTCATAAACAAGAGCTCAAATCTATAGAGTTAGCCATAATTTACGCGATTCGTGTAGCCTAATGTTGTAGCTGGGGACAAGAAACATTACGAAGCCGATTTCTGGCATAATAATAATGAATGTGTATTGTGAATGAAACTTATAGTCCTGTCATTTTAAGCCAAAATGGGTCACCTAGGACAAATTGCAACACAAGCAAACTCAACTGATTTTGTATCCTCAATATGTCCTGAGTACGGGAAAAAAGCCCAGAAGAATCCCATTAGGGGAAAGTTTAGAAAAAGACCCATATAGCCGTCATACGCCTATTCATTCTTTTCTCACGTGAATACTAATTTGCATAAATACAACAGATCTAAACATTGGGTATAGCCAGGTGAAAATGTCTTGTTGAATCTAGTTGACATATAGCAGTGAAATACTTAATGTTAAGTTTTGAATGGAACCCATAGGCTACCCATGAGCATTAGCTAATACATAGAGGCAGGCCAAACCAGCCTTTATTAATTATTATTGCAGAGATGGGGTTTGGGGCTGGGTCCATGGGACTGTTTCTGGGGGATGAGTCTGAGGGAAGAACAGGAGACAAGGGTAAGAAACATGCAGAATACAAAAGGTAGGTAAAATAAAAAGTGAACCCCCAGAAACAGTCCCATGGACACAGCCCCAAACCCCATCTCTGCCATAATAATTAATAAAGGCTGGTTTAAAGTACATCTTCCTGCCTATTATGTCCGTCTTTCTAGCGTATTTCTGTTTACATTACACAAGGAATGCAGCAAGCTGAAAAGGGAGGCTTGGTTTCTAATGGCCTGCTGGTGTCAACAAGATGATGAGGTAATAAGAAAACTCTGCAGCGAAAATTGAGAACTTATGACTATTTTCTAAACTTTATAACTTTTCCCAGTTTACAGTGGGACAAAGTTTTAATCAAGGTGACTCGATATAAACAAATAAATAGTTGTTTTTTCCGTACCATTTCGCGGAGAAAGTGAGCCACTCTTGCAATGAGCAGTTGTGACCACTGGGGGGCGCTGTTGATACTTATTTAAACTGCAGGACAGCGGCTCTTCAGGACCGACGTTTCCTCTCCTATGCATATCAAAAAAAAAAAGTAATATTGTGACATTATTACCATTTAATATATATATATATATATATATATATATATATATATATATATATATTAAATTATAATAATGTCACAATATTATTGTTATTATTTTTCTTTTTTTATCAAATAAATGCAGCCTTTGTGAGCATAAGAGATTTCTTTTAAAAAACATTAAAAATCTTACCGATCCCAAACGGTACTATATATATATATATATATATATATATATATATATATATATATATATATATATAATGCAATATTAGGACGTGTCTTGTATGTATATATAAGACACGTCCTCATATTTGAGAATATGATAGTTTAGTTTTTCTAACACAAAGTGAGGAAAAAAGTTTTCATTACTTTTTCCTCTGTATTGCATCACTATTGCTGTTTGGAAAGCTTTTGTCATTTGACTTAAAAGTAAGAAGACTTGATTAAATTGAAAGAAAACTGAGCAATGAATATCATATGATTTTGAACTGAATATTACTTCTGTTTTGTGATCTGTTTCTCACAACCAAAAGTAATTGTTAGACGGACTGTGCTGTTGATTCACACAGTGCAATTCTGTTCTCTATTGGAACCTTGGCACACAACAGGAAGGGGAAAAAAGGGTTGAGATGTCCTGAGCCCTCGAGAAGCAGGGAAATGTGGCCTCCCCGGGAGCCACTGCAGTACCTACTCTTGTTTTTAGATTGCCATGTGCATTGAATACACAAGTATGACAAGAAAGTGCAATGGAAAACTTTAAACTGGCATCATGATTTAGTGAATCAGAATGAAACTCACTAGCGTTTCCTGTCTTCTATTCGCGGTGGTCCATGGCTCCGTTTGCGTTGTTTTTTTGTGCCCAGGACCTCAGTCCAGACCCTGATTTGTATGTTAGTGTACTCAAGGGGCCAAAGCTAGTTGCCACAGCAACTGTGTTGAATCTCTCACGGACTCCCCATCCCCTTCCACCCCCTCTCAGAACTCTGTGAAACAAAACAAACATTGTCCCTTAACAAGGCGCGGAGAGACAGCGTTCTGTTCAGAAGTGCAGGACATTCAGGTCATATTAGTCCTTCCTCATTGAGTTTAGTCTGAGAATAAGAGAGTCCCCGCACACAGGACACTCACCACTTTCTCACGTCTGCTGAGGGTGACTTGAAACGGGAAGCCCTGGATTCACCCCACCAGCCTGTCATCTTGGCCATGCCAAAATAGCTCTGAAAGACACACAAATATTTGATGAGTGCATCCTTCAGAACTAAAGAAGTGTCAGTAGCTGGGGTTCGAGTTCTGAGACTTTCATCTGTTAATGCACATTTCAGTGCAAAATGTAAAGTGAACTGACTCTCAAGGGAGCACACATTCTTAAAAATGAAGGTTCCGATTTTTCGGAGGGTTTTCGTAGTGATGCCACAGAAGAACCATTTTCAGAACTGAACCTTTCAGTGAACAGTTCTTAAAATATTATTTTTTTTCTTAGTGTGAAGAATATTTGAATAATGTAAAGAAACTTTTTCCACTATAAAGAACCTTTTGTGCAATGGAAAGATTAACAAATTACTTCAATTGGTAACGAATTTATTTTCACGATAAAACGTGATAATTTAAGTTGAGAAAACTTGATTTCTTTAGGTGTTACCAATTGAAGTAATTTTTTTTAGTTGATCCAACTATTCACTTTTAACAGTGTTCATGAAACCATAGAGAAAGAATCATTAGTTCGTTTTGACATTGATATGCAACATAAATTTGTACATTTTCTGATGAAAATGTGTATGGTGTTTGCCCCTGGGAATGGGAGAAACCTAACCCATAAAGTAATAATAAACATTATTTTAGAATATATTACAGTAGGCCTACATTCATTTAAAGCTACACTGTGTAATTTTTTTAAGTTGATTCTTAGCAAAAAACACTTTGTTCTTTCAAAATGATATGTGCTCATTAATGTGTAATTACTTCTACCAACTAATCAAGTATTCTCTTAAGCGTATAATCTGCCATTTAGAATACATACTAGCGAATCGCTCGAATGGCGGCAGCCATGTTGCGCCTCCATCTTGAAAATACATTAGCCAAAGAGGGACATACCTGGAAATTCAAGCTTCGCCTTTCGCTTTTTGACACTCAGTGGCACCGTGACGAATGCGAGGGGGAGATTACTCGCGACTGCCGGCAGATTTGAAATAATACGGCCACCGTAGGAGTTAAAACGCCCTCGAATGGGAGGGGCTAGAAAGTAATGTTCAGTTGGTAGTCATAAACAATTTCACCGATAGTTGGGAGAAAATCCTACACAGTGTAGCTTTAAAGAAATGTTTGGAAAACATAATTATAGAAAAAAAAAGTAATGTCTTACAAACTCAATTATATAAACAGAACCAAAGCAAGATCATGTGTTGTGACTATTATTCACTGTAGAAAATGATCGTGATTTTAACGCTAAAAGACTGTAAAAGTGCTACATTGATAAACAGTGAATTGGTTAACAGAAAGTTTCCGTACTATATACGGTGAATAACTGTAATAGATCGAAGCGTACATTTAATGTAATTTTACTGTTAAAAAATACTGTTAAATTTACAGTTTTTTTTTTAAGCGAAAAAGAACGTCATTGTATAATTTACAGTCAAAAACAACATTCCCCAGAAATTCCCTGCATGACACTATTTTTGTTGAAATAACCGTTTCATCTTAGTCTTTCCAATCAGTTATTTAGATTTTATGTTAGAGATATATTGATTTTCTAATGTTGGTAAATTGATGTTTGTTAAATGTTTTAATGTCATGTGTTTTATCATGATGATGTTTGTGTGAATGACACTGTGCACCTATGTAATAGTATTGACCTTCTCAACTTGTGGAAAAGCTACTAGTGATGAGTTTTAATTCATCATGTGACTCATCACCACTGTTTTTGGTGGTGTCAGTAATTATAAAGGTACAAAACAGATATTACTGCTTCAATAAATTGGTAAATTAACATGATCAGTTAATGAAACAGTATTTTACTGTTAAATCTGTAATCTGTTAAACCTAAAACGTTGCTACCATATTTTTTTACGGTAAATTTCAGGCGACCACAGCTACCGTTTTTTTTTTTACAGTGTTTCTATTTAACAACTCCATGGTTTCTTTGTTTTATTTACTTATGCAGTGACAAATCATTTTACACCATGCATTTTGTACACAGACAGGGTAAATTGCCAACGTAGGCGTTATCTGCATTTGGAAGTGCATCTTTTGAATTAGAATTGTTTTCTGTAGCCCTTTGCTTAACGTTTGAAAATATTCTGTCGTTTTGTGTTGGCCAATAAACCACAACTAATCTTGAGCCCACATTATTTTCTCAATCTAAAGAGTTTTGGAGCATGACAACAAATATATGTTTGTCGACTGAAAGATGAGTAGGGTATGATGGGATATGACCCAATCCCTCCATCTTAATTTTTCTCTTGACCATAGATGGCACAAAATCCCATCTTAAAACATTTAATTAATGGCTATTCTTAAAAGCATATCAGACATTTTCACTATTCATTCAATTCTGTAGGCTAATTAAGTAAAAAATCTAGTGCAGGGATTTCATCAATATGCTGATTGAGGACTGTTGGGACACTCCAGGCACAGGATGGTTCTGTTGGGAGAGACAGAGTCGTTTGCACCTCAATGACACGTCTGTACCATTTGCTTCACAGGACATATGCTTTCAACTACATACTGTTTATTTATTAGTGTGTTCTAATATGTAACTATGAAATGTTTGGTCTCATCTGACATCTTATAAACTGAAATGAATGGTGGTGAACTTAATAGAGATATTAAAGTATCCTAATATACAATCTAGGCACTATTGCTTAAACATACATTGAGGAGAATATGTTAATGTTCTTCTCCCCCTCTGGATCTCCACCCATTTGCCTCATCTTTTGGTTTCCTGTTGGTTGGGTTTGGTTGGTGTTGGTATTCCACTCATGCTTAACAATGCTTTGCTCAGGGTATAAGAAGGAAAGGTAACGGTTGATCTAGGAGAAAGGCTTTAACCCTGCCACTCCCGCACACCGGTGCGTAACCTCATACTATAAGAAAGGCTTTTTCGGCATTATTTTTTACAACTAAGTTTCTATACAGTATATTGTTCCATTCTACTGTCTGTATGTTTAAACATGTAACTTAATAAATAACTTTGCCTGCTTTAAAGGCTTTGAGAATCTTTCCATTTATCACTGATTACGCTGAAAGCTAAAGTGATTATAACTTTCGGGTTAAATCTTACGTTTTCCTATCAGTTCTAAGAAAGACCTTTACCTTTAAAGAATAAGAGGTTAAAGAATAACAACAACTTTAATGGAGTCAGATTAATTGTATTGGAGTCAGATAAATATTTGAATTATGCACGTTATCCTTCAACTGCCTTTTGTTCCGATTATTGGTTCAAAATAGCAGCGTAAGCTTCCAGCCTTACACTGGGATTCTGCTTATTCTGTCATCGGTTATTCAATTGTAGAAAAACGAAATTGTTAGAAAACCATTAAAACAAATACACTTTTAAAAATACATAAATATTAATAAGAATGATTTCAAAAGTCATTTCTACATTCTCTACATTGTTAAACCCAAACTGACATAGTCCTGGAAGTTACCTCAATAAGAACTCATGACATATTACTGACTGTTTGACAGACCGTAAATAGCCATAAAATGAACATGAAGTATAAAGCAATTTTTCTTCCCAAATCTAAATATGAACGTCAGAACTACCTCTCCTAATGGATGTGTTTTGTTTAATTTCGATGATTTACTGTAGTATAATGCTTCCTGTCGCGTTGGCGTGGAGTGTTGTGAGGAGAGTTGTTGATTTGTGGCACAAACTTCATGGGAACAGAGCCTCGTCTGTTCTCCTTCAGTCATTATGGCCAGTGGAGCTCCTCTCTTAAAGCCCTGCTCAATTCTCTAATGAGGCCATTCTCTACCTCTCTCACTTGTCTTCTGAATCTCTGACAGGCTCTGAGTGTTAGCCAAAACCACAACCCCCCCGCCCAACAACCCCAGCAGGAGCACACATGTCGGTCTAACCCAGACATTTGTATCTTTGATTCGGTTTATTATCTTTCACGGTCGACAATGTTAGATGATCAGGTTGATGATGAGTTTTTCGAGATCCTGTCTGCAAAAACACTTCTTTTATATGACTAATGACTCCTTTGAGTGTCTATACTTGCTTCCACGTGCACTGGTCAGCACACCGACGAACATGACAAGCATACAAACGTTGTACTATTGACAAATTCTTTGATTCCTACATTGACAAGAATAGGTGACAAATCCAAGTGGGTTTTTTGTTCACATTTGGCCATTCTGGAAAAACACGTGAATTTTTTAGACGGTGTCTTGGCAACTCAGCCGTAGTCTGGGCATTGATATTCACAGTAGAAGCTTCCATCTCCTTTTCAGAACAATAGGAACCTTATGGGAATGAACAAACCAAGTCTGCGAAGACAAATCTTCTCCCTCAGGCCTTGATGGACATTTGAGAGATTAGTACAACTCTTGACACTATTTATTGCAATTTCAAAGATGAATGAGACAACACCAATTATTTAAAGGCATTTATTGAATAGAGTTTGATAAACTGTTTATGAACTTTTAAAGAATTCGCTTATGAAAGCAACTATGTGCAAAAGTTTCAATAGTCCCTTGGCGAGATTCGCCATTCAATTTCTGTCTTTTCGTACTACCATACTACATAACAGGGCTTGAAAAGCTAATTTGCTCAGGGTTTTTGCTTTCAAAAATGATCTATTTACATTCTAATACAGCTGAGTGCTTATATACAGTACAGAAGTTGACAATCAACAATGTAGAAGAATGGTTCAGTGGTTATGAAAAAGTGGCATTAATTAAAATAAGTGATAAATAACATTTGCCTGAGTAACAGACAAATACTCCTTACATTTTTGTTTCGGAAGTTTTCCTATCATATGAACAAGATTATGTGTTATTTGTGATATGGTAGTATTCACTGCATTTCTGATCTCAGTGTTTAGCTAAATATTTATACACTTGGAGCTATGTGTAAAATTGATATTTGTCTGTACATAAAAGTAGGAGAATGAGTGTGGGGCATTTGAAGTCAAAATTACAATGACTTAAGTGGAGACCCTGGTGATATATTAAAGGGATAGTTCATTCTGTCATCATTTTGTTTTTCCAAACCTGTACGGTATGTTTCCATTTCACTGTTTTTGTCCATACAATGAAAGACAGTGGGGTCCAAAACAACACTGAACCCCATTGACTATGATTTTGTATCATAGTCATTTACAAAAGATCTTATTGTTTGTTCTACAGAAGACGGAAAATTCATAGAGGTTTGGAGGGTGAGTAAATGATTGGGTGAATTATCCATTTAAGACTTTATAGGTACATTGAGCCATCCTGAGATATTATGGGGGGGAAAAATCAGATTTTTCATAATTAAGAATTAATTAGTCTTCAGATGCCAAGCTTAGAACTTAGATCTGAAATGTTGTCTGAAAATGTTGTTGTACCCACTAAGTTTGTTACTAAACCATGTAGAATTGCAAACTGGCCTCAGATCAGAACAAAGCTAACTTGCTCCAACATAACGGTAAGAACTGCAAATGTAAAGATGGCCACTTGTGGACGATGGGAAGAAGGTAGGTAGCAAGTGTGGTTCCATGATGTCATCACTTAGGGATAGGATCCCCCTACTCAACTTCCAATAGACAAAATGGTTGAACTGTCCTTGGCTTTGTCGAAAAAAATGGAGGAGACATCATTGGTGGTCTTGAGCTTGCCTTCAGCGACATTTTGGGTGGATGAAGAGTTGCTTGGTTGGCATTCTTCACAGCAGCAGCAGCAACAGTCCATGAAGGCCTGTCCCAGAGATTTACACAGGCAAAGCAGCAGCACTGGCGTCACGGACGACTTAAAGAACAGGAAAAACTGGTTTATGAGGGCCAGAAGAGAAGACACCTCCTCAGACACCTGGATGGGAGCGTACGCCAGGGTCAGATTGCAAACGTTCTCCGGCAGCGTACAGACACCATAGACCACCGCTAGCGCCATGACTGTGCAGTTGAGCTGCCGTTCGACCTGGTGAGCGTGATGAAGCTTTTGTTTTTTGGACAGGGATCGCTCCTCTGGTCGCTTGGGAGAACTTCCGCTCCCGCCGGATACGTGACAGGTGGCCAGTTGACAGAGCAGGGTGAAGACAACGGGTAGACAGAAGTAACAGCCAAAGTACCACCACATGCGTGCGTCGTGGTAGTTGATAATGAGAGAATAGATGGATTCAGGGAGATCTGGATATGGACTCATGATGCAGGTGTCCACTTGGTCACCCAGAGTAGGTGAAGTCACCTGATGCAGCTGCCACAGGAGCAGCTCAGGAGCTGCAAGCACCATGGAGCCAATCCACACCACGGCCAGCTTGGCCAGGACCTTCTGACAGCGCTCAACTCGCCGGGCCTTTGGCAGGGAGCTTGTGGCAGCGTAGAAACGGTCAATGCCCAAAGCACACAGACTGAAGGTTGTCACACCAAGAGATGTTACCTGGAGAGCATGCAAAAAAGCATTATTGTTATAATAGATGTGTGTGTTTTCCATTATTTTATTCATGAGATACATTCGAAATGAATTAGTAGGGATGCACCCAGATACAAATTTTCTTCAATACCAATAAGCCGATAATTCTTTTGGATCTTGACCAAAAACGGATGCACTTAATGTTGCAAATAAATGTTGTGATGGTATTTTCATCAAGAGGTGCATGGATTTTTGATCAAGACCTTGTATTGACAATGCAAGAGTCAAGCACTCTGTAAAGTCTACTCCAGCACATCCCAAAGACTTTCGATGAATTTAAGTTCTGGACTGAGAGGTGCCAATTAATGTGTGAAAATGATTCTTCATGCTCCCTCTCAACCATTCTTTCACAGTTTGAGCCTGAATCTTGACATTGTCATCCAGAAATATGGCCGTGATACGTCTTTCTACATGGTGGTTTAAGAAATGAAAAGCTACACGCTCCATCAATTAGGGTTAAAAGACCTGTTGGCTCAACATATAACATGCTACAAACATAATAATCACTGCAATAATGATTCAATCATTGACTCTTAAGCATTTGCCTATTTAAATCCAAACAGCGGTACATATGTTTTGATTATAATTATAATTATAAATAATAATCATAGATGTGCATAAAGATTTTTAAGGATTTTTAGATATCTTCTACTTGGGTGTTTATAATTGTTCATTCTGCATGTTATATGAAAACATAGAAGTTAAAGATAAAAGGTTACGTTACATGGTTTGTAGTGTTAGTAATCCAGAGCTAATAGTGGCACTGGCTAAACTTTGGACACTTTTAAATTCTTCAGGTAAATTAGACCATGTGAAAATGATCACAATTATAAGTAAACTTGAGACTTGGGCCTCACCTCTATGTAAGGCACAACTCTGCAGGAGAAATCCCCCAGCAGTCTCTTATTGGTGAGTTCGTTAAAGACCACCACAGGCAAACAGAAGCACAACACCAGAAAATCCCAAAAAGCCAGACTCGCAAGAAAGTAGTTCCACGCGCTCCTCATGAAGTAATTTTGCCAAACAATGCACATTACCGCCAGATTACCCACGATGCCGAAGGCAAACACCACAAAAGCCAGAAAGAGAATCCCATAGGCGCTGTAAGAGCTGTCAGTGACTGGAAACAAAGGATTGTGGATTTTTGTGATGCTCCTTTTTGTTGGATTGCTACTAGGGACATGTTCAGCAGTCATGTCAGTGCTGTTTCCAATTTCAGCCAGTGAAGAATTGGTCACATCTGTGAACGGCAAATGACTTGTAGTTTGTGTGTCCATGGATCCTTTATCTTCATCTTCCACAGTAAGGACTTCTTCTTGCTGTGTGCTTTCTTGTGAATCATCTTGATCAAAACTATCCTCTCCTAAAGATGTCTTGTTTTGCTCTTTATGCCCTGGCCTTCCTCTTTTTTCTTCTGAAGCCCAAGCACTCAAAAGCAAAGCCAGAGTCATAACATAAATCAGTTTATAATCTCTCATCCCCATCTTCAATTCAAAGTCCAGTAATATACAAATAAGAGGAAACTACTTTACAATCAGCACCTAAAACAGACTGCAGAGGCTGAAGTGTGGACCCTGGTGAAGGCACTGCAGCAGTTTGGGATCCCTTGTGCCAAAAGGCTCTGTTTTCTGCAATCCTGTTGGCACAGAGCAGCTCTCTTAGCAAAGCTATGGATGGCTGCTCCCTCTCAATAGGGGTCCATGGAGTCACACCCCCTTTTGCTGTTGTCCCTCACTGACTGATGGGTGTGATTGCCCTCTGCTGGCATCAAAATTATATTTTAAAGCACTAAAATTTCACTATAATTATTATTTAATGCACATTGGTCAAGCAGGTGAATTCAAGAGACTACAAATGAATCTATCTATCTATCTATCTATCTATCTATCTATCTATCTATCTATCTATCTATCTATCTATCTATCTATCTATCTATCTATCTATCTATCTATCTATCTATCTATCTATCTATCTAGATGCATAAAACATAAATATAACTTTGTGTTTAATCTCAATCAACATGTTATCTGTTAAAGAGATAGTTCAGTCAAAAATTAAAATTCTGTCATGAATTACTCAACCTCATGTCGTTCCAAACCCGTAAGACTTTAGTTCATTCATCTTTTTGATAAAATCTGAGTTTTCGGTCCCTCCATAGACAGCTACACAACTACCCAGGGGCGTAGCACAAGATCCCGGGCCCTATGTATAGGCAGTCCTGATGGGCCCCCATGTTCCAAATAAAATATATTCCAGACTTTTCAAGGGCCCTCTCTCCCCTTGGGGCCCTGGTAATCAGTACTGGTTTTACCCCCAGTCCGACGCCCCTGCAACTACCACTTTGATGCTCTTAAAAGTTCATAAAGAGATAGTCCACATGAATTGAGCGGTTTAGTCCAAATTTTCTGAAGAGACACGATCGATTTGTATGATGAACAGATTGAATTTGATGAACTTTGTGAAGCGTCAAGGTCTCAGTTGTGTAGCTGTCAGTCAATGGAAGAACAGAAAGCACTCAGATTTCATCAAAAAGTTTTTCTTTTGAGTTCTGAAGTTAAACGGAAATCTTACGGGTTTGGAGCTACATAAGGGTGAATGACAGAATTTTCATTTTTTGGGAAAAAAAACTGTATGACATAAACTCTGTATCGTATGGACACTTTTCATTCAGGCTGAAAAATGCATTTTGTGATGCAGTTCCTGTTTTGTTCTACGGAGGGCGCAGTTTGCAAAATGACCATTTACGCACTAACACTTCTCAGGCCAGTGAGGCCACAAGCATTAAAATGTGTTGTCCATGTTAAATGAACACAGTCAAATGCACGGTGTGCCAAATGTTCCAGATACACATTTTCAAAATCCTTCTGTTGGAGTAAAACAGTTTGCATATGTTGCTATAATATAACGCCAACAACTTGAGTGTGAATTTCTTCCACCTCTTCCCTCTTGGGTTGTGCATAATGTATTTGCATGACATCATTCATTAATTTTTAAATATGCCTAATACCGAAATCCATTAGGTTACCAATGATATTCACATGCAAAAAACAGTTAGTCAGCTCAAGATTATTTGCTCATTTAGCCATTAGATTTACAATTACAACAGAAATAGCTGATTTTCCTCATATTATTCTCTGTGGTATTTGTTCTCAATGGCTGCTCAGCCAATAGTTTTCATGAATAGGCTACTGCTAATGTAAGTGACTGTAAATAATTGTAAATGTAACATGTATAAGTGTCATCACACAGTTCATTTGCACATTGGAGTCACAGCATACATGACTGCAAAACTTAATGTTTCATATGCAGCGATATTACTGAAACAGGAAGGAGTGGCACATTCACGCATTTTGTGGGTATGGGTGGAGAATAGATTAGCTATATGGAAGATATTATCTCTCAGCTCTACACTCACACACGTGCATATAAAAAAGCAAAGAGCATCTAAGACTTTTAACAAAACATTCCCAAAATGTTAGCAAGCTTGCACATCTGTCAAAAAGAGTTAGGCGTGCACAGCAATAATAATAATAATAATAATATATAATATATATATATTAAATAGGAGCTATACAGAAAAGCTTTAGGTGCATATATTAACATTGTCAAAATAATTATTTATTTAGACAATAATATTAGCATAATGACATGCAATTACATCACAAAACATTATAGGGTTTTGATGTAGGAACTGCAAAACCATAAACATGAAATCTAAGTGCTATGAAACCAACAGGAAATGTCATATAACACTAATGAGGTCTGAATCATTAGTGGTTACTGTGAGGAGGGAGTTCTAGAAAAAATGTCTGGCCTTTTACTCTACTACATTTACAGGAAATGTGTAGTGATTGATATCTGGGGGGGAAATGCTGATCCAATAAGAAATGAACAACATGACAACATTTTAGAACTTAACAACAAATTGATGTTTAAAAATTGACAGAGGGCTTTTTTTTGCGGTAAGGAAGCTTTCCTCTTGTTTGATAAGTGGGCTGAGGCGTTGTAGACATCTCCCTGTGTCAATAAGGATATGAGGATAAACTAGAGCTTGAGGATCCTTAGATCATGTGCCTAAAGTGAGCATATAATGCTTAAAATACACACACATTTCCTAAGTGATCACACCTTTTTTGTCTTTGCTACTCTCAGTTGTTATTTTTTTTATTGGTGAATATTTGAATTATGCAGTTCAGCTTGTGCAAGTTTCCTCAGACTTAGCTGACTGTCTGTTGAGAGTCATTAACATGCTGTCAACCAAAATCTGTCTATGAAATTGCCCATATAGGGAGATTTGACCTAAACGCGAGATTTAACAAGCCAATGGAGCCTGTAAAATACTGGGCTTGAAGATAACAGTGAATATAAGAATATTTCCAAATGAGGCCATAACTAAAGCTAGAAAAAGAAAATCTTCTATGGTGTAAGAGACTTTGTTGCGGTTACACATGATGTATTCACTGACTGAAGTGCTAATTAGAAAAGAGTCAGTCTCATGTTTGTTGAACGTGAGGCCTTTTTGCATTTTAAATAACTGTAAAGTGAAAAGCTTTGCAAATATGAATCCTGATTTGAGATGATGCTGCTTGGATTCTTTGGCTCCAGGAACATTTTTCATTTGTGTAATAACCATTGTGTGCCTACATTCCCAAAATATGCCAGTAGTTACTCGAGTTTTCACATTTTAATCAAAAATATGGGGTTGAGGAGAGAGAGAGAGAGAGAGAGAGAGAGAGAGAGAGAGAGAGAGAGAGAGAGAGAGAGAGAGAGAGAGAGAGAGAAGTCATGATAAACTTCTAATTGACTTTCAGTGCCAGCCACCGCAATGCAAATCCACCCACAATTGCATCCCATCTTTCCTGAAGCTTGATTTGAATACAAATTTGCCTGGACATCCATTTTGAATACGTAGAAACCCAGCTCAACATTTAGAGCAAGTACATGTGCAGTACAAAGATGTGATTTTGCATGTCGCAGATTTGTGTGTACTTTTTTCTCACTGATGACTGATGCCGGCGTTTCCATAGCTCCATTTTGTGAATAATGATTTTATATACCAACTTGACATACTGTGACCTTGTTTTCAAGCATAAATGAATGGAAACATTGATTGCACCTTTCTCAGTTGTGAATCTAAAACCTCTCAGCATAAACCACAACACATCAATGTGTGAAACTCTCTTGTTGCCTGTTTATACAATAACTGTCAGTACTACATTTAAGTCCAAGAATATACAGCTAAAGCATTAAATATTGATACTATTATATTCATGAAGCTTTTATTGTTATTATGCACAAAGAAATCAAACTGATATGACTAAACAATTACTGCAGAAGTTGAACTGACCTTTCAAAATTATAACAAAATTAGGTTGTGCATCCATATTTAAACCAGGTGCCCCTTGTATTGTGTAGCTAAATACCATGTTTTGTCTTGTGAACTGAAACAGGAAATTTAGTTCTAGTTTTTAAAATGAGAGGTTGGGTGGGTCTGTTTTTATAGAGGCCTGTGCCTCCATAGTTCTCATTTGTTATCTTTGTTATAACATAACACTAGCAGACTTTTCAATTATCTATCTATCTATCTATCTATCTATCTATCTATCTATCTATCTATCTATCTATCTATCTAGATGCATAAAACATAAATATAACTTTGTGTTTAATCTCAATCAACATGATATCTGTTAAAGGAACACGCCAACTTTTTGGGACTTTATAGCTTATTCACCGTATCCCCCAGAGTTAAATAAGTCCATACATACCCTTTTCATCTCTGTGCGTGCCGTAACTGTCTGACGCACCAACCGCTAGCCTAGCTTAGCACAAAGACTGGAGGTAAACGGCTCCAGCTAGCATACTGCTCCCAATAAGTGGCAAAATAACACCAACATTTTCATATTTACATGTTGTGATTTAGTCACTCACAGCGTGTACAAATAACAAGGTCACATGAGACACAGCCATCTTCTAACTGTATATATAGTTCCCGCAAATCTGAGTCTGAGGACATGAACATCTCCGGGTAGAACGTTGTGTGTTGCCAACTTGTCAACTCTCATAATTAAGGTTATGACATGGTGTGAACGCAGCATAAGCTCATTGTTTTGGTTCAGTAGGAACTATAAAAGGCGGATGCTGTTTGTTTTTGGCGCTCGTGACTGTCTGTCTGCATAGACATACGGAACGCGCTGATGATGTGATGAAATAGGTAGGACAGGTAGGACATCCTATCATTGCATTCCGAATGCAATGATTGGATGAACGTTTTTTGGTTCTGAGACATACACAGAAGATATATGTAGCCTAGGCTAAATTTTTTTAAATTAAGACCACTTCTATATTAAAGATTGCTTTCAGGATGTGAATAGAGTTTCAACCAGTATAACAAAAAAGTGTTTATAAAATAAATTGCCTACCCTACCTTTAAGTCTGTGCTTCAAAACATTCAAGATTTACACAGTTTAATTTGGAAATTTCATTTTTAGGTCTGGTTAGCTATAAATGGACTATACTATTCCATAAATATAATTTAGTACCATAAAAAAAATATTAATTTAATTGAAATTTCCCAAAAATAATAAAAAATAATAATAATTTTTAGACAGCCACGCGAGCAGCACTAGGGTTACGCGAACAATAACAACAATAATAGGACAGGCTAGATACTAGCCTATATGAAGCTCTCTGTACAGCAGTCTCATTCATTGTTTTACTTGTGAGCTTTAATCTCTTTCTGTCAAGTCGAGAGGGTGTTAGCGAGTCTCGCTCTCGTCTTCTGTATTCTTCCACGCGGTGCCCTCCCCTACAGGCGTGTTTTGACTTGACAAAGTTGCGCGTGCTTCCTGGTTTGAAGCACTATGACCTCGTCTTCAGGTACTCCGCAAAACTCCAACAACAACTCTCTTCTACTTGTCGGACCTCTGTGCTCTACATTCCCAGTGGCACATCCAACCAGGGATTAAAGTTTTGCAGTTGTTTTTCCTTTGCGTGATTCTCAACTCTACCGAGATGCATTTACACTTCAACTGTGGGTGAAGCTCGTGCCTACACCCGCTGTATCAGGAAGCGTCTGTAAGAAAAGTGTCCGACTAAAGATCAAACTGAAGCATCCACACTGCAGCGCGCTTTGAATAGCAAAGATGTCTGATTCAGCGTCCAGTTTTCTGCATATAGGGGACATTGTCTCGCTGTATGCAGAAGGAACTGTCAATGGTTTTATAAGCACACTGGGGTAAGTGTCTTTAATTGACTTCTCTGTCTTCCTGCCTTCCTTCACCTCAGCCCAAGACCCTGCACCAAACACAGTTTACATGTTCAGTTGAAATGCAGTAAACCATAGCCATCAATTTGAATTTTCATTTCACACCAATCTATTTGTTTGTTAAATAAAATTGTATTTCTAGTCTTGAGATTGCAAGCTTTGTTCTTTTTCTCTGCTTGTTGGTTGTACTGTGGCTTACTTTTACACTTCGCTTTGATGTGTTTGAGTTTATGGTTTGCAAAGAGAAAGAGCTGCACACAGGTGTGCAGTTAAGTTGCAGAGTAAGTTAACAGCCTAGATTGTGAATCATATATATATATATATATGCACAATTTTAAATTTAAATAATGAAGCCTGTTAGTCATGGAAAGGAAAAAAACCTTGTTTAGTGTTATTCTCATTGTATGAACTTTTCAGCCCAAACAATTACTATTGTTTTAATGTCAGGAGGAAATACCACCCGTGTTTTGGATACAAGCCAGATGCAAGAACACATAGATGGAGCAAATGTTATGCAGGAATGGCTCTCTGAAACCGCATTCAGAGGCGTCCAGGGTTTTTCCTTGGGCTATTTCAGCCATTCTGCTTGATAGGCTCACTGAGTGTCTTATTGAACTGGCCTGGCAACCTAAACATGTTTTAGCCTGTTTCTTAGAAACCTTCAAAGGTTGCTATAGTTAGATGCAGGTTACCCTTGGGATATTGCCAAATATAATGAATATATAATATAATTAGACCTTTAAAGCAACTTTGCAGAGCGTTTTGGACTTTATAATTGAAAACATTTAGCAGGATGTCCTCCACAAGTGTCTAGAAACAAGGGCATTCACACTCCAGGGCAGGAATGAAGCTCTTCTAGAATTTGTGACCCATAATTCTTTATGACCACTGATACTGATGTGCCTCTCAAAGGCTTTTGAAGAGTTGTTTTATTGATATGACTCTGTGTGTGTGTGTGTGTTTACCTTCCCAGGCTGGTGGATGACCGTTGTGTCGTGGAGCCAGCTAGTGGAGATCTAGACAACCCTCCCAAAAAATTCAGAGGTATTTTATAATTTTTTAAAATAATCTTTCACACAGCTTAATGTACCTCTAGAATAATTATTGCATAGCTCTTTTGAAGTCTTGATTCTGATTGGTCAGTTGCATGTACAACCTTTGATTGATAGCTAGAAGTTTGAGGGGTCTCCCGAGAGACCTTAAAAAGAGTAAGACATGTTACATTTTAGCTAAATATGCTACCTAACTTGTATCTATAAAAACTTAGATTGTTAAGATTATTAATAATAATGATATATAAAGGAATATTGTAATATTATTGCAGTGTTTTTCTTGTTGCTAGGCCATTTGAAATGAGTTGACTATTTTTCAACTCAAATCAATATTTCATTTACATGTTTTATTTTGATACAATTTATAATGTAAAATTTTGAATTAGCTTTTAATTTTAGATTTTAAGTTTAATTTAGTTCTATTTCATTTTAATTTATTTGTATTTTAGGTTTAATAATTTTTCTACGTCAATTTACATTTATTAATTTCAGTAAGCTGCCAAAGAAACATTTCAGTCATTGTAGTTTATGAACATTGCAGTCAGTCATTTTGTGAAATAAACCTCTTTGGTGTGATACAAGTTGTTTAGCAAGCTGCTATTTATACTGTATGTTGTACTATCTGGGTCATGATGCAGAGAGATAACCTCTAACCATAAACCCGCCAAACCCTTAAACCATTGTTTGTCTGATCTGCAGGTGATTCAAAAGTTTAGTTGAGATCAAATATGATTGAATACAAAATAATTTTTTCTTTGTTTTCTGTGAAAGTAAAATTTCAATATTTCTTGTTACTTTCCCAAAATTCTTCCCACAAGAACAGTGTCTACAAAGTGTTTGAATCACATTCTCCAAAAACAGCCACACATAAGAAATTAATTGGCTGATACAAATTTAATTGTTCTTTTTTATCTAGATTGCCTCTTTAAGGTTTATCCCATGAACCGATATTCTGCCCAGAAACAGTTCTGGAAGGCTAAACAGGCAAAGCATGAGAAGGATAAGATTGGAGATATGGTGCTTCTTCAGAAATTGCAAGTAAGTGACAAACAACTCTAATGAAGCAGAACCTGCCTTTGGTTTTTAATTACAGCTGTAAGCAAAGAAGAATCTGATGTATTCAGTAGGTTTGCTTGGATGCTTTACGTATTTTGACATTTGAGCCTTTGAGCTGCGTGCATTTCCTTGTTATTAATTATTATTTTTTGTATTGTTTTTGCTCGTACCAAAGCATGCAGCTAATTTGGAACAAAAACAGAATGAGGCTGAGAACAAGAAGGTTCACGGAGACGTGGTAAAATACGGCAGCGTCATTCAGGTAGGAACTCGCATTTGGTAAAAATTATACCTGTTAATTTTCAGTCAATGTGTTTGTAAATGTGTGAAAGTATGTTTTTCTCCATACATGGATACATTTCTTCAGGACATCATTACCCCGTTTAATTATTTTGGTAAAACTTTCAAAACCAGGAGTTAAGTTCTATCAAACAGCACTCTGGTCCAGATTGTCAGACCTAAGCTTAAAACCATTTAAAGGGATACTCCACCGTTTTTTCAAACTATGTTATTCCTAAACTATGCACTTTTGGAAGTACTTCGACTCGGCGCAGTAAAAAGTCACGCCTGATCTTCTTCCCACTAGGAACCCACTAGGAACCCACTAGGAAGAGGATCAGGCGTGACTTTTTACTGCGCCGAGTCGAAGTACTTCCAAAAGTGCTATTCCGCCATACATTATAGTTATCCTTTTTAACCCGCTTAGAAAAGCGCCACGTTTTATTTTGTGTCACCATACTTGGTCGTATAACTACTCGTGTAACTGTTTTTAAATAGGGAAAACGTTGATGTGTTTGGTAACTTCTAAATTCATTGCTGCTAGATACCATTGAATATACTGGGGTAAGCTAAGTGCTTTCAAAGTGTCACCGCGCGCTAGAGCGATTAAGTGCACGCACTGAGATGAGAGAGGTATGTATCAACTCGTCTTAGTTAAGGGAATAACATAGTTTAATATGAAAAAACGGTGGAGTATCCCTTTAAGCCCTTTTATAGAGGAGTAGAATGTCAGAATTGTGCAATTATGTGCCATAAACCTTGTTTCTAGAAACAAAAGATTAGGAGTTATCCTAGTTACCCAAAGTAATCATGCATTTCATTCAAGTTTCAAGCCACACCACCAACTATGGACTCTAAAAAGAGTTATGTGACTTTGTAACTAAAACCCTCCCAAAGGTTCAAGTCCACATGCTTATGTGAAATGATGCATTTTACAGTGGAAATAAGTACAGCTGGATTTATATGTATGTATTGGGAATTGACTGGATCTTGAAAAATGGTGGTCCGGATAAAAATGGGTCAGTGTATTTGTCTGGACATGGTGCTGTATGTACACAAGAGGAGTTGGGTTGGTAACCGAAAATGAAAGTCGTTTTGATGAAAGATTTGTTTCTTCGGAATAACATGCATCAATGAATTTTGCATAGTGTGTGTATTAATTAACATAAAGGTCACTTTCGATTTTATGTTGACTTTTAAAGGCAGAAAAAGTAAAACTAACATGCCGAGTTTGTTAATGGAGTCACTACTATACCCGCGCATCTTTATCTGAGTCAGAAGAGGCAAAAAGAAATGTGTTTCCTCCCTGTTAGTGACGTCAGTTACAGATAATGTGCCAACAGTTATGCCGCACTATAGGAAACAGGCCCTTTTCCTGATACTATAGGGTATCCTAAAATAAAAAAGAGCTTCCCATACCCTGTGATTCCTGTGGGTTACAGCTTCTGCTTAGAAATCCAGCCAACACTCTTGTTTGCATAAGTTTGCCGTAAAAAAAGTTTGCCGGCTTTCGTAAAAAAAAAATACAGATTATGGTTCTGCATTTTTTTATCCCTGCCCACGGACAGTTGTATCGACAGAATTTTTATATAAATATGGTACTAAATTATTCTATTCAAATTTGATAAATGAGTTTAGTCAAAAGTAATCTAAAAGTTAGGGTAGATTGCTTACAAATTGTAATCAAGTACTGATTCCAAATAACATGACAAAAATTGTAGTTAATAAAGTAATCCATTTCATTACACATTTAAGGTAACTTTAGGTAACTTTTAGATTACTTTTGACCAAACTCATTTATCATATTGAGCTATCCCGTTTGAGCTCAAATACTTTTTGTGGTCATCCTGTTTGAAATGGAGGATACAAACAATGAGGTTTTTCAGATTTTCCATTGAGGTGTTCTCTCCATATTTACGATTCTTTGCTGCCATTAGCCACTGCCTACAACACTTTTGGTCCTTCACTGGAAACTGAATATAACCCAATCCTGCCAAACATTTACTCTTTGCATTCTTGTACCTGGGAACTATACATGTCAACATTGTGATTAAAAGTTTGCTCAGAAGGATTTCCTACTTAAGCATCAAGGTGGTATTTCAAGCTGGTCAAGAGTATCTGTAGCTGACTGGGAGTGGCCTTGGACGGCAACATACCCAGTGCATTATGGCTGTTGAAGTTTTACTACCTATTTCCTACTTATTTGGCGAAAGGAAAGAAAACAGCCCTTTTTCTCGGTTTTATATATTTAGGTAGCACAGATTTCATTTTTTCCCCCATCTTTTTACCGCATAGGCAGCCAAGTTTTATTCAAAGCTCATATTGCCAGTGGTGAATTACTCCTTTAAGAATGAAATACCTCTGTAGTCATCAGAAAGTGTTGATTAGTTTAAAGTGATCAGCTTTTTTTTTTTACTGCCATCCAGCAGGCCCACAGTAGCAGAAGAGGTGGTCCCATACTGCAGCCTCAGCGTACCCATTCAAGATATTTGCAAAGATCTATTTTTAAGAAAAAGGAAATACATTCTTATTAATAAAATTTCTTATTAAAATACTTATAGCCACAAGAGGCTTGTTGTTGGCATAATGAGTCTTGAGTGACTTGTGTTTATAAAAGGTTTTAAGACACAAGTTCAGTTCATTATTCAGTTTATTAATTATAATGCTAAATTTTTTTCCAAGTAATATATTGTATTAGTGACAACTTGTGTGGCTCTCGCAATCCTGAACTGTCCATTTTGTATTAAATAAAAAGAGTATACAGAATAGAAATGTTTATTCTAATAAATGTCTATGTGTTTTCAGCTCCTACACATGAAGAGTAACAAGTATTTGACGGTGAATAAGCGTCTCCCAGCGTTGCTGGAGAAGAACGCTATGCGTGTCACTCTTGATGGGACGGGGAATGAGGGCTCCTGGCTTTTTATTCAGCCTTTCTGGAAACTCAGAGCTAATGGAGACAATGTAATTAACACAGACATATACAATCTACTCAACAATCACACAATATTAATAAGCTATACGGGTGAATCTCATGAAACTTGTCTGTGTCATATTTTACCCCAAAATCTCATTAAAAAACCAAGACATTTGCATAAAGTTGAAGACTGTTTTTAGATCCATTAATATTTTTTACATTATGACATTATTTCCATTACAATTAAGCCCTACCCACCACCACTGTCTAAAATATACACATAAAATAATATACCACTATAAAAATATATAAATGATTTAAATTAAGCATTTACAGTGGTTGGACAATGAAACTGAAACACTGGCCAATATAGTTTTGGACTTTTCACACCTATATATTCATGGCCTGGTGACCAATCTTCTCTGATTCAGTAAGAGTGGACTGTGAAGGTTGAATTAGCAGAGCAATAGCACAGCTGTACATACAATATTGCAATCCACTCAAGATAATGGGAGACATATCGGAGTTCAAACGAAGACAGATTGTTGGTGCAGCATCACATAATGACGCGGCCACTCTTCAGGAAAAGGAATGGCTCAAAATCCCTCTGGCCACTGTGATGGACTTGTATATGTCATTCCCAAGACCAATTGATGCTGTATTGTCAGCAAAAGGAGGCCCTACACCATAATAATGCTGATTATCAAATGAAAATCTTAGAGTAGTGAGACTCAAAATAAATAAGATGGATGATTTTTAATCTGAATTTGAAGGGAATATGTACCTAATTGTCATGAAAATATCACAAATTCAATGCAAAAAAATCTAAATGATCTTTTCAAACAAGCTCCACTTTCTTTATGCAAAATATTGTGGTTTTTTTATTTTGGTTTTTGGGTGCAATATAACCATGACACACTATACACAAACACCTTTGTTCTTTAAAGGCATTTGCATTTACCTGCAAACCTAATTACATATCATAGTCTATACAAATATTGACACAAATACTCCATGCACATAGCCCACATACAAGCTCACAAAGTTAGGTAAATGCATGCAAAAGATCCTCTTACACATTTAAACAGGTTTACCGGGCTAATCCGTGTTTAAATGTTTGTAGATTGCTTCCCCCTTGTGTAAACTGATAGAGATGTACATATTTGCTTTTCAGATATCTGTGGCCATGACAGTCATATTAAGTCCCTCATTGAATTGTTTGTACTCCATTTCAGGTGGTAGTTGGAGATAAGGTGATCATGAATCCTGTAAATGCTGGACAGCCTCTCCATGCCAGTAGTTATGAGCTTCCTGATCACCAAGGGTGCAAAGAGGTGGGCATGTTCAAGAAAATGTGATCAGTTTGCCTTTCTTTGTCAACATGACTGTGAAGTAGACCGAGGGATTGTGGGTGATTGTAAGCAGTCCAGATGATTATTAGAAACATTTACTTGTGGTTTAACTTGAGACATGCGGTTGCAGCCATCTCCAACATGTATTTGTTGTCTGAGATTAGTGATGGCTCTGTAAAGTAAAGTAAGAAAAATGAATAAGCTGAAATGAGTGCTGTGTGCCATTGTCTTTTTATAATGTAAGACTGCCACCTACAGATCAACTCAGTGAACAGCAACACCAGCTGGAAGATCAATCTGTTTATGATGTTCAGTGACCACAAAGATGAAGTCCTCAAGGGAGTAAGTGCAACGGACACAGACAAACCTGTGCTGTAGTTAATCCACGCTGTTATTTTGCTGCTTTAAAAATAAATGCTATAGCATGTTCACACATGTGGGACCTTCAACTTTTGCATACATCGTAGCCACATTTTTATCAAGTTTTATGCTATATATCCAAAGCCAAGCCAGTTATGTTGACATTTCATAATAAAAGTCATGGATGACTGTTCTGTTCATGCATAGGGAGATGTGGTGAGACTCTTCCACGCAGAACAGGAGAAGTTTCTGACCTGTGATGAGTACAAGGCAAAACTCCATGTGTTCCTGCGCACAACTCTGCGTCAGTCTGCTACTTCAGCCACCAGCTCCAATGCATTATGGGAGGTGGAGGTAAGAGTAACCTCATTCATTAATTTAGTAGATTGCATTTAATGGTAGGATTTAGATTTGGAAGTGTGTAGGGGTGGATACTCAGAAGAGCCAATATATATATATATAAATGTATTTGTGTTATATTTAGTAATGTATTCGAAATAGATTCAAGTTAATATAATAGCTGTTTATTATTTATTATTTTCTTATACTTTTATGTATGTATCATATAGCATGCAATGTGTTGCAATATGTTACGTGTAGACGTTGCAACGTATTATGTATTACGTTGCAATATGTTACGTGTAGAAGTCTGTTGTCTCAATCTTTTATATAATATGAAGGATTAATTATTTAAAAAATATTTTTTTATTTATTTATTGTGAGGTGGAAAGGTACTTTCATGATGACATAATGATGATTGTTTGCTTGTTTGTTGTAGGTGGTTCACCATGATCCATGTCGTGGAGGAGCAGGACACTGGAACAGCCTCTACCGATTCAAACACTTGGCCACAGGAAATTATCTTGCTGCTGAGGTAAAACCTTTCACATTTATAGAAATCTGATATATGGTTTAAAAATATTAAAATGATTTATTTATTTGATTTATTTGTGTTGCAGGAGAACCCAGGCTACAAAGAAAACATCAATGATATAGAGGTTGGTAAATGGCATTTTCTGTATGACTTGTTGCTATATGGCATGATAACACTGATGGAAAAAGCTTTCTAGTAAAACTTTAATCAGGAGTTGTTAAAAAATGAGTGTGTCACTTGTACTTTGTCCATAGGTGGACAGTAGCCGTATCAAGAGAAGCCTTGGAGAAAGGATAAAATACAAGCTCGTAGCAGTGCCTCATGGGAATGACATAGCCTCTCTGTTTGAGCTGGACCCCACCACACTGCAGAAGACTGATTCATTTGTGCCAAGGTATTTAATTATATGCTTTACTTTCTCTCTCTATTTGTCTTCATTCTGTGGGTAGAAGGACTTCTCTTGATTTACCCCCTAAATATTCATCTTCTCGACTGCCAACAGAAATTCTTATGTTCGATTCCGTCACCTGTGCACAAACACTTGGATCCAAAGCACCAACATTCCCATTGATATCGATGAGGAGAGGCCCATTCGATTAATGGTGAAAAACTATCTCAGTACCTACAGTACAATCTATTTGACCATAACTACTTCATGTCAAGAATTCTGTATATATTTATATCTGAAACATTTAATTCTGACTTCATTCATTAACTCAATTTTAAAACATATAATTAAAACATAAGTCATTTGTACTACAGCTTTCATTTTTATTCATTTATTAATTTATTTATGAAAGTTTTTTTTTATAATTTATACATTTGAGACTTCAAAGACAATTTTTCAGCAGCCATTACTCCAGTCTTCAGTGTCACATTATCCTTCAGAAATCATATATATACTGTATGTCCTCTCCTCCTGCTAGCTGGGCACCTGCCCCACTAAAGAGGACAAAGAAGCCTTTGCCATCGTCTCTGTGCCAGTCATGGAGATTAGAGATCTAGACTTTGCGAATGATGCCAGCCTCATGTTGAGCACCGTAGTCGACAAGTTCAACTCTGGTTTTCCCAGTCCTAATGACAGAAGGTAGAGTTGACATGACACATACTGTAAGCACCAAACCAGAGTCTCAGCCTGAGATTTTATGCTTTGTTCTGGATCCTTAATGGCTGTGGATTTACTTTTTTAAACACTTGTAATGTAAACCTGTTGTCAGAGTTTTGTGTGTCTTCTGTGCACAGGTATGCTATTAAACTGCTGGAGGATGTGGTTTTCTTTGTTGTCGATCAGTCTAATAATGGCCAGCCTGCCCTGGAAGTGACGATGAACAAGGCCAACCGAGAGAGACAGAAACTTATGAGAGAGCAGAACATTCTTAAACAGGTCTGCTTTTCAACTATTTGAAATATATGGCGTGCCTACAGTTGAAATGTCTTGCTTAGTAAATTATCTTATGCTCATACTCCTATTTTTCTGCTTAGATATTTGGGATCATTAAAGCACCATTTAAACAGAGGGGCACCGAGCCTCCTCTGCTGACATTAGAGGAGTTGTCTGACCAGAAATACGCCCCCTATCAGTACATGCTCAGACTGTGCTACAGGGTGCTGCGTCACTCACAGGAAGACTATCGTAAGAATCAGGTACTCCAGTCCATACTAACAAAGGGGTTGTGACACATATATTACAAAAAGCAGTGATGTTGAATGTTTACATGGTTAAATGGCATTCAGACTTTCTGTCACACTAGAAAAAGCCACTAGACAGCATTCAAAGATGGGCCATTCTTCGTTTTATGAGCCATTTTTCTCTTGTGCCTTATAGGAGCACATAGCCAAGCAGTTTGGAATGATGCAGTCACAGATTGGCTATGATATTTTGGCTGAGGACACCATCACAGCCCTGCTACACAACAACCGCAAACTGCTGGAAAAACACATCACTAAAACCGAGGTGGAGACCTTTGTCAGTCTGGTCCGTAAGAACAGGGAGCCCAGGTTAGTGTTTCCATCACCAACCCTCTTTGTAAGCAATTACTGATTGATGACACTGATTAAACACAGATTGCCATGAAAATTCACCTTCTTAGGGAAAGGATTTAAGAGAGAGGATAAAAATGTCCATGTGAAACAAAATGATGACTTTTTTATTGGTATTTACCAAGGCAGTACATAATGGTACATTCAATGAATAGTAAAAATTACAGATTGACTCAAATTAAATCTTTTGACAGCCCTCCCACTCAAAATTCCAAAATAGCATAAAACCAGTTTCCCACACCCTACATTCAAGGGGGAAAGGGAAAACAAACAAACAAACAAACAAATACATAGAAACAAATACAATCCCTCTCCCCAATATGTATCTTTCCTCTTTCCATTAGGTACAAAAAAACTTTTTTAATGAACAATGTATGATATTACACTTTTAAAGTGCCCCTATTATGCTTTTTCGAATATTACCTTTCGTGCAGTATATAGCTGTTTGTGAATGTAAAAGATCAAAGTCCATGACAAATAAAGTTATTATCTCCTAAAAGAATTTTTTTTTCTGAACTGCCAAAATGAGTCGTCAGTAATAGCAGTTTCACTTTGTGTTACATACCTACGTACCAATGTAACCGATTTGCCAGGCTATGGCCTTCATTGGCTGCCTGTGAACAACGTCTACTTTGACCCGCCCTCAAACACTTTAGTTGTAGCTGAGGCCTAGACGAGTTTGGTTCGTGTTGTTGACATGCCGCGAATCCACTTACAGAAAAAAACGACGCTATCGTTACTGTTTGCACTTTGTACATAAGCGCTGAGGAAGCCTCTGGAGCTGAAATTCAGATTTGGTAATAGGCGTTTTGTTTCCGACATGCACTGTAAGCAGTAGACCAATCACAGACTGGGCCGTTTGACCAATCAAAGCAGAGTAGACTGGCGGAAACCTTTAATGCTTTTAATGCTTTTAATGCAATCTATTATAGGAGAGCTCCAAAACAAAAATAGGAACCCTTTATGCCCTGAAGGCATTTTTAGAGTTGTTTTTTTCTGAGTGACATACACAAAAGTAAAGACTCATAACTCCAAATATATTGCAAGGAGAGTGAAAAGGTAGGTATTCTTTGATAGAAAACATTTTAGGAAATTTTTAGGGAAAAATAATTCATTACATTTGGACATTCTCATGATGAGAAACTGCTGATAAAAGACAAACCAAAATTATTTATTATAATTTTACATATCTTTCTTATTTGACATGCAATAACTCAGGAAGGAAATAAGGTAGGAGGACAATTCTTTTTTGGTAAAGTTCCCCTACATGTGAACTGCATCTGGATTAAATTTTGTGGTGATAGCATGAATGTAATCAAAATGAATTATGTTGATTTTGGACTCATTTTAATCCTGATAATCTACTGTAAATAATGACGTGCATTTTCCAAGATAGGAGCATGTTACATAAAGTTACGAGCGAAAACGTGACATAAAAGCCGCATCTGTATATTATTTAGATATGGGTTTTGCAGGGCTCCAAGTACAAAAACTAAAAATGTTAGATGCTATTTTGGCTGATTCCATTATGTGGTTGCTTAGTAATTTGATTACAAATATTTTGGGGGGTGGGGGGGGTGGGGGGGTGGGGGGGGGCACTTTGGGTTTAAGGGGTTAAAATAGCATAATTGCGAGCAGATGGATGACAAAATCTGGATTTCAAGATCTGATTGTCTGTAAATGCCTGTTACATGTCGTTTATTTTGGTTTCCAGGTTTCTGGACTATCTGTCAGACTTGTGTGTGTCCAATAATGTAGCGATCCCAGTTACTCAAGAGCTGATCTGTAAATGCGTGCTGGATGCCAAGAACCAGGATATTCTCATGAAAACTGAGTAAGTCTACAAAAAACCACGACGTTTGTCTGTCTTGGGTTATGTGCTTGTGTGAATACTTTTTGTATGTGTTTGTGAAGGCGTCGAGCCGCTAAGGACACACAGCATACCTCTGAGTACATGGAAGAATTTGGAGAGGAGGATGAAGTTTGGCTGATCTGGTCTGAGAAGGAAAATGAGATCCACGAGAAGAGCATTCGACAGCTTGCCCAAGAGGCCCGCCAAGGGAATGTGCATGACGAAAATGTGCTGACATATTACAGGTACTTGAGAAGGGAAATAACTACTGCTGTCAATAAAACATATTAAAACATTTTTTAACTGATTGTACTATATAAAAATTGACAGCCGTGGAAATAACAGAAGAAGATTTTTAATTATAACAACATTGCTGGACAATTATTGTAAAAAAATGTATCTTCTGCTTACATCCATACAAATTGTTTTAATGTTTTTTTTTTTTTTTGCCCCAGGTATCAGCTCAAACTATTTGCACGAATGTGTTTCGATCGTCAATATCTGGCCATAGATGAGATCTCAAAGCAGCTGGATGTGGAGCTGATTTCCCTCTGTATGATGGATGAGGCTCTTCCCTTTGACCTACGGGCGTCTTTCTGTAGACTCATGCTACATGCACACGTCGACCGTGACCCTCAGGAGCTTGTGACACCCATCAAGTTTGCTCGCTTGTGGGCCGAGATCCCCACCTCTATCAGCATCAAAGAGTGTGTTCACATACCCACACAATCACATTATATATGACTTGCTATTGTGTATTTTTTTACAGCATACTTTTAGTCTTTTATGCTTACCAAGATTGCATTTATTTGATCAAAATGACAGTAATATTGTGAAAAATTATTACATTTTAAAATAACTGTTTTGTATTTTATTGTAATGTAATTTATTCCTGTGATGCTGATTTTTCAGCATCATTACTCCAGTCTTCAGTGTCAAATGATCCTTCAGAAATCATTCTAATATGCTGATTTTGTGCTCAAGAAACATTTCTTATTATTATCTTATTATTTTATTACTACTGAAAACAGTAGTCCTGCTTAATATTTTAGTGGAAACTGTGATACATTTTTTTCAGGAATTTTAAATGAATAGAAAGTTCAAAAGAACAGCATTTATTTGAAATGGAAATCTTTTGTAACAGTGTTAGTCTTTATTGTCACTCTTTTGATCAATTTAATGCATCCTTGCGGAATAAAATTATCAATTTCTTTTAAACTTTTGAACGGTAGGGTATGCAAAGACATTTTTTGTATTGCATTATTCATTATTTAAACAAGGAAAGGTGTAATCATGGTGTTTGCTGTTTTATGTTATAGTTATGACTCTCACCTGGACTACTCACGAGACAATAAAAAGAACAAGTTTGCCAATACAATGGCTTTTATGGAAGAGTACCTCAACAATGTTCTCATTGATGACCTGCCTTTTGCCAATGAGGAGAAAAACAAGCTAACATATGAGGTACAGTTGCATATTGTTATTAAAATGAATGGTCAAGATGACACAAGTGGTGCTCACCTCACTGCAAAGCAAAATTACATCCAGCCCTCCCCCTCTCTGGATGTAATGGCTGGAGCTGGACCTAAGACAAAGTTTAGGGATTGGGTTATGGGTAGGGTTATGGTGTGGCTGGACCTTCAAGCTCCACCCATTACGTCCAGAGAGGGGAAGCTGGATGTCAAGCACCTTGCAGATGATAAACTGTCTGTGAAACATGTATATGTTACATATTTGACACTAATATTTCCAAATCACATTCAAATATTTGCTTTATTTACATTGTTTGTAGGTGGTGAGCTTGGCAAGACATCTCATCTACTTTGGGTTCTACAGTTTTTTTGAGCTCCTTAGGTTAACTCGTACTCTTCTGGGAATCATAGACTGCACTCCAAGTAATGCTACGATCAACCCACTGTTTAGTGATGATGGCAGTGGTTAGTATTCAAGAACAAGAAAACAATTCAATATTTTGTGTGGTTCAGATGAACACAAGGCTCCAGATGATGACTAAAATGGTCACATTTTTCATGTGAACTCATAAATCATTCTTCTTAGGTAAGAACGTCAGGCGCTCTATTCATGGCATGGGTCAGATGATGTCCACCATGGTGCTAAACAGGAAGCCGTCCCTTTTCTCGGGCCCTGGTCGCCCTGGTGCTCTAGACAGCCAGGCTGGCAGTAAAGATAGCATTGACACCCAGGACATAACTGTCATGGACACCAAACTGAAGATCCTGGAGATATTACAGGTAGATGCTGTCGAAGAAGTTAGCAACAGCTTTGTGCTGTCAGTGCTGGCAAGATCTAAAACTTCTGGTTTTGTGCAGTTCATCCTCAGCGTGCGCCTGGACTATCGGCTTTCCTTTCTACTCTCCGTCTTCAAGAAGGAGTTTGTGGATGTCTATCCCATGGGTGATGCGGATGCAACACATCATACGGAGCATGAGGGTAACTGATGTTTAGACAAATATACCAAATGAAACTGTTGGATGAATGTCAGAACCTACCTGCTAATCAAATAACATATAAATATAATCAATAAACAATCTATGAAATAACATTATAATCAAATAACAACATAGTAACAATTCTTCCATTCTTCTGTGAACTAATCCCTCTATTCTATTTTTCACTGTTGTGTTTGTCTCAGAGCTTCGTTCTGGTGAGAGTGGCAATGTTTCATAATTTCTTGATTCTTAAAATGAATTCCTTAAAGATGAAGTGTGGAATTCTCCTTTCACTTAATATGCAAGACATCTATTAGTTTGTATTTTGGAAAAATTATTTGACATTTGTAGTTCCATTTGTTAGTGCTAGTGGCGCAGAAATAACACACTTCACCTTTAATGGATGACCATTTTAAATCATATTAAATTTAGATTAGTAGTAATCATACTTGAATTTGCTTTCTAATTGTGCGTTCTAATTATTTTTTTATAATAATTTAAAAGCTTCCATCAACCTCCAGCACATTGGAGAGCAGGCAGAGGCCATGTTTGGAATTGGGTGTGTTAATGAACAATTAATTATATTTTCACATTACAATTCATCAAAGTTAATACAGTGCTTGTGACCTACAACCTCTCATTGACCTCTGACCGTACAGTAAAGGAAACAGCATTCTGGAAGTGGACGATGAAGGGGGACGAATGTTTCTGCGTGTTCTGATCCACCTCATTATGCATGACTACCCTCCGTTGGTTTCTGGGGCCTTGCAGTTGCTCTTCAAGCATTTCAGTCAAAGACAAGAAGTCCTCCACACCTTTAAACAGGTAGAGTGTACAGCCCACTCAAACATATACAAACAACTTGCTTTTATTGGTAAAAAGATGTGCCGAGACACCCTCAGGTCCAACATCTTCAGGTAAAGCCTATTCCCAGATGTGCAACCATCAGTACCATACAATTCAAATTTGCCAATTACAATTCCAGTGCCACAAAAGTAAAAAAAAAAAAAAAACTTTTTAAAGTGGTTGAAACACAATCAGTTTTTAAGATCACAATTGCTGATGTCAGTTCTTTATCCTGCTATGTTTGTTCTCTTCAGGTCCAGCTCCTCATTTCAACTCAGGATGTTGACAACTACAAACACATAAAACGAGATCTGGATCTTCTACGCACCATGGTGGAGAAGTCTGAGCTTTGGGTCATTAAAAAAGGTAGTTCTGGGGGAGATGGGAAGAAAGACAAGAAAGACAAAAAAGAGGCTGCACCGGTGAGTCATGCACTGGGGGATGTGGGATTGTGTATAATAGAATAATTTGGTGAAAGAAGCTCATTTTTCTTTTCTTTTTCATGCAGGTGTCTCCAGACGAGGAGACAGATACTAAGAAACAGAAGGTTGAAAAGAGCAATGAAAGCTACCAGAATGTCAAAGAGGTATGTTCTTGGTTTATTTCTCTGTTGATCAATAATATATTATATTAATTACAGTGGGAACCAACAGTCTGAAATGTTAGATTATACCACCATTCAAAAGTTTGGGGTCAGTAAAAAAATGTTTTTTTTGGAAAGAAATTAATACTTTTATTCAGCAAGAATGCATTAAATTGATCAAAAGTAACAGTAACGCCATTTATAATGTTACAAAAGATTTCTATCTCAAATAAATGCTGTTCTTTTTAACTTTCTATTCACCAAAGAATTCTTAAAAAACGTATCATGATTTCCACAAAATATTAAGCAGCACAACTGTTTCCAACATTGATAATAATAATAAGCATTTTAGAACAATTTCAGAAGGATCATGTGACACTAAAGACTGGAGTAAAGGCTGCTGAAAATTCAGCTTAAATTTAGAATAAATCACATTTAAAAATATATTAAAAGTTGTTTAAAATTGTAATAATATTTCACAATATTACTGTTTTTTTTTGTTTTTGTTTTTTTTACTGATCAAATAAATGCAGCATTGGTCAGGATAAGAGACTTATCATAAACGTTGGAATAATTTACTTACCCCAAACTTTATATTATATTATATTATATTATATTATATTATATTATATTATATTATATTATATTATATTATATTATATTATATTATATTATTAAAAACTTTTTTATACACAATTACATATGTTTTATATATATTTTGTATTTAATATACTGTATATATAAATGTGTATGCAAAATAATGGCATAGATGGATGGAAACCAATATTTAAATCTTCTATCTCATCTCCAGATTCTAGAGCGTTTGAATAAAATGTGCAGTTCAGGTGTATTTAAGAAGCAACAAAGGCTGTTGAAGAACATGGGCGCCCACAAAGTTATGCTGGACTTGTTGCAGATCTCCTATGATCGGGTTTGTGGTCTTTTTAAAGCAGATAAAATCTGTAGTAGATCTTAAGCAAGGTCTTGATCTTGTCCCTAAACACCTGATTTTTTTTTTCTGTTAACAGAATGACACCAAAATGCAGGAGATCATCAAGTACACGCATCTGTTCCTGCAGAAGTTCTGCACAGGGAATCTGGAGAATCAGACTCTCCTCCATAAACACCTCAACCTCTTTCTCACACCTGGGGTGAGTGAAAAGCATGGAGGATAAAAAAAACCCCATCTTGAAATAGCCAAATATGTTGATCATGTTTGTTCATTGTGTGTTTGTTCTCTGTTTTTTGTTTTTCTCTCTCTCAGCTCCTAGAGGCAGAAACAATGCAGCACATTTTCAGTAATAATTTCCAGCTCTGTTCTGAGATCAGTGAGTCTGTGCTGCATCATTTTATCCATTGCCTCGCCACACATGGTCGGCACATTCAGTACCTCAACTTTCTGCACACCATCATTAAGGCCGAGGGAAAATATGTGAAGAAATGTCAAGACATGATCATGACTGAGGTTTGTGATTGTGACTAAAATAAAGCAACCTTGAATTATTGTACAGTATGTATAAGTATGTATCAGTGCTGAATTAAAATGGATATATTTTGGAGACCATTTGTGGTAGGGGTTTTAATTGATTTATTTGATGGGTTGGTATGTTATACAAGGTGCTTACTGTTTTTATTTATTTATTTATTATGATTTGCAATGTATTTTGTTAGATTTATCATTTATATAATGATTCTAAGGAAATGTCAATTCAGTCCAACTGGTGGTAGATACAGTCAGATGACATCTGTTTTCACCATTAGCTTACAAGTGCAGGCGATGATGTGGTCGTCTTCTACAACGATGACACATCATTCGACACCATGGTGGATCTGATGACACAGTCGCGCGAAGGGGTGAAGGACGACAGCCCTCTGCGGTACCATATTTCTCTGGTTGAGCTGCTGGCTGCATGCGCGGAGGGCAAAAATGTCTACACCGAGATCAAGTGCACATCTCTGCTGCCCCTAGAGGACATGGTGAAAGTAATCACACATGACGACTGTATCACAGAGGTAATCACATGATGGCTGATATGAAATGAAAGCACTTCTTTTTAAAATGTCATTTTTTGTCTGGAAGGATTATGTTCAACCTCCCAGTTTTTGTTTGTTGTATTGTAAGAGGCAATTCATTGATTACAGTAGAATTTATAGCATGAACATTTTTGCAAACAAAAGCCAAAGCCTGTTGCATGTTATGAATCAGAAAAATCGGGAATCTCCTCTGTGTTGTGCAGGTGAAAATTGCCTATGTAAACTTTGTGAACCACTGCTATGTAGACACAGAAGTGGAGATGAAAGAGATCTACACCAGCAATCACATCTGGAAGCTGTTTGACAGCTTCACTGTAGATATGGCCAGGGTGAGTCCATTGTACTACTGATGATGGATAAGATGTGCTTTACTGAGTGGTGTTCATTTAACTTGGTTTAATTTGAACTCCAGGTGTGCTCCAACCGTGAGAAACGCATGTCGGACCCTGTGCTGGAGAAGTACGTGATTCAGGTGGTTTTAGACACTGTAACTGCCTTCTTCAGCTCTCCCTTCTCAGAGAACAGCACCAGCACAGAGGTGAGGCATCATATGTCTTTCATAGTCTTTTTTCTGTTCTCTGCCACATCTGCTTTTATTCATTGTGATTACCACAGATTATTAGGGCCCAAACACATAAATGTCTTTACTGTCACTTTTTATCAATTTAATGCTTCCTTTGCTGAATAAAAGTATTAAAGTCCCCATGAAATCAAAATTGACCCTATTTACTTTGTTAGCGCATATTACTAGTCTTGTGGTGAACAATTAATCCGTGCAAGAAAATATTTAAAAAAAAAATGTTTTACCATGGTAATCTTTAATCAAAATCTGAAAATGCCCCTCCCCTCTGCATTGGAGGACCTTCTCTGATGACGTAGGTTTGAGGAATTGGTTTGGGCAACGCTTAACCACTCCCCTCAAACCGTTAGTCTGCTATGAGCAGAGATGGAGAGGAGGAGCGCTAGAGTAAAACCCTGCCCTCTGTTCAATATTCCTTTTCACTGGGAAATACGTCACAGCACTGGAGAAAAGTCGTTTGCAACTTCCGGTTCACGGGGACTTTAATTTCTTAAAAAAAAAAAATCTTACTGACCCTAAACTTTTGAACAGTAGTGTAAATCTGACTGTTTAGTTATTTTTGTCTTGTATTTTATGACTGTCGTTAATTAAGGTGTCATTGAGTGTTTTGAAAGGCGCCTCTAAATAAAATGCATGATTATTAGTAGATAACTTTGCAGAAGGACTAATAAGATAAATATGACAACAGATATAAAAAATACTTTTCCGGCATTTCATCAGGTCACATTTAATTTTCCTAATTTCTTTCTCGTTCTCATTTTCTCTTTCTTCTGTCTCATTCAGGCTCATCACACCACTGTAAAACAGCTGCTGCAGTCTGCTATGCGTCTGTTAGATTGTCCCTGGCTGCAGCCACAACAAAAAGTCCAAGTAGAGTCATGCATCCGAACTTTGGCAGTGACGAGTAGGTCAACCTGATTAATAAGACAATAGTTCAATTCTAAGGGAGAAAAAAAAAACAAAGAAAATGATTTTAAATGGATTTTACAAGCCTAAATTGTGGCAGGAGTTTCAGTTCTCATATACAGTAAAGGTTTTTAAAGTATGACGAGACAATTTATTTGTTTACCTGACTGTCCATACAGCAAAGAGTCGCTCCATCCCTCTGCCAGTGGAGTTGGAGGCTCATGTCAACATGATGTTGAGTCACAGTAACGCCCTCACACTGTCCCGCTCCAGCCAAAACAGCAAAAACCTGTCACGCCTCACACGGGCTGCTGTTCCCACCAACCCCTGGGACTACAAAAACATCATTGAGAAACTACAGGTGTGTGTGTGCGTGCGTGTGTCTGAAAAAGAAGCATCATGCCCATTCAAACTACTTCAGATTTTGGAGACATGTGACTTCCAAAATAAATAATTTGTATCTTTCACAAATTAAGTTGCCAGGTAGGTGTTTGTATAAAAAAATACTGTGGCCATCTTACACTACGCTCTTGCCTTGAGCACCTTCAAAAAATTTGCATGACACCCCTGGATTGTAAAGCATTCAACACAATTCATGCTTGAACAGTTTGTTTGGGTCTTATTTCTATCAATAATAGTGTATGAATGCGTGTATTAATGTTTCTATAACACTGCTGTCAGGATATCATTAACACACTGGAGATGCGCGTGATGCCATTGGTTAATGCAGAGCTGTCAGTGCTGGTGGATGTGCTGCATCAGCCTGAGCTGTTGTTCCTGGAAGGCACAGATGCTCGAGCTCGCTGTGAATCAGGAGGCTTCATATCTAAGTGAGTCTAAACTGTTCGGGATCAGTCAAATAAACAGAGATTATACTGCATCATGCAATATTACTGTTTGTGAGTGTGTGTACCTTCATCATCTCACTCCTTTTACTCTGTGCAGATTGATCCAACACACAAAGGCCCTCATGAATTCAGATGAGAAGCTCTGTATCAAAGTCCTCAGAACTCTACAGGAAATGCTCATTCGTGATCTGAACTTTGACGAGAAGGTGAGATTAGATAATAAAGTTGCACTTTACAATAAGGTTTCATTTGTTAACATTAGTTAACTACATCAGTTAACATGAACAATACTTCTACATGAACAAAGGTTAATAAATGTATGAATATATTGCTTATTGCTAGTTTGTTTAATGAATTAACTAATGTTAACAAATGAGACCTTATCGTAAAATGTTAGCGATAATACTAATTATATCACAATATAATTCATAATTTCTCATTCAAATGTAAATGATCCCATTTTAAAAATGAAAACAAAATATATATTCTTAATTTTACTTAATATTCTAATGGTATATTTTATATATTAAATGTAATAGAATAAACATTATAATGTATTTTATACTAAGTAAGATAAGATTTAAGGTATATTCTTAAATAAGCAGTAACATTTAGAGACATGAAATTGTTACTGCACATTTTACATGGAGAAAACCTTCCCCTAAAGGAATTGCATAACTTGAAGTTTATCTTTTGATTTAGCAAATTAAGGAATGGGTGGAAATTATTTTCTGCAGATGCTGTGGACCGTTCTTAACCAAGAATGTTCATTTGTGCTATCTCCAGAGGTTAGCAAAAAACCAAAAACAAAACCTTCTGGTTTATTTTTGGGCTAGAATTTGTTTTCTATAGTGATTGTAATTGGTTTAATTTCACAATGAATGTCAAAAGGAAGCCCCTGTTTAGATGGGTAAGGGTGTGTGTGAACAGTGAGCATCTATTAAATCAATGCTGTCTTTTGCAGGGCTTTGCCTTAAGAAAGGTGTTACTCCAGAATTACCTCTACAACAACAAAAAGAACATAAAAGCAGAGCTTGTTGAACATGGAGGAGGTAATTTTTTTTAAATGCTTTCAAAGTTTACATTTATATTGTAAACTTTACATTTAAATAACTAAATTAATGAAAAATGGAATAGAATTAAGAAATATCACACGAGCTAGAGTGCTGACTTTTGACTGATAGTGAAATTTGGATCAGCACAAACATTCTTTGTGGACTTACATATGTCTTGTGTAAAATGATGGTGTCTGTGTATGTTAAGGTGGAGAGGGAGAGAGAGACTGGCTGGCAGTCGCAGCATTACAGTGTCGTCTGGACAAAGAAGGTGGCACCAAACTTTTCACAGACCTCGTAACCAGCAGTAAGAATGAGAAGATCTTCCAGGAGAGCATTCAGCTCGCCATCTGTCTGCTAGAAGGAGGCAACACAGAGATTCAGGTAGGGAAATATTTAGCTATAGTCATACAAATTGTACCCATTATTCTATATAAATTGTTTCCTGTGCATATGTATAACAGAACTCCTTCTACAAACTCATGATGGGAGACAACAAGTCAGAGAAGTTTTTTAAAGTGCTGAATGACCGCATGAAGAATGCACAGCTGGACGTCAAATCCTCCATCTCTGTCAATGTGGGGGAAATGACCAATAAAGCCAAGGATGACAAAGATCAAGAGACAGGTAATTTAAAAAAAATAATTTGAATGCTACATCTGATTTATTCAATATGCATTTCTAATAAATGAAACAAGTGAGTCTACATACATTGCTGGCTCTAACAGTGGTTTCCTTCAGGTGTAGTACCTTCCTTTGGCCAATCAGAGCAGTCATATCAACCTGAGCAGCAGGAAGTAGAAACAGAAATGGGCCCCTCTGTCACCATCATGAAACCCATCCTGCGCTTTCTACAGCTGCTCTGTGAGAACCATAATCAGGACCTTCAGGTCTGAACAACCCCAGATTAACAATCAATTTAGAATCAGATCAGATGATCATGTCATCTAGGATGATTAGAGAATGATCCAAAGAGAGTCTTGTGCTTTAGAGCAAAGTAGTTCACATGCTCAGGGTCACAAATAGTTTAGTTACCTAGAAACGGTGAATCATTTTTTATATTTCTTAATTTTGTACTACAATGTCCTATAACTTTGTTTATTCCCAGATTTGGATTAAAAAATTCTCCCAAATGTTCAGTGTAGTCTCAGGCTTTTGGACCCAGCTGTACATTAATGATTAACCCCATTTTGTGGCGTGTCTTTTTAGTATTTAGTATTACTTAATAAATCATTTAAATAATAAATAATTTAGTATTGTTTTACATGCCATTTAATTATACTGTTTGTTCAATTACAAATTGCCTAATTTTTGCTCTAGAATTTTCTTCGCTGTCAGAACAATAAAACAAACTATAACCTGGTGTGTGAGACACTCCAATTTCTGGACATCATGTGTGGCAGTACAACAGGAGGGCTGGGTCTTCTGGGCCTTTACATCAATGAGAACAACGTGGAGCTGATCACACAGACCCTGGAGACTCTCACAGAGTATTGCCAGGGACCATGCCAAGAGAACCAGGTCAGTTGCTAATACTGGATTTATTTTATATAAAACATTTTTTGGACATATATGCTTTTATTAATCCATGGCTGAGAAGTTGCTTAATTAGTACTTAAAAGAATAGTTCAACATAAAATGAAAATGAAGTCATCATTTACCCGCCCTGGTGTTGTTCTAATGCCATATGCCCTTCTTTCTTTTTTGGACCACAAAAGAAGAATAAAAAAAAATGATTTAACGAAAACTCAGACTTACCCAGAAAAAGCACAAAAGTTGTGAGAAATCCAATCCATGTACGTACTTCTCTACTGTGAATATATCCGTTGTGTTCGTCGCACCAAGAAGTTATCACATTCTTATCTGTCAACTGTTATTCTGATTGACATCTGACAACTGGATTTTTGGTCTGGAGATATTCAATTCAGTGAAGAAAATGCACAGATATTTGTAATACATCGTATTTCATGTTGTGTTTTATTAATCTTGATTTCTTACAACTTGTGTGCTTTTTCTGGGTGAGTCGGAGTGCACTGTGGTGCTAATAGAGTCACATGAATGTGCAGTAGAGAAGAAGACAAATGGCCACGGTCAGGATTTTGATTAAATAATATATTATATTTTGGTTAGTTTTTCACCAAACCCTATTGTATACCCCCAGAACACTTAAGAATAAACAGCACGTGTCACATGGGATCATTCTGATACTTTTGCATCCTTTAATAAGCTTGATGCTGGTCACTATTCACTGACATTATATAGATGAGTGCGAGTGGGACATTTAAAAATAAATAAATAAATAGTTCTCCTTTTGTGGTCCAAAAAAGAAAGAGGGATAAACGGCATGAAAATGAAAATTATCCCTTTAAGTACTTATTTATAAAGTTAATCATTAACATGCAAAACTGAAAACAGAGATATGAAAGAGCTTTACTGACCATGCATTAAAACACACACAAGCTGATATTTATTAAGAAAGCGAAGATTAAAAAAAAAAAAAAAAAAAAGATTGACTGAGACAAATTATCTAGCGAAACATTGTTTAATTCTGTAAAAAATGGTATTTCATGAAACCTCTTTTTTGTCTCTAAAGACATGCATTGTCTCTCACGAGTGCAACGGCATTGACATCATCACAGCCTTGATTCTGAATGATATCAGTCCTCTCTGTCGTTACCGTATGGAGTTGGTGCTCCAGCTCAAGGTGAAGATGATGCAAACTCAGTCTCTGCTTTAATCATAAACATAATTTTCATAACTCTCTATAACTAAATATGCAATTATTGTCAGGACAATGCCTCTAAGCTGCTCCTCGCTTTGATGGAAAGTCGTCATGACAGTGAGAATGCAGAGAGGATCCTGTTTAACCTTCGACCCCGAGAACTGGTCAGTCTGGCTATGTCATGTGTATTAAGTGTATGAAGTGTAGAAATAATATTTTAACAGTTCTGTGTTGTATGTCTTTAGATGGAGGTGATAAAAAAGGCTTACCAGCAAGAGACTGAATGTGAGTTAGGAGAAGTGTCCCCACGGGAAGTTGGACACAACATCTACATCCTGGCTCTACAGGTGGACCACTGCATCATGATGTCATACTGTTGTATTTTGAGAATTGTTTTAACTGATACCGCTACTGATTATTTTTGTTTTGTCTTACTTATTCCAATACCTGATGTGCAGAGCTGATTTTTAATTTTTAATTTATTTTATATATATATATATATATATATGTATATGTATGTAAGTATGTAATGTACATATATACATATATAAGTATGTATGTACAGTATGTGTGTTTGATTTTTAAATATTGTAAATGTATTTCATTGTTTTTAATAATAATGCATTTTTTATTATATATAATTTATTCTATATTGTTTTATATATATATATATATATATATATATATATATATATATATATATATATATATATATATATATATATATATATATATATATATATATAATAACAAAAACTTTAAAATCAAATTTTGAAATATAATTGTTTATTTATTAATAATTTAATATTACTTTTTTTTTTTGCAGCTTGCACGGCACAATAAATCACTCATCACACTGCTTAAACCACCAAAGAAGACAAAAGAGGAAGAAGAGGAAAGCATCTCCTCTATGGTAACTTATGGACTGTACTTTTATGAAGCAGATTTGTAATATTTTCTAGAAAATGCATTTGTCTGGAATTTTCTGTTTTTGAGTTTTTGCTTGTTTTTATTGCAGCTCAACTTGAACAAGCAGCAGCAGGAGGAGCAACAGGAGGATCCATTAGAGCACTATGACCATCAAACTGCTCAGATTGAGGTAATAATAATAAAAAAAACATATATGTGTGTGTATACACACGGTTTATATCACAAATAAATAAAGTTTTTCAGGTAGGTCTAACAGTAGTTTTCAGGTACAGAAATCGAATTAAGTAATCAAATGTAAAATAACATTGCATATAATCTTCACTGTACAAATTAAATAGATTAATCCTTATTAAAGTTACAAAAGTTATTCAGTCAAGAATGTTTTGTTGTTTGATTAACATTAAAAACAGACAGCAGCAGGACAACGCACTGATCCCAATACTGTATATTACTGTACAGTATCAATACTGCACGTTTAGTGCACGAGACCCCATTTCGCGCGGCGGTGTGCACTGCATTTTTTCAGAACTTTGTGCGAGCCTCCGCTTCCAGTCAGGTGAAATTATAAACAAGGCTTGAAACGCGGATTTCCGTGTGTCGCACGCAAAACTTCTCATAAAGCGTGCTCGAGTTCTCGAATTCTTGCACTTGAATGTTTCAATTGGCAAGGCTTAAAAACACGCAAATGATAAACCCAGTGTCCCAAGCGTCTTTTAAGCTAGCCCCGGGCCATCAGGCAGTCCTCATTGACGAACTCTACTCAGTGCTTTTGTTATTGTTTTGTGTCTGTCCGAATTAACACTGAGTGTCTGTTTAAAAACAGAAGGCAATGTGTGCCGTTTCAGTCTCACCTGCGCTCGCTCACATCCTGTGCAATCAATGGTGATGACGGCGTAAATGACTGGTCATATTGGAGCATATGGCACTCGCATCGAACAAAGTTTACAAAGAGTGACTGTTTTGTCCCTGTTTTTTGACCATCGCTGTTGTAACGCTTTGGGAAGCAAGAATGTTCCCATGCAGAAGTGTATATGATACAGGTGACGGCTCTATCAGCGACTTCTACAAGCTCCTTCGCTTGCCATGCTGTACTGCAACACAACAGCACATGAGAAACTGTGATGTCAACAACAGATTTACACGGTAACAGTTGATTGATCAGCTACTCTCACGTGAAACGCATATGGACTGTTTTTATTGACAGAAACATACATTAGCGGATCTCTGTATGTTTTACGCATTTTTTCTTTTTCTTTCAACAAACCATATTATAGATGCGTCATCAAGTGCGTGTAAGTGTGTGCCGAACCGTGGGTGGAGAACGGTTTGGTTTTTACCGAGAACCGTTACACCCGTTAATCATTGCTCTTATTGTAATTTGTCCTCTACTAATGTCACCAATTACATTTTATGGTACTGGTTAACCTTTAATGTGATCAATATGAATCTGTAATTTTGAGAAGTTGTGAAATAATTTTCATTGGTATGTCACTTGCAGATTGTGCGGGAGGACCGCAGCATGGAGCAGATAGTGTTTCCTGTTCACCCTATCTGCGAATTCCTGACGGAGGATTCAAAGTTCCGTGTGTTTACCACCACAGAACAGGATGAGCAAGGCAGCAAGGTCACACACTTCTTCGAGCAGACCTCCTTCCTGCACAATGAGATGGAATGGCAGAAAAAACTTCGCAGTAAGTATTGGGCCTGAGGTGTGGTGTGGCTTAGTGTCTAAAGGCCTGACACCCCAAATAATGGTAGTACAAATGTCTACAAATATGTGCTTGGGCAAGGAGCTTTACACCAGGTTTAGTGAGATGTTTGTGTGTTTTAGGCATGCCAGTGCTGTACTGGTTCTCTCGCCGAATGTCTCTCTGGGGCACCATATCATTCAATCTGGCTGTGTTCATCAATCTTATTATCGCTTTGTTCTACCCACATGACTCTGGTCGCCCTGGTATGTTTATGTGTGCATTACCTGTTGGTAGCTATAGAATATTGATTGTTTTATATTAATAAATGCTACATTTTGCATAGGTATCAAAGCACACAACTATTGGACCAACAGTAAATTGCTTTTCCATGTAGTTTTAACAGTCTCTTTTGCCTCCAGGCAGCATAGACTCTTCGTTGCTGATTATGCTGTTCTGGTGTTTCGCTGGATTGGCTGTTTTGGGCCTGTTATCCAGGCGCTATGGGTTCCAGTCCCTCACTGTTGCCATCACCCTACGCTGCATTTATCACTTCGGCATCGGGCCAACTCTTATGCTGCTGGGCGCTCTAAATGTAAGTCTTAGAAACACATAATACTAATACTAATTAAATCAAAGTGAATTGATTTCTTTAAAAATGTGCCTATTTCTCTTTTTAACCAGCTCATCAATAAGATAGTGTTTGTGGTGAGCTTTGTGGGAAACAATGGCACCTTCATCATGGGCTACAAAGCCATGGTAATGGATGTAGAGTTCCTGTACCACTTGGCCTATGTGTTAACCAGCACACTGGGGCTGTTTGTCAACGAGCTCTTCTACAGCATATTGGTGGGTGTGTCGAAACTTATTTTACCACCGTTCAAAAGTTTGGGGTCATTAAGATTTTTTTTTTCAAAGAAATTAATACTTTAATTTTGCAAGGACGCATTAAATTGATCAAAAGACATTTACAGTGTTAAAAATGATCCTTTCAAATAAATGTTGTTGAGGACTGAGGATTCATCAAAGAATCCTGGGGGGAAAGTATGGTTTCCACAAAATATTGTGATACTGTAATAATAATAAATTATTCTTGGGCACCAAATCAGCATATTAGAATGACTTCTGAAGAATCATGTAACACTGAAGACTGGATGATGAATGGCTGCTGAAAATTCAGCTTTGCCATCAAAGGAATAATTGGCTATTTTCAAATGGTAGTAATATTTCACAATATTACTGTTTTCTTTTTTTTGTGATCAGATAAATGCAACCTTGCTAAGCATTTCACTTGGATTTCTTTCTAAAACATTAAAAAAATCTTACCAACCCTAAGCTTTTGAAAGGTAGTATAAACTAGCTTCTTTATTTGTTTGCTTTTTGCATTGCTGATTGCCAAAAAAATTAAGCCAAGTAAAATGACTTTTGGTGAATAAATAAAACTGAGATGCTGTACTTGCCAGTAGAAACAGAATACATTTGAAACAAATTGTGAAACTGTGGCGTAACATGATTGTTTACGACTAAAAGACTAATCCTCTACTTCACCTCATGTTCCTCTTTTACCCCCTTCAGTTGTTTGATCTGATCTACCGCGAGGAGACTCTGTTTAACGTCATCAAGAGTGTGACACGTAACGGCCGCTCTATTCTCCTCACCGCTGTCTTGGCCATCATCCTGGTCTATCTGTTCTCCATCGTGGGCTTCCTCTTCCTCAGGAATGACTTCATCATGGAAGTGGACAGGCTTGCTAGCCCAGATACAGGTAAATTGCATACACCTCCATCCGAAGTTTTTCGCCAAACAGTGGTTGCAGAAAAGGATCAAATCCAGCATTTATGATGAATTTGAACTAAAATATACCATTTATTATTCATTGATGCTACTTTGACAGGCCTTATGGTGTAATTTGTCCTCTACGCAGGTAGAGATAACTCCATGAGCAGCTGCAGTGCAGACGGATTGGATTGCACAGAGGAAACTGGGATGATTGCACCATCAGAGGGTGAGTAGAACATTAAAAACAAAACAATATTTAATCATTATTGTACTGGCATCAGAACTCGGCTGTGATGAGTATTTTTTTTATTGCTTTGCAGAAGACGAAGACAACACAGAGAGAGCATGTGACACTCTCCTCATGTGTATCGTTACGGTGCTGAATCATGGGCTGAGGAATGGAGGAGGTGTAGGAGATGTTCTGCGCAAACCCTCTAAGAATGTATGGAGACCCACAACCATAATTAAACATGTGCACATTTGAATACAAAATCTAACCTGACTGAAGAACTGACGCTATGTTGTTCATCTTCCAGGAGCCTTTGTTCCCTGCTCGTGTAGTGTATGACCTTCTCTTCTACTTCATTGTCATCATTATTGTTCTCAACTTGATATTTGGTGTGATTATTGACACCTTCGCTGACCTGCGTAGTGAAAAACAGAAGAAAGAGGAGATACTGAAGACCACCTGTTTCATTTGTGGTAGGAAATCAATGGATAAATACATGTTATTGCTACAGCCTGATAATGTGACTGCTTGTATGAGAGAAAGATCCATTAAAAAAGTTTATTATATATAAATATATATATATATATATATATATATATATCATTTTTTTTAAATCAAATTTCAATTTATACCTGTGATGGCAAAGCTGAATTTTCAGCATAATTACTCCAGTCTTCAGTGTCACATGATCCTTCAGAAATCATTCTAATATACTGATTTGGTTTCTTATTATTATCAATGTTGAAAATTAATTAAATAAATAAATAAATCTTACTGACCCCAAACTTTTGAATAGTAGTATAGTATATAATTTTTTAACCCTAAAGATTGTTTCTTTTTGCATTGCGACATTATTTTTATGAAAATTAAGCACATTTCCACCACATTTTTGCATAATTACTGCAATGCAACACTGATTTTTGTTATGATGTGGATTTGGGGGGGGTAAAATATGCTAAACTGTCCTGAAATGTCATGATGCACTAAATACCTCAATGTTCCTTATATAAAATATAATATATTTTTTTTAAATATGACCCAAGTGTTACTTGACACCTAAATATAAAGCAATTTATATAAAGCAGTTGCTCTATATTTGTATTTCAACAGGTCTTGAGAGGGACAAGTTTGATAACAAGACTGTGTCATTCGAGGAACACATTAAATTGGAGCACAACATCTGGAACTACCTCTATTTCATTGTGCTGGTACGGGAGAAAAACAAGACCGATTACACTGGCCCGGAGAGCTACGTGGCCCATATGATAAAGGTACATTTAAAAAATGGAAAGCTCCAGCTGATTGGATACTGCTCACACTCAACGTATTAATAGCTTTTACCAGTGTCATTTTAGTATTATTTGATTACTATTATAGTATGTATTAAGACTTGGGTTTTTATTTTTATATTTTTCTTGTTCACCTTGCAATGGTTTTGATTCAGACTTGTTGTCGCCTCTTGTTAGAATAAGAACCTGGATTGGTTCCCACGCATGCAGGCCATGTCTCTAGTTGTAACGGAGGGAGATGGAGAACAGAATGAGATGAGGAACCTGCAGGACCGGCTCACCTCCACCATGAAAGTGGTCACAAACCTCACAAGCCAGTTAACAGAGTTAAAAGAACAGGTATATTTCTCAATGTAGCTTTAGTCAGCACTATATAATGAGCTGTTCATTTCTCAGATTATTCTCAAGCATATCAAATAATGGTTGTGTATGGGTTGATTTAGATGACAGAGCAGAGGAAGAGAAGGCAGCGGATGGGTTTTGTGGATGTACAGTCTGGCTCAAACCCTGGGATGCCTCTGCCTCCTAGTGCTGCTGGAGGAAATCATCAGGTCTACAAGGCCTAATTCCTCCGTCTAACCTTGCAGTGACTTTATAGAAGCAATAATGTAATCATGTGATGCCGGTGTACTTCTCAATGTGGAAAAGTTGCGTTCAACTGTTGAAACGGATTGACGGATTGGATCTACACACCCACAAAAGCACTACTTGACTCAATAGTCATTCTTTGAGGGGCTGATTACCTAAAGGTCTTAGTATGCACAAATTTTTATCTATTTAAAGTATATGAAGTTTTTATTTCATTTTCTTTTTTTTAAGAGCAGTTTTTTTTTAAAGATATTTGATAGCTTATCTTCAAAAACATTGTTGGATGTATGGATACATGTAGCATTACTGTAAGTGAGGCTGATGTGTTTTAGACCATGAATAATTGTATGTTAATATCGTCAAATGCTTCATTTTAAGATGCACTGATGAGAGTGCACATGCTGTATTTATAGGGATGAGCTTCATGCGCCTGGCTTGATATGTACTGTATATGAGATGATTTGGGTAATATCATGATCTGTCTTAACCACATTATGATGAATGCTAACATGTTAATATAGATAAATCTGTGTTGTATAAATGGAATAATGTATAGAACCATGGTTACATTTCATACAGCTTTAATTTTAAAAGTCACAAGTGCCTAAAATGACTTAAAAAAACATAACTTTTGCTCAGGAAAATAGCAAATTCTTATTTATCAGTTTTCCGGACATCCTAATGGTTTTAATAGACATAATGCATGTATATCTATAAATGTGTTAATTTAATCATTGTGCAACCAAGGGCCGGTTGCATAAACTGCTAAGATTAGTCATAGTTAGTCATCAATTATTTTACTTGAAGTCAGTTTCATAAAAAATGTAGATTGGTCTAATTTGATACCCAAAAAGTAAGACTGATTACTCCTAACTAACTGCTAGTTGTTCATACTAGCTCTTAAGACTCAGTCTGGTTATGTTTATGCAACTAGCCCCATACTAAGACTTATAAATCAAGGGGATTTTTATGGCCACAAAAAGAATGCTGGAACATACTTGTATTTTGGCCTTATTATTATCAGCCAGTGTGTAATTAATTGGTTGTACTATTGATTCCAAATAATTCTCAATTTATTGCTAATATTGTTTATGTTGATATGAAGAGCCTCACCAAGTTTGCACAAAATACAAAATAAAACATTCGGCCATTTCACCTCGTGTGTCTCAAGATTATTAAACGGTAAAGGACAGTAAAATAAACTAATTATACACAATACTACGATTTTTTAATTCTTTTCACAAAGTAAAAGTAATTTGTAGTCGGTATAGTGCAGTTGTGTCCATTGACTTGACTTGTGTGAGATTACATCCTTCTGTCAGCACAGTTCACAGTATTAGGGTGTGAGCAGAGTGACTGACGGGCTCTATTCCTTCGCTGTTCGTTTGAGTGTCGTGCGCCGTTCAGAAGTTCGTCCTCAGTGCAGGTCAACAGGTAGGCTAATGTTTTCCGCAATATTAACTCAATATTTAAAATGGGAACAATCTGTATCGCATCATTTTACAACAAAGGATTTACAAGTAAAACATCACTTTCTGGAAATTAAAATTATGTAAATTGCATTATTTCAAAAGACATGATCAGTCTCAAATAAGGCTAAAGTTAATTGTCAAGCCTTAACTTATAAAAAAAAAATATAGAAAGTGTTTCTTTTCTGATCCATTGATGCTCATAAGTGATTTTGAATGTTACCTCAGACCACAGGGATATTAAACAAAGAAACATTTTAGGTCTTTCAACAAAGATAAATAGGTAAAATGAATTGTGTGTGTGGTTTTATAATATATTATTATATTATATCACATAATATAAAATTAAGTTGTTATTATTATTATTATAATTAGCCTAGTATTATGCTGATTATCATTATATTAACAACAATGTCATTATTGTTATTATTATAAATAATAATGTAGCCTAATATGAGTGAAATTAGTTTGTTTACAATTTTTCTTTGTTGTTGTTTTGGGCCATTGTAATAATAGTTCGGTTTATATGGTTGAAACTTCTCGGTAAGTATAATCTAGCCTATCAATATATATGACGTCAGCTTTTAACTCTTAGAACGGCGTGCCGTGAAAAGCGTGAGTCTGCGCGTTCCAGATAAGCAGCGCTATCGGCCGCGCCCAGGTGCACGGCGCGCCCACACATCCACTGCTCGAAATTTGGGATAGGGTCACTTGAGGGTCTTTAAGTCACTTACATATTAATATTATATAGCCTAATCATTATTTTTAGCTGGCCCTCTTTCCTTTGAATCTAATAGGCTAACGTTGTTACAATGTGGAAAAGTCATTTTGAAAATAACCAACATCTTTTCCATTGTTTACAGCTGTTAAAACCATGTCTGCTTTTCTGCATCACTGCCCATTCCTGAAGTCCACTCCAGGCCCTTCTCTAAGGAATGTGGCAGCTTACCTCGGCTTGGCTGAGCGATGTCCGATCATTGTCCGCCAGATCTCTGTAAAAGCCTCCCAATCCTCTGAGGGAAATGGTAGCTGTTGTTTTCTATATCTATAGTGTATCATTGTAATGTTTACTATACCAGATACAATAATGACAATAATATTCCATATTTATAATATTCTGTAATTCAAATTTGATACAATGACCAAGTAGGCCTATTCTAAATCAGTAATCAGTACCCAGATATACACATTCATGTACTTATTGTAATACTTCAAGCAATGGGGTGGTGTGGCGCAATGGATAAGACACCTGCCTTTGGTGTGAGAGACCCGGGTTCGAATCCACTGTGAGACACCAATGTGTCCCTGAGCAAGACACTTAACCCCTAGTTGCTCCAGAGGCGTGCTACCTCTGACATATATAGCAATTGTAAGTCGCTTTGGATAAAAGCGTCAGCTAAATGAATAAATGTAAATGTATTGTGTTCAGGCCTGGTCCCTCACAAGGAGCCAAAGCGACAGCTGGCGACCACAGCGACTCAGGTGGCGATCTCCATGTCCCAAAGCTGTCCTTTCGTTTCCTCGAAGATTGGACTGGTCAAAGCAAGTCCTCAAGTACAAGAGGATGTTCAGCCTAATCTTGAGAATCAAGACACCACAGGTAAAAAAAAGAACTCTGTGTGATAGATTCATAGACTGACTGATTGATGTCTTTTAGCATCTTATTTGCCTGCATGTCTCTTTTTGCCACCACAGTATAATGAGTCACTGCTGAAGAGGCTCTTTTGTCTGAGTGGTATCATGCAGCGGTTGGATGCATTTTACATAATAGCATGCAGCTTGGAGAGGATTCTCCTCTCTGCAATTTGCACCATTTAACTCCAGTTTGAGAGACTCCTCAGCTGTGAATAGCAGGCAGATGATGACTCACACTGCTGATGTAACAAAAGCTAGTCTTCAGACAATCACATTACAGATTAAACTTCACACAGCCGCATGTGTACTAGAAAATAATACCTACCGTAATTGGAAAATTGTAGTTTTTGGTTTTTGAAGCACTGCGCATATAGTTTATACTGCATAGCCTGTAATTTAAAGAAAAGACAAGATTTAAACAGTGGCATTAAATACAAAACACTTATAGGCCTGGTTTCACAGACCAGGCTTAGATTAAGCCAGGATTAGGCCTTAGTTCAATTAGGACGTTTAAGTAGCTTTTATAAACGTGCCTTATAAAAAAAACATTACTGGTGTGCATCTTGGGACAAAACTATGGCACTGATATATTTAATATTATGTCAGTGCAAGTTGCTTTCAGTTAAAACAGCTCAAACATGCATTTTAGTCTGGGACTTTACATGTTAAAGTGATTTCAGTGTGAAAACAGCGAAGAATTTTGTGTTTGTTTGATGAATTTCTGACAAACTGATGCCTTGTTTTCTCCAGGTTTAATGAGCTCGATGTTCAGTGGCTTGCAAAGTCATCAGTCCTCTGGTCCTACACACCTTCTTCAGGACAATTTTGGTGAGTCTGGCCGCATTTTCCTTAATGATTTACAGTACAGTGGTATACTACTAAATCTGCAGTATTATATTCAACATCAAATTTTTGTTTCATAATTGCCAAAACACTTTTTTTATTGAAAATATCTGTTTTATAATAATGTGGAATAATGGATGGTGAGTAAAAGGCAAGTTATCAAATTGATCCAAGACTGTTGTTTAATATATAGTGTCAATCTTCTTTCATTCCTGCCTTTCTTCCTCACTTATTGACTGTGGTAATTGCCTGTCTACTCTTTAAATAATTCAGTCACAGCCAGTTTCAACTACGATGACTTCTTCACTCAGAAGATTGTGGAAAAGATGAATGACCATACCTACCGCATCTTTAAGACGGTGAACCGTTTTGCAGAGGTTTTCCCTTTTGCTGAGGACTACTCCATCCCTGGACGCTTGGGTTCCCAGGTGTCTGTATGGTGCAGTAATGATTACCTGGGCATGAGCCGACATCCCAGAGTTGTCAAGGCCATAAGGTCAGTACATAAAACAGACAATGAAACAAATGTTTGCCATCATCTGTTATTATACGTAGAGAAAGAACAAATGAAGGTGCAGCAAAGACCGCTAACTTATACATTTTCAAATATACTGTGGGATTGTTTCTAATTGTTTGTTTTTGGATAGACATATAGAATGGCTGCTAAAGCTAACTGGTTAATCACAACTTTCATTGTATCTCAGAGAGGCTTTGGAGAGGCATGGTGCAGGAGCAGGTGGAACCCGAAATATCTCTGGGACGAGTAACTATCACGTGGCCCTGGAGAGTGAGCTGGCCCGTTTACACCTGAAAGATGGAGCACTAGTCTTTTCTTCCTGCTTTGTAGCCAATGATTCCACCCTCTTTACTTTGGCTAAAATGCTCCCAGGTATCAAACAAAACAGAATGAACTGCCTTTGCTTAATGAATGTGTGAATTAATTGAGGAATTTAGGTTTTATATTGACTATACATAATAATAAAAACAAATCTTACTGACCCCAAACTTTTAAACGGTAGTGTATCTTCTGAAATTCCTCTAAAAATGTATTTTCTCTGCAAAGGGTGTGAGATTTACTCAGACATGGGCAATCACGCCTCCATGATCCAGGGCATCCGGAACAGTGGAGCTAAACGTTTCATTTTCCGACACAATGATGCCGGTCACCTGGAGGAACTACTCAGCCGCTCAGATCCACTCACACCCAAAATCGTGGCTTTTGAGACTGTGCATTCAATGGATGGTGAGTAGAAGAAATCACACAATTGATTCAAAAGAGTTTGTTTCCTAGTATCAAAATGATCAATTCTGCATGAATCATGAAAAATATAGGCTATAATTCCAATTCAAAATAGCAAAATCTGACAAAAAAAACAAAACAACGCCAATGTCATAGGTTCGATTCCCATGGAAAACATGTACTGATACGGTATAAACTGGAATGCAATGTAAGTTGCTTTGGATAAAACCATCTTCCAAATGCAGAAATGTAAAATGAAGCATCTATAATAAACTGGTGGGTTACTTGTGTATCATTAATTAGTGATGCTAAAAAAATAAATTGTATATAACATGAAAATCCCACTCATCAGTAGCCTTATATATACTGCTTTATTTTACATGGAGCCTTATTGGGGCGGCCATTTTGAGATCACATGACCAGCCAAATACTACTAACTTTTTCTTGGCCCCCACCCTTTTATCAGACTCTTTGGCTCATGGAATAAATGAATCATGGCAAACTGATTATAGTGCATTTCTACTCTGCATCTGTAACTGAAAACTATTGCTTTTTCCTGATGCTGCATCAGTCAATAATACTGATTCAATTAAATACAGCTGAATGAATGACAATCTCAATTTGTTTCTCAGGTGCAATTTGCCCTCTAGAAGAACTGTGTGACGTAGCACACAAATATGGTGCTCTGACTTTTGTGGATGAAGTCCATGCTGTCGGACTGTATGGGGCTCATGGAGCAGGCGTAGGAGAGAGAGACAACATCATGCACAAGATCGATATTGTCTCTGGAACTCTGGGTAAGACAGACACAGTCAGTGTCAAGTGGATGATTTTATCCAGTACTAGTCAATGTCATTCACCTGTGTTCTTGCCCTGATCCTTTTCATCAAGATGGTTACATTGTTTGAAATATCTGTAGGCAAGGCATTTGGATGTGTGGGAGGGTACATAGCCAGCACTGCCGCCCTGGTGGACACTGTGCGCTCGTTCGCCGCCGGGTTTATCTTCACTACCTCCTTGCCTCCCATGGTGCTGGCGGGGGCTCTGGAATCGGTGCGAGTGCTGAAGAGCGCAGAGGGCCAGGCCTTGCGTAGAGCCCATCAGAGAAACGTCAAACTCATGAGACAGCTGCTGCTGGACGCTGGGCTGCCTGTGGTCAACTGTCCCAGCCACATCATTCCTATACGGGTCAGTGTTTGATTAGTTTAAATGTATATGTATAAACCACTCCTCAGACTTGGTCTGCACAAGTATAAATGTTTGAACTTTAAATCTAACATTTCAGGTTGGAAATGCAGCGAAAAACTCCAAGGTGTGTGATGTTCTGTTGGAGAAACACAACATCTATGTGCAGGCCATAAATTACCCGACAGTGCCTCGTGGGGAGGAGCTCCTGCGGTTGGCTCCTTCTCCTTTCCACAACCCCATTATGATGAACTACTTTGTAGGTGAGTGGTCATGCGATAGACCTTACTCACAGGAATTTTTTTAAATGGGAATGAAAGCGAGGCTGTGAGGGATAGACATACATCTCTTCAGTGGTTGCACTGTTATTTAATGTGTTTTTGGATTGTTCTGCTGACGAAACAATGCAAAAATATATTTTCAAGAAATTTCAGATGACAAAAAACTACAGGCAACACGAGTTATTAAGTGATCGAGGAGCTTCATACAGCTTTTTACAGCCTCGCTTTCACAGCTGTTGTGGCGCTACTCTGAATAAGGTCTATTGTGAATAAGGTCTATAGTTTAATTTCTGTAATGCTGGGGCCACTATACAGAATAGCAGTTTAGTTTTCAAATAGGTTTTCGTAACACTCTGATTTTAATTTAATTTGTTACACGACATCTGCCATTGTCGTAGGGATGTCCCCAGACGTGGTTTCATTTTACACTGAATATGATTCATATATGTATTTTTAATCATATTTTATGTTGGACAGAGAAACTGTTGGATGTCTGGCAGGAAGTTGGACTACCGCTGAATGGACCGGCTATGGCCTCATGCACCTTCTGTGATCGGCCTCTCCATTTCGACCTCATGAGCGAGTGGGAGAAGTCCTACTTTGGTAACATGGAGCCGAGGTACATCACTGTGGCTGCGCAGTGAATGAGTTTCAACAGACCAAGAATATCTAGATATCAGATCTAGAATATTTTCATGGTATAAAAAAAAAGGTAGAGGGTGCTCAAAATGTCCTAAAACATATAAAGCAGTGTTTGTGGCAAAAGTAGTGTTTATGTATTGTTTGCTGTGACTGTTAATGATGCAAGAAGATTTTGTTTTCACATTCATATAAGTGTACCATTAAAATGAGATATTAAGACTTGGCTGAATTCCACATTAACTGTGTGTCCCCTCTGCATGACAGCAAACCTGCACACGGACACTTTTTGGTAGTTTACTATTATTGAATATATGAATCTCAATCATGATTTTCAATAATACCCCAAGATGTTATTGTATGTTGGCTATACATATGCATGAAATATCATAATAACAGCTTACACTGCGACTATGCCACATGTCCGTTTCCTGTTTTGGGTCGTTTTATTCTCTTGCACTCAAATTCATGAATTAAAAAAATTCAATAAATATGGTCAGTTCCAACAAAATGCCTCTGATAATTACTTACAACCACTTGGTTACAAGTACCAACAAAAGTAGTAGATATTTGTACTATGAATTTGATGTTTAATTTTATGCCTGAAGAACATTTGCAAAACACTAACAAACGATGGTCACCTGTGACTTAAAATTAAAACCAAATAAAATTGTCTTGGATGGGTCCCTATCAAAATAAAACACCACACTGCCACCTGCCGGACTCTATTGGAAATGTGACTTACTGAGCTACGAGATCTCATCATTTTGACAAACACCACTGACAAGAAATTTGTATGTACGTATGTAAAATGTACGTATAGTGCAAATACATTTACAAAACTTATGTGTCGTTTAATACTTTTTATTGTTCAAGTCATCGATGATACAAAACCCATTTTTCTGTTTGATCTTTAATAGCTGGCCATGTTCTGTAAGAGATTAAAAAAGGAAAAGATTTTCAATTGTATTACAGTATTTACCATAATGACAAGTTATTTAGCGTGTTTGTTACTGTAAAACACTTACCTTGCTGATCCAGCCAATGTAGCCGCTCACACGAGTGAAAACGGTGGGCTTCTTGGAATAGTTGCAGCTCAGGCCCGAACCAAAGCTCACAATACCATGAACCTCCCAAGCGCCGTCGCTACCAGCACAGTTCAGGGGGCCACCAGAGTCGCCCTGTTGTGTTACAATTGTTTCCATCATAGTTTTTGTCTTTTGACGAAAATATCCTTTACATTTATTGAACATGTTGTCATGTCTTTTACTTTATACAGTATATGAAATTAAAGGCTGCAATACACTACATGACTTTTGGTCCGATTTTTGCCCTGATTTACAGTCTGGACGAATCGACGTTAGTTGCCGAAAGTCTGAGCCAATCTGCAGATTTGAGTTGACAGTTTTAATAGAAAATCGCGTAGTGTATTACGGGCATATTCATTTTTTAGCTTCACACTGATTCTATACGGACGGAGGATATCAAAACATATTGGATATCTTGAGCCGATTTCAAAACACATGTTTCATCTGCCATTTATCTCCTAGCCAGGAGTGATGATGCCTAGCGTTTTAAAAATTTGTTCAGATTTCATGTAGTGTATTCCAGCTTTAACGCGTGTACTGCACAGTATATGTAAGTCACTATGATCTCCTTACATTACATCCAGCAACAACACCATCTCCACCAGCGCAGACCATGTTTTGTGTGACCTGAGAGCCCCACCAGTCAGACTTGGAGCAGGTGGCGTAATCCACCACAGGCAGGAGAGCCTGCTGAAGGATGTCAGCAATAGGTCCATTGGCTAGAGAAGAAAAGAAGAAAAAAAATCTAAAATGTGAAAATCTCCACATTTTCCGTGATCGTGTTGCCTGTCTCAGTTCAACACAACATGATCCATATCCATCAGCGTTACTTACTGTAGAGACGTCCCCAGCCAGTGACGTAGCAGGGAGCATTGTGGGGCAGAACATCGCCATCCGTAGGAAGACATGCAGGTGTGATAGTTTCACTAGTGGTGACAGGACTCTCCAGTTTGATCAGGGCGATGTCATTACTGCGGTCCAGAGACAACATTAAAACTAAATCTCATTGCACAATTGTATAAATCTGTTCTTCGTGAGGAGTCTTTTGGCCCAAGTACCGGATTCTGAAGGAATTCCAGTCCTCATGGACAATGATCTTGCTAGGAGAAATGGCGAGAGATCCGTTGTCCTCCTCCTTCAGGTTATGTTTTCCCAGAAACACCCTGTAAGTTCTGCTACTGCTGCAAGGCCACAAGAGAAAAACAAAGCATTTCAGAAACAAATGGTAAGTAATACCATGTTTAAGATCCTCAGCCTATTCCTCAGACTAACCTGATGCAGTGAGCAGCAGTCAGAACCCACTCATTGGAAATAAGGCTGCCTCCACAAGTGTGGTACCAGTTACTACCACTCTGGTACTGGAGGGAGACCTGGGTGAAGAACACAACAGGGGTCAGTTGACTTCCTTGTGTCCTTTTGTTTTTAAGTCGGCAAATATGAGCCCTATACATTTCTAAGGCCTCTAAATGATCACAACTTTGCTGAAACACCTGTTGGACTTAATCTACTACATGCCTTCTGTTGTCTGATTGATAGTTTTATAGTTTTTTTTAGCAAGCAAAAGGCCTTTTAGTAAAATTCTAAAAACGTTCCTCTTCAGGTCAAGTACATAACTGAAAGATGAACATTCACTGGACTGAAGCAACTTAGATTTACTTGATTATCCATACATAATTTAAAAAGAAATTATGTTCAAATGTATCAAATATGATACAGCAGGCTTTTGAGGAACATTTATTTGTTCATATATATATGTATATATGATTTTTATGCAATTTTTTTTTAGATGTTTTTTTTTTATGTTTTGCCTAAAGTTTCAGTAAACATTTCTATTAAAAAATGATTTGAATGTGCATCTACCTGCCAGGGCCAGCTGTGAGGACGGACATCCACACCCCCCACAACCCTCGTCACAATAGGAGGGAAGGTGGGCAGCCCACATCCGTAAGCTGAGGTAAAACATAACACATCATGCTTTTTTGATAGCAATAAATATTATTAGGCATTTTAAAAGTAATATTATTGTTTAAACATTTTTTAAATTTGATAAAAAAAAATAAAATGTAAAAAAATAAATGAAGTTTTAATCATTTGAATAAAAATTAAGAATGATTCTGGCATTACCAGACCCTAAAAATAGTCAGTACTACTATATATTATCAGTTTTTAAAGGATTCTTACCTCCAACAACCAGAACAGCAAAGACCAGAAACTTCATCGTGGATGTATCTTCAACGTTTGCCCTCTCTGCTGTGGCTTATATACTCGCCACATCACTTTCAGCGTAATGTATGACCACAGTTAAGCAATCGTTTGGGACGAATGTCCTTGACTGCTTTAGGAAAAACAAATAAAATAGCCCCTCTTGATACACTTTGACCTTGATATTTCACAGCAAATAATCAAATCATTTAAAGTCATTTTTGCTATTGATTAACACCTTGAACAATTGTTACGTTCTCACATTTAATTTCATTTCAGAACCACCTTTTATACAGTTTCCCCCTTTATTTTCACCAATTCTTTGAATAAATGTATTTAATTGAAGACCAAATCGAAAAGACATGATATTATTTACTGCTAATTTATTTAATATAGGCTCTATTTTTGTAACAAATTCTTGCTAATTTCCCCTCACAAGATTCAGCTAAAAAATTCAAATATGTTAGGAAATGTATATTTGTTAGGCATGGGCTTTGTGCACAAGGTGCTATTGTTTATATCAGGATGTCATCTGTGCATTTCACAGGCCGCAAACATGCAGTACCATAAGATAACTGATATTTTGGGATTTTTATCTACAAAGTTAAAAGGTAATGAAAATACTGTCGGTCAGAGGTGTGCACAGACCTCTGCTGGGGCAGGTGTTTAGCGATAAAAGGGGCAAAGGCTCAATGGCCACACAGGGAGTATATACCAATATACCCATCCGTAGGAAGACATGCAGGTGTGATAGTGTTACTTGGGGTGACGGGACTCTCCAGTTTGATCAGGGCGATGTCATTACTAACATAACATAAAAATAAGGATAAATAAGTACATGGTGTTGAACAAGACACTGGTGCTGAATAAACGAGGACTTTTTTTTTTTTTTTTAAATACAGATCGAGATTGGCTCAACCGCAAATGCACACTTTGAGTTTTTATTGAATAATGTTTCTCTCAAACATTATACTATTATACTACTGAATTACTATTTTTCCAATCTTCTGTTGTCCAATTATGGAGAGCCAATGTGAATTGTAGCCTCAGTTTCTTGTTCTCGGCTGACAGGAGTGGCACCCGGTGTGTTCTTCTGCTGCTGGAGCCCGTCTCCTTCAAGGTTCAATGTGTTGTGCGTTCAGAGATGCTCTTCTGCTGACCTCTGTCGTAGCGAGTGGTTATTTGAGTTACTGTTGCCTTTCTATCAGCTCAAACCAGTCTAGCCATTCTCCTCTGACCTCTGGCATCAACAAGACATTTTCATCCACAGAACCGCCACTCACTGGAGATTGGGACCATTCTCTAGAGATGGTTGTGCATGAAATTCCCAGTAGATCAGCAGTTTCTGAAATACTCAGACCAGCCCGTCTGGCACCCAAAACCATGCCATGTTCAAAGTCACTTGAATCACTTTTCTTCCCCATTCTGATGCTCAGTTTGAACTGATCATCTTGACCATACATGCCTGAAAGTATTGAGTTGCTGACATGGGATTGGCTGATTAGAAATGTACTAATTACAGTAGTTCACTCATTTTAGTTAAATTGTGGCTATAAATTAAGAATTTGTTCCCATAACTAATTAATTTGTGGTCGTGGCTATGTTGAAATAATTCATTATCTCATTTTGATTTAACTAAAACAAGAGAACAAATTATTACAACGTAATCATGATTTTAGTAAAACGAGGGAACAAATTATCATATTGTGCACATGATTTACCTAAAATGAATTAGTAAAACGTGCTGACAAATTACAAATTTGTATTATAAATTTGTACATATTTTTTTCCTGCATGTCATATGTGGGGCTCTTTCATTTCTTAATTACCCAATTCTGCACCCCTTCACTTGATTTCTACATCCCTGGTTAAACTCGTTTTTTTAATATATAATTTGAAAATTATAATTAAAATGTGTAAATTTATGTATTTAAGATGCAGGAATATGTTACGTTAACAATATGTTATGTTACTCCATGAGTCATTAAATTGAAACGTTTAAAAAAAATAAAAAAATAAATAGAATGAGTACATTTTTAAGAACTTGACACATGTTCTACACTAGATTTTAGTTTAAAATCTCCTTTGAAAAGATTCTTCATTTTCTTAATTATGAATTTGTCGTTGACCCCTAAGCATTTGCATGATAATTAATAATTATACTACTCTCCTTGTGGTTACCATAAATAAAAAACTATATTATCAGTCTTTAAGACTTCTTACCTCCAACAACTAGAAAAGCCAAGAGCACAAACTTGCACTTTTGGCTTGAATGATTGCTTTAGAGAAAAACTATTCAGAAGTAGTTACACCTTGAACTGGTACACCTTGAACTTAATATTTCTCAAGGTATGATCTAATCAGTTAAAAATAATTTTGCAGTTGATTAACATGTTGACGGTTTGTTCTCACATTTAGTCTGACTGCAGAATAATCTTTTTATCTTTTTTTTTTTTATCTTCCTTGAATTCTTACTACTTCAGATCAAGACCCAATCCAAAAGACATGACCCTTTACATGTATATTAGTTCAATCCCAAAACCTTTTTGTGAAGCACAAAAAGCCATCTGGCTTTGGCAAGGGATTTCTGTTTGTATCACATCTGTGCATTTCACAGGCCGCATTCATAAAACCTGTAAGATAACTGATATTTTGGGAAATTTATCTACAAGGTTAAATGATACTGGAAATGCTATCGGTGCATTGCTGCAGGAATTGTTACTAGCCTATTTTGCTGTCCAGGTTAGTTGCTGTCAGGGTTGCCAGGTCTGCGTGATAAAACTAGTCTAAAAGCCAATCAAAAGTAGCCCAAAACAAGCCCAATGATCCTATCCCAAATATTAAAACTATGCCACTACCATCCCTAAAATGTATTCTTTACAGTCACTATATGCATTATACACAATTCAACTTTAAAATCATTATATAGTAGTAATCATAAACAGTCTGTTTTCATAAAGGAGCTCCCTACCAGTGCGCTTCCACACAAAACTCATAATCTAGTTGTATCATTGTTAGAATGTAAAATGGGTCAAATATCTCAATACAAGCATTTCAGTCAAATAAACCTTTGACCCACTGGGGAGAAAAAAATCAGCCTGTGGCAACAGATTAAAAGTATCCCAATTCCATGGGAAAACTGTGGAATTGGGCTATCTGGCAACCCTGGTTACTGTATATAAGTCATGGGTGTTCGCTTGCAGCCACTGAAATCAGGCATCATGATATATCTGATCTTGGCTCTGTTCATTGCTGGCGGTAAGATGATCATTTGTCTACTCTAAACTCTAAAAAGAGTTCAGAAATTCTCTTTGGTAAATAAGCATCGGAAAAAGCAGGGATATCTTTCACAATTCACATTCACATGCATTGTAGCTAATGAACCTGAGCAGACATGTAATTTATCATTGTGTGTTGTCTTGAAACAGCCTACGGATGTGGGCAGCCCACCTATAAACCTCTCGCCTCGAGAGTGGTGGGTGGAACTGATGTTAAACCAAACAGCTGGCCATGGCAGGTATTGTGAATGCTACTGATCAGTAATCTCATCCTAAAATGTTTAACCATCAAATAGTAATTCTAAACACAGCAATGCTATTTTTCTGACTGTATGACTAAATGCACTGAAAAGAGCTCCGGTTCAACACTCATTACCTCCTCAACGTTTCAGGTGTCTCTCCAGTACCAGAGTGGCTCCAGCTTTTATCACACCTGTGGTGGCACCCTGATCGCCAAGGACTGGGTCTTGACCGCTGCTCACTGCATTGGGTACACTGCTCTTTCTGTCACAATAGGCAACATGAAACATAATGCTGCACTGCTCTAGCTGGCATTTAAGAAATGCAATGAATGTCTCCTTAATTTGCATTGTGAGAAGGACTAAAACTATGTCTTAAACTTTTGCCAAGCAGCAGCCGAACTTACAGAGTCTACCTGGGCAAGCACAACCTGGCACTCAGCAGTGAGTCCGGCTCTCTCGCCATCTCTCCTGCCAGGATTATCGTGCACGAGAACTGGGACTCCTACAATATCCGGTTGGTCCTTATCTAATTTTAATGTACACTACAGGTCAAATGATTTTTTTATGTTTTTGAAGGAAGTCTCTTATGCTCACAAAGGCTGTATTTATTTTATCAACAACACAGTATACACTGTAATATTGTGAAATATTATTACAACTCTTTCCTATTTGAATATATTTTAAAATTGAATTTATTCTTGTGATGTCAAAGTTTCAGCATCATTTCTCCAGTCTTCAGTGTCACATGATCCTTCAGAAATAATTTTAAAATGCTGATTTTGGTACTTGTTTATTAATAATCATTCTTATTATAAATGTTTTTTTTTGCTGCTTAATATTTTTTTTTTTTTGTGGAATACATTTTTCATGAATACATCATGATACATTTTTCAGGATTCTTCAAAAGAATCCTTTATTTAAAATCTTTTGCAACATTATAAATGTTTTTGTGTCCTTGCTGAATAAAAGTATTAATTTCTTTCTTACCCCAAACTTTCAATGGTAGTGTATCACAGATTCCACAAAAGTATTAAGCAGCAAAAACTGTTCAACATTGATAATAATAATAATAAATGTTTCTTGAGCACCAAATCAGCATATTAGAATGATTTCTGAAGGAACATGTGACACTGAAGACTGGAGTAATGATGCTGAATATTCAGCTTTGCCATCACAGGAATAAATTACATTTTAAAATAATAAAATACGTCTTAAATTGTAATAATATTTCACAATATCACTGTTTTTGCATAAGAGCATAAGAGACTTCTTTCAATCGTAATTATTCTCAACTTTTGACCAGGACGATATGTCTAAACTAAGAGTGTTTTTGATGCATTTGTGTGTTTCTCAGCAATGACATTGCCCTGATCAAGCTGTCGACTCCAGTGACTTTCAGCGACAAGATCTCCCCTGCTTGCCTGCCTACTTCTGGCAGCATCCTGCCTCACAACTTCTCCTGTTACGTCACTGGCTGGGGACGCCTCTGGAGTATGTTCCTCTCCACTGCAATGCTATTGTCTTATTTTTCAAGCCGAAAAAAAAACACGTTTTGCTTTCTCTTTTTTTTTTCAGCCAATGGTCCCATTGCTGATGTCATGCAGCAGGCTATGCTCCCAGTTGTGGACTACGCTACCTGCACTAGGTCTGACTGGTGGGGCAACCTCGTGACCAACCTCATGGTGTGCGCTGGTGGAGATGGAGTTGTGTCCAGCTGCAATGTGGGTTTGATGCACACTTTATTTATTTATTTATTTATAGACGTTGTCATTGTGTTTATATTTTGATATTTCATTATAACCAATGATAAAACTTTTGTTACTCACTTGTGCAGGGTGATTCTGGTGGCCCTCTGAACTGCCAGAGAAGTGACGGCACCTGGGATGTTCACGGCATTGTGAGTTTTGGCTCCAGCTTGGGCTGCAACTACCCCAAGAAGCCCTCCGTCTTCACCCGTGTGTCTGGCTACAGTTCCTGGATCAGTAATGTGAGTACACTACAAAACTGTTGGTCTTTTTCTGAGCACACACCATCTTTTTTTTTTTTTTTTTTTTACATATCCTGTTGACATAAATTTAAGACATATTAGATACTTATATGGCCTCTTATTTTTCAGGTGATGACCTCTTATTAAAGTGTGGAAGGTGTGGTTACTTCAAAATCATCATCATCATCATCAAAAACAACAACAAAAAGTTCATTCAAAATTCTTGTCTAATTGCCTTTAAAGAAGTAAAAAAAATAAAAAATATTAAAAAGCAATATTTATTCCTCTTCTTGTTGTGGTTATGTTTTTATTGGCCTAATCAATATATGTTTCCAATTAAATATCTAATTTAGATAATGCATCGGCTAAAGTGCTGTGGGTTGATGGTGCATAATGTTAGTTACAAATGCCGAGGTAAACATTGCTCTAGCGCTTTGCCTGCGATTTCGGCAATCCTATAAGATCATTACAAATCACACTGTACGACATGGATGTAATAAACTTGGGTATGACATGTATTTAGACTTTACGATGATCATCATCATCAGCATGCGCTAGTGGTAAACAAAATAGAGCAATATGAATCGCACTGAAAAAAACGAGGAGGAAGCGAAAGAGGAGAACATGGATGCGGTCTAGGGAAAAGAGGTCAACTTGGCATGCTAATTTTGGAGCTTGCGGTAGTTTAAAGGGGTGGTTGATTATAATTTCACTTTTTTAACTTCAGTTAGTGTGTGATGTTGCTGTTTGAGCATAAACAACATATGCCAAGTCACAATGCTCAAAGTTCAAAGTAAAGGGAGATATTTTCTTTTAAAGAAATAGCTTTTTAAGGACTACAACAAACGGCTGGTAGGAACTACACGACATTCCTCCCGGGTTAGTGACATCACTAACCCTAAAATTTACATAAACCCCGCCCCCGGGAACACGATTTATAGATTATCATGACAGAATATGCTAATCGATGATTAGAAGATCTTTAACTCCACATCAGCTACATAAATTAAAACATAAACAAAAAACTTTTTGAAATTTTCAAGACACAAGATGTTGTAGCTCCGCCCCCTGTGCCGGGAGCAGCTGCTCATTTGCATTTAAAGTGACAGACACAAAAACAATTTTGACAATTTTAACATGTTATTTTAAAATATCTGTGGGGTATTTTGAGCTAAAGCTTCACATACACACTCTGGGGACATCAGAGACTTATTTTACATCTTGTGAAAAGAGCATTATACCACCCTTTTAAAGTTTTAGCACCATGTCGAGTTCATCAATATGAAATGTTTGATTTTAAAACTGTGATATCATGTTTTTATGAGTGTAAACCAACCTGATAACCAATAAAAAGTAATGTTAGAATAAAACGAAATTTAGAAATAAAATAATAAGTGCATAAAATAGGCCTATATATTTTAAATGAATTTTAAATTCTATTTATTTTGACAACCTTCAAGCACCAGCGCGTCTCGAAAGTTTCCACGGTGGAAGATTGACGTCTGCTCAGCCAGACAGAACGGACTTGCACGCTGTGTTGAAGGCGGGGCTCTTCTCTTTTGACGTTACCATGACACTCGTACACAACCTATTTAGAGACAGCAAGAAACATGCCCATGAGCAGCAGGGTCGTACACAGTTTGGACGAAAGCAGATGAAAACTCGTACTGGTGAGTTGTCAAGACACAATCATTGCAATCTACAGTACAGTTTAAAAAAATGCTGGTGCCTATTATGTACTGCGGTCAAGTAACCTAGGTTTTTAAAAAAAGACACAAATACATAGAAATTCAGTAACGGTTGAATGCCAATTGAATAGTTTTCTCTGCACTTCAGGTTGAAATGAGGGGTTACCTCAAAACTCTAAACTGGGTATTTAAACTCCAGCCTAAAAGAACTACTATAGGAAGACACAAAGACTCTGACCTCTGTCTGCAGGTACTTTATTAAACTTTATTTCTTTCCCAGGTGTGTTCACTTATGTCAGTTCACAGGGTTATTGATTCAGCATTTAATTATATATCCTGATGATGAGATGATGATCTGATAGTGGATATGACATTCTGACTCAGGAGACACGTCACTAGAATGTTTTTTTTAAGTGTGTCTCATCTCATCTACTCAGAATAGTGGGGTGGATGAGTGTCATGCCACTATTGACTGGTGTGAAGCGGACAGCTGCTATGTTATTCGTGACTTGAACTCTGCCCACGGGACCTACGTCAATGACTGCCGGATACACAATGCCACTGTGCGCCTCTCTTCGGGAGACCAGCTTCACTTTGGCTATGGAGGATCAACCTATGAGCTCTCCACTGACAGCGAGAAATCGGTAACATTTTTGATGTGTTTAAACGCATAAGAGAAATTACACATTAGTTTATGTGTCTTTTTACATCTGTTTTGTTTCAGTAGCATTTTATATTGACTTAAGTTAAAGTTCAAAGACACAGAAAATTCATTATCATAAACCTGTAATGTACTGATTCAAGTTTATATTAAATAATGATAAATAAATAACAATCTAATATTTATATAATACTTTTTTTTGCCTTACTCCCAAACAGTTTCCTCTTCTGGCTGCCCAGTCTCCCATTCCCCAGGCCTGGGTACGAGCTCGGACCCCTTCTGTTTCACCCCACCCTCCCACCAGACCTCGCCCCATGAGCGCTGGGTCTAAACGGGGTCCAAATACACCTGATCGCAAAACCCAGTCCAGCAGACCAGGTAGCAGACAAGTAAAAAACGTTGTTACCTAGTTTATTTCAAACTGAATACATTTTATTTATTTATTTTTGCAGGAAGCTGGAGTGGTAATACAGGAAAAGGATGTTATCTAAGAAGTAAGACACAACCTCACAATTCTCAAATCATTAACTCCTTGCCAATGGAGGAGGTGAGTGTAACATCCTGTTAAAAAAACCTTAGTGTCCGTTTGCTCACTGGACCATCCATGCTATTGTTATGCCATCTCACAGGGCTAAAAGGCTTAAACAATACACTGATAACTTTGATCTTTCTTAGGAGGAGAGGTTGCATTGGCCCGGAGAGGGACACGTTCGTGTGTCTGTGTGCTTTGAGGATGAGTCCCAAAGGAAGGATGATGTGATCATGGCCCTGAAGGAGGAAGTGTCAGCTCTGAAGCTCCAGCTGTCTCAGAAGAAGCAGGGTGATCCAGATGTCACACACAGACTTCGCTGCCTGGAGAGTGACATCAAAGAGAAGAAAGATCAGATACAGCAGCTAAAGGAGCAGGTGTCTGCTTTGTTACATTTCACTTTACATTATTTACTGCTTTATGACTGGTTTATGTAATGGATGAAGCATCAGCCTCAGGAACAGGGGATTGTGACTTCAAGTCTCACCTATTTTGAAGGAGTTCAAGAATAGCACTAACTTTATTATATAAGATTATATCAGTCTTCTGCAACTAATTGCTAGCAGTAGATTCATAGTCATATACAAATACAAAGGCAGGTTGGATTTCATGATGCAACGAAAATAAAGTGCCCTTTTTCATGCCATTTGAGTTACAACTTAATTTATATGGCAAGACAGTAAACATTTACATTGGGTAAGTCTGGGATTAAGAGCCCCAATTATGCTACAGGACTAGAATGCGATCACAGAAAACTTCATGCATTGTCTCCATCTCAAAAAAGAAACAGGAAACCTCTTATAAAAACGGCAATGACCCTGGTGGGACTTGAACTCACAATCTCCAGTGCCATATGCTGATGTCTTATCCAGAAGGCCACTGGTCCATGAGAAAGCATCCACCCTGTAGCAAAAATACCCATTATTGACTGTTATGTTTCAAGTTATTTATTTTTTTGTTTCAAGATTCAGTTTAAGAGAGACACATTTATTTTATAAAGCTAGGCCCTATTTATTCTCTCTCGAAAATCCCTTGGAAATCTTTCATGTGCTATTTAATAATTAACTGCTGTGCATTTTTGTAAGCTTTATCTCTTTAATGGATTTAGATGCTGGAACTTCAGGGACGTTCAGGAGAGATGCTCGAACAGGCTGTTACAGAGAGAGATCAGAAGATACGTAGTCTATCAGAACAGATGAATAAACTAAGGAATGAAAGTAATTCCTCTACAGGTATGATGATGGTATTATAGGGGTGATATATGTGAGTCATTCATATTACTGTAATGTGAAAAGTTTTATGATATATTGTTTTTTTTATGATATATGATATGATATATTATATTATGATTATATTATTATTATTATTATTATTATTATTATTTATTACATGGCTTGGTTGAATTCCAATGTAGAATGCGGTCTGTTATTTCTTGATATTGATATTACTGTAGTTTTACTGTATATTTTTTGATTGAATAAATGCAGCCTTAGTGAGCACAAAGACTTCTTTCAAGTACATAACAAATCTTACTGACCCCAAACCTTTGGACATTTGTGTAATATTAAGATACACTTATATTGTTGTAGTGAAATTCTCAGTAACATAATTGTTGCATACAGGGACCATCCTGTTAGATCTGAGCAGTTATTACTCTGTTTTATTTCAATTTTTGATTCAGCATTGATTAGCAGTTTGCAGAGAGATGTGTCTGCTCGAGAGAAACAGGCTCTTAAACTAGCAGCTGAGGTGGACAAACTCAGACAAGATGTGAGACACAAAGAAGCCAAGCTCAAAAGCATGACGGACAAGGTTCCTGCATCAGCACTTATGTTTTATTGATGCTGTTTTTATGTTTTAGCAATAAAAATAACGGTTTCTCTTTTGTTTTGTTTTGTGGTTTTAATAGTTGAAAGACTCCCAGAAGCATCAGAATGAGTTACTTGCCAGGAAGAGTGAGGCAGAATCCCTCAAAAAAGTGAGTTTCACTCCCACCCAGTCCTGATCTCCACACAGTGAGATTAGTGACTTTTCAGACCCCTGTAGCAACTTTTTTTTAGCTACAGTAGCAACAAATCTAGCAACTTTTTGGACTGCTCGTTAATCATTGCATAATCATTCTGTTGTCTGACAGAAAATATGCAAATGAGAACAGCTTTATTGGACATTCAGCTATATATTATATTAAAATTACAGTATATGAGCACGGATTAGAAGAGAAAACTGAAATTATCGTGCATTATGATTGCCGACAATTGGTGCATTATGTCATCTAGCGACATTTAAAGATTGAAATTTGGACACATGCTGCTGGCCCGAGAATTTTCGGTTTCTGTGGTAGCACCCCCCCACCTCCACAATGGCTGCATAGGTGCACTGGAACAATCCTTCCTAAAACGCATTAAACTTTCGTTTATAAAGACGTGAAACTCACCAAGTGGTCAAATCGCTGCAAAAGATGCTTTCCAACAGGTGTTTTACCATTCGTTGTAAAACTGTGGACCTATTTTTCCAAACGCCTCACACCCGTACATTCTTCCGTTGAGAGCTTGAATAATAGACACTCCAGCCCAGTTGGTGGCGGGTACAAGTCAATGTAGTTGGACAAAAACTACGATAAAACCTGTTGGAAAGCATCTTTTGCAGCGATTTTGGTGTGAGCATATCAGTGAACACCCCTGACCACTCGGTGAGTTTCATGTCTTTGTAAACGAAAGTTTAATGCATTTTAGGAAGGATTGTTCCAGTGCACCTATGCAACCATTGTGGAGGTGGGGGGGTGCTACCACAGAAACCGAAAATTCTCGGGCCAGCAGCATGTGTCCAAATTTCAATCTTAACCGTTCTATTTCATCAGAAACTATCTGAAAACAGGGCTTTAAGTGTAAAATACCGAACTTGTCCTTTAACTATTTTTGAGCAGACTTAAGCTACTTTCCATTGAAAATATTTGGCACCACTGCTCCAGAGACTGATGTCTTATCTATTAGGCCACTGGGCCAGGTAATGGCAGCTTATGAAATCTGATGTCATGTTCATGTGTGATGTGTGCTGTAGGAACAGGCTTCTCTGCTGGCAGAGATAGACAGACTGAAGCAGCTTCATGAGCAGACGCAGCAGAGAGAACAGAGAGTTCTAGCTGAACTCAAACACACACAGTCAAGGGTAAGTGAACTCAAGACAGGAACAGCAGTCTAAGTGTCTATTACTATAACTTATCTGACATTTCTTCAAAGTTTGACAGTTTTCGTAACCAGATCGTCAAGACTGTGCGTGTTTCTGACAAAGAATCAGATCAAAAGGTAAGAAAATATTTCAAGCTAATCAGAAGCCAAATTTCAGTCTCAGTTTTATACACTGTAAAGTGATTCAATTTAGTCCCAAGCAGTATTGAAACTGTACACTTACAAGTATACTACTAGTACATTGATATTAGTGTCAAAATGTCTTTTGTGTTCCACGGAAGAAAGAAAGTCATGCAGATTTGGACAGAGGGTGAGAAAACTGCCAGAATTTTGTTGTTGTTGTGAAATTGTTTATTTTTGTTTCCGATTTTGGAGGTGTTGGACTGTTTATCAGAGCTAATGGAACAGATGGAGATGTACAAAACCAAAGTGCATTACTTTGAAATTAAATTCAAAGAGGAAGCTCACACGCAGAGTAAAATGTTGGATGAGACCCAGATATTTAGAGCCAGACTACAAGAATGTCAGGTAGGTGGAAACATTGATTATGCCAAGTAATGTTGTATGTTTGTGTTACAGAAATACACAACATGTTGCACAGCTATATAACATCGCTTTGCGTTTGCATACAGAGTCGAGTACAAGATGCGTGCATTGCGGACACAGTGAAGATGGAAATATCTGGGCTGCAGGACATGAATTTGAGTCCTGCGCTCAGCTGGGTTCAGGAGCATTCGCTGTTTTTACTGAACCTCCTGCTCACAATACTGCAAAATGCTGCTCAGATATTAAAGACAGCAGGGGTTGATGTCTCTTTGATGACTGGAGGTAAGAAACAGAAAGTTTAGGAAGATTCAAGCAGGACTGTCACAAGCTAAGTGATGTTGAAATCACTATAATATTACAAAATATGTATGACTTGTGCAATAAATAAATAAATAAATATATAAATACTATTATTATTGAATTTCAGTGCATTTTTTACAGAACCGTAGTCTGAATTATTGTTATCATTTGTTTTGTCTAGGAGTGTCAGGTGCCTTAAAGATTTTATGCCAGGACCACAAGGACATCCAATCAGAGCTCAGGAAACTAAAGGTATTGCAGCAAAATCAGTTAAAGAATCAGAAAACGAGCAATTTCATGTTTCATAAGAAACATGACTGTCTTTCTTTCCTGTACTGAAGTCAGAGATGCAAAAGCTTCAGGAGACAGAGATACACGGCAGAGATCTTCACAGCAGGCTGGAGTTCATGCAAAAGCAGTTTGAGCTGGAGAAACTTCAGGTGTTGCTGTCTCTCTCAAAAACACTAAATGTAGTCTCTGAGACATAGACCTATTGAGGGATGTTCTCAAGTACTGTAGATTGTCATTTAGCTTTTTAAACTCATCTTAGTTCCAATGGAAATTCATATATTATTGAAAGTGTTTCAAAGAATTGACTCCAAGCTAATAGACTAGATTGATTTAATTAATTGATTTACTATCAAATTTTGTTTCACTGAAGTTTCTCTTGACCTTTGACCTTTTGATGACGCAGGCAGCCGAGGGATACAGAGAGATGAAAAACACACTAATGCGACAGCTGGAAGAGGTTAAGGATGAACTACAGTTAGTGAGACAAACTGAGGTGAGTTCAAATTAAGAATTGAATTCATTCCCTAAAATGAAATAAAACTGACCTCAACTCTCAACATGTGCTGCATCGCTATATTCTGGTTTCTGAGAGTCTAGTTTCCCAAGTATTTATCCACATGTGTTAGTTCCCAGTATATAGCCGTATTGGTTATTTGCTTCTCACTTTGACACATATTGAAGCCTTTTTCCACCACATATCATAATTATATAAATATTGCTGTATCATAATTATATAATAGCAAATACCATTTTTTAAAACTTTTTTAATTCATAATTGTTTTTTTTATTCATAATTTTGACTTTTTAATGTCATAATTTATAATTATGATTTACCAAAGCGTACGTTTTCTTATGTGATGGAAATGGGCTTTTATATCACATAGAACCACAGTGATAAAAAAAACTCAATGACTATAACTTTATTGTCTTCCAAGAGTGCCTTGCACAGGGAGATAGAGACACGCAAGACTGAGTGGCAAACCAAATTTGAAGAAGCCAAGATACGAGAAGCAGAGTTGAAAGTAACACTGCATGAATTCCATCTCAAAGAGGAGAGGAACAAGAAGATGAAGCAGTGTGAGGAAAGAGAGGCGAAGGCCCTGCAGAGAGGAGCTGAAGAGGAGAGAGAGAAACACAGGGTCGAGGTAGAGGAGTACAGGGAGCAGGTGCGACAGCACGCATACACCATTGTTGCTATGGAAACACGAATAAACAAAGCCCAGCAGAGTGAGGAAAGATGGAGAGAGATTGAGGAGGAGAGGGACTCACTGAAGGAACAACTCAAAGGTGAGCACAGCCTCTTATTCATAAACACGACCAAAAATATTCATAATTTCATTGAAACTCTCTTAAAATAAATTAAAAACAAATAAACATTATGATCACAAATTAGTGGCATTTGGACTCTACTGTTTGCCTTAACTCATGCTCACAGAAACGTTTGTTTTACGTTGTTTTGAAATGCTGCAGTTTTGCGTGTTACACATAGAGGGCAGCTTCTCAAAAGCATTAGCTAATTAAAACTAATTTGTGTAACAGATTTTATGTGTCCTACATATGTATTCATGATCATGTTTACCCTTGTTGTACTTGTCTCACAGAGGCGCTCGATAGACTGGAGGGCTTTGAAAACAACAGCACGTCTTGCACATCAGATAAACAGGAAAATTCGGAACTGGATCAATCCATAAAATCCCTCCGGTATCACTGCATTACCCATCATCCAAAAATGTTGTGTATTATTATTCTAAGTATTTAGCCATTAGGACTGCCCCGAAACCAGATGCAACAGCTCTGCGTATGTTAGCTTGTTGCTTAGCGATTTATATATTGCAAGTTACTTTGTAAACAGATTTCCTTTCTCTGTCGTCACATTCACCGTGAGCAGAATAATATACATAGTGTGCTCTTGTTAATGCATAATGCATGCCTTATTCATACATTATTTATAAACCTCTTGCTCAATAACTAATTACACAGTCCATGTCTCTCTCTTTAAATCATTTCATAGATCAGGCACTGTTAAATTGTAGCTGCACATATGTCTCTTTTTTGTCTCAGTCAATATCCTAAAATCTTCTAAATTATTTAAAATTATAATGATAACCAAAGACCATGTCTACATAATTTATTGTTATTTATTTATAAAAGATCAGATGTGTTTATTCTGTTAATGGAATTCTTATTTTTTGTGGAATATTGCAGAAGTCATTATGAATGATTTATCCGTGCAAATCAGTATTATTATTTTTTAAATTCATGTGCCCCTGTAGTCTTTAATCAAAATAACTTCCCCTTCCTCCTGCAACGACATCTCTTCTCTTCTCTGATGATGTCAGCGTGAGGGCGGGACAACCTGTCACTCTCATGACATCTCAGTAATATAGCAAACCACAATGATCCAATCAAATCCCAATGGACAAAATCCTACATTTTTTCTTGTTTGAGAGGCCATTTCACTCGGATATACATCACAGTAGGGAAGAAAAGACTGTAGCACTTTTATCAGTTTAATGCCGACTTTAAACAGTCAATACTTTATGCTATACTCATCATCATACTCAATCTACTGTTTTCAGAATATATTCTTGTATCGTTAATGCAGTATCTAATTTGTCCTGCAGGGCATCTCTGGTCTCATCCCAACAGGAAGTGATCAGTCAGAGTGAGATCATCGATGCCTTGAGTCGTGACCTGGCCCAGGCTCATGCTCGGCTCTCTGACATGACAGGTCAGACACAAAGCATCACAATCGAGTACAACTGCATTCTGTGTTTGTCTTTATGTTTCTGACTGAAAGTCTGTCTGTGCAGGACAACTAAGTGAACAGCAGAAGTTGGAGTTGGAGAGTCATAAAGCTTTAGTTGTAGACCAGAAGATTCAACTGAGCATGCTCACACAGAAGCTCACCATGATGTCACAACTAGTGGAACAGAAAGATGAAGAAACAAAGAAGCTGGAAGAAAAACTGAGGTACTGTACGACCAAAACAATGACATACAATGGCCTCAAACTTATCTTTTCATTATAAAACGATTTATCAAACAATGTAGTGTTTTTTTTTTTTTTAAGATGACTTGTCTGCTAAATGAATCCACAACATGTGAATGTGTTTCTGAGTAGATATTGTTCCATTTTTGTTAGACAAACTGAGGAGGACCTGAAAATGAAAGCAGCAGCATACAGAGAGATGGAGAACACAAGCCTTGTTCCACTTCAGACCTTAAGAAACACTAAAGTGAGATCGGCAACAAACTGAACAAACATTAACAAAACTGAAATGACCTATATATTTAGACATATTTTATGAAAAATCGATAAAAATTAAGATAAAGAAGAAAAATATGCTCTGTTTGAATTTTTTCTGAATAGAAAAATGATTGAATAATAATAGTATTTTGAAACATAGTGGCTGAATTAGTCACATTGAGGCACATAATGTGCCTGATATTAGCCTAAAAAGCACATCTGGATATATGCATAACCATTCAAAAGTTGGGGTCAATAAGATTTAAAAGAAAAAAAGAAAGAAATTAATGCTGTAATTCAACAACATTAATTTAATGCATTAAATTGATCAAAAGAGACAGCAAAAGACATCTATAATGTTAAAAAAATATATATTTTTTAATTATGTAACTGAAAACTGGAGTAATGGCTGATGAAAATTCAGCTTTGCCTTTATAGGAATAAATTCTATTTTAAAATATATTAAAATAGAGAACTGTTATTTTAAATTGTGGTAATATTTCACAATATTCCTCTTTTAACTACATTTTTAATCAAATACCGGTAATTGCAGCCTTGGTGAGCACAAGAGACATATTTTAAAAACATTTAAAACTCTTACCGACCCCAAAATTTGAATGGTACATTCACCAAAAAAAAAAAAAAAAGAAGGAGAATAAGGGGTCACAAACACACGGACTCACATAGATCACACATGGACACTTCTAACTGTTATATGGATGTTGTTTTCTCAGGATGTGGCACTCATGACAGATCCTAATGATGTCATCAATCAGGGGTCAAAACACAAAGGTCATCGCGGTGAGAAGGCGATACTTCAACAGCAGGAAGGTTTGCGTGACATGAGGGAGCGAATCAGAGCTCTAGAACAGAAGTGGCCTAGCAGTGAGTCTTGCAATCCCTTTTAACTAATGATCAAACTTTTGGATGTGGTGATCCTGATCTGGTCTCATTTCTGGCATACATTAACCTAACATGATAAATTTTCTTCTGTGCGGTTTACAGAGCATCTGAGCCAGCAGCGGGAGCCAGAGAAGCAGAGTTGGATGAAGAGATCTCCAGCTCAGAGGGGATCCATCAGTTCTGTGGTAGCAGCTTCACTTATTCCATATATTTCAATACTGAAATACATAAGATAATATATTCAAGAAATATTTAAGATAATGCACCATTTCTAGGTCACTAGTCAGATAAGCAAATTTGTGACACTAAAACTGTGAATCATTTTGAACGAAACGTTAGATGTTCTTGATTCCATTGAAGCGCAAGGATCTTTGGATCATTCTCAAATCATGCTGGAGAACGTGATCATCAGGTTTTAAACTAACTGTTCATGTAGTTCAAGTGCTGCTGTCATTAAAGCAGAAGAGGGACACTTTCTGACTTCTGTGTTCATTTTTGTGTGTTTTGAGTGTTTAAGTGTGCTTATTTTACACATGCAGAGTGCTTTTGCGTTCCCTGAAGCTTTGACCGAGGCAGCACGAGAGCGTACAGCCAGAATGGACATGTCTGATGCTCTGGAGCTCAGTGAGAGAACAGTGAGTGACACATAGAACATACAAACTCAAACTAAATTGTGTGAAAAGAACATCTGTGGCCCTGAGATTGTGCTCTGTTTTGAGTTTGTGTTGGTAAATCATTATTTGAATCATCATTTTTCGTCTTTCGTTTAGTACCTGGAGCTAGTGCAAGTGCTGCGTGAGGCTCTGGAGATAAGTGATGGTGAGATGTCCGGTTGTGCTAGTTTAAAGCACATACCTCCTAATGAGAGACAGCACATAGTCTCTATAAGACAAACAGACCTGGAGTTTGTGAGAACCCGCTTAGAAATACAGAAAAGCCAGAGCCAACAGCAACAACTACTACTGCAGGAGAACCAGAGAGAAATACACACACTCAGGTGCAAACAACAGAAAAACACACTCATCACAAATAACTCTCTCGCTCTCTTTCTCAGTGTATTTGTAATACATTTCGAAAAAGTTTAATTTCAAAAATATAATGTGTGTAATAAATGTACATGCACTACCGTTCAAAATTTTGGGGTCATATTTTTTTTTCTTCAAATAAATGACATTTTACATTTACGTTTATGCAATTGATACTTTTATTCAGCGAGGGTGCATAACATTGATCAAAAGCTTTCTATTTCAAATATATGTTGTTCTTTTGAGCTTTCTATTCATTAAAAACATATGGAAACGTATCATGGTTTCCACAAAATTATTATTATTATTATTTATTATTGATAATAGTAAATGTCTTTTTGAGTACCAAATCAGCATACTAGAATGATTTGACTGGAGTAATGGCTAAAGTAACTTAAAATTACATTTGAAAATATATTAAAATATATATTATATTATATTATATTAAAAAACTGTAAATTAAAGTTTTTTTTGCTCTGTTTTGTCCATCTGTGCTGTGTATTTCTCTCAGAGAGAGACAGGTGCTGGGTTACGAGACACAGGCCGAGCTTGAGAGTGTGAAGGCAGAACTGGAGGCTCAGAGACAAGAAACAGACCAGCTTCGCCAGGCTCTACAGGAAAGCATCAACCAGCTGCAGAGAAACCAGCAGGAACGCAGTGTAACCAACAGAAATAATAGGGTATCATAGTGAGAAAGTCTGACTGATACTAACTCTGTAATAGAGAGAAAAAATAAAACAAGTCAAAAAGTTGCTCTGCACCAAACTTACATGAAAAAAACAGTTCTGATTCTTACCTAAGTTTGTTAAAACAAACAATCCAACAAATGCATTGTCGGTTAGTAAGTCTATATGGTTCCCTGATGCTTTTACTTACAAGTTAATTGATTTATTTACTCACTCACGGATGCCTATTTTAAGGCATGATGGATAAGTCATACCTTAAAATAGACATTTTCAACATCTCAGACACACCATCTCTCTGTCTCTCTATAGAGAGCCACTTTTAAGTGGCTTCATAGCTTACCCAAGTGCCGTTTGTAATAAATGCTTTCTCTACAGGGCCTTAGTGCAGAGAGAACAGGCAGAAGCAGTAGAAGAGTGGGCCATCACAACTGTATACCAAATGAAAGCTATGAAAAGGTACACTCAATGGCAACAGTGGATTAGAATCAGTGACTTGATAAGTTGAGTGTGTGTGTGTTTGATCTTCAGAACATATGTACGGTCTAAATCCATGCTGTTTGCCACAGGCTGCCTTGGGTTTTGCAAAGAAACTCCACACTGTGCAATTAATAGATTTTTAGCAGCACCAACAAATTTGTTCTTTAATGAGCTCATAATCTCAGTGCTATAAATGGAGCATGAATCTGTTCCTGTTTGTTTGATGTTAGACCTATAAAAAAAATGCAGACAAAATACTAGAATACATCTATTTAATACTTTCGACTCCCACAATAATGTAATGCCTTTTATCTTCATTTGGGGGTGTTTCTTAGCAAATATTTACATACTATATTTATAGGGACCTGTGTACACACTCCCCCCCTTTCCCCTGATATATATCAGGCATATTGTGTAATTATTTTATTCAAATGTAATCATTATTTGAAAGCCCTAGATTTTACTGTGTTTGTTCACAGGCCCCAGCAGTGAAGAAACGGATCTCACAGATGAAGCTGAAAAAGAGAGAGAGTGAGGTGAATAATCTGAATAAAGAAATGGGGCAGAAACAGCAGATCTGTTCAGTGGTGTCTGATTTGGCCAGCCCTCTGCAAGCTCCAGAGATCTCCCACATCCCCCTGCTCACTGAGGCCCACTGACATGGACACAACTTAAGACCACCTAAAATGTTGTATTGTGTATTATTCACACTTGGGTACAGTGATTAACATTTTTTTTATATTAAATGATGTTATAATATTTCTTAACTGTGTCATTTTATTATAATATGTGTGTTTCATTCAACCAATTCGTTCACAAATACAAACAGTCTCCTTTGGAAGGCTGCATCCTCCAGAGGTGGAGGACATTAGGATGTTCCATTTCAGAAAAGTGGTGTAAATTACTGTCTGTCTTACTTTGGGATGTAATGGTTACTTTGCAGAAATGAGGCAGCAAGGATGCAGCCAGAGCTGCAGAGTCCCTGAATCATTTACTCAAGTGATTCGTTCAAAAACACATTTACCGAATAAAGTCCTTGATGTGCAACACAAATCTCACGTGACTTTACCTCAACAGATCGGATAACTTGACTCCGCCTTTGAACGTCATCACGTTTTGAGGCGCAAGTAATTTATGATATAAAAAAAGAGCCAAAAAGGCCTCCCCGATTACAACAACATCCATTTTTATTACAGTTATTTGTTGCTAGTTTCTAGGAAGTGATGTTCTTTAACACATGAGATGGAAACGGTGCTTTATTCGCAAATGTTGTATGCGGTATTCCAATTCAGTTACTTTGTTTGGGAGTTGGAACCATTTTAGTTGGAGCAAAAAACAGACAAGGTCTAAAATGTTTAGTCAATTGATATTAACTTATTGTTTATTGAACTGTTTTATAAATACAAACACATACAGTAAGTCTATACGGACAAGCAGTTAACCGTACAAACCATTATAAGACGATTATATATTTGTCAAACTGTTTCCATTCCAGACAGTATTTCTTCCTGTATATATCACTGCATAAAGACCAAACAGTGCAAAGCTGGTCTGCACTGCACCCACTTCAAGATTCCAGTGTAACAAACATGTGACATTTTCATTAAATAGTTTTTTAAATCAAATATATATATACTTACATCACATTTGCAGCACTTAAAACTGAGGTGGTTGGCATTATATTAATGTCACTGGAAATTTGGCATTTCCAATGAGTAAATCTCTGCATATCTAATTTTAAAGACATAATATCTAAGGTATTAAAAGACTAATGTATTAAAAGCCCTCAAATGAAAGAGAGCAAAAATCTGATGTTTAACAACAAACATGCCTTTGGATTTAACTTTCTGTGGGATAATTTCCCAACTGTTCTCCACTCACAGTCTCTTCTCAGAGGAAGAATTACCGTAGTACTTTTTGTTCCTCACATCTGTTCCTCATTTACAGAGACATCTGACAACAGGGTAGAGATTCAGAAAATATGGTGATGTATTACGTTAATTAAATACACTCAGTGCTGTGTAGACAGGCATCAAGGGTAAGTCTCCTCTCATCGTTTTGTCTGAATTACTGTCACACAACTCTGTTTGCTTGTTGTGGGTAGAGGAGAATAGAAGAACATAATGGACAGTTTTCAATAAAGGAAGGCTCCTGGAAGTGATCATTAAATTTCATTATACAAGCAGATAGGATCACATTAAACCATCTGAAGTACCCAATTTGCATTATCTATATTTGTTGACTTTTTTTCTTTGAATGTAGAATCAGATTATTAGAAAAATACCAGTGGCCCCGCCCCCACGTAATATTTGAAATGATCCTCATCTTCCTCATTAGTGCTGATCACTATATGAAGTGGGTGGATGAATTCCAGTTGGCATCTGCTCCAGTCAGACTGCTGGCTTCAATCCAGCCCATTAGAGGATCAAGAGAGAAAAATCATTTCAAATATTGAAAGAGGGTCCAATCTTTTGTTCAGGGTAATTCAAATAGTTCAAGCAATGCTGAGCTCCCCAAACTGTCTCCTTCAATTAGAGACTGCTTCCCTGTGGCAAAATGTTGGTATTGCATTATCAGATGGCATTAGAGTCCATACATCATGCTCATACTGCCAACAAAAAAGCCCACAAATATAACATAATCAATGGCATTTTAATATAATATTCATATTTGAAGTAATTTTCTTTTTAAAAGGAAGACAAAAAGATATTTGGACATATTCTGGTTGTCAAATATAGTGAGGCTCAGCTAGGACATCTTGATACAAGACTTTATAGATCCATAAAAATGAAATTATCTTGAGACTATGGTTAACAGTCATTTTAAAAATGGCCTGAAAAATTAGATTAAAGGTAAAGAATCATTCTTCAAAAGCCACTAGTTTGATATTTAGTTTTGAATCCAGTGCAATGCTTGATTTTTGAGTCTCGCTTAAATGTTAAAAGTGGGGTCACTTTATATGTAAATGTGTCCCATGTTTTAATTATATTAACACAATATACATTACAAAACTGTCAGGGTGGGTTAAGAACTGGACCAATAATGATATTGTTTAACGCATAATCTGTGTTGTGTTTCTTTGACTGGGTGCTTTGTGTATACATACATGTACAAACAAAAATCGAACCTCTGATCTTTTTATCTCATAGCCTACAGACACTGACAGCATTCTACATCACAGACAGCCTCTGCTGAGGAGACTATAAAGGCAACTGAGTGCTGATGGATCATTTCTTCAAAAGCTATTCTATCATTCACAGATATCCAGAGCTCCCCTGAGAGAGATCTAAAAGTGTAGGCATTTTCCCATCCTCTCCTTTTATGAAAATGCTGATGATTTCATGAAGGAGAATGACAGAAGCACTTTGAGAGGGTCCATAAATAGCAGTGGGTAGTGAGGTTGATGGGCCTAGCTAGAAGTAGAGATGGATTTCTTAATGACCAAAAGAAATGGCCACTCAATCCATCCACAAACACAGTTTGTCTTCACCTGAATCCCCCCTGACAGCCTGTCCGCCCTAAACAAATGTTCACTTCTGATGTAGTGTGCCATGCTCTAGATTTATTGTGGGGTGTGATGGGAGTCAGTCTGTCATGTCATAGACATTTCATTCCTGTAGGTGGCACCATAACACAAAGACTGACACTCCATAAAGAAAATGTAATGTAATTGATCCCATTTCATATTAATTCAGTTAATTTCTTTGCCAGGACAACTTAAATTATCCGTAATATTAACCTATTAAATAATCTTATACTATATCATAATTACGTAATTTGATAATAATAATGAATGTATGGTAATAGGTAGGCTATGTTCATCAGGATGCTGTACTCTTCTGCAGGTTACATCGTTTCGCCAGTAGGTGGCGACAAATTACGTCTTCATGAGTGAGTCATTTGAATCATTCATTAAACTGATTTATTCATGAACAAAGTAACTGGAGGGGTGCTTCTCATTTCTTATTTGTGCTTTCTCATTTCCTTTCCTTGCTTCCTTTTCTTGTGTCTCAGCTCCATCCCCTTAGAATGTGAGAAATGGATGCAAGGAAAGAAAATGAGGGGGGAAGAATCTGAGGAAATCTTATTTGTAAATTGGAATATTTTTGATCACTCGAGCGGCACTTCAAATCGTCATCAGCTGTGCTGAAAAGATCTGCCCTTATGTTTTTAGTTTGGTTATATAAGAAATTCATGATAGATAATAATAAAGCAAGATGCCCTGTTGAAATATGTGAGATATAAGGTTGATTTAAACTGCGATAAAACATAAATTCATAAATTAAAATTATTGTGACAGATGTGAAAGGGGAGAATAGTTTTTTATAGAATTTTTTCGACAAGAAATACTTCTGCATAGGATACATCTGTGCATCTTTGCTCATCGATCCTCTGGAAGCTTCCTTGTTCCTCGCCTTCTTGCGGTGCAATTAGAGAACTGAGGTGTCCTTCAAGATGGCTAACTTTGGCTGATCAGTTTCTGGGTCGCAGGCTGGAGGGTGGAGGAGCGAGAAAACAAGGAAGCATCCATTTGAGTGTTGAGAAGCTCCTTTAGGACTGAGTGAGTCATTGAATTATTTACTCAATCGAGTCATTCGAAAACACAGATTAATCCATGAATAAAACAAGTCTGTGTTTATGAGTGAGCCATTGAATCTTTCACTCAGCCGATTTATTTGAAAACTGATATATTCAGGATGGAAACACCAGTGTTGCTTGGAGACACGCAACAGGTTTGCTGTTTGGAACTATTTTAGTTGACGGGGAAAAAACAAAGTAACTTTCTAAAATGTAAGTCACTCAGTATTAACTTATGTTTATTGAACATAACTGTAATTACAAACACATAGTCTACGTACAAGCAGTTAAACAATACAAAACATGAAGACTGAGAATTGTGACAGTGTTGATAATTAGTCTAATATTTGAGAAACTTAGAGAAAATCACAATAACCGATTCACAATTGCATATGATCGCTTGGCAGATGTAAAGGTTGCATTACTCATGTTTTTCTGTGGAGGTGTCTTATCACTGCCCATGATTTTGGGTGGTACTACTGTGGCATGGTGAAATCAGGGTGTGTATGTGTAAAATGTGTCTGAAAATGCCGGCTAAAGGACTAGCTCCTCATTGGAGATAACTTTGTTCTTGGGGCCCTTAAGGATGACATCATAATGGATGATCATACGGCAGCAGGAAGTGTTATCAGTGACATGTTCAGTCACAATAACCTCAAAATGCACTCACACACACACACACACACACACACACACACACACACACACACACACACACACACACACACACACACCATCCTACTCTCTTCCAAAAGACTGCTATTTATCTGCACAAGATAGTCACACACACACACACCCATTCACATCCTCTCGCAGTCCCTGAAACCTCAGGGGGGATAAGTTGTGTTTGCAGTTATAAAAGGACTGCCTCCAACTTAGGGGTAGACAGAGGGTTGTGGATATGGGAGAAGCTTTTGTTTTGGTAATCTGTGAAAACAAGAGGAATATATTTTCTAAAAGTCACTTTGCAGTATTTGAATCTGGATCCTTTGGCTGAACCCACTGAAAGTAAGTCTGATATATTTGTATACTTCCACGTTGACATTTAAAAAAGTCAGGTAAGTTAGACAACTTTTTAGAGTATGACTAAGCATTTGTTTACACATGGGTTTTAATGGTGTACAATTCTGATTAATTCCATTAGAAACTGTAAGTTTTTATTAATAGGCTACTTTTATTTATACGATTTTTAAATTGATATAAGAACCATTTATTCAATGATCCAATGAATGAATAATTCAAAATTGAATAAAGCTTCTATAAAATAATATTTTAGTTGCACGTGTTGTATTTTAAATATTTCATTTATAGATAAAAAAAAATGCATCATATTAAAAAAAAAAAAAAACTTTGTCCTTCAGTTCTGTCTGCATGGTTCGGACTGCATTGATTGGACAATGTGCCGGGTTCTGAACATCTTATTGGCTCTTCTGAGCCGCTTCCTGTTCGCGGTGCATGGCGTCCTGACGGTGTGGCGGGTCGTGGAGGTGACAGGAGAGTCCTCCTATTGGCTGCTGCTGACGGGGGTGGCACTGCTCGGGGTCGAGATGGCAATCACAATCAAATACACACGCAATGCAGAATGGAAATGGTGAGGTTACTCACTGTATGCTATCACAGCTCTTTCATAGACACAAATATAATGACCCTAATGTCACTGAAATTCTTGCAGAGTTCTACATAGTGTATATTGCCGTAAAATAGAATTCTTTCTTTTGCAACATTTTTTTTGACTGATTGTTGTTGTTGTTTTTTTAAAGAACTGTTATAAAATATATGAGTCCAGAAATACAGTGTGCATTGCCGTTCAAAAGTTTGGGGTCGGGTTTGGGTTCAAAGGTTTGGGGAATATTAAAGGAGAACTCCGGTCAATTTTAACATTGAGCTAATTTTTTTGTAAATTTGGAGTGCTGTCAGTACAGAGAACAACGACAAAAATCAGTGTTGCCTACATCGTGTTATCCTCTTTTTAAAATTTGCACCCTGTTGACTTAAATGGGGCAAGTTTTAAACCTGCTTTTAGCCTCTTAACATCCTTGATGTGTCATTACAAGTGCCCAGCCATGTGAGTGATTCCTTCAGAGTGAACGCGGTGAATCTGACTGCAATAGATGTGAAAGATATGAATAAAAATGATGTTATTTCAGCCAGCGCTCATACCTGTATTTACATCCTGTTTTCGGCTGAAGTCCACAGTAGTCGATTGTCGAGTTCACGCGCATAGGTTTAGTACGTACGATCATGCTATTAAAATTGACCGGAGTTCTCCTTTAACAGCAAGGCATTCACTTTAGAATGATATAAATGGATTTTTCAGGTCTCTGACCTGATCGACAATTTAAAAAAAGGTAATTTACTGAACACTTTATCATAGAAATAGCATCTTTTGTGGAAGAAAGAAAATAATATTGTTCAGGAACAATATGTGGGTAAATCTATCTATGAGTAAATGATGACAGATTTTGTCTTTTTCTGGTGAACTATCCTATTAAGAACTCTTTTCTGACTGTGTAGGACATGTTGTGTTTGGCAAAAATAGCCTTGCCAATTGTCTTGACACTCAGAAAAAAAAGAGAATCTGTTTTGCCTTTTTAAAATAACTTTACTGAGTTACTCCAGACGTTCTGGTATAAAAAGACATGGGGCTTAGAAGCAGGGTGCCATGATTAACACTAACGAGAACGTGGGAAATTACTTTCTCGTTTCTTCAAGCTCGGCACTTCAGTCTGTCTTGCGGGGACGGGTGATAATAATAACCCTTTCTCTCAACACAGCGACGGAGAAAAACAACCTTTGCCTCCGCAACCTTTGCAGTCACACAGATCGGCACATGGTCGCGTTCAGTCAGACTTTAAGAATGTACATTGAGATTGCTGTGCTAGGAAATGTTTTAATGAGACTCTCCCCTCCCACTGACATGGACGGAGGACCTGCTGAGAACATCCTCCCTCCCTTCGTCTTTCTCATCATCCCCTTCACTCTACCATGATCTCCATCTCATCCTTTATAACTCTCTTTCTCTGCCGTACTACTTTTCAATGCATGCTATCTCTCTCCTGCACACTACACTTTGAAGTCTCTGTGCTCTTTAGAGAGGCTTGCTTGTGTCAGTGGGGATTTGCATAGCTAATGGGAGTAATTTGCAGTCTACGTTGGGCTGGTGTGCCTACAGCACTGGACTCTGTAGTGTGACCCAGCTTTACCACCCAATCAGATGCATCTGACACACATAGAACTACTTGGTGGCTTCATAAGTAGAAAGTAAAGTATAAGCAAATGTGTCCATCCATTAATGTGATGTTTCTTCCACTCGTCTGCAGGTTCTCACCTATGGTGTTTCTCTATCTTTGCACTGTGATTCCATCAGTCTGGTTCCTGGAGCTGAACCTCCTACAGTCCAATCTGCCCATCAACTCGAGCACAAACTCTGACCCACAATTCTTCTCACAGATCCCGCTAACAATGGTGGGTGGAAAGCAGTCGTTAACAATAAAACTCAGACCTCACCAGTAAAAATGAGTTCAGCTTTGAACCAAATCACTTAGAATCTCTCTCTCTCTCTCTCTCTCTCTCTCTCTCTCTGCTGTGTTGGATGTTTCAGTACTCATATTTCTGGGAAAGCAATAAACATAAAATGCTCGGATGGAAATTGATTTGTGCGTGGAAAGCAGACTGTTTTCTGTAAAATGTCTGCAATCCTGGGGGGGGGGGAAATAAATGCAGAAGATTGATAGATAAGGAGTGGTAGAAAGCTCAGGTTCACCTTTGACCTGTGTGAATTGTACAAAAATCACAAACCCACACACTAATAATCCCACCACTACAGATCTGAACATGGTGGCTCCCTGTAACACTGACTCGTCTTGTCTAAAAAGAGTTATCAGGGCCTATGGGGAAAGATTCAGGCACAGATTTTTAAACGTCTTAACCGCAAAACTTGACTCTAAAACTATAAAAACTAAAACAATAGCTTCCTCCAGGATTATAATCCAGATTAAAATCTTTTTAAGAAAAAAGTATTTGCAAAAAAATGTTATAAGAATGAAGTAAAAGTTCTCACATCTTAATTTTTGTTTTAGAAAAAAAATGACAGGCTTTGATGTTGTCTGACTTTATATGAAAATGCGAATGTATCGTCAGCTGTCTTTCTATTCGTATGAACCCAATAAATTAATTAAATATCTTACCTTTTTGGCATTTAATCACTTTTTTTTTTTAAAAGAATAATCTAAAGAAAAAAAGATAGAAACATTCCTAAGAAGTATTTTTGGAAATACTAAATATTCTTAATTTCTGAAGTTAGAAATCAATTGTAATAATAATAATAATAATAATAATAATAATAATAATAATAATAATAATAAATGGTTAATTTAGAAGAATAAAGAAGAATTTTATTCTTCTTATAAAATTTTATGTGTTCCTATATTATGTGTTGCGAGTTCTGCTGCAGTTTTACAGGTATGTATCCTGAATATACTACAATTTCTAGGTTTGTTAGGCTCTGGCAAATTAATCTGAAACTTACTGAAACTCATGGTTTTATAAATTTATATAAATTATTATTATTTTTTTTAAATTTTATATCCCAGCTCTAATATGTTGCATATAATGCTGTTACACATTGAAACTTGATACTGTTTTTAAAGGCTCAGACTTTACCTCCATTTCCTCCTGACAGCTTTGAATCTGAATATTTTTAATACTGATGACTGTGATATTTTCTTTGTCTTGTGTTCAGGTGGGTGGAAAGCTCACAGGAAGTTTTGTAAGAATATGCTGCAAAAAGCTAATCAGTGACTTGACTGAAAAGCTTTTTGGGAAACCATATCATCTCAGTTGTCCTATTTCATTAAGTTAATCCTCCAGTGGATCTTTTGTTCAGGCACTCCAATGAGTCAAAGCAATCATTTTTTCTTATAAACTGTTTGAACCTTTTTAATCTGGTATTACAATAACATCTGAACAACATTTTTGATTCATCCATTCAAATTATCACAGTCTCGCTGTGTGCTCTCGCTGTCTGGTCTGTTACCATGGTGATTAACCTATTTGTGTGTGTGTGTGTGTGTGTGTGCGTGTGTGAGACAGGGGTTGGCGGAACTTGATCCTGAGAACTGGGTGGAAGCTTTGGAGCAGACCATGTTGATCGTGTTGGTTCTGGGCCGCTGGCTGATGCCGAAGGGCGACATGTCACGTGACCAGCTATCTCAGCTCCTCATGGTTTACGTGGGGCTTGGAGCTGATATCCTGGACATCTTTGACACTTTTAAGGAGCCACAAGTGAAAACCAAGGAGGCCGTGATCATTGTTGGGCTAAGTTTGTTCTCCTGGGCCTTGATGCAGTTTCCTCTTGTTCTTACCCAGACCAGCCACCCCAAGGTCCTGGAGGAAGATCATCCAGAGGCCGCCCAGCGTGGCCGAGCTGGCTGGACCGTTTCCTGCTGCTCGAGTGAAGTCTGGAGCCTTCTGCTAACGGTGGGTCTGCAGGATGGACCTTTCCTAATTTACCGTCTGTACCTCATGATACGTGAGAATGTTCTGAACCAGCTGATGATCTTCTTCACATGCAAGAACATCCTCATTGTTTTGCTGGAGGTCTACAGGATTTGTGTTGTCCACTTTGAGAAGAGCAATCCGGGGGGTGGAAGTCAGTCATGTGACCCATCTCATGGACACTCAGAATGGACTGATGGAGAGGCTATAGAACCCAGCTGTCAGGAATAGATTAGATTCACACATACTGAAAAGACTGAGACTTTTCTGTCTATCTATCATCTATCTATCTATCTATCTATCTATCTATCTATCTATCTATCTATCTATCTATCTATCTATCTATCTATCTATCTATCTATCTATCTATCTATCTATCTATCTATCTATCTATCTATCTATCTATCTATCTATCTATCTATCTATCTATCTATCTGTCTGTCTGTCTGTCTATTTGTCTGTGTAGACAGTATTCAGACTAAAAGTGCCTTGTAAGGTTTAACGTTTTGGAAGGTTAAACTTACTTAATATTCATCCTTATCATAAACATCTTGATTCTGAGATTGTATTATTTAAGAATCTGACAGCCAGCATGGACAGCACTGTACAGCACAATTGCTACCACTTGCGGCCAGCAGATGGTAGTGTGAGCAAACTCATTGTAAGGAAAGAGCTATGATGAAATTTGGAAATTGCTCTGGAGATCGTGACGCCTCTTCAACGGTACCCTGACACAAACTGTCTGCACACAGCAACCTGTGACATTTTAAGCATCTAACATCAATAGGTAACAAATCAGCTCCTGAGTGCTTCCTGATGTTTGTGAATGATCTGTCCACGGCTGTCTCATTACTCAAAGTTCAAGCCTTTCTCCTTGCTCAGAACTCTTGTATGTTTTTGACGATGACATATTAGATTGAAGTACTGTCATGAAGACCATATAGCATGCTAAAAAATCAGTGAGATTGGGACACACAGCTCCTGTCAATCATGGGATTTAAAGCAGTAAACCCGACCTTTGCTTGTGGTTAATTAGAACGACAGCTAATTAGGATATCAGTCAGAATAAAAACACACATATCATTGTGTAGTTGAGATTATTGTTTGTTTTGACAGGCTCTCAGAGAGAGACCTGACAGACGTGAATAAAGAAAGACGGAGGGAAACACCTCAAAGAGAGCTCTGTCATTAGTGCTGTTCTATCACAAAATCTTTCATTCCTGTGTGAAGTCTGACAGTGCTTGTGACAAAAGAACTAGACAAAAACAGGGCAACAGACTTTCTCCCTCCCCCTCCCTCCATGTCTGTCTTTCTCTCTCGATCGGTTCTGCATTAAAATAAATCAGAAACAATTAAAGTCCCCTGACAACAACGTAACACAATGAAACTGTTCTGCATCTTTTTCTGTCACCCCTTGGCTCCCCAGAGTTCACATTCTCATTTTCAAAGTCCTCTCCCCAAAATCGAGTGCACTGTGGAGACTGTAATGTACTGGATACGGCGAGGATCGAGAGTGAGAGAACGAGAAAGAAAAAGGTAAAGAAAGGAGAGTGAAGAGCAGATTGTTGGAGGAGAGAGATGAACTGCACGCTTTAATGAGATTTGAACTCGTGGGAGGAGACACGCAGTCAGCTGATCAAACGGTTAAACAACGACCTGCCCTAGATAGACAGAAGAAAAGAGGAAAGGAAAGCATACAGTTCTCTTTGGTTTGAAAAGGTTCAGTTCCAAAAGGGAAGAAAGGGCCACGCTTTGTGTCACAGCCCGCAAAGTAGGCTACTGCGTAAGTAAAACGAATTTACAGCATAACTTCGTTATATTGTAGGCCTAAAGTACGAACAGATAGATACGTTTGGAGAATAAAGAGATAACAACCAGGAAAATTAACAAATTATTTATTCTGTAAGTATTTTAGAACTAAGGGGTACTTATTCTACTATTATTATAGGCAACAATCTTACGTTTGGGAGCAGTTTAGCGAGAATATAGGCTACACTGCGAACCTATTTGTAATAGTGTACCAATGCTTAAAGGCTTTTTTTTGCATTTATACAGTATATACTGGTTAAGTTTGTTCCATGTTTCAAGGCAAGTAGCCTAAAACTAAAACTATTACAACTCCTCAGTTCTACTTTTTTAAATACTGGGAAATATACTCTTGTTCCATGTAGTTACAGTGTAAGGGGTGCTTGTTACCCATGGTTCTATGAAGTTACAGGGTAAGTGTAACATCTGTGTGTTGTAAATTAACGTGGTGATTGTTACCCTCTTGTTTCATGAAGTTACAGGGTATAAGTGTGACATCTCCAGGCTGTAAATAACAGTGGTGCATGTTACCCTCTTGTTCTATGTTGCCTATATCATAATAGTAGAATAAGTACCCCTTTGTTCTAAAATACTTACTGTATAAATAATTTGTTCATTTTCCTGGTTGTTACCCCTTTATTCCTCAAACTTTACATATTGTTCCATTATATCTTCACATACTTACTTTAAAGGTACACTATAATTACCAAAAGTTATGCTGTAAATTTGTTTTACTTACGCAGTACTTGCAGGCTGTAATCAAAAGCGGAACCGAAGGAAAGGAAATTAAATAAGCATAAAATGAATCATTTACACACTCTTAACTTTACTTACCTGTATGACAGTGACAATACTGTCTCTTGCACAGTACAAAATAAGATATTTTGAAGGATTTTTTTTTTTTTTCATGAAACATTATGAAAGTCAGTATCCAAAACAACATTGGACCCCATTAACTTCAACTGTAAGGACATTGTTCAAAATATCTTTTTTTTTTGTGTTGGCAAGAAGAAAGATCTCATACAGGTTTGGAAAAACATAAGTGAGTAAATGATGACAGTATTTTCACTTTAATGTCACTTTAATAGAGAAATATAATAATAGAGAATACGCACAAACCCACAAATAAATACTTGTATGAATTTTCTTTCAAGTAAAATCCATATGTTTTTGAACAGGTGCATATCCAACGCTATCTCACGACCAATTCGTACGAATTCGTACGAGTGATAAAAAGGGGGCTAATTCGTACGAATTTGTACGATTTGTCTAAACCCACGTGATGGGTAGGTTTAGGGGCGGGGTCAGGGGTAGGTCATTCATATGAATTCATATAATTGGTCAATTCGTAAAATATGTACGATTTAGCAAAAATCGTACTAATTCGTACGAGTGAGGTCGTATGAATTCGTACGAATTAGCCACCTAGTGTAGAACACCTAACAAGAATTATATGGCATTTTTTTTCTCTGAATTCACACCGTACTCGCAAGCAGCACATACAGTATGTGAAAAAGCAGCTTTGAAACTTCAACAGCAGGCTCACATTGTGCCGTTAATGTGAACTAGGCCTACAAAAAATTCAGTCGCTGCCTCAAAACTCCATCTGTACTATTAGAGATTTGATCAGCTCTTGTTACTGTCAGTCCTTTTTACCAAGATATAGAGCAATAGCACTTAACTTGAAATATTTTATGGCGCATTTATGAATGATTGAAGCTGCATGTTTGCGACCGGGAGCACAAAGTACCAGAGTGGTGCAATGTGACAGCTATACATTACAATCTATATAGTAATCTGACAGTAAATGCCACTGTTTTGTAGTACATTTATAAAATACATTTATTTCTCTCATATAAAATCAAATTCAACTTTCTGCATCTTTTCTCCCTCGAGCTGATCTAAATCGTCTGCAGTCATCACACATGTATTTTGCATAATTTAAGGCTCATACATCATGAGCTGTCCATCACTTTCCCTGGGGCTTTTTATCAGATGATTCACATATGATGGCATTCACTCTCTTTTTCCGCCCCCTCTGCTGCTCACCCACTGCACTACACTCACCCTCTGCCACTGCAATGGCTCAAAATTAGCAGATACTTTTGACATTTATATAAAAAAATACCATATTTTTAAACAGACAACTCTCACTCTGGCTAGGCATGGACAAACATATTTAATAGCCCATGGGCCTGTTCACACAGAACGCATTTTTGCATTCCACTGTGCTGTTTTCCTATTGTTTTTCTTTGTAAAATCGTGCTAGAGAGACTATTGTTTGACCATTGCCCTTGAGTATTTTGCAACATTTTGCGCATGACACAGCGTTCTTAAAACTTGGCACTCAGAAGATGCACTTTAAAAACACTTGACCAGTTTTGAGGAAAGTTACTTTTTAAAGTATTGCGTTATTATATTGCGTTACTCCCTAAAAATGACTACTGTCACTAACTACTGTTACTTGAGTTAATTAGTTACTTTTTATGGAAAGTGTTTCATTGAGTTATATTTGCGTTCGTTTTTCTGACCTGGGCTGGGCTTGTTTGTTTATTTTTTAATAATAATTTTAAAAAAAGTTTTGGCAAGGCCTTTTCACACCAAAAGTGAAATGAATAAGTCAAATTCACGCCTGTACATTAGAATGGCGCAGCTCTGTAGCATTTTGGATTGCAGAAGAGGAAAGTTCAACACTAATTTTTGACATTTTTGCTAATTATTTGGGTTGAATTGGATCATCAGAGGTTAGCAGCAAAGACTGCTTAATAAACTGAGATTAAATACATAAAGTATATTTGTATTATTTGACATTTAATTATTGCAGGTTTGCCTTTTACAGTGTTTAATCATTTCGAGGAATGCTGAATCTGTATTTGTGCAAGTGAGATGAGTGAATGCATGCTCACATTTAGTCTAAAACTAAATGTTTAGAGAGCGCACACAACGCCTCTGCACCTTACTCCCAAATTCTGGAGACAGGGGAGTCAATAAATGGGAAAACAAAGTAACTTGCGTAAGGGTTAGCTGAAAGAGTAACTCAGATATTTTGTTGTGAATTTAAAAGTAATGTTTTACTTTACTAGTTACTTAAAAAAGTAATCCGACTACATAACTCGCATTACTTGTAATACATTACCCCCAAACACTGCTCTCTAGACCTTGCGTTTTTGTTCCACTGTTCTGCGTGTCTCTTTTTTTTTTCTTTTTTTTTTACACAAAAACGCTATTGTGTGAATGGCCTCTGAGGACCACATCAACAGTAAAAAAATCTTTAATGTCTCAATTTCTTTAAAAGAGCGCTTCATTCTTAATTCTCTTGCTTCTCAGATTTTTCTCTTGAGAAAAATACCCCAGTGACCTTGCATGAGTTTTAGATAAGTCTGCAATCATCACTCAGAGATTGAGCTCTCATCAAACGAACCAGTGGAGGTCACACCCAACACCCTTTAATTTTTGATTGATATGAAAATTGAGAGGTCATTTAAGTCTCCTGAGATATGAAAGAACGTCCTCTGAGCAATTTTGCTCCAGGCATGCACTTTCACATTCAGCAAAAAGCATTTCCCCAAACTCCCACAGACTTTCCACACATTTTCGTGGCTCAAGCTCATATGTCTAAGGTCTATAATTTCCGGGCAGAGGGCAGACTCGTGGGTGGACAGTTTCCTGAATCTTTTCGCATGAATTACTCAGAAAACACTGAGCATATTGAAGCCATCAACCTGATGACACTTCCATAAGATCATCCAAGAATAATGATTAGATGAATGTACTCACTGAGATAATTGTCACCGTAATTGACAAAACATATATAGCTAGAATCGCATGCAAGATAACAGAAATCACAATTCATGTTTATAAACCCATTATTTCATAGCTGCTACAGTCTACTGTGAACAACCTCTCTCTGCATGTACAGAGCCTAGATACTGATTCTAGAAATAAGTCTGACACATTTACTTGTTGGATCTATTATACTTGGCTTATTTACTGGTTCATCAGTTCTGAAGGCGAAAGAGGGCAGAGAGGTTTTTAATTTGAGCCAAAGTGGCACAGTGGAGCGTAATATCCTGTGATTCATTTGTGTAATTGCTCATCCATGTACAGAGAGAGTTTGGAGTCGTTGACACTTTTGTGAAATGAGACGCACTGAACTTCATGTTGGATTTTGAAGTTGTCTTTTTATTTCCTTTAAGCAGTAGTCTGGTGTAACTTCACTAAGCAGACAAAGTGCATATAGGAAAAAAAAATACTATGGAAGTCAATGGGGTACATCAACTGTTTGGTTACCGACATTCTTCAAAATATCTTCCTTTGAGTTCAGCAGAAGAAATAAACTCATACAGGTTTGAAACTCGAGGGTGAGTAAATGACGACAGAATTTTCATTTTTAAGTGAACTATTCCTTTAAATCTGATATAATGGGAGAAAAAAAAAAAACATTGTCAATGCATTTAACCTGTATATAAATATATTATATATGAGTTTTGTGTTTTATCAGTTGGCATTTAGTAAGGGTTTGCTTGTTTTAAAAAAAAATTAATTATAAGTTGAATTCAGTAAGGATGTAATAAATTGATTAAATTGATCATAATGTTACAAAAGATTTCTGTGTCAAATGCTGGTATTGTCACGTATCCAGTCACCACACCAGCTCTGTCACCTCTACCGCACAACACTTCCCAGCATCCCTCATGTTTCCCACCTGCACACCATTAGCCATCACCTAATTACATCAGCACCTGCACCTCATCAGCACTAGAGACACTTCTCCTGCGCTTCCTTGTCTGGGGCCGTATTCACAAAGAATTTTAAGGCTAAAAGTAGCTCCTAACTGACGAATTTAGGAGCAACTCCTAAAAATAATGGGCGTGTCACTCGTAACTTTAGGACTCCTAATTTTTTTGACTAAGAGTAATTCACGAAGCATTTTAGCCCTAAAAGTAGCACCTAAGCCTGGGACAGCTTAAAAGAAGTCGAGAGGACTCCTAACTCACTAAGACCTATTCACAAACCGCTTTTTGTGGCATTTCACGTTGCGATGTTTTGAAATGCGTATGCGGCGGCAACAGGAGCACTGTAAAAAGTGAATAGTTGGATCAACTTAAAAAAATTACTTCAGTTGGTAACACCTAAAAAAATTACGTTTTCTCAACTTAAATTATCACGTTTTTCACGATAAAATGTGATAATTTAAGTTGAGAAAACTTAATTTCTTTAGGTGTTACCAATTGAAGTAATTTTTTTAAGTTGATCCAACTATTCACTTTTTACAATGAGCTTCCAATCGCGAGGGAACAATTTTGCATTGTAGGCATAACTAGGGATGCAATAACGCCACCAACAACAACCAAAACTAGGCTACTCATTGCATGTAAACTAATTGTAACGTTTCATTGTGAATCAAATTAAAATGTTCTTCTCTTTGCAAACGTAGGCAGAGGCATATTGTCACAGATTCATTCAATAATGTTGCAAAGATATTGCATCAATCCATATGTTTCATTAGGCTACTAGGCTATTTGTTTAGCCTTACTCTTTATTCATTTAGGCTATTTATTCAGTTATTCATCATCTTCCGTCCTTCGCACTACTTGTGTAGCGCACGCATTCTCAGACCTGTCACTCATCATCGTAGGGGAGGTGTTTGGAATCATTCCCGCGTTACAATCATCAGCCAATCAAGGTGGTCACTTCAGTCAAGCTCGTGCATGAGTAATGACGTCATCCATAGCAACGAAGACTCACTCTTAGTTTAGGAGTTGTCATTTTTCTTTACTAAGAGTAGGTCTGAAAGGCGTTGTGAATAACTTTTAAGAGAAAACTCCTAGCTAAAATCTTTTAGTGCGATTTAGGAGTACTCTTGGTGGTAAGATAAAATGCTTTGTGAATACGGCCCCTGGTCTTGTCTTTATGAACACCTTAAGACTGATTACCTGTTACTTACCTGTTCTGTGGAAACCCGTCTGCCCTTCGTCTGCCCTTCGTCTGCCCTTCGAACCGTCATCTGTAAATAGAGACGTTTGTTCAGAGCAAGCTAAGTCATCCTTCATCTGTTCTTCATCCATCATACCACCAGTCTGCATTCCTGTTCAGTTCCGTGTATCTGTCCAATAAAGTGTGTTTGAACTCAGTTCTATTGAACTTTCTATTCATCGAAAAATGCTGGAGAAAAAAAGTAGATTTCCACAAAAATATTTAACAGCTTTCAACTCATACACTGAAGACTAGAGTGGCTGTTGAAAATTCTGCTTTGTCATCACAGGAATAAATGACATTTTTAAATGTATATTCAAATGAAAACAGTCATTTTAAATGATTTCTCAGTATTATTATAATTTTTTTTAACTTTATTTTTGATCGAATAAATGCAGCCTTGATGAGCATAAGAGACTTCTTTCAAAAAAATATATAAAAAAAACATACTGACTTTATACAACAGTGTATTCAATATAAAATCTATCACGTAAATATGATTCATTAGTTGAATTAATTAAGCTGATTTTCTCAGCTCAATCCCTCATTGTGGTTCATTCTGTCACACTAAGAATCCAGTTGGAAAACAGCTTCATTTCCACTTCTCAAGAGTTACAGAGTGTGCAGCTCCTAAAATGTTATCTGCGCCCTGCACTCTGCCTCCAGACAGAGTCAGTCAGTCAGTCTCAGACTGAGTGCGGAAGGGCTTACCGAAGCCTTTTCAGGGGTGTCGAGACAGGGATGAAGCTATCTGTGAGCAGTGCTCTGGAGTTTTCTTAAGGAAGGAGTGCAGCTTGTGAGATATATATGTGCGCGCTCTCTCTCTCACACGCACAAACTTGCACACAAAGTTCAAACATCTTGGTACTGGCAAACAGGAAGATGTGTGTGATAATTTGACTTTAAAAGCATTCCGCTTCCAGAAACGAGTGGAAATATCTGTGGCAGGCCTGAATCTGAGCTCTCAGAAGTATACGAGCTGCATTAATAAGCTCCGCTCTCCTGTGCGAATTTATACAGACCTACACAGACTACAAATAAGGAATCAATAATAGAAGTACCTATCATGCACACATAAACACACACATATGAGATGGATACAGGGTATTTGAAATACAGTATATACAGTAGGCAGTTAGATCAGAGAAAGAATATTCTTTTGATATCATAGCTGCTTGGTAAAAGATCATGGACATTTTTCAAGACTAAAGATCATCTGTAAGTGCCTGTTTAAGACAAACTTTGAAAAAGTTTGCGGTTGCACTTTTGCAAGATTACAGAAAATATCAAGGCCACAATGCATCGCAAACGTCACACTCCAGCCAATCTATATTTGTGCCCTGAAAAACATTCATCCCTGACAGTGAAATCTGCTTGGTTGACAGTAAGGGAAAACAACAGCACAAAATTGTAAGGTTATTCATCTTTAAACTCAGCCTTAGTATGCAAGCAGCTTTTCCGAGATAGCCTGACCCCCTGTCAAGACTGACAAGAATATCATAGAAGCAAGAAACAAATCTTTCAGTGAATACTTGAGTCACCCTGCTCAACAAACTCCTATTTCCCTCCTATTATTTTACTGTATGTAGTGCTGAGCAGTATTTCTAGTGCAAGTACATTATGTTTCTGAAGAGAGACCTCCTCATCTAGCCATCTGACCATTACTGACTCTGACAGAGAGTTAATATCTAAATTTCATTTTTATTTTAAAGGTGTAACATGAATTATATAGAACGGTGACTTACCAAAGAGCAGAATCAGAATAGCCTCATCCCCCCCAAACTACCACTTCAAAGTCACTGCCTACTTGCTTTTATCTTAGCTGGCACAGCTTTCTCACACATGACCTTTGGTGACTTTTCTGATGTGGTTTTCCCATAATTAGAAAAAATAAATAAATAAGGTTAAGCTTAATTTTAAGGTGACGTAGTTGTACTTACTCAAATAAGTACTGAGTAATATTAATTGCTATATTATAACTACATGTATAGAGTTACGTTTAGGGTTTGGTTTAGGGTTAGTTACTTGTAATTATGCATAATTTACTGTTATTAGCATTAGTTACATGTAGTAATGTGTACTAATACTAGCCTAAGTAAAAAAAAAGAAATCTCAAGCTTACTGAAGACAAGTAAACAGTGATGAAATAAGAACAATGAAACTACAAGCATATAGGAAAACAAACTACAATTCAACAGACACAAATTAAATAGACTAGTCTACCTGAAAAACTTCAAGCACCAGAAATAAGAAATATTACATAAATTGTATAAGTAATCAAATTTATAAAAACACTGCATATCGTCTTCACTGTGTAAATTACATTTATTCTTATTAAAGTTACAAAAGTGTTTTCGTGAAGAGCAGTGAGAGATTTTCTGTATATTTGTTGTTTGTTTAGCAGTTTTTAGGCTGCTGTCACTTTAAGACCGAATGTAAGAATCCACTGATTCACATGCGTTTTCTTTCTCATCTGTTTACATTCACTTAAGACAGAAATGACAGTGTTTATGAAGATACTTGCAAAGACGGGCATTTTGGCACATAAGTATGAGTGTATTTAACCGACTCAGTTCATTACACACGCGATGAGCAGCGGCTTCTTGTGCACATACACTCACCTAAAGGATTATTAGGAACACCTGTTCAATTTCTCATTAATGCAATTATCTAATCAACCAATCACATGGCAGTTGCTTCAATGCATTTAGGGGTGTGGTCCTGGTCAAGACAATCTCCTGAACTCCAAACTGAATGTCAGAATGGGAAAGAAAGGTGATTTAAACAATTTTGAGCGTGGCATGGTTGTTGGTGCCAGATGGGCCGGTCTGAGTATTTCACAATCTGCTCAGTTACTGGGATTTTCACTCACAACCATTTCTAGGGTTTACAAAGAATGGTGTGAAAAGGGAAAAACATCCAGTATGCGGCAGTCCTGTGGGCGAAAATGCCTTGTTGATGCTAGAGGTCAGAGGAGAATGGGCCGACTGATTCAAGCTGATAGAAGAGCAACTTTGACTGAAATAACCACTCGTTACAACCGAGGTATGCAGCAAAGCATTTGTGAAGCCACAACACGCACAACCTTGAGGCGGATGGGCTACAACAGCAGAAGACCCCACCGGGTACCACTCATCTCCACTACAAATAGGAAAAAGAGGCTACAATTTGCACAAGCTCACCAAAATTGGACAGTTGAAGACTGGAAAAATGTTGCCTGGTCTGATGAGTCTCGATTTCTGTTGAGACATTCAGATGGTAGAGTCAGAATTTGGCGTAAACAGAATGAGAACATGGATCCATCATGCCTTGTTACCACTGTGCAGGCTGGTGGTGGTGGTGTAATGGTGTGGGGGATGTTTTCTTGGCACACTTTAGGCCCCTTAGTGCCAATTGGGCATCGTTTAAATGCCACGGCCTACCTGAGCATTGTTTCTGACCATGTCCATCCCTTTATGACCACCATGTACCCATCCTCTGATGGCTACTTCCAGCAGGATAATGTACCATGTCACAAAGCTCGAATCATTTCAAATTGGTTTCTTGAACATGACAATGAGTTCACTGTACTAAAATGGCCCCCACAGTCACCAGATCTCAACCCAATAGAGCATCTTTGGGATGTGGTGGAACGGGAGCTTCGTGCCCTGGATGTGCATCCCACAAATCTCCATCAACTGCAAGATGCTATCCTATCAATATGGGCCAACATTTCTAAAGAATGCTTTCAGCACCTTGTTGAATCAATGCCACGTAGAATTAAGGCAGTTCTGAAGGCGAAAGGGGGTCAAACACAGTATTAGTATGGTGTTCCTAATAATCCTTTAGGTGAGTGTATAGCGAAATTAGTTCTCTTTCGCTACTTATTGCGCTTCATAGGACTTAATAGTGACACCTGTTGGCATGGATGTATGAGGTTTGTCTATTAACTTCTGGCTCCCCACAACAAATCTATATGCTAACTGTTTTTGTTTGTTAATTTTTGTTTTTCTCTGTCACATACTAGAAACATCAACAAAATGGACATTCTTAAATTCAATCCCAATACATTTTCATGCATTTAACGTGGATGCATCATGCTTGCTGCAACTGATGTCCCTGCTTTTATCCTAAAAGTAATACAAAGCAAATGTATTATTATTGTTGTTAATATCACATACAGTATATTAGATGACATGGCTGGAGTCTCATGTGAGTGTACATATTTTTATTCATATTTTCCAAACTTTCTGTTAATTTGCTTATGTGTAAAACTTTTTTTAATTAGCAAAAAATGACTGAATGCACATTTAATTTATTTAGAAAAAAAGTAAATAATTGTAAGAAAATAATGGGAGAAATTATGCAATGGAAAAACTGCTAATGAGTGATAAGAGTTTGAATAATAGTTTGAATATGAAAAGGCAACAAATTAAAAAAACAAAACATTTCTCTGATTTCAGATCAGCGTCCATAGCATTTGGCTTACTGTAAAGTCCTCCATCATTAATGTGCATCATGAGATATTTTGGGATACATTTGGCATATCCACCTGCAGGATAACCAGAACACATGTGCCAGCCTGAAAAAGACCCTAAATAATTACTATCCTATCTCATGATTATTCATCAAATATTTTGGAGAGACTGATAGCGTCCATTCATCTGAGCTGCATAATTGAATTATGCATTTTCATGTCACACCCAAGACAATCTGATAAAGACGTTCAGATGCTCCCGCTGTCTCTCCACCATTACCAATTCATCATGTGGTCCACATGCACGCAAACAGTCACACTTGTTTTTCCATAAATTCATACATAACTCCGGGCTCGTCAGTAGGATGAGATCTCCCGAGCCGACAATCAGAGGAGCAAATTCAATTACGAGCAGCATGGTGAAAAATCCCATTCTCACTCTGACCCAGACAAGCTGTTGTGTTGCCGGGATGAACTTTACAGGATAACTTCAGCTGGTTTGATAATTGGTTTTTCAGCCATGAAAAATAAGGATGAAATTTGTATTAAGGGCAGGAGATTGCGATTAAATGTGTTGGTATTTGCTTCACTAGTAGACCCCGCTGGGAAAAGATCTTTTAAATATTGCAAATGGAATAAAAAAAAAAATCACTTTTGGGTAATAAATAAATGAGTAAATAAAAATCAAGGCCTTCAGCCATTACATGAAATATGCTGAAAATATTTCTGTCAGTTTTAGTTATCAAATATATAAACTACTTATTTTCCCATTTCCTTACAGTGCGGTCCTGTCACCTGTAGGCAACACCATCAACAGTAGGCAAAAATACCTGGATAACCTAGTGTTTGCTGATATTCTGATATTCTGAAGTGAGATTCTATTATTCCATAAGGCCACATGAGCTGATTACGTGTAATGTTGTTTGAGCTTGAAAATGGTCAGAAAAGTTACAAAACACAAAGTCCCAAAGGGAGTTAAAGCACTGTTTCTGAACTTCCTGTAATGCCTCAATTCTAGTCTTGAGTCTTCTTCCGGGAACATACACGTCACAATATCCCTCATTGAAGTAATTCCTGTACAAGGCATACGCAAAAAAACACACCAAAAAACAAAACAAAGATGATGCTTAGTGTGTTGAAATTATAAGGGACGTGACATTTCCTAAACATGCTCAAAGTTATTGACCAATCACAACGCATTGATCCAGCTGACCAATCCAAGCAGTGTACTTTTTCAGAAGGAGGGGCTTCATCGAGACCAGGGGTGCGTTTCCCGAAAGCATCGTTGGCCAACTATGGTCGCAAGTTCATCGCAATGTCCATTGAACTCTATTGGTAACGACGGAACTTGCGACCATAGTTGGCCAACGATGCTTTCGGGAAACACACCCCAGAATTTAGAGCGTTACTAACAGACTTAGAACAGATGTGCTGCAACAGTGTAAAATATGTGCAAATTTTGTTTTTTTGAACATTCAAGCGTGATTACCTATTCTAGAAGACCCCCCCAAAAAAAACATAATCAAGAGCATAAATTATGTTTTTTTAACAAAGTTCGGGAGGAGCACGTTCAAACGATCTACCCAATCAGTACGATTGGAGGCCTATATATATAGCCGACTCACCTCCGTTCCTTGACAGTCTTTTCCGCATCCCTCCGCCACCCCGATTCCTCAATCTCGGCTAGTTCCTATCCTAGCCAAGGATAGGGGGGAGTAGCCTACTCTGGGTTCAGGCCACATTTCCTCCCCCGGACAGCACGCCAAATACGCATACTCTTATACTCCATCTAATTATTTGTTAGTGTGAACTCGCAAATAGTTCCCCTTAAAAAGCACCTACACATTTTATTTTTGTAGTTGTTAGTCCATCAAAGGTCAAAGTAGATTGTCATAGGACAAAGGCAACATGGCAGATATTGTATATTCAGGAATGTATTTATTCTACACACCTGCATACCGAACGTACTTCATCAATAGTCGAGAAGCATCAAATTCAGAACATGAATTTGGACTCAGATAATGACACAAATAATGCTGTTTATTCATAAAAATTAATCTACTTCCTTTTACCATTAGCCCACTTCCTGAAATAGATCCACCCCATTCACACTTGCAAGTGTTCCAAGGAGAGATATTGCTTCTGGCGGCCAGTGTCCTACATTACGCCATTATGTAAACTCAAAAGATGAGGAGGAGAGAAAACAGACTTAAATGAAAGAAAAAAAACCATACAGGCGATTATACAAAACTCATAACTGACAGCAAAGCAAAGCACCTGATAAGGGCCCACACAGAAAGGATGTGATGTCACAGATGGGTTTATGTTTTATGATTGCCAATGAACATTTTGCAATCTGCCTTTGGCAAAACCATACCTCAAAAGAAATTTCAATAATGGAATACTCATTTTAAATTTTCGGAAAAAATCTTTAAAACCCCATCATTTATACTCACAATCAGATTTTGCACGGCAACTGAATATTAACCATCATTTTTCAAAATCCACCCTCCTCACGAAATGACTTTTGTGGTAATGTATTGAACAGTTCAAATAGAAATTGATACAATTTTTGCATTCGCAATAAATTAGCCCCCTACTCATTTTTTGCTAAATAGATCAAATATAAATATTCATGAAACCATCATTCGTCAACATAAAATAATGCTGAAAATGAGCCACGAGAATGAGAGGCTCAGTCAGTGTATCTCATTCACTCACTCAGACTCAGACAGTTCTGCGGTGGACTGAAGTCACACGGCTCATTTCCGCAAACCCCTCTCTGCCTCCCCTTCATGGGCCGGTAATTGAAAGTGAGAAAAATTGTTTTTTAAAACATTTCTTTTACTGTTGACAGACAGTAAAAGATAATCTTTATATCTTCCTTATAAATTAGCCTCAGTTCATCAAAACGTAATGATCTGGCAATTTCCTGTTGCAGAGGTGATTGGAGACAATGTGTTCTGTCTATATATTATATCAAACATGCTGATCTGGAAATGTTTGGATGATGAGAAAGCATTGGAGTGGAGGTTTTGGGGCACAGATCAAACAGGATGAGGAATAATCTAGACTAATAAAGTCTGGAATCGCGTAAAGAATAAAACAGTCAGCTGCCGCTGCTTGCATAAGTGATTTATGTGTTCACTGTAAAAATCAGAAGTTGTATCAACTTAATTAAAATGTATTTGTGCTTTCATAAAACATAATAAAGTCCTATAAACTCAAAAGTAATCATAATTTATACTTGTGGATCCAAGTTCAGTAAGCTATCATTTTGAAGTTAAAATATTTATACTGCACATTATTGATGTAGAAATGTCATATTCTGGAAGACTTTTCCACTAAAGTGTTTTAACTTGTGTATCAGTTAGTTGCACAAACTCAGAAGGTCAAATTATTTCTATGCACCAAAACATGTGTTTTCAATATATTCCATAAATTAAAGAAACTTGACCAAAGGAAACATTATCCTAATGGTGAATTTAAACAAAACAACTCTTTATTTAAAATTCTAAAACATCTAATTCTCAATATCAAATATTTGCATGTACTCCACATCCTTTTAGCAAAACACACGATTCAAATGCAATGGAAAAGGTGAACAGTGATTCATTTGATTAGTTGTCATTGTAAGTTATTTGCCATTTAATATTTTAAGTTACTCATTCTAATTGGCCTAAAAGTTGACTTTATTTAATATTTTATGTAATTTCAACTTTTTTTCTTCTTTTTTTTTCATTAGATCTGATTTTAAATCAGCTTTTAAAATAGAATTTGTTTGAAAAAATGGAAGGATGTTTTACATTTTGATTTGATTTTGATTACGTTTTATCTCCAAATAATTCCATGAACAAAACATGTTTCAGTCAAACACTGAAAATCATTATTTTCTCTCCCGAGAAGATAAACAAATGCCCTCATTACTAAAAAAACATTTATTAATGTTGACAGGCAAAGACGGTTACACTATGGAAACTGTTAACCATGAAAGGTAGAGATGCTCTCACTCTTGAACATTATACAATATTGTTCAGTTCTGCTTCATGAAAGTCAATGATCTGTTCATACTTTCCCGTGACAGCTTCAGATGACATGCGTATTCAATGTGTTGAAAGTGTTGAAACTCACACCAGACATGTCTGGTCAGATAGCACTGTCTTGGTCTCCTTTTCTGCAGTTTAATGAGTTTGCAGCCTCTTTCCAAGATACAGTCAGCTTTACTGACACAGCAATTTGTGAAAAGACTCTATAGTTGGAAGGAAGATTAGGAGTAGAGAATGTGGCCGATAATTTAAATGAAAAGTTCACTCACAAATGAAACTTCTGTCATTATTTACTCTCGTGTCATTCCAAACCCATATGATTTATTTCTTCTGTTCAACATACCGATTTTTTGCAAGGGCGATTTGTAGAGTACTTTATGATACTTTTATGGCACATTTGTGTTCTTTCCGAAGTTTGAAAGCTCCAGTCTTCATTTATTGTAACTGCATGTATCAGCACATTATAAAAGAAGTCTCTCCACAGAAGAAAAAGGTCAAGTTTAGAATGACATGAGGGTGAGAAATGATGACAAAATGCTTCATTAATGCCAAGATAATCTTTATAATTACAAAGAAATGTAACAGTTCTGTTCCTTCGATATTATGTCCAGCCTTGTTAATTCTTCTCTGTCTCAGAGATTCATGTACAGCATTTTTATTAGCAGACAGTGACTATTGAATACTGCTGGAGAAGCCCGATTAAAGCTCAGTGCTGTGCATAAGCAGTTCTTATTAGAAGAACATTCCTTTTAGTACAACCAAGGGGTCAAGGTTTGGTTGGTTAGCATGGCTTTGTTAGCCCCTGCTGGTAAAAAACTGTAACTACACCACCTGGCTGAAAATCTTTCTCCCTTGAAAGCACACTCTAAAAAATGCTGGGTTATTTTTTAAACCCAAATGCTGGGTTGAGCATTTTGACTATGTTGCTGGGTTATTTTCTCCGTAATCAGCTGACAATGACCCAGCATTTGGGTTTGTTTTGGAAATTTTGACCCAGCGCCTCCTCACGAGTCGCGCGCTTTTGTCCACACTGTTCAAATCACTACGTCAACAGGAGGACGAGAGGTTCAAGCAGGAGCGAGCGTAAAGGTGAGCAACCCTGTTTTATTACAACTTTCCTAATGTTAAGTAACGTTAGTCAAAGAAGTCCGAAAGTCAACAAGAAGTTATGTTGAAATAAAATATGAATTATTGACGACGTCGACGTCTGTCGAACTAGCGACCGTTAACGTATGCTAACGTAAACGTTACGTTACACATAACATTCATTATTTTTACACGGTCTGTAATCAATTATTCCACTTAAAACACGGTCACAATGTCTAAGTACAGTTGTTGGTGTCTGTTTTATCTCCAGAAATGTTGCGGGTTACTTGATTCGGCGGATGGATGCAGTGTAACGTCACTGGCTAGTGGCTGGATATGCTAAAGAAGCTGTAAGTCTAACGTTACCTATTATTTAACTGTGTTTGTTAGTCATTTTCGAAAGGTAGCTTTACATAAAATATTGAATTATGCTGCAGTATGTTCTCTGTGTTTGGGTGTGTGCGCCTTAGTTCAATTTGGCTAAGCATTTCTGCAGAAAACAGTGTCATCGTCCAGCTCAGTACAATTCTTATCAAAAACTGTCATTGTTCATTTGAAGTCAGTTCAGTGTTGCTTCAGTTACGTTCAGAAACTATGTAAAGATAATCAAAGTAGTTACTGAAGTACAATTTGGTCTTAAACCGGCTCTGAAAAAAAGAGTCCACAAAATATCCACAAAATTAACATTTCTTCTGTTTACAGTCTTGTGAATTAACAATAGTTAATTAAGCTGTTAAAAATTATTTAGTCTATTTATTTATTTTATTTTTTTAATTAAGTAATGATTCATTAAAATTATTTATATATATATATTTTAAATTAACTGGAGCCAGCATAAAAATTAATTTTAAAAACATTGTATAAGACATGCTAAATTTGTAAAGATATTACTAATCAGATGTTTCCTTCTTTTCTTTTACAGCAATGGACATTTTTGTTCAACAAATCTCCTCAACTGGAGTCTTGAGTGCCTCATTGAAAAATTGCTGGTAAATATGTGATGAACAATTTTGCTTTTCAAATTCTCTTTCTTTGTATGTAATCTTTTTTTCACAGTTGCATCCAGTGCCAACCCTAACCCTTAAAGGGATAGTTCGCCCAAAAATGATATTTAACCCATGATTTACTCACCCTCAAGCCGTTTGAGATCCATACTGTATGTCAATCTTTTTTCAGACGAACACATTTTCAGTTATTTTAGAAAATGTCTTCGATCTTTCAGTGGTTATAATGTCAAGCAATGGGGTCCACCTCCTTCAAGTCCCAAAATATGCATGCATCCTTCACAAAAATAATCCATCCGGCTCCAGGGGGATAAACGAAGGCCTTCTGAGGGTAATCCGTGCGGTTTTGTCGTAAAAATATACATATTTAAAACTTTATAAACGAAAATAACTGGCTTCCGGTAGCGGTCGACGCGCGTTCATGGAGATGGATGCTGGCGTATGACGTAGCGTAGAAAGCGTCGTGACGTAGAACGAACGTAGAGTTTTGTTTTGCTCTGCTCTCTGGCTGCGCTGTCACGTTCGTTCTACGTCACAACGCTTTCTACGCTACGTCCTACGGATTACTTTTGTGAAGGATGCATGCACATTTTGGGACTTGAAGGAGGTGGACCCCATTGCTTCACATTATAACCACTGAAAGATCCAAGACATTTTCTAAAATAACTGAAAATGTGTTAGTCTGAAAAAAGATTGACATATGCATCTCGAACGGCTTAAGGGTGAGTAAATCATGGGTTAAATATCATTTTTGGGCGAACTATCCCTTTAACAAAGTTTGCTACACCATTCACAATAAGCTCAAAAACATGAATGGCCAATTTACTTGTCCAAGTACAAGCACATGACAAGACAATTTAAATCAGTTATATTGTAGGGCTGGCATAGGGTACCACTTCTGTGCCTAGTCGTTGTCAGTGTAATTTCATAGATAGCCGTGCTTGTTTGCCCCTTTCTTGGTTTAAGGCAGTGGTTCTCAAATGTCCTGGGACCCCCATAATTTAGGATGTCTCACCCAATTTAAATTTTGCAGTCTGTACTAATGAGCTGAATCAGGTGTGTTAAATGAGGGAGAGATACAAAATGTGCAGTGGTATGGGGTCCCCAGAACGGGTTTGAGAAGCACTGCTTTAAGGGATAGTTCACCTTAAAAGGAAAATTCTGTCGTCATTTACTCACCCTCATGGTATTACAAACCTGAATGATTTTCTTCTCCTGAACACAAAAGAAAAAATGTTGGTAACAAAACAGTTAACAATAGCCATTGACTTTTATAGTACTTTTTTCCAATTATCGAAGTCATTGGATACCGTCAACTATCTTGTTACTGACATTCTTTAAAAAATCTTTTTGTGTTCAGCAGAAGAAAGAAACTTGAAAAAAAGTTTCAAAAAAAGGTTTGGAACAACGTGAGGGTGAGTAAATGAGGTGAGTAAATTTGACATGAGGGTGAGTAAATTTGCATTTTAAGGTGAACTATATAATAACACTAAATGTTTTCAGATTACCAGAGTACATATTTAACTGTTATATATTTAAGCTAATTTCACTCATTCTAAGTTGACCTTAGTTAGAAATGCACTTTTCTTAATTTAAAAGCTGATGAACGAACAAGTTCTAATTTGCCATTTTTCTATTCTTAGATTCCAAAGGCATACTAGCACTTACAATCCTGCCTGTCATTCTTCCCCCGCCTGTGTACAAGATTGGCCACAAAACCTTTCGGCCAACTATTCAAGAGACAAGAACCTCATTCATTGATGTACAACCGGTAAGTAAAACAACTAGGGACAAAAAGGGCAGGCTCATTTCTTTACACCTGTTTGTAGGGCTGCACGATAAATCGTTTTATTGCTGCTTGAATCTAACATGCATTTCATTTTCTCACAACTCTTTAAAGGATTAGTTCACCCCAAAATGAAAATTTCCTAATAATTTACTCACCCCAATGTCTTCCAAGATATCCATGTCTTTCTTTCTTCAGTGGAAGAGAAAATTAAGTTTTTTGAGGAAAACATTTCAGGATTATTCTACACAGAATGGACTTTAATGACAACCAACTATCCCAACGTTCAAAGAAGGTTCAAATGTCCATCTCAATGCAGCTTCAGAGTCTCTACACAATCCCAGTCGAGAAATAAGGGTCTTATCTAGCGAAACCATCAGCCATTTGTGGTTTAATAGTATATAAATGTTTTTTTTGTTTTTTGCTTTTAAATGACCGATCGTTTCGCTAGATAAGACCCTTATTTCTCAACTGGGATTGTGTAGAGACTCTGAAGCTGCATTGAGATGGACATTTGAACCTTCTTTGAACATTGGGATAGTTGGTTGCCATTTAAGTCCATTCTGTGTAGAATAATCCTGAAATGTTTTCCTCAAAAAAACTTAATTTCTTTTCGACTGAAGAAAGAAAGACATGGATATCCTGGATGGCACTGGGGTGAGTAAATGATTAGGAAATTTATATTTTGGGGTGAACTAATTCTTTAAGTTAATTTAAGATGGTATTTAACTAATTTAAGACTGCTCTTATGAAAACCTAAGACACACTTTTAAATAATTATCTGTGTCTGATATTGTCTTTCCTTCATTTAGTCTGGAACCAACATGGTGCTTTACCTGGAAAGGCAGAGAGAAGCAAAACCCTTCCCCTTTGTCTTGGAGCTTGGAATGGCTGGACAGTTTTTTGGTGAATGGGGAAACTCTGGAACAGTTGACTTTTTTTTTATCATTTTGTGAAGATAATTTTTAGCTAGGCTATTTTACAGTTTATAGGTATAGAGTTTCATGTTTTTATTTTGCTACACAGGACTAAATGATTGCTTATTTAAAATGAATTGCAATGTATGTACTTACTGTTTATACGCAGAGATGTGCCTCTCATTTTTGCTGCACAGGACTAAATGATTGCTTATTTAAGTGAATTACAATGTATGTACTTGCGTGTTTTTTATTGTATTCTTTGTGAATAGAATCTTAAGCTGTTGGCTATTTTACAGTTTATAAGTGAAGAGTTTTGAATTTTGAGAATCTTACCATTTTATGATATTTTAACATACCAACATTTTAGCACAAATGATTTTTGTGGGCCTCTGTTTATGTTGCAGATGTCTGTTTTTTTTAACATGAATGTATTTTTGATTATATTCATTTCCTGGAATAAACACTTTAATTGAATCAATAAACAGTGTTATTATTGTTATTAATATCTTTTTATTCGTTTTTTTTATTATTATTATCTAAAATGAATAACCTGTAGCATGGGGGTTGTTTGACCCAGCACTGATTAAAAACAACCCAGCAGATGGGTTAATGTATAAAAACCCAGCCTGCTGGGTCAAAATAACCCAGCATGTGTTCTGTCCAATATTTACCCAGCGCTGGGTTGCCAAATAACCCAAATTGGGTTGTTTTTAACCCAGCATTTTTTAGAGTGCAGTTCAGAAATTTGTGAATTGCTATGAATTAAAATAACAATAATAAATAATCTTTAATTAAAAGAGTGATTAGTCACATGGCATGCTCTAGCCTAGGTGACCGGGCTGAGGCAGAACCTGAGAATCCTGAGCAAAGGGGGCAGACTTTTTTTTTTTGAGTGACACTAATGCTGAAAAAACAAGCCGATTCCTTTTGAAATAACTGAAGAATTGTTAATAATGTACGTGGCACCTGTTGCTTTGTTTCTGTCTCCTCCTCTGTCTTCATTAATTGCTTATTGACACGTGTGTGCTTTAGCATGAAATCTCCTAATTGGTTTATTGGGCTCGTTAGAAACACAATTTACCCACAATCCAAAGTGAAGTGGCTGTATTGACCCCAGCACTGAATCCAAACATCCATCACATCGAACCTCAATATGTTGTCTTTTATCAGCATAACTTATGATGTATAATTAAAATACAGTTCTTATGATTTACAGATCAAAAGATTCATCTGTTTGCCTGCGAGAAAAGTTACTGATAGATTTTTGCATACTTGAAGAGTGCATAAATAAAGAAAAACAACATCATTTTTATCCTTTAAATACTGACATTATGATCAACAGCTTTGATCTTTTCCCCAAGGGTGAAAATATTTTGCCGTAAAATATTTTGATAGGATGATAGCATCTCAGAGCCGCAGAAGGATTTTGATGGGCTATCATGTAAATCTGTTAAACTGAGCTCACTTTATCTGGGGTCACTGAGTCTGACTGTTGCGTGTTATCAGTCTTCCTCCGTCTGCTTTAACAGCCGTTTAATTCTGTTCGGGACGTTGGATCTTATTGGATTCTCACCTGTGTGATCTGTCATGATCAATCGCCACTGCAGCCGTAGGGATAATGAATATAGTTAATGATGGGGACGCCGGTGGAGAATACTGCCTGCCTGTTAACTTATCTAATTAAAACATTGCATCACCAGACAATTAGACTGGCATTGCTCTTTCTTTTCTCAGGCCAAAATCAGAGCCATTAAGGGTCTACGTCTAATTAAAAAAAAGTATTTTCTGCACCGTGGGGGGTCCTGCTGAGGTGAAAACACATAAAACACTATCGATCTGTCCTGTTAGCAATTATAATTTTTTTTTTTTTTTTTTTTTACTGACAGAAGGGACCATTTAAAAAGAGAAGAATGTAACAATTTGGAATAAAAGAACAAACGTTGAGATTTTCACTATCGTTTTTCTGTATTCATTTGCAAACTGGCATATAAGTACATTTAACTAAGAATAATTCACTGGAATGAACAATTAAATTGTGTAAGAAACATAAAAGGGTTTTCGAATGTTACAAGCTGTTGACTTTTCAAAGTGGGAAACAATCAAAATAGCCAAAATTTAACCCAAAGGTTAAGTCCAACTTATCTGAATCCTCTATTACTAAAAGAGGTACTGAAGTAATGAAGGGTGATAAATTGTCTCCCCATGGCTTCTCATTACACACCTCTACACTGGCCTACAGTCAGTCTGCTGACACTATATGTTACATAGTCTTAGGTATATAAGGTCTTAATATATTAATAGAAAAATTAAAAGATATACGGTAAGTATTCACATTATAAAATGTATCCATTTTTACCTTTTTAACAACTTATATATATAACGTATTTTAACAACTATATAAATCAGTTACAACCAATTACAACAATCGTTAAGAGGAACTGGAACCAGAATAATTCAAATAATTCAAATCTTTACAATTCCCTATTCACAACATAAACCATTTCCTCTTGTGTATTTCCATGTTCACCCAAAAATTAACATTTTGTCATCATACTAGCCCTCATGTTGTTCCAAACCTGTATGAGTTTCTTCTTTTGAACACAAAAAACTATATTTTGAAGAATGTTGGTAACTACAGGAGAGGTGATCCGTGATTGGCTGACCCATTTTGAAACTGCCAGCTTTGGTGGTGATGTCTGACATCATGTAACTCACTTGAAGTTGAGGCTAGGACTTCAGTGAATACTCTAAAATTATATATGTTACAGTATAACATGAATATAAGATGAAACAATAATATAGTTCCACATCGGCTTCTGCAGAAAATCTGTCAGAGATGACTCTGGATACAGTTACAGAAAAAAATCGCCTTTTGCCTAGCAGCTTTCCTGATATTGTAACATCTGCCAAAGATTCTAGTCAATCTCAGCAGCGTCATAATTCCCACAACACTGCTAGAAAGTCTATATGAGAATGTCTGAGGTCAGCTGTAAGCCTCTTTCTACCAATCACCTACATGTTTACTGAGAGAAAATGACACATGTAAAGGCCCGCACTGTTTCGCTCAGATTCACCCACAACCTGCAGGTGCATTATCACCATGGCAACTGCTGATGCGATCGAGAAGGGCTCACTCCAACTTTTGTGTTACAACATGTCTATTTGAACCAGACAGAATGCGTCACAGGTGCAACATCACAATAACAACGACTTCCAGGTACATGAGGATCAAAGAACAGTTGACAGCTCCAAAATATTTGTGCTGACAGTGACAGGGTTTCATAAAGTTATCTAAGTGAAGCTGTGCTTGGAACCGGTTGTAATTATGCTAATGCTATTATGTATCCTTCCTGGAGGAACATTTACTTCAGTCCCATTTATATCCATGACAACAAGCATCCTTGTGATCCTTAATTGCTAAAACCAATGGTGTTTGTTTGCTTCAGAAATCTGAAGGATGTCTTAATCTGCTCCAGTTCACAGGATTAGAATTTAACAGCTCCCAGCCCACCTCCAAATGCCATTAGGACGAGAACCTGCCTTAAAAGAAAAAACTACTCCCTGTGTTCAAATCCAGCATTTTAAATATATAATGACCCACTCAGACGGGGCACACTCAATCTGTTTCACTGAGAGGAACATGTCATTACAGAGAAGTAATGAGAACTGCTTCATTTTTGCCTCCTCCTGCACTCTCTTGCATGGAGATTTTTTATTTTTTTTTACTGCATTTATGTAATTCTCCAAAGTGGCAGCATGCATCACTGGCATGTGATATGATTTCAAGCTCACGACGATAAAACATTCATGTCCCACATCCTCTTAGCTGGGGTTACAGACAGACTGCTCACAAATTCATTACAAAAATATTGTGCTTTGGAAAGTAACTTTGGGGTCTTTTGGGTCGTCCTGCGATTAAATGTTGAATGGTGTCATTTTTATTTTTTATTTTTTCACATCTGACAAAATGCTTACCATTGTTGATGCTTTTAGAGTTCTCATAATTTCACAGTCAATTAACTTTTCAAAGTTGATACAATCTTAAAGGGGAGGTATAATGCCCTATTCAAGATGTAGAATAAATCCCTGATGTCCCCAGAGTGTGTATGTGAAGGTTTAGCTTAAAATACCCTACAGATATATTTTATATAGCATGTTAAAATTGTAATTTTTTGAGGGTGAGCAAAAACGCACAGTTTTTGTGTCTGTCCCTTTAAATGCAAATAATCTGATGCTGCTCCACAGAGGGCGGAGCTTCAACAGCTTGTGTCCTTTTACCTCACACAGACATGCACTGAAAATTTCAAAAACTTTTAGCCTTTTATGTTCAAACCGGAGTCAGACAATGATGGAGAGTGATGACAAGAAGAAGTGACAACACGTAGAATGCAACAGGACATTTCTGAATGGTTAGTTGATGAATTAATGTATACTATTTATGTAATTTATGTTATCACTGCAGCCAAAAACACTATATGTATGTAGTCCCTACCAGCCGTTTGTTGTAGTCCTTAAAAAGCAATTTATTTAAAAGCAAATATCTCCCTTTGCTTTGAACTTTGAGCATTGTAACTTTGCAGATGTTGTTTATGCTCAAACAGCAACATTACACACTAACAAAAGTTAGAAAAGTGAAATCATAATCAACCACCCCTTTAAATTCTGGTTTATTTGATGTTACACATCTCTTTTAAAAATGTGAATGTCTGTTAAAGTCCCCATGAAATCAAAATGTAAGTTTTTTTGGCTTTTAGGAATATGTTAGCCGTTATCTATATAAGCTAGTGTGCTTGAAAAACAATGACAACATTCGCATTTAGAAGATATTAAGCATTCAAAACTGCCAATATGGATCAATGATTTTGATGACATCACTCTGCACTTCAGCTTCTCATCAGATTTTCTGACCAATCAAATGCTCTCTAGAATCTAAATCGTCCTACATTAAAAATAGACGCTGAAGCTGCGGCTAAAATCGGTCTCTCTTCACACATTTACTCTTTTCTAAATGTTGGATGGCACATAGTTCACTATATAGGGGATAGGGAGTGTCCGTGAGGGACAGATCATTAACAGTGGGTCCTTGTGGTAATTACAGTATGCCGGGCAGGAAATCCAAACGTTTGTCATCGACCTTAAATATGGCTTATCATTTGAAACATGTAAGTAGTAGCAACTTTACATGGCTGCTCGCTCTAACGTTAACTTAGATAAATGTGAGCTAGCCTATTGTTAGGCGCATATCCAAGTGTTTGTGTGGAGTGTGAAAGCTATTAGCGTGTTTACTTCATGACATGGAGGCGCCAGCACGATCACTTGCATTCTTACATCAAGATTAGCCTAATACATAATTTGAAACAGACAAATTTTATTTGTGTGCACTCACAATAACTAAAATTTTTGCTTTTGTAAAATAAAGAAACAATCAGGATGCGCTTTCTGCTGTCTCTTTCTCTGTGAACTTGAGCGCGTCAAAAATAATACGAAATTCAGTTTGAACTTTCCTCACAGACATGTTAAATACATATATATCGAAAGCTTGAAATTTATATTTTTAAATTAACCGATCAAATGGAAAATAAATATTCTAAGATTATGTTATGAAACACTATTCTGCAGAGATGACAAGTAAGCATCGTCAACTTCATCACTGCAGCCAAAAACACTAGTTTATCAATGAATTATTAAAATGTTCAGACAGTCTCCTTGCTGTTTTTTTCACAACACATTGAGAATCATTACTTTTGCCGGTGCGCTGTGGCAAGTTTATGTGTGCGCTTGAGAGATGATTAGGCTATGAATAGGTAATTAAAGGCTCATTATTATGAATTGGCTTATTAATATACATGCAATTAGTCGACTAATCGCTTAAATGAACGACTAATAGTCGACTAGAAAAATCTTTCTAGTAAATAAATCAGCCCTAGTAAATATGCAATCCATTGATTTCACGTTAGTGTCATGCTAACCGCCGCACACAGTCTGCTCCGGTCCAGAAACACGATAGCACAGAGCGGATCATGTGCGAGTTGGCGCATAACAGAAAACATATCGGACCCATTTGAAATCTGCATAGCATGCTATATTTAAAGCAACATGGAGGAGATTAGGAGGAGAAACATTTAGAGATTAGGAGGAAACAATTGCTAAAAGAAAAAGATAAATGAATGTCAGATTTTATCTTTCTTGCTTGACATGAAACAATTTTAGTGACGTCGGGGGCAGAAAAGATCAAACACAGGTACGTGCGTTATGTTTTGATGTTCAGGAGATTGAGTTTATTATTCACTCTGATTTTTCTGATTGATAAGTAGCACTGTGTGTCTCTGCATATTTCAATCTGCATATATTCAAAATAACCAGGCAGACACAGACAGAAAGAACAGCCAACAAAGAACACTTCGGGATCTGAAGAGTGCTAGATGGTGCGTGAAGGTCTAAGCTGGAGATCAGACTGAAATCACCAGCTGCCAATGGCACATTTTTTTCAAACTGCAGTGTTTATTCTTGTGACTGAAATACATCACAACTATAGTTTTTTTTTTTTTTTTGCTTTTCCACTGAGGAACATGCATTGTCTGGTTTTAACTTTTATATGATGCATTTTATTTAAAGTCGGCATGAAACGTAAGTTGCGATAGTCTTTTCTTCCCTATTGTAACATACTGGATACGATCTTTTAAATATTACAGAAATCTCTGCAGACAGAAAATTATTTTTGTGGTCAAGCAGAATTGGAGAGAGGGGTTGAATGTAACAAGGAAGCCATTGTTTCACTGTTTCTATGACCTAAGAATACAACTGTCGCAAATTCACCCTCCTAGTGGCAGTCTTATGAAATGTTTGTTGTGAAGACGCCATGTTTCCGTTAATGCCTTCAGTAATGGAGCACAACTATCGAAAATGACTGACCTTTTGATCAGACATCCACAGAGGGTCAAAACTTCATTGGAAATGAATGATTTCGTCTGTTGTTTGTCATAAACAGTGAAAAGGCCTGTTAAGAAATGAGTGGATGATGAGAATGAGACTTAGCAGTGGACAGTGGAAGGAGTGGATAGAAAGTGATATGGAGAGTGAGACGTTTTTTGTTGCTGCATTCTTTAATGTTTAATTGTTCAGTGTTTCTTGAATCTCTCTCGACTATGGTAGCTGTCCTCAAATTACTGTTCAGTTTTGTAAATGCGTTCATGCGTGTGTGACACCCTTGCTGTGCGCGAGACTGTATACTCTTAAAAATAAAGCTGCCAGGAAGAACCAAAAAGGGGGTTTCACAGCGATGCCATAGAAGAACATTTTTTGGTTCCCCAAAGAACCTTTCACTGAAAGGTTCCTTGAAGAACCTATTTTTGTTTTAGTTTAACCTTTTTCTGTACTTCAAAGAACCCTTCTCAAAGGTTTCTTTTATGTTACTATTGTAAGTTTAAATAGATGTTCATGCCGCCACAGTCTAGTTAACATAGGAAACACAAATCTATTTGTGGCGGTCAGTGTAGATATTGTGGCAGGCCGCCACAAATAAATCAATGTATGTGAAACACAAATTTACTCCAACAATGTGAGGTCACATGAGATTGATGGTGAAGAACCCTTTTATAATCTAAAGAACCTTTTGGCGCTACAAAGAACCTTTTGTGCAATGGAAAGGTTCCTTGGATGTTAAAGGTTCTTCATGGAACCATATACCCCAACAAAGAACCTTTTAAGAACCTTTATTTTTAAGCATTGTTCGTTTATTTTGATGTTTTCTTTCGTCTCGGGTCTAAGGAAGGAAAATATATGCAAATTAAATATGGAAATCATAACATTCCACTTTTGCCAACCACCTATGAGGTCATGTGATATCAGAGCCCCTCCTCACCTTTGCATGCTTTCTGACATTTTGTCAGTCTGATCTCATGAGAAAAATGTGACCATGCATACATTTAAAAACACGTTTTTATGTTATTTAATACAGATGAGGCTCAATTTTTAATCAAACCCAACAAACAGGAATACCTATTCATGTTTTGCAAGAACATAATCAAATTTCCCCCATGTTATTTAATTAAAGTAGTATATTTCATGACATTTTTTGTGACCCAAAAATCATTCATCACTGCGTTCATTGTGCGTTTGAGGAATCCTGGACTGTTGGAGTGGCTGTTCCAGTACATGCTGAGATTTTACAGTCTCCCTAAGTGCTGACGGGAAATTGTGGGCTGTCAGAAAGGAAATGTCAATAATTCACTTGCAAACAAATGTCTTACAGAATCAACACAGAAAACAGGATTAAATTCAGATTTTCAATTGAGATGGCACAGAGTGTTTGGTTTGAGCTTGCAGCTACATAATTTGTTTGTAGAAAACAATTTGGAAAAATTGTCTGCATACACTAACTGAACAGCATCCTGTTAAGAAAACCAGCTCATAGTCAATAACCGCGTAACTGAAGCCTAGATTTCTCTCATATTCCTCAGCATAAAAGCCCCGGATTATAAAATTTCATAAACTAAATGTAAGATAATACTGCCCTTTTGGACAAGTCACTGGCCCTGATTTCTGTCACCTGAGTCTGAGCTCTTCTGTCAGATAATAGACCAATTTTAATATTCAGCCGGCAGCTAACCATAACCTCAGTCTCACGAATACGGCTCAGGTTATTTTAATTTCTTTGTTGCTCACATTAATTAGATTTCCTGCTCGTCTTTTACAGCGGCGGCTTTTGAATGGTGCTTTGAACTTGGCTCCTCTCTGAGGTGGTACAGGGAGGCGAAACGATAAGAGAGGAAAATCGTAGGACGGTTAAAGAGAACTTCCTGGTGGAGGCGAGCCTTGGGAGATTAGGATCTAAGATGAGCCCTGGCTGTCTCTCCCTCCCTCAAAAAACCATAAGGTCTCTTGTGTTGTAAAGTATTATATCATGTGAGTTGCTGTGTGCTCAGTTTCTTCATCAGATAATTATCTAAACTGTTTGCACACACAGTTGATCCCTAAATGAAGACAAAGAACAGACCGGCTCCAGCGACATCCATTTCCTCCTTATGTGCTTCATTAAAATAAACGGATCAATATGTTACACATTTCTCATATTTGTCATCATACAGTGTTCTCTGGATTTATCAGTATTAGATTTGAAACTCGAAATATTATTCAAATGCTCGCACCCCCGTCTACTTGTCTGTCTTTATCCATTTTGTCTCTCTCTCTCCCTTGCTATCTCTCTCTCAGTCTTTCTCTTTCTCTCTGGCTCTTGCGAACTTCACAGACCATAAAATCAGCTATTTCATTGCTAGGCAACTAGCATTTGCAAGAAGCAGGATGAAGTGGAAGCTTCTCAGTGCTGTTTCAAATGTAGAATATGATCATGATTGTTAACGAGACACACAACATATTCAATTGGAATAAACTGTTCATCTGGCATGCTAAAGTCACGACTTTACACAATGGGAGTTTTATATTACTGTAGATGTAACCCTGGAGTCTTTATGTGTTTCTAAGTTCTAGAAAAAGTATCTAAAGTCACTTTTGTGTTTAATGCTGAGCAGACCAGTGTCACGGATGACAATGAGCTTCTGCTTATAGAACATTTTCACAGTATAACCACAGGGCGGCTTTTAAAAAATAGTGTGCGATACACAAAAAAGTTGGCAACACTTTAGAATACTGTTCAGTCATTAATGAACAACTACACAGGAACAAAGTTGAATAACGTTGTAACAACTAACTAACAAGAAACTTTGATTAACAAATTAGTGAGTGTATAGTGCTTAGTCGAATGAGGTAGTTCACTATTAGCTATTCCAACGCTATCTCACGACCAATTCGTACGAATTCGTACGAGTGATAAAAAGGTGGCTAATTCGTACGACCTCACTCGTACAAATTTGTACGATTTGTCTAAACCCACGTGATGGGTAGGTTTAGGGGCGGGGTCAGGGGTCATTCGTATGAATTCATACGAATTGGGCAATTCGTAAAATATGTACGATTTAGCAAAAATCGTACTAATTCGTACGAGTGAGGTCGTATGAATTCGTACGAATTAGCCACCTCGTAGAATTCGTACGAATTGCCGTGAGATCAGGCTGGCTACTTCAGTAACTACTATTTTTTTTTTCAGAGGACTACTAAAAACTACTATATACAGGTTCAGAATTAACATGAATAATGCATGATATATAATTAACTGTAAAGTGAAGGTCATAGTAACCCACTAGTAATGACTCAAGTGTTACCAAATCCATTAGAAGCCATTACTATTCAAAAGCTTCCAAAAAACTCATTACTAGAGAGTTATTATGTTTTTCACTTTAGAATACTGATCCAAATCATTAGTAATTCCTTCTAATGGATTTGATAATACTTGAGTCATTACTATGGGTTATCGTGATCTTCCCTTTTGAATGAATTATACATTATGCATTATTCATGTTAATTATGAACCTGTAGTAGTTCTCTGAGAGGTATGAAAAAAATTCTTAAATAGTAGTAACTAGAGTGTTAATAATGCATTGCTCATTTGTTTCTGTGTAGTTATTCATTATTAATGACGGAACAGTATTCTAAAGTTTTACAATTACATCTTGAACTTTGCGGCCAAAATCTGTTATCAAACTGATGCTACTTGCACACACGGGGCAGCTGATGAAAATATATCATTATCTGTCTGGGTTGCTAATGTTTTCGTCACCTCCTCCAGTGTTTTTGAACTCTCGAAAAGTTTCCAGGTACATAAGTTAAACTCAAAATTCACTTAACTGTCCACACAGAGCCTCAATTTTGAATGCGTTTTGGAAAGTATTAAAGGACAAACTAAATAATCAGGGAATTTAGGTGATGAGAAAAACACAAACTCTTTGTGTGAAATAATGCATTAAACTCACACAAGGTTCCATCAGCTTTGGGTGCCGGAAATGAAAAGCATTGAAAAGTCAATAATATATATTTTTGATTAATTTTCATATTATAAAAATTGAAAAGAAGGCAGGGTCCCCAGGCGCGCTTTTAAAAGTTGAACTTCTTTTAACTTGACATGGCGTCTAAACGCGGTGCCTATTCGTCAAATACCACCTCGAAAATGTATATTTACTGTACAACACAGCGCAGTGGACCACAAACATGTTCTGTAAGGTTGAACACCTGTACTGAAGGTAAAGACCATTTACAATCAAAACATTATTATACGAAAGCACATACCAAAGTAGGTTATCATGTGCTTTGGACATGTAGTCCTAACTTGTTTCAGGTCAAGTTGACATAACTGTGACTTGCTATTTTGGGCCAGTGCTGCGTTAATTGCGTTGAAAAATGTTAATTGAGCTTGCAAATTCTGCTGATAATATTATTTAGCCAGCTAATATAGATGAGATTTTATATGATTTGTAGAAATTACTTAATTATTGTCTTATTACTTATGATAAACAATTCAGCCATGTTTTGACTTATATGCCATTCTTTCCCAGCATGGTCTGATTACATTTTGAGTGTTGGGGCAAGGAAACATTGGAACTACAGGAAGATTAATTTACTGAACCTGATAAGACTGGTGTAACCATGTAGTTTCCATGGTACAGTAAATATAAAATACCCAGTAGAAGTATTACATCTGATACCATCTCTACCGCTGTAGTGTATATATGGCACTGTCACTGTAGGCAACTTTTTTGAAAGGTAATTTTGAGAAAGTTCAGCTAGTGCTTTGTCATGTGAATTCTTTCTACCCCATATAGTTACATTAAGGTCTACTAAATAAAATGCAGCTCCTGAAATCACTATAAATTGAACTCTTTGGTGCTGTCATGTTGAAAAAGTTTCCCTTCAGGGAGCTCTCGCACCTTAGATTGAAAATGCACCTTTTTATTTATTTTACTTTGTCTCAATAATCTTATGAAAGGCTAGAAATGCCCCTCAAATGTGTAATGTAAAACATTTTTACACATATTTGGGATTGCATGTAACAGTTTTATTTCTTTCTGTTTATGGTTTCCATTCCAATACAGTTCAGTTATGCCTAGTTTCCAAAACATTTTTAATGTGACCTTCATTATAACGAAAGAAAAATCATTCTTTCATTATAAAAAAAAAAAAAAAAAAAAAAAAATGAGTGGCTGTAGTTGAACACCTTTATTTGAACAATTGAAACTGGAAATCTTCTATATGCTGCTAATTTCCCAAATATTTGAAGTTCTGGAAGTGGTTCCCCTCACCATTCATTAAATTGTGTGTGAGTGTGGCCCGATTGAGAGAAAGAGTGTGTGTAAGAGAGAGGTGGGATAAAAGATCATTAGAGCAGAGAAAATTATGAGTTAGCTAATCATTCACCCTTATCTGTACTGCTTGTTAACTCGACTTAATCTGCTGCCAGAGAGAGAGATGGAGATGAGGGAGGTCAGAGAGAACATATAACACGTCATTTATTAGTATGACCACCAATGATTAAATTTACACTTCTCATGATCATAAAAACTCTTTGAAGGCTTATGATTAAATTCTTGAGTTAGTTTTTCAGGTAAATATAAATTGTGACTACATCTGAATTTCTTTACAGCTCCATTTTTAATGCATGAAAGGGACCAAGTAAATCAGCAAACAGCATACAGGACACTACTTCAATACTGTTTAAAAAGCAGTACTCCAAAAATATGAGATTTGATTTGTTTAGGTCACTGTGTAATTCTCTCTTTTTTTCAGTTTTGTTTCTAATATATTTGATGTTGTTGATCAAACCTTTGACTGCTAGTGTGCATTCAGAACTGTATAAATAAGACTTCGTTGGGGTTTTCTATAAAAAGTGCTGACATTTAGCGTTGCTCAACGAAATTTTGCTTTTGGAAGTAATTTCCATGAGAATCAGAGCACCTGGGACTTTTAAAGATTCGTTAATCGTGCAAATTCTTCAAGCATCGCAATTGAAAAATTCCGCCGTAATGATGCCAATGTAACTTCGCACCTTCATTCTCTTTGTCCCTCCGTTTCAGATCCCCTGAAGGATCTCGGGCAGTTTCCGGTCAGCAGCCTCTTCCAGTCTGCCCATTTTTTAAAGTGCAGTCACTGCTGTGCTTCTCCCAGTGGACTCGCAGCAGGGGATCAGTTCATGCAGTGGAAAGCTGGTATCTTATTTTCTCTTAATTTCGTAAAGTCTTGTGTGGCGAGGGTCAGTGAGCTTAGAGACGCCCCTCTCCACAGTTTACAGCCTGGAAAAAACAGATGCAAGGCTCTAAAAAAACACAATAAAGAAAGGGCAAGGCGAGAATAAGAGACATGAAAAACACTGTTGTTCCTGATCGCACCTCTCATTCGACATGGGCCGATGAGTCAAAAGAGCTCTCAGGCGTAACGAGACAGACAGCGTGAGATGGATGTATCACTGTATTGTTGTGGACCTTGACCTTCATGCCAAGAGAACATAGGTCTCTCTAACTGAGAAATTGGAAAGTGCTGCCTTATTTCAAAACAACTCCAATGTCAAACAATCGACACATTCAATTTAGTGACATACATCCTTGGCCGTCACTTTGTTTTAAAAAGTGGTGAGGATAGTGGGGTCACTCATTGACTTTTTACAATAACAAAAGTTAGTTCATTTAGTAACATAAATGACAATTGCAACAAGAAACAGCCACTTCATATAAATCAAGGGCCTCATCAGTCATTGTTTTTTATGTGTGTTTTCTGCTCAATTAAGTCTCAACTGACGAAAAAATAATAGATGGCTTGTTGGAAGTGTGAAGGGATGTCATGACGCACCATAGCAGGTTGGTCTTATTTCAGAATGTGTGGAAGAGGAAATGGGTCACATTTCTGTAATTGCTTTGTCATTTTACTGGTCACATTTCCCACTTTGCACCTGTCTCAGGAGCTGCACAGTCTCAGTCAGATTGACACACCTCCTGATTATCACAGTCATACGTCTATCACAATATATCAGGAGGGTGACTTAAGAGCAACCTGTCGTGTAGAATATGCATGAAAAGACATCATTTATGCTTTAAAATAAATCTTAACCATCCTCAGTAGTGCTCCAGATTGCACGTATTCTTGTTTTGTGATTAAACTTGTTGATAGTGCTATAACCTCCAGTGTTTGACTCAAGAATGGTACATAATGTATGTAAGCTTTTTTATATGAGATGTTCTGATAAGTTTCACTCAGAGGGATGCAATTTTTCCCTCGATGGCTTGTACACAGTGTCCTCTGTTAGCAGTCATGTTGATTTACCAAGCTCTATAGTGCATGCACTCAGAAAATGCTGCAGGTTTCATATGCAGCAGTCATAAATTATGGGGCGGATTCGTAAACGGGATGAATGGCTTTATGCTTCACTGCTGTCTTTTTCCACAGTGCACCTGGATTGCCGAGATCCCATTCAGGGCCACCGGCCTTCATCCGCCCCACTGCGACTGTATTCATTCAGAGACAATATTAATAACAACAATATAACAATAAAATTAGCTTTTGTAAAAAAATTTTTTTGGCTTAACTAGACATATCTTTCCAGTGTTTCACTTTGTGTTTGGCTGAACACTCACCGACAGTCTGGAGAATTTGTAATTGTGACAGTTTTTTAGATGCTTTTGTCGAGGTTTCTGTGATATAACCAAACTGTTGAGGGACCGGAGCCAGGAGAGAGTGCATGTATGTAAATGAAAATCATGACACCCTCACAAAGACGACTTTAATATGTAAAGCCAATGTGAACAAGCTGTGGCTTCAATGAGAGGAACAGCGAGCGAGAGAGAAAACTGATAGCTTTTTACTGTGGTGACGTTGGAAGGCATCCCATGTTCTGTTTTGCTTTTCGCCAGCGGGTGAGAAAGAGAGATTGAATTGGTCTGTTATCTGCTGGCAGCCTTGTTATTTATTCCATGGTAATTCTGGCCCTCCCACTCCATTCCCTCTCTCTCTTTCTCTCTCTATATTTACAACCCTATCCCAGCCCACCTTTTATACATGTAGACTTACTTTATCTCTCTTCCTGTCCCTTCACTTAGTGCGGTATACAGATGATAAGGCCAGTCATTTAAGACTGAACTTTCCAAGAGTTCTTGAGGCACAGGACCAAAGTGCCTCTCACAGAAAACAAAAAGGCTCCAAATAAAATGTTATCGTATTATATAATTTTTTTAAATAAAAATTCTTCTGATTTTTTTAAATGTGTAATTAATTCATTTTGAATTACCATTTACCATTTACCATTTTTAGATTAAGTCTCTTCTGCTCACCAAGGTTGCATTTATTTGATCCAAAATACAGCAAAAAAGTAATACTGTGAAATATTTTTACAATTTAAAATAATCATTTTCCATTTGAATATTTTTTAAAAAGCAATTTATTTTTGTGTTGGCAAAGCTGAATTTTCAGCATTACTCCAGTCTTTAGTGTCACATGATCCTTCAGAAATCCTTCTAATATGCTGATTTGCTGCTCGAGAAAACAGTTGTGTACAATTTTTCTGTATTTTTTGATGAATAGAAAGCTCAAAAGAACAGGATTTATCTGAAATATAAAGCTTTTATAACATTATAAATGTCTTAACTGTCACATTTGATCATTTTAAAACATTCATGCTGAATAAATGTATTAATTTATTTCCAAAAAATAAAAATATCGTACTGACCCAAAACTTTTGAACGGTAGTGTATAATATTACAAAAGCTTTCTATTTCAGATAAATGCTGTTCTTTTGAATTTTCTATTCATTAAATAATCCTGAAAAAAAATTTTTTTCTTGAGCAGCAAATTAGCATATTAGCATATTATTTCTGAAGGATCATGTGACACTGAAGACTGGAGTAATGAAGCTGAAAATTCAGCTTTGCCAAAACAGGAATAAACTGCATTTAAAAAAAACAACATTAAAATAGAAAACGGTTCATTTAAATTGTAAAAAAATATTTCACAATATTACTGTTTTGCTGTATTTTGGATCAAATAAATGCAGCCTTGATGAGCAGAAGAGATTTCTTTTTAAAACATTAAAAAATCTTAGCAATCTAAGGGTGCTAAACTTTTTATGCGTTTTGGCCGCTCATTTACACGACAAGTGTTTTGGGGACCTGCAAACGCAAGCTTTTGAAAACAATAAGCAACAAAAATGTGCATTTGTGAAAATGACTCAACGACAAATGCTAGACTAAGACACGTTTCTCCGCTCCTCATACACAACCCATTAGCCTGTATGTGTTTCTTGAGTAAAAGAATGCTGTACTTATTTAAACAACTACTTCCTTTTTTTTACCATTGCATTGCAAACAAGCAAAGGCACTTCATTTAAGATTAAGGTGGGTTGAAGTTATGAGGTTTTACTGACAGTTTGAGGATCCAATGGAATTACAGAAGTAAAGGGTATAACCAGTAATTATTTATGAAAAAAACAATATGTGACAGTGACAATATGGTTTAGAGTTTTGTTTGATTGCTACCAGTGTTAAATTGTGGAGATTAATCTTCCTTCTAAGTTTAACCTCTTTTCATACTGTTATATTTTTCATATTGAGCATAATGTGCAGTATATTACAACTCTATTCTACCAATATCTGAGAGAAGGAAGCTCAAGAGGAAAGATTTGCATCAAAGTGTTCATGTTATCATCTGCGTGCCATTGTAAAAGGCATTAAAACATTTAAACATGAAAAAAAAATGTTTGGAAATTACTGCATTTACTTACATTTGCCACAATTTATCTGAAATAAATAAATAATAAGTAGTCAAAATAATCATCCCTAGGAGATTCTAGAGACTGGGTGAAGGCAACGACCACCCAGATGGCAAGGATTTGTGTCTGGTTTTTGGGGATTAAATGTGTTCCCTTGAGCAGAGAATGTAAGACATCTGTTCTCTTTTCTCCCCTGAGAGCTCTGGTCACTTTTCTTTTTTTACATAAAAGCCAGTTGTTCTCTCAACCTTTCACATCCATGAACTCTGTAAACAGCCTCTTCAAGTGTCTTTGACTTTGTGGCTTTTGCTCTTCAAGAATAATGAATACTTATAAATGTTTCTTCTCAAACAAACAAAATGGGACAACAAAGTGGCAACGGAAAGAAAAGGAGAAGAATTTCTAATGCAGACCCATAAACCAACAAAAGAGCACGAAAAACGGGGTCATTGTTCTGTGGCAAGTTTAATTTGTAGCTCATCAGCTCAAGCCCCATAAGAACTCTGAGTCTGAATATGCCATCCTCATAATCAGGTAAGCTATTATAAATCAAATATTTTTTGACAAAGGCAAATTAGATTAGATTTTAATACCCGTAAACTATGTGTGAATCATTTTAATGCATTGTAAAAAATCTTCAGTAACTAATATAAGCTGAAGAACCGAGCATGATACATTTACCTGATGTGTTTCACATAAGATCAACCCTGAGCTGACACTCTCATCTTTGTGTACTTATACCATGGGTTTGAACCAAAGCTCTAATGTGACTGCATTGCCTACAATATATTACGATTTCATATTTTCAGTACAGTATACAGTATATAGCAGAGTTATTACTTAACATGTTAAGTAACAGGTGTAACATCTGTAATAGGCAGAGTAAAAAACATATATTAAATTGAATCACCACGTGTTGATATTTCCAAGTAATTCATCCTGTATTTTAGACTGTTAAAACATTAATAGTTAAGAGATTATGATTAATAAGCAATCACACTGTATAGAACTGAATAGTTAACTTCTCGATAGCTTCACAGTATAGTTTACATTGACAGGAACACCATGTTGTTCTTTTATCAAATCTTGTAATGCACAGTGAATATTTTCTTTTACTGTATTTAACGTTCAGAAGTTTGGGGTCTGTAAGATTTTTTTTTAAATGTTTTTGAAAGAGGTCTCTAATGCTCACCAAGGTTGCATTTATTTAAAAATATTATGAAATACGATTACAACTTAAAATAACTGTTTTCTATTTTAATGAAATGCAATGTATTCCTGTGATGGCAAAGCTGAATTTTCAGCATCATTACTCCAGTCTTCAGTGTCACATAATCCTGTGATTATGTGACTGATTTGATGTTTAAGAAACATTTCTTCTTATTATCAATGCTAAAAAAAACAGTTGTGCCGCTTAATATATAGGCTACTTTAAAGGATAGAAAGTTCAGAAGAACATAATTTATTTGAATGTTTTTTTTTTTTACATTTTTGCTGTTTTTACTGTCAATTTGATGTGTCATTGTGGAATAAAAGTATTAATTTCTTTAAAAATTTATGTATTTACCCCAAACTTTTGAACTATTGCATATTGACTGATTTTCCTTCTGAATATAGGACTGATTTTACATTGGATATCAACAAATAAGTATGAGTTTTGATGGTTGTATGCTCTTCGAAAGCAATAACACACCACACAAAACACAAACCATGTTTATTTATTGCAGTTGTACCTGTATTCGTTTAATTTGAGTGGTAGATTATTTCTGGTTTTGAGGATGAGGACACAACAAGCAACCTGTCCATGGCATGTACCTAATTTGGCTGCTTCCACCAGTGACTGGAGTTTGATCGCCATGTCAGCTTTAGAAAAAGAGAAATATTTTGTCCCTTTTGTTGAAAAGTCTTTGTTTTGCTATACCCTATGCACGATTGGTTGGTTATTTGCTTTTTATTATTTGCATTGAGTATTGTCTTTTCGCTGCTGTCCATGACCCTATGTAAACAGATTTGCCATCCATTTTTAGGTCACGAACCACCAGTTGAGAAGCTCTGTTTTAAAACATTTACTGCCTGCAGCAATGAAAGCTTCTGAGTGAGAGAGAGAAAAACCACGTTCCTCTTCAGTCGGTCAGTCGACGCCACGTCGAGACAGACGAATAGGAATCTCGCTAGAGAGGCCAATCTACTTCGAGTGAACCTAAACGAGCCAGTGCACATTGCGTGCAATCATTTGCATCAGCTGTTCAGCCACACAGCGCAGGTATATAATGAGCAGAGGGTGCGACTGCACTTCAGCTTTTTGCTTTGGATCCGAGCACTTCGATGCTGTGTACTCTACTGAGTGTGATACGAGAATGAGTGAGGGACCTCTCGTGTATCGTGCGGGCGTTAAAGCGCGGCAGCGTGGTTGATTCTTTCTTTATCTCTTTCTCTCTCTATCTTTTTGTTTTCTTCTTCAATTGAGCAAAACAAAAAGGCTGTTTTCACAGCTGGTACGGTGCGCCAAGAGCGCTGAAAAGCCGTTTTCACGGCTGGTAAGACCGCCGTGAAGAGAGAGATAGCGCACGACAGGCTGCACACTTCCTTGTCTGTGTCCGCTGTCACCAAGGAGAGCAGTCCCTAAAAGAGCTTACACGGGTGGAGCGCGTCTTTTTAAAGATGTCACTATACTTGTGTGTACCTGGGATCGCGGGATGGTCACGAGCACTGCATCGCGTGTCTGGGCATTGAACGCGCTGAGGCAGCATTCGTGGATGAGTCATGTACCCATTGTGGGAAGATGACTATCTCGGAGCTACGTTCAAGACTCTCGTTCCTGCAAAGGGGTGGAGTCCATGCGCCTCTGCCGCAGTCTAACACTTCACATAGGGTTACTTCAGGCAGTAGTGCAGGTGACCTGAGGATTACGGTGAGCGTGCTTCCTTCTGGGAACCAACCCCCTAGGAACCCTCATCCCTCCCACGCTCTGCAGCCAGTAGAGCCGCCGATGGAATGCGCTGGACCATCCACGAGGTGTGTACCAGCCGTTTCCTTCGGCGCTCCCCACGATGAACAGATGTCGATCGCTGCATCGGAGGGTGGGTCAGACTTCTCAGCGGATGACGATTCGGCGCCGCTGCCCCCTTCGGGTGTGACAGTGGTGCCTGAGTCGGACCCGGATATAATGGCCATGCTTTCCCAGGCCGCCAACAGGATCGGGCTCATGTGGAACCCTCCACCGTGTCCTTAGCCCTCAACAGGTGTCCAGGCATGCTGTGGTCACAGATGTATGTCCCTGGTGTGCTCAACCGTGTGGCCGACAAGCTATCACGAACTGTGCTCCCGGGAGAATGGCGACTCCACCCCCAGGCGGTTCAGCTGATCTGGAGAGAGTTCGGGGAGGCTCAGGTAGACCTGTTTGCCTCCTCAGAAACCAGCTGTTTTACTCCCTGACCGAGGGAATACTCGGCACGGTCGACCGACTGACTTTGTCGGTCTCCCTCATGTTGGCCAGACACAGCCAGAGATGGCGCTCCTGGACCACTATAGTGGACATCGCACGACCCACCAACTGTGCGGTCACCTTCGTTGCAAGAAGCGCAGGGTCCGTCGTGGCACGAAGTACTTGGAGAACTCGGCAGACATTTTCAGTCGACGGATCGTGCCTAGAGTTCGGGCCGGGTGACAACCATGTTGTACTAAGACCCCTGACTATGTGCCCAAGGTTCCTACCACTCCCTTCAGGGACCAGGTAGTGAACCCTGCAAGCGCTGCCCCTGGAGGAGGTAGACCCAGCCCTGGCTTTGCTCTGTCCCGTTCGCGCTCTGCAACTGTATGTGGACAGAACTCAAAGTCTCAGGACCTCAGACCATCTCTTTGTCTGTTACGGAGGCCAGCAGAAGGGAAAGGCTGTCTCCAAGCAGAGGATGGCCTACTGGATAGTGGATGCCATCGCCTTGGCTTACCAAGCACAAGGTGTGCCCTGCACGCTCAGGTTGCATGCTCACTCCATGAGAGGCGTTGCATCCTCCTGGGTGCTGGCATGTGGCGCCTCGCTAACAGATATCTGTAGAGCTGTGGGCTGGGCGACACCTAACACGTTGGCTAGATATTATAGTCTACGTGTAGAGCCGGTCTCCTCGCGTGTTCTCACCCTAAATGGGTAGAAGCGCTGAGAGGCCCGGCTCTGTCGACTTGCTGCGCCCTACTGTGTGCCCCTTAGTGAAAAACCTGTTGAGTCCTCCAACACCCTCGACCTGGACGTGGCGGAGCGTCCGGCGCCAGGCCTTTATCCGTTGAATCCTTGAGAACTGGGTCTAGGCTGGGTCCCATATGTGTGACCCTGCGGGGATCCCATATGCGTATTTCTTCCCTGGCTGCTCCTAAACGGAAGCTTGTGTCTTTCCCTTGGGCTAAGTCACCCAGTATTCATATGCAGTACAACCTTTGGGTTAGTCCATAACAGTGTTGTGCCTGAACGTGTTCATTGAACGATAGTTCATGAACTCGTTCATATTTTGGGCTAACGTGAACTGAACGTACCGTATTACTGCCTGATGAACGTTACTGTGAACTCGTTCATTCTGGTGTCTGTGAACGCCACGCTCTCTCAGTTTAACTTCGTTCAATAGGATGCCAGATTTCTATAGAGCCTTTCAGGCGAAAACACACCTTAAACACACCGTAAACCGGCCTTAATATGTAGCGGAAAAAACACCCAATCTGGCAACACCAGCCACCAGTGTCTACTGACTCTCTTGTTCGATCTCGTTCATCAAAATGAACAAATCTTTTTTCGAGTCATTTCGTTCATTTAAGGGGCTTTAAATGTTATACTATTAACTGGCAAATTCCCCGAACACATCCACCTACGCAATCTTGATCATATTCTGAATTAAGAAATCATTATAATGCAGTCAAAAATCGTTTACAGGGAACATAAATAATTACTTTACCTCGAGTCTTTCGTTTATTTGTCACGTGACAAATCAAATCAAAACAAAAAGCAGCAAGGAGGCGTCGTATGATCATTTAAACGAGTTTTATGACAAGGTCGGTGAGGATGGGAAAAATCTGACGCATAGCTTCAGTGTTAAAACTGATAAAATAATTGTCTGTGGTTCTATATGGGCTGTGGTAATCATTTTGAAAAATAATATCTCGCAGCAACATGGAAAAAAAGAACTATGAACTAGTTTTTTTTAGAACTGTGAAGTTCAAAATTTTGAGTATATGAACTATGAACTGAACTAGTTCATTTTAAAATTTGTGAACTGAACTTTGAACTAGTTCATGTAGAAAGTGAACTTTCCCAACACTGGTCCATAAGTATATCTCCACCTAACTCCTTCAGGGAAGAATGTGGGTTCCGCAGTGTTCTACTTCTGTTTTATCCAATAATTTCACTGTATGGGTTATCATGGAACAACAGTGACAGATATACTCTGTGTAAGCCCTCTCCTATCGTCCTTCCAGGGGCAAGAGGCTTGCACAGGGCACTGGATGGGGTCAGCAGCTGTGGCCCTTTGGTAGGGATTCCTATGCGTCGGTCTCGACGTGGCGTCTCCGTTCCCTCCTTCAGGGAATCCCTCCTCCTCCGTTCCCTCCGTTCCCTCCTTCCCTCCCATATGCAACCGAGACATTCCGTACTTTCATTAAAATCATGAAAAAACTCCATCCAGAATAATGTTTTTTCAAAATTAACTCAGACATTGCTTCACTTTTAATGAATTTGTTTGAGTAGAAGATGCAACAGAGAGAAATTGAAAAAAACTAAACAAAGCAAAAGCCGAATATGAAACCAAGACATGAGAGAGTCAATATCAAATCTCCTAACGCAGAGAGTGTCTGATGTTCTGCTGGATACAGGGCATGGATTATGAAATTATTCAGCCCTCCTCCCTCAGCTCAGATGAATAAATGTGCATTTTAGGAAGCAACCCCTTGCTTGCAGCATAAATTAAACATGACGGCCTATTTAGCCCATCAACATTGTCAGGCAACTCCTCAAAGAAGAAAACTGATGTTCATAATTAGACTATTGATGCAATTCAATCAGTCATTGTGAAATGTGAATAATCCTTTCAGAGCAATGCTTCTGTTTAAACTGTACATTTCAGAATCAGATGAATGGAATTAAGCTGCATTCACATACCTGAAAAAAAGGTGTTTTCATAATTTGTTTCAGAAGCTTTGAACTTTATGTATAAGGGATCTTGAGTTTCAGAACAGGAAACTAAACAAAGCCATCACCGGCACATTTCAGAAAAGTGTTATGTGTGTAATAAAAGCATTGAGCCATTCTCATAAATGTCAGATGGCCACCCTTCAGGTCTGTTTTTATGAGGCAGACACAGGGAATATAGCGTGAACTAAAAAGGTCGTTCTGATTTCTGGCTTCAATCGGTCTTCTGTAATTCCAGGTGGTGCGGATCTTTTCCCTTGAGTTTTACTGTATGTTTTTATTTTAGTATTGCCTCGTGTCTCACAAACCACACAGTAGTCATTCAAAGTTAATGCTATTTGAGAAAAACTGAGAGAGCTCCTTCAGGGCAAGCTACTTTGCAAGAGTTTTAAAATGACTCTAAAAGAATATACAGAATGCTCTATAAATATTCAGGAAATGTTTGGGCTGTTATTTTATTAATTTATTTTTTATGTTTTAGTGAGAACAGCTTCTGTTTCTCATTACTTGTGCTTGTTTGGAGACTGATTGTTTTATTGAAATTTTATTGACATTTTTATTTGAAAGCTGCATTTGATCACAATACAGTAAATATTGTGAAATATTATTACATTTAATAATAATAATAACTAACTATATAAATAACAGTTTTCTATTTTAATATTTTACAATGTATTCCTGTGGTGGCAAAGCTAATTTTTTAGCAGCAATCTAGTTTTCAATGTTGGGTTCAAAATTTTGTTTTTTTCTCTCAATGTTGCAAACAGTTGTGCTGCTTAATATAAATATAAATATATGCTTATATGATAGTATATATTTGTTATATATTTTTTAAATCAAATTTATAACACTGATTAACATGCTCCTAAAGGTCCTATATGGTCAAAACTGAAATTTCCTGGCTTTTGTCATGATAACAGAGGTCTAGGGGCTATGTAACTATCATATAAGTTTCAAAACATTCAATTCACAGACAAATGCACACAGCCTGCATAAAGTAGCTGTGCCTTTTCACAAGCCGTTGTGACTTCCGTAAAAATGTGACGTAAAAATTACTCAGTCACCACCCCGAGCACTGCCCACCATCATTGCACAGGCTTATGAACATCATTAATATAAGAGACCAGTGGCTAATGTTTATTTATTCGGAAATACCACAGCAATTTAGTTCGACATTAACCGTCTGTTCTGCACATTTCACAAGTGAATGCTTCATCAATCAGGCACAGTTCAAAGCCGGTTTTTCAAAGAAGCTACTCATAAAGATGCTGCAGTCCCTACATTGTTCGGTCCGACCTCAAATTCACAACCCGTAAATAAACTTCTAACACATTTAATGTTACATTATGGAGCCAGCATAATCGGAAATTATAGTTTGTAAATGGATAGCCTATGCAACACTAACGTGTTGCTAAATTGATGCTGACGTGTTATTTTGTACAGTCTATGGTTGCCACAAACTTTGATAGAATATCTGTTGGAAAAAAGACAAAATACGTTGTTTGTTTTGCTAAGTTACACCGGCCCTGTTGGTGTCTGTTGTTTTTATTGAGTTTAAGACGGTGAGATTGAGTTCACTCAGTCTCTGTGTCTTTTGTTTAGGTAACAGAAACTAATGTTTAGTGTACTTGCATGGGTAATGTTATTTCAAAAGTCTGAGTTTGTTTACAGAAAGTTTAAATTAGCGTTAACATTAAATCTGCGTGCAGCATCGATGTAATGGTAATTACAATACTATAACGGTGAAAGTAAAAAAACAAAAACAAACCATGAATTACCATTCTGAAACATCCTTTTGTAAGCGCGTTTGAGGAGGTTGTTGATTGTCTCCTTAGAGGCAGCTAACCCTACCCTCAACCTTAAACCTACCCATCCCCTCGCTGCCTGGAAGGCGCCGTTGGGGGCATAAAACACCAAAGACCGTCTCCTGTCGTCGCCAATTGGGGGGTCTGAGTCCGGCTCGAACATATACAACCCGTTCTCATACCCAAGGCGTCACTTTCAACCATGCTTCAATATCTGACGCTCAAAGCACCCTTTAGCGTCCATATGAGACGCATAACCCTACCACAGACCTAAACCTACCCAACCGAAGCGTCACATATTGACGCTAAAGGGTGCTTTGAGCGTCAGATATTGACGCTTCCGAAAGCGTCAGTTACATGACGCCTAAACCTACCCATAACCGAAGCGTCACATATGGACGCTAAAGGGTGCTTTGAGCGTCAGATATTGAAGCATGGTTGAAAGTGACAAAAAGTGACGCCTTAGGTATGAGAATGTGTTGACATATAACATTTCCCTCAGCAATGTCCATCATTACAGGTGTTTTATTTACCTTACTTGTGAGCATCACCAAGCCAAGGCAGGCTACGGCATACAAGAGAGAGGAGAGGCTAATGAATATTAATTAGACGGGCCAAAATCGACCTGTTCTTAGCAGAGCTCCTGGAAAGGAGCTGTAAATATAATTTTTGGTAATTATACTGCAAATATTTATTCTTAAGGACATCAAAACCTAAAATAAAACTACAGGTGTACAATATGGGACCTTTAAAGGAAAATATAAGACCTGTTTTGTCCTGTAAATCTGTTATATTTTTACACAGTCAACACATTTACTGTCACCTCAGTGATTATTTATAATTGTGATTTCAACACTGATGGCAATCCAAGTCGACTCGTGTTACACCTCCCGCTCTCCTCGTCTGCAGCAGCAATGGTCAGACCATAACAAACATTTCCATTCTGTATAAAAAAGTTCCTGACATTTTAAAAATAGCTTTTTTAAAATCTAATTTACAGCCTCACTCCTGACCAGAGTTTAGATCCGAGTTTCCTGCTATCCTTAGACAAGAATTCCACAGCGCTAGCAGAACCACAGGCTACATAAACAGAAACAAATGAATGCAAAGGTGAAACATTAGCTTAGCGAAGGCCGTAGAAATAAGACAGAGTCAATATCAACACACATACACTTACACCCACACCTTACTGAATTACGGCCCTCAGAACAGGAGGCCATTAACACTTTTGGTGCGGCTATAGGAAGCACAAGGCAACATAATACATGTGTTGTTATGTGAGTGGGCCATTTTATGTCTTTGTACTTCTGACTGTTGCCCCCCCTCGCAGGTCCCTGAGTCTCCGTGCAGTGTACATGATGTGCTTGTGCAGGCTGGAGCCGAGTGCATTCACGTTGCACTGTATATGTGGGAGTGTGTGGGAGTTCTCTATTTTTCTATGCTCAGAGCTGCCAGATTCTCATACATACGCATTAAAATGCAGGATTTTCTTTTCTTTTTTCAAAGGTAATTTTTCTTTTCTCTGCGAGGCAGATAAAGCTTTGTGTTTTGGCCAGGGACTGCTGAGGTTATACAACATGTGTGAGTGATAGGGAAGCAGGCGAAGAAAGAACTGTCACATGCCACAGAAAGACTTTAGTTCCACAGACAGATCAGCTTTGGTTGGAGAGAGCATGAAAACAGAGAGAGAAAGTGTAGTATAAGATCCAGTAAAGATCTGAAAATGTACGGTTTTGAATGTGCTTGTTGTAACTTTTCAGATTTGTGGTTCGTAATTTGTTAGAACTTTAAAACGACTTGCAAATGCAAATGTTTCTTCAGAAGATATGGTTCAGGATGGTCCACACAAAAATGAAACTTCTGTCATGATTTACTTGGAAGTTCATGTTGTTCCAAAGTCAGTATTGATCATTTTCCTCTCCAGTGAGCTATTAAGCCTAGATTGTTTGTATTATCGCTTATTTGAGCTTGTTCGCTTTTCACTTTCGATTTTGAATTCACGATCACGCGTACTCTCTACAGGGAGCCGCTATCCATATGTGGGATCTTGGAATCACTTTTGAATGCGTGCTCGCTTTTTTTACTTTCGAATTCACGATGGCAAGTTCTCTGTGTGTAGGGAGCAGCGGTACTGACCGCACATTTTACAAGAGGAGATATTTATCAATGACGCTCAGGATCTGTTGCGCACCAAATCCTCCGCCATCGTCCTGTCAGTCATCTCATCTCTCCGAGACTTAGAGGGTTAGTTGACCCAAAAATTATCCCATAATTTACTCGCCCTCAAGCCATCCTAGGTGTACATGTCTGACTTTTAGGGCTGTCAAACGATTAATCGCGATTAATCGCATCCAAAATAAAAGTTTGTTTTTACATAATATATGTGTGTGTACGGTGTATAATTATTTTCTACATATAAATACACACACATGCATTAAGAAATATTTGCATGTATATACTGTGTATATATATTTATATTATATATAATTTATATTATATATAAATATTTTATATATAAATAACACATTTTTCTTAAATATATATGCATGTGTGTGTATTTATATATAGAAAATAATTATACTCCATACACACACATATATTATGTAAACACAAACTTTTATTTTGGATGCGATTAATCGCGATTAATCGTTTGACAGCCCTACTGACTTTATATTAAAAAATATCCTGGCTCTTCCAAGCTTTATAAAAGGAGTGAGTAGCGCCTGAGAATTTGAAGAGTATCCATCCATCATAAAAGTAATCCATATGGTTTCAGGGGGTTAATAAAGGCCTTCTGACGTGAAGCGATGTGTTTTTGTATGAAAAATATCCATATTTATAACTTTATAAACTATAACCACTGGCTTCTGGTAACGGCAGAACGCAAGTCGAGTTCCGGCGGAAGAGTGACCTCTGACCTGAGGTATGACGTAGGATTATGTCCATTATTGGCAGCCAGTTATTATAGTTTATAAAGTTATAAATATGGATTTTGTTTCTTACAAAAACGCATTGCTTTACTTCAGAAGGCTTTTATTAACCCCCTGGAGCCATATGTATTACTTTTATGATGGATGGATGCGCTTTTTTGGGCGCTTACTCCTGTTATAAAGCTTGGAAGAGCCAGGATAATTTTGAAGCAACCATTATGTTGCTAATTTTATTATAATGACCAAGTTTCCCTGTCAAATAAAGTTGATATTCAAAAAGTTAAACTGTCTTCTCACCACTTTAACCCTTAAATGCACGAATGTTTCGGCAATCATTATTACATATTTCAGTCTTTAGCAACCCTGATCTATATCTAACATGGATGGCTGTCGGCGATAACATAAAACTCCTGATATTAGAGTAACAATTACAAAATAATAAAATAAAGCTTATTTTGTTACATTTTGAAACTTGGAAGGGTTCAGTTTGAGCAGATGTTTTATACCATCATCACTGTCCTCATCAGAGCTCATTTCCCAGTACATTCAGCATATTCGCAAACTCAAACATATTCTCAAAACTATCATTTTTAACAGGTTCTTTTAGCAGATGTTGCTTTTTTTACACAGAAAAATGTATAAACAGTCCTGAATAATGAACCTATATTAGACCCTTGGAGCCTTTCAAGTTAATGGAGGAAATAAATGAGGACAAGTACATTTTAAAGGTACTTTCAGCTTTCCCCCCTGATGGAGTATAGTTCAATTAAATTGTGAAACGTCCATATAAAAAAAAAAAAGAAAAAAAAGAAATTAATTTGTGAAAGTTAAAATGTCTCTGGGCAAAAGCGATCAGTGCCAATATTGTGTCAGTGAGTGAAATGGCACAGTTTCTTTTGGAAAGTTCCAGAGACACAGATCTAGTTGTGGTAAGTTGAAACTTTTCTCCCATTGTCTTCACAAGAAAACTATAGGACACCCAAAGACTTTTAGATGACCAGAACCAAATACATTGTGAAGTAGTATTAGCCTAACATTTGTAACATTTAAGTAATGAGGTTTTGCGTTCAGATTGCATCATACTTTTGTCTACTATATTTGTACTATGTGGCCTAAAACAATTGTGCTAGTGCTCTGTCCTCAATAAAGTTACACTGCTATTAATTTCTGTGGCATAGTTTGAAACCAGTGTCCGAGGGCTGGGGAATTCTTTAAATCATGTCAGCTGTTGTTTGGACTAATGTTATCTCAGTGAGTGGATTTTTCAGCACTCAGTGGGCATGTACATTTTTAAGGACTGAAAACTGGGATTATTATCTTGAACACTTGTTGGATTTTGTTCGGTAAGTCAAAGAGCTTCTTCATGAGTAATGAATGTTCTTTATCTCCTGTCTGATTTAAAGCTTGTGGGTGAACCTTTCGATCTCTCTGTATATTTAAATTTCAGTCTGTTTTTTACACATAGCTTTATGGCACTTATTTTTGAAGCTTTTGTCCTATGAAAATATCTGCAAGAAATTTTTTTAAAACAAAATGCATCAGTTTCTTTGTCAGATTTTTTACTTTTAGGCATAGACCTCGCATTTTTATGTAATACATTTTTTTAAAATATTTTATTTAAACTTTTTTGTAGACAATTTTCTAGTACATAGTAAAATAAACAAGGTTTGTAAATTGCTTTCTCTGCATTTAAAGTTGGCACAAAATTGAAGTTGCGATAGTCTTTTCTTCCTTATTGTGACATATCAGAGTTAAACAGCTTCTCGAACAAGAAAAATGTAGGGCGGGACTTCATTTTGTACATCAGGAATTGAATACGTCATCAGAGAAGAGAAAGGATGTCGCTACAAGAGGGAGGGGAATAATTTTTTTTGAAGATTACACGGGCACATGGATAAAAAAAAATGGTGATGTGCATGATAAATCATTTATAGTATACTGCAATATTCCATAAAAAAAATCATTTTTATTTTATGGTGCCTTTAAGCATAAACCTCACTTATTTTATTCAAGACAATTTGGCAGTATATGACAGTAAAACAAATGGCAGAGAAAGTATTTTATAATCCCCGTTGAAGCAATAAACTTCACATATTTTGAACTTCATTATTTTATTTTATACAATGGACAATCTGGCAGTATACGACGGGTTTGTAAATGATGTCCTCTGCCATTTTGCATAGCTAGCGGCAGTTTTGGACACAACACTAGCATGTAGCACAAGACAACATCCGATGACCTTTGGGCCGCCAGCACTTGGTGCCGAACCAAGGAGATTGTGGGTGGTGGCCCACTTCTCTGAGACAGAGACACACTCCATCAAAAGCCCTGATTATAGTTTCAGGACAATTTAATTGAGCAGCAGACTCTCTTCATTTTCGCTTTAATTGTCTTTTGTTCTCTTGTTCCAAATATCCGTACTTCATATTACTCTTAAGTGCTCCAGAGGGACCGTTTGAGTCACTGACGTCCCCCTCCCCTTCCCCGTACGCGAAGTCTTCGGTACAGCCAGTCAGCATGCTAGTTCTGACTGTCTGCCTGCAATTAAAGTGGCTATGGAGGATAGCGATGCTAAATTAGCCTGTGTTTATAGCTGTTGGTGTACTGAAATGTTGTGCAACACAACACTGAGGGACTCATTAAGTAATGATGTAATATATTGCAGTCTCTCTCTATACATCTTCCTCTCTCACTTGCTTGCTCTCTCTCTCTTTGTCATCATGAATGCATTTATGTCTCACGTAATGGCTGAGTTATTTCGAATGTGAAAAGGTGGGAGAGTTCTGTCTCTCTTAATTTCCCCGCGCTGCAAACGCTGTAAGGAGACACTGCTGAGCTCTATTAAGATCTGAATGAACGTAAACAGGAGGCAGATGCTTAAAGAGTCGACACCATTACCCTCATCACACTGTGTGTATCTGCCTCATTGACTTTTAGAGGTTTCTCTTTTGTAGCTGTATTATCCTTAATACCAGCCAGGCTGTCTGTGAGATGTGAAGAATGGGGCAAGTGAAAAAAATTAGCCCTCATTTATAGATTACACGTTCATGATGTCATTATTGCGGGCTGTCACCGGGACAGATAAACGTAAATGGTGGTTATTACATTACTGAGTGAACATCACCAGAGAGGAGATTATAACCTTCAGTCAATAGTCAAACGCCCCTCTCTCTTCCCACGCTAGTAATAACTCATAATACAATGCACCGTTTCTCTCTCGCTCACTCTGGTAAGGATGATTAGTGCTTTGTGAATGCCGTTAATGAGCATATTTAGATTTGAATATACTGTATCTGGAAGAACATGTTTACTGCTCACGATGAGGCCCTTGTGTCTGTGAAGCAGCCCAACCACAACAGACAGACGAGTTCAACCCTAATGAGGATTAATTGGCTGAAACATCTCCGTATTCATTTGGAATGCATTCATAGTGGTCGGGAAATCCAAAACAAAGAACTATAATGGCAGTAATGAAAGTAATAAATATAGACGTTTGACAATTAGCTTAAGAATAAAAACAGTCAGAGACTGTTACGGCACATAAGTGCTTTGTTTTAAATTCAAATGCAAGATGCGATGACAATGGTGTGTTTTGGCATGATTTATGGCCGGTGATTGCAGGGGCTGCCTGGCGAGCGAAGTGTAAAAAATGAAATGATGTGTAACAAGATGTGGCCGGGGCGACGGAGGCTCCCTCCTATGCGTAATAATGTCCATTTAATGAGAAGTCGGCCTTCATAAAAATGGCAGCACTTCTCACAAAGGGAGTTTATTAATGGATTCATTATGGTGTCAGTTTCAGCATGCTGTTGGTGAAAATAATTTTTTTCCTAGATTTTCTGCTCCAAAGAAAGGACCAACCGTGACACTATGTCAAATAAACTGGTAAAATTCTCTCAGCACAATTATTTGCAATTTTAACCAGGATCACTTAACAGGTGTGAACCATTTGATTATATCTAAACCATTTTATTTGAGCCTTTTTTGTTGTGACATGGACAGAGTGAGTGTATATATTTTGCAGTGTTTCTCTGCATGGATGTAGATAAATGACCTTGTTTTTAATCCACTATTATCAGTGTGACACTTCTATAATTGCATATTGCCATTTACCTGTGAGAGGTTCCAAACATGAGTAAGTGCCTCATCATGAACATTAAACACCCCCTCAAATTCACTTCAGTCCAAAAATGTTTAAAGGGGTCATAAACTGCTTTTTTTATTTTATCATTTTATCTGAGGTCCACTTATAATGTTATCAAGATTTCTACATAAAAAAAATCCCATCCTAATTTAGAAGTAATAGGCTATTTTCTATCCTGTTTTTGACCATTGCTGTTAAACACTGAAATCGAGACTCATCAGACCAGGCAACATTTTTCCAGTCTTCAACTGTCCAATTTTGGTGAGCTCGTGCAAATTGTAGCCTCTTTTTCCTATTTGTAGTGGAAATGAGTGGTACCCGATGGGGTCTTCTGCTGTTGTAGCCCATCCGCCTCAAGGTTGTGCGTGTTGTGGCTTCACAAATGCTTTGCTGCATACCTCGGTTGTAACGAGTGGTTATTTCAGTCAAAGTTGCTCTTCTATCAGCTTGAATCAGTCGGCCCATTCTCCTCTGACCTCTAGCATCAACAAGGCATTTTCGCCCACAGGACTGCCGCATACTGGATGTTTTTCCCTTTTCACACCATTCTTTGTAAACCCTAGAAATGGTTGTGCGTGAAAATCACAGTAACTGAGCAGATTGTGAAATACTCAGACCGGCCCGTCTGGCACCAACAACCATGCCACGCTCAAAATTGCTTAAATCACCTTTCTTTCCCATTCTGACATTCAGTTTGGAGTTCAGGAGATTGTCTTGACCAGGACCACACCCCTAAATGCATTGAAGCAACTGCCATGTGATTGGTTGACTAGATAATTGCATTAATGAGAAATTGAACAGGTGTTCCTAATAATCCTTTAGGTGAGTGTATATACTCAGCAGTCTCACCTCAATCCATTGACAGTTTTGCAGTATCCCCCCGCCACCCCTTCTCCACGCTTCTAGTCCTAAACACTTACATGCGGGGGGAGTACTCTGGGTTCGGGCCGAACTCCGAGCTCGGAATTAAAGAATTATGAATTAAAAATGAATGAATTAAACTTTACCCACTCAAATTGTATGTAAGTGTGAACTCGTGAAATGAAATGAAACTCACTGTCGCTCACTGAAGCTTTTATTCGGGATTACAGCGAATGGCGATCAAAACGATAACAAAAGCCGCGTTCTCTGCATGCTTTCTTCCAAATCCGGGAATCCTCTCGATAAATGTAGAAGCAAAGGAAAAAATAGAAAAACACAACTATCACAACTATTCAGTTTGACTGCGGCGCTACAGTATAAATAGGCCTACTCAGCACATATCAAACGATCTGTATCAGACAAAGCAATAGTGACACATGTTTAAAAAAAACAACAACAACAAAAAAAAAAACCCACTGTTACTCACACTTGTCTGTTGCGACATTACTGTCGGCACTGTCATCTTTTATTTTCAGTCTCTCTGAAAAGCCTGTCAAACTATGTCTTGTTTAAAAACGAATCCGCAGTAAAATGAAGCGAACAAGCAAAGTGGCTTACTGACGCGATCTGACTGGAACATTGTTAAAAATAGTTCATCCACTTTTTCCTAATGCTAGGATCACAAGGAAAGGCAATGCAAAGACTGTGTTTTTCTACAGCTTGGCACTTCAACGCGTCTTTTAATACTCAGAGCTATCTTTTTGGTTTTGTTGCTAGAGTTATCCTGCATTTGCTTCTATTTTGTATTTTCTACGACATGGCATGGGCAAATCGGTGGGTGGGGCTAAAGAGGCAATGATGTAGAAGTAGGCGTTGCTCTTCTTCTGCAGGGTCTTTTGTTGCACTATGATGCAGTAATATGATCAAATCCAAAATGAGTCGTTTTCTGAGCTTGGTTTCAATAAAAGCTGTTTTTGGACTAACAAAGAATTTTTGAGTTCTGAAACTTGCAGGATATTTTTATAGTACAATGACCTCTTATATGTCAAAAGATCAAGAAATGTTTTTTTTCTCAATCGCCTTTTTTCCCAACTCGCTCTGAGCGCCTTCATCTGCAGTGAGACATGTTGGCATTTTCCATGTAAATGGTCTAGTCCCTCCTGAAAGGAGACTTATACTGTCATGCATTTTTTTTTTTTTTTAAGAAATTAATACTTTTAGTCAGCAAGGATGCATTAAATTGATCAAAAGTGACAGTAAAGACATTTATAATGTTACAGAAGGATTTCTATTTCAAATATTTGTATTCATCATAGAATCCTGGAAAAAAATGTATTGCGGTTTCCACAAAAACAACAAACAAAACAAAAACAACACAACTGTTTTCAACACGATAATATTAAGAAATATTCATTGAGCATCAAATCAGCATATTAGAATCATTTCTGAAGGATCATGTGACACTAATGACTGGAGAAATGATGTGGAAAATTCAAATTTGCAATCACAGAAATAAAAATTAAAATAGAAAAGAGTTATTTTTAAATTGTAATAATATGTAACAAAATTTTACCAATTTACTGTATAAATGCAGCCTGGGTGAGCATAAGAGACATCTTTCAAAAACAATTAAAAAAAATCTTACTGTCTCCAAACTTTTGAATGGTAGTGCATGTGAATTTACTCTCTGAAGAAAAATCTATTTGGAGTGGGAGAATCATCACTGTAAACCCTAACAGTCAAAATAATTAATTGGTTTGAGTAGGACAATCTTAAATTAAACTAATTAGTTACTTTTATGAGTATTTATTTTTCTTTCAAGTTCACATAACTGATATATATATATATATATATATATATATATATATATATATATATATAAGTAAACAACTGTTTCATTGATTTGAGTTTTATCAAATTATTTCTTTTAATTTAGACGAACTTAAGTTTAACTGAAACGGCTGCCGATGGCACTCGAAAGGGAGAGTAAATGCTAAAATTAAGTGTAATATAATGGGTTTTTTTGTGCAAGATTAATGTTGAGTGGGAGATTTAGTAATGATTAATGTTGTGTTATGCTAATTTAGAAGAATTTCTGTTAATGTTGGTTACGATAGTTACCATCATGGCGACAAGTGGTGCATGCAGCTTGATTTGAGAGCAAGTAAAACCTTTATGAGAATGTGTTGCTTATATTGCTGCACTCATATCAAGTGATAGTTAAAATGTTAACAAATTATTATATTAGCAAATTAGCTTGTTAAAGCTTGCTAAGTTTATACTAATAAAGTGTTCACATTGAGATTACATGAAAGTTTTAAGTTAAATGTATGAATTTGTATACTCAAACATTTCAAGTTAAGAACAATTAAAATGTATAAGTAAAAAAAAAAAAAAAAAAAAAAAATCTGCCAGTTCTGCTTACTTAAACTTTGAATATCTTAACTTAAAGAATTTGAGGCAACTGATCGCCTTCAATTTTTTGAATTTTGCCAACTTATTCGGGTTTACAGTGTGTACATTTCCTGTTGTGCTACTAATGAGATCTTTCTTCAGTTTTTTGCTTCCGATAGGAACTTCATACCTGCAGCACAGATTGTACCAACTAACTTGGGTTTTATAACCAATTGAAGCCTCTGCAGACTTTAAATCTGAATCTAAAGGAGTATTAGACTTTTACAGACATGTTCATGCAGACGTTTGTCCACTCAGTCAGGCGGTCTAATAAAAGCGTTTAATTGGACTACAGGTAGCGTCTGGCCTTGGTGTGTAGAACAAACCTGCTGCTCACACACTGCTGTGTTTGCTTGCCCTGCAGCGACAGTGACAGAGCTCTGTCTAGCACACTTCTCATTTCCCAGCATGCTCTACACTCAAGGCCTAACCCTGCCCTACATATTTAGCACTCCTCCTAACACAGTTTTCTTTCTTTCTTTCTTTCTTTCTTTCTTTCTTTCTTTCTTTCTTTCTTTCTTTCTTTCTTTCTTTCTTTCTTTCTTTCTTTCTTTCTTTCTCTGTGCTTCTTTGCTCTATTGCTCTGTTGTTTGTTTCTAATCTCTCTTTGTATTATTTTTTTAACTTTACTTCATATAATAGGTATCATGAACTGTATTTCATAATAAGTAAAATATTTTTTTCAACATCTATTAATCTACTGTTTCAAATTTTGGGGGCGGTATGATTTTTTTAAATAGAAATTATTACTTTTATTAAGCAAGAATGCATTAAATTGATCAAAATTGACAGTAAAGATATTGATGTTACAATAATAAGTACATTTACATTTATGCATTTGGCAGACGCTTTTATCCAAAAACGACTTACATTGCATTTCAAGGTACACATAATAAGTGCTGTTCTTTTGAAATTTCTGTCAACGAATTCTGAAAAAAAGATCAAGTTTTCCACAAAATATTAAGGAGCACAACTGTTTTCAACATTGATAATAATAACAATAATAAGAAATGTTACCTGAGCACCAAATCAGTATTAGAATGATTTCTGAAGAATCATGTGACTCTGAGGACTGGAGTAATGATTCTGAAAATTCAGTTTTGTCATCACAGGAATAAAATACAATATATTCAAATACAAAATTAAAAAATATTTTAATTTGTAATAAAATTTCACAATATTAATGTTTTACTGTATTTTTGATTAAATAAAAACACAACAAATGTCAATGTTTCCAAACTTTTGACAGGTAGGCTACTGTATTATAATTTCAAATAAGTCACAATATTACTTTGTTTATTATAAGTTTTAACAAATAAATGCAGAGACAAAAAGCACTTTCAAAAACATTAAAACGTTAGAAAAAACACCAACACCAAACAATTGAATGGTAATGTGGGTTCATGTCAATTCATTTTAGTTTCTAATAGATTTAATTAATGTTCATTTATACAACATTAAATGTAAAAGAATGCATTAATATATGTAGAATTTAACCTTGGTTAATTAATTCTGTAAAAGTATTGTTCATTTTAGTTCATGATACTTAATGCATTAACTAATGTTATTACATGGCTTGGTTGAATTCCAATGTAGAATCCGGTCTGTTATTTCTTGATAACACACCGCTGCTAAGTATAACACACCGTTGCCATGAAAAACAGAGCGTTGCTATGGACGCATGATTCTAACCGTAGAGACGGAACAGACTATTTTCTTTAGCGGAAGCAATACAATCGTTTTTAAATCAATAAACTTCTTTTTAAATCAATATTTTGTTTCAAATTATTGATTTATTTGGTGGGTAGCAATGTAATAAGCGGGATAATGTAGACCGAGGCGGTTGGTATAGTGAATACAACCCCTGCAGGCTGATTCAAGACGATCAGCCTGTCGGGGTTGTATTCGCTATAACAACCGCCTCGCTCTACATTATCCCTTACTTAACAAATTCAACCTTATTGTGAAGTGTTACCACGGCAGATGTAAAGCATGCAATTTAATTAAACATTTTTAAATAAATCGCATACATAACTGCAGAGGCACACACATGGTCCCACTGACCAACTTTACACAAAATGTTAGATTTTTAAAAAACTTTTTTTTCTTTTTTTTAACAAAACTGTTAAAAAGGCTACTTTTAGTTCGACTGTTTCTGTATTCAAGCACTGGTAGATCTGAAGAACATAATAAAGAAAGACAGAAGAATCCTTTTCAGCATAAATATTTTAGATGCTCTCTGTGGACAGAAAAGCTCCTCTGAATGTAGATTGTCCATGAACCTATTACTCCGAAATGACGAATCAATGCATTGGAACAAGAACAAATATTACATTAAATAACAGACTTCAATCTAAAAGGACGCGACGGACAAGCCAGATTATGTTCTGATCAATAGGGATTATAATAGTCATTACACAGCTTGCAGAATACTGCAGTCAATCTTCCCATGCCTGCTGTTCACTGTTTTCTTAAGCTCAAATGGGTCAGAGGGTGGGGAGATGAAGGAAGGTGTCCATTAAAATACCCCCAGCCCAGCCCAACACAGACTCTCTCTGATCCCTATCAAATAATTTATTGCCTCACTATGATGGATGGAAGGAAAAGTAGCGCCCGAATCAATAAATAGGGGGTGTCGATAAGCACAAGGAGTGACTGTTGCTCACTGATGTGACAGGTGATGGCATGGGAAACTAAATGAACGCTGGCATGTGTGTTTTTAAATGAGATTAAAGTCCCATCCTGGGCAAGAAAAGCATGCCGTGTATTTAGCATCCTCTGTAAATAAAGGTGCTGTCGGTTGTAGTGTGTTGGCAGTTAGTGGTCCTAAGAGACGTATGGGTCAGAGACTGATATCATATCCACATTGGTATTCTGCAGAAAGTTTTCATGCAGAAAATCACTTATGCAGAAAAACCAAGTGTTATTTTAACATCAGACCGTGTAATTTGATGGTATGATTTATCATTTTTCACATGATGGAAAAAGCAGCTCTCTCTCGGCCCACTCTCATTGTGCTTTCGGCCCCCCTTGAGAACAGAATGCCTTATTTCCTGTCTCCGTGGACAGTTTATTCTGTTTACGGAAGGTAAATATGCCCATGTTGATTCCCTGTAAACATGACTGAAGAAGAAATTAAAATTGTTTCCTGGAAATATGCCTTTAAATAGACATTAAATTATCCGAATACTCTGTGCTTTCACATTTTCTTCCTCTTCTTCTTTTTTTTTATTTTTATTTTTTACTATGGTTGGCAAATCAAATTTGCCATGGTCTAACAGCCTCCAAACTGACACACTGTGCCTCATTTTAATTATTTTGTGCGGAGAGAATCTTGTTTGGGCTGTCTCAACATGAGTCAAATCTCACCACGGGTCCTCAGGTACACAAATACAAGTGGCAGACATGACAATATGCAGGTCTTTGACATGATAATCATGAGAAGACAGAGAAAGAGGCAAATGATGAGAGAAACAGAGTCCCCTGTGGCTGGAAATGGAAATGAGTTCATGAATCTTAAAAAAAACGAGTTGATGTAGAAGAAACCATAAAGTGTTGGAACAACTCAAACAGATATTGTACACTGTTGTATGAAAAACTTGACCTTTAAGGGCACTTCCTCCTCCACCTACTTTACATCACCTGAGTGTGGCTCTGTTCCAAAACATGGCGAGCGGTTTCAATGCCAACTGCCTACATAGACAGTATTAATAAAAATATGAACATGTATTATCACTATTTATATAAATAATATACATTTATTTTATATTTATAGACCCTATATATTATGTATAATATAATTAATATATATATATATATATATATATATATATATATATATAGATGTGTAAGTCATTTCACTGACTAACCAAAAGGTATTAAAGGGTTAATTCACCCAGAAATGAAAATTAGTCTATGCTATCATGCTATTTCATGCATTCTGACATATTTACACTGTAGAAGAGTTGGATTCTCATTCTAAACATGGCGTTTCAATAAAGGAGTTGGACGTATGACGGAGTATTTCTGTGCCAAATACACTCCAGGATTCATATAAGTTTCGGAAAGTTTTTTCAAGTATGGCCCAGTATAACGTAATAAAGGGCGGAACTCCTTGTATGGGCACTTCTCCTGGAAGAGCGCGTGCACACGTCAACCGGAGCGAGAGCGAGAACGTAACGTCGTTCGGGTTACGGAGGCAGTCTGCAACGCTGTCATTCTGTTTTTAGACCACGAAATTAACAATGTCACCAAAGAAGTGTGTTTTTGGTTGTGAGGGAAAGATAACCTTGTTCATGTTCCCCAAGAACCCAGCGTTAGGGGAACAGTGGATGCAGTTAGTTTTTCCGGGGCAGCAACGGAGTTGTGCAAGTGTGTTTGTTTCTTCCAGGCATTTCGGTGACAAAAGTTTTATAAATTTGCAGATCGTTTGAAACTGAAAGATGGAGCTGCGATAAAATATCCCAGTCATGAGTCAGAATTGCAGGCGGTAAGTAACATTAAATGTCTGTGTTTTGTTGGCAATCAAAAGTGCAATGTAAACATCGAACATAGTGAATCAATAGTTATCCAGATGAAATGATGTATGTGCAAGACTCTTTAGCTCCGCCCACGACACGCCTCCAGGAGCTCGGCTGTTTTCGGAAAGAATCGGTACAGCGTAACAATATATCTCTTATCTGTCATTTATAAGTCTGAATATCTGATAAAGACTCTTCGGAGATATGAAGGATGCAGTACTACTCTGTACTCAAAATGAACATGAGATTGGCAGAAACTGTGTGTGTTATTATGTGCCCTTTAATTACTCACCCTCTTGTCTTCCAAACCCATACGACTTTTTGTACTTTATCTTCGGAACACAAATGAAGATCTTTTTAAGGTCTTTTCCACCATTGACAGATAAGCAACTACCTTTAAGCCCCAGAAAGGTAGTAAGACATTATTTAATCCATGTGACTCCAGTGGTTTAAACTCGATGCGAGTGCTTTCTTTATTTAAAAAAAAAAATCTTTAAATTATGTTGTTGTTGTTTTTTTTGCACATGGATTAAATTTTGTCTTTACTACCTTTCTGGGGCTTGAAAGTGGTAGTTGCATAGGCTGTCAATGGAGGGACAGAAAGCTGTCAGATTTCATTAAAGAAATCTTAATTTGTATTCCAAAGTTAAACAAATGTCTTAAGCCTGGGACACACCAGGCCGACTAGCGGTGACGAAAACCGACGATGTTGTCGTCTCCTCACATTGGGTGCGTCTGGACCAAAAAGCTGCACTTGAACACACAGCACAGACTACAGCCGAGCCGACTGCAAACTAGCATGCACATGCATGTAAGGAATTAACTGTCTATGGCTGTGTCCGAAATCACATATTCTCTTGAGTAGGTACTTATTTTGAGTAAGTAATTACTTCACGACTGCTTAAAAAGTATGTTCTATATTTACATTTACATTTATGCATTTGGCAGACGCTTTTATCCAAAGCGACTTACATTGCTTTTCAAGGTACACATTTTTTACATTCTCAGTTCTTGCTTTCCTTGGTAATCGAACCCATGACCTTGGTGTTGCAAGCGCCAACGCTCTACTGTCTGAGTTACAGGAAATCTATTTGAATGTGTGCAGTATGAATGTCTGGACATACTACATTTGTGACCTACCAGTGTCAGTTATGTCGCTTCACTACCATTTATAAATCCTCTCCTGTGGCCTCATGGGATAGTAAAAAATCTTCTCAGTTCCTGTGCTCTCATGAACTCACGTCAGAGGCCCACACAGAAGAAAATTAATAGTTAAAGAAAGTCGTTATTTTTTTTATTTATTTTTTTTCGCACAAAAAGTATTCTCGTCGCTTGATAAACTTAAGTTTGAGCCACTGTAGTCACTTGGACTATTTTAACGATGTCTTTACTAACTTTTCTGGTCCGGCAGATGAAATTACCTTGCAGCCTATGAAGGAGTGAGCCATATCTTAATATGTGTTCAATATGATATATGACACTATATCTTGATGAATGATCAAGATGATAAGATGAATGAAAGTCTTATGGGGTTGGAACAACATGAAGGTAATTACTGTCAGAATTAAAATTTTTGGGTGAACTAACCCTTTAACATTTTGAATATCAGTTATGGTGATAATTTTCTACATTTTAAGCGGCTCATGTTGTTATGAAAATAACAAATAACCGGATTGATGTATCCTGGGCTCTATGGGTTTTGAACGATATGAGGGTGAGTAATTAATGACAGGTGAACTAACCATTTAATACAAAATAAATAAATAATTATTTTAAAAAGTTCAGTGTAATTGTAATTGGTTACTTTACTGAATATTTGTATGTGCAATATAATTATTTGCTTAGATTACATACTGTGGACAAAATCAATTGTGAGTTAATGCTTTTGCAGATTTTTCCAAATTGGCATGTTATACATTTCACAGAAAGACCCCTAACATTTAATCTCCATATGTTTTTATGTTGTCAGTTACTCATTGGCCACAGTCAAACATAAAATACAAACATTGAGGTTTAGTTGTGTGTTATGATCTTGATACTATCCAATTTAAGATTCATCTGAGGGAAAAACTAAACATCCTGAATTAAAGTGCCTCAATGGTAAATAAGAACAAGTAATTGGATGAAGTAAATGCAGTTTTGTATTCAATGGTTCATTGAATCCAGTGAATCTAGAAAATGTAGAATATTGTACATTTAGCCGCCTTGTGATTTCACCTGAATCTCATAGTTAGAGGATTAGAACAGTGGTGGACATTAGTGTTGTGACCGTTGGTGTGCTGCACAATATTGTGAACTGTTCAAAGATGAAGCTTAAAATAGTATTTTACTGACATCAATTAGAGGAAATGTTTTGTTTTTTTGTATCTCAGAAAAGGGCTCTCAAATATTGCATTGATGAGTTGAAGCTGTGATTGTGTGTGTGTGTGTGTTGAGCTGAGGTAGTCTCTTGCAGGTCATGCGCTCTTCAGTTAATTGGACATTAAATCAAACTCTCTGTTGCAGCCTGTCTGTGTGGTCTTTAGTGAATCACCCTGGGTCATTGTGTGCAACCAGCTATAGACATCCATCACTAAACAGGAACTTTGTATATCACTGACTTAGGGAAATACATTATATGCATAAAATTCTACTGAGGTCATTTAAAAAATCAAACTAATTGATTTTGTGCATCAGGATTTGATTGGATCGCTGTTGGGTTGCTTCGCTTTGATATTATTGGTTAGTATTACTTTTCACCACCTGCACAGCCTTTATTACATCAGTGAAAAACAAGTCATTTCAGTAGAGAAAAGTTGAATTGAATTATTATGAAAGATTCTTTTCAAACAGGGTGCGCTATGGATATTTATTAAACAGTAAATATAGTTCCAGTTTTAATTTCATGTGGCCTTTAACTTAAATATTATTCATATCAAATTCAAGTTTCTGTCATAGTTTCAATGAACAAGTCACTTAATTTAAATTCATTTAAAATTGTTTTAGGTATTGTGAATAAAGCACAAGCTCTAATAGGCCTAATTTACACAAAAGGAGCCATGTTTGACAAAGAATGACAATAATTTAATTTAAATGTTCTCAGCATATAACTATTTAAATGTTTAACATGTGGCTAAACTGGGTGATTAAATAATATGCAGCTAAAATACTGCACATAAAAGTGGCGCAAATGTTGAATGAATTTGCTCCTCAACGAATCTCTTGACAATTTAAGAGGACAGCTTTATTAAGGGGATTTTTAGCAATAAAGAGAAGTAAGTGTGATTCTGATTAAACTCAGTTTCTCAAAAGGGTCAATCAAGCCGAATACCACTTGCAATAACACGGACAGGCTCCATTGATCCATAAGAGGAGAGCATTAGAAGCGCATTAGAGGAATGTTGTTAGAGGAGCACTGTGTTGTGGGAAGGCAGTGTTAGTATTGATATGCTCCTATGGTGAGAAAGTGCAGCTGATGAGGAACTGGAGATTACAGTATAGATTTACACTGGAGCTTCATGTCTTCAATTAACACTCCTTCTTAATAAGGCCAATTCAGCAAAGCACACTGTGCTGCAGAACTACCAGAGAGGCTTGGATGCAAACCGACTTTTGCTTTTATGCTCTTGGTCTCATTATCATTTAAGAAGCATAAAAACCTGGTCTCATTCTTGTTCTTTGATCTCAGACAAGACTGAAGTTTGATGATAACATTGTGCCGCTTTAAGTCAGCGCAATGTCTTAGAGGTCTGAGTGATGAATTAATGAATATAGGCCTACAGTATGAGGCACTCAATTGCTTCACCTTCTATGCTGAAAACCAGCATCGCTGGTCACTTATGAATGGGCTCTTTTGAGTTTGATGTTGGGCTTGCTGAAATCTGGACTTCGCATCTATATACATCCGGTATTTGTTTCCACTGCTATCACACACATTACTCAGAGCTTCTGTCTGGATATCACACATAACCCACACATTTCAAATGAGAGGCACAAAATACATCAGCTTTTTCTTTCCACCACCACTTTTTTTTTTTTTTTTTTTTTTTACTTTTCAATGATCTCAAAAAGACCTTCCCCATTTCTTTTATACACATTTTTACTCTCTCTCATCTAATTGTTCACTCTTTCTGAAGAAACAACATGTATCAAGGTGTCATAGCTCAGAGAAACCGCTCGGTATCCAAACAGTCTCGTAAACTGACATGCCTTCTGGCATCAGTGATCTGTGATGCAGCAGTATCAGGTTTAGAACGTACAGCACTATTTTTCTATGGTGGTCTTTGTGGAGAAATATACACAGTATAGCAGTCCCATTCATCTATCACTAAACATCTATAATGAAATATTAGCAAGTATTGCTTTCCAAAGATTTAATTTAGTCTGAATACACTTCTACTTTAAAAAGGCAATCAAAAGAGAAGGAGGCTTTCTGTCCATTAAGACTTCATCAAGTCCTGATGAGAACAGTAATATAATTATGAAACATGTTTATCATTGATTAAATTGCTGTTAAGGAGAATGTCATACATGGAGTCAATCAAAATGCTAATGATGGATAAGTGGCTGCTTGCTTCACTCCTGCAGTTTTTCTGGCATCACTTCACCTTCCCTTCCCAACTCCACCTTTATTTCTATTAATTAATTACATCTGGAGCTTCATGAGCTCCTTAAATGTGACAAGCAAGCCCTTTTTATCAGACTCAAAACACATGTTGATTATACATATGGACTATATGTAAAATCAGTTACATATAATTTCAGTTATATTCAATTATTGCATCTTTTTACAGTTAAAATGGAGCATTCATATACGCATTTGAAATAAATGGTATGGTTATAGAGGAAAATAAATTTTATCTGTGATTTCTAAATTGTGTGCAAAACTGAAACAAAATAGCTTTTACAATTTTTCCTTTAGTTCTTCATTCAAAATATTCACACATTTGTTGTTTGTTTAATTAAAGTAGATATAGAAATGAAAAGAAAAGAAGATTCGGCAGAAAAAATCCAGCTTTACCATCACAGGAATAAATTACATTTTAAAATACCTTAAAATAGAACACAGTTCTTTTTAAATTGTAATATTTCACAATTGATCAAATAAAAAAAAATTCAGTAATTTGAAATTTTGATCAAATAAATGCAGCCTTATTGACTTGCTGGCCCAAAACTTTTAAACGGTATTGTAAATATTAAAGGGATGGTTCGGAGTAAAATAAACCTAGGGTCCTTTGCACCATGACCTCGAGCCAAACACCCTCCCAGAAGCTTTTTTTTCCCTTGGTTGAACATTATTAAAGTTAGAGCTTATTTAGAGACATCAGCCGAATGTGTTAGTGCAGGCGCTAATGGATCCAAGGATGTATCCCGTAAATTACCCCACTAATAATGCCAAGAATGGGAAATAGGTTCTGTACTCATAAAACGAGTACAGAACAGAACCATACCGCCAATCCAAACTATATGCTAATGGACAATCGTATTTGACGATAGTGGTCCTGACAGAAATGTGCTTTAATACCATACAGTCCACAACAATTAATTTTGAAAGTAAGTCAATTATTGTTTGTATATTTTAAGAATGTGTCCATTGTGAAAGGCTCCTCACTCTCTCCACACTGACTGTGAAAACATGGGGCTTCCACTTCTAGCTTGAATTTCTTTGAAGGTATAAACATTTCTTATTATAGACTTTATGCACAGGTCAGGGGGCATGATTAATTGCAATGATTAGTTTTAAAATAATTAATCACACTAAATTAAACCATAAAATTGACAGTCCTACTAAAAACGGTAGGCTCATGTCTCTGAAGTCTTTTCTGTGAGCAGGTGATCTGGTGGAGGAGATGAAGGAGCTGAAAATGTACAGCCATCTGATATAGTCTTCGAGTGAGGATTCTGGGCCCTGAGCCACTCTGGTGTGTGTGAAGCTATGGTCTGTGCTGACAATTTTTGATTGCCTTAGGAAGAGACAGAGTGATGGGTCTTATAGTGCCTCTGTAAAACACCACTACACTTCAGTTTATAGCATTTTGCTCTTTCTGTTATATGCTTTATCTATTTTTTTAGAATGCCCCCCTTCCCAAAAAATATTCTCCTTTTTTTTCTGTGTTTCCCCATCTTGCTCTGACACCCGTGTGATTAATGTTTTTCATTTGATGTCCTCCACCAAGAACCAACAAATAAAACTCCCAGCCAGAGCGTGCAAATGATCTCTCAAAAGAGCTGTAAAAGAGGAGAGATAAACAGAGAAGGTGGGAGAAACAGCAAGAGAGAGGATGAACGAGTGTGTGTTGGGCAACATAGGACAATTCAGTAGTTGAAATCTGGTCTTTGGAAAGGAAAACATTTGCGGAGGAATGTGACGGAGGTGTTTCTCTGTGTATAGCTCTCTTCCCTAGAGAAATTCCCTCATTGCTAATCTGCAGTTATTGCGATTGCCAGAGGCACTTTCCAAATTAAAGCAGGAACTCTGGGAGCACTTTAAACCCCCCCCCAATCCCACAAAATCGCCATTTCCACTCAGCTGTAACTCTCTCCAGCCTGTTGTTACAGATAAATTATCAGTTGTATGCTCCTTGGTCTGATTTTTTAATAGACACATAGATATGTTCCTCAGGATAAACAAAGATAATGAAGTGTTACTGATACAGACTCGTGGGAGATGTTGATGTGATATTGTTGCAATTTAAAGGGAAAGTTCACCCAAAAAAATGATCCCTTTACAAAATCCCTTAAGATGTATTTGTTATTTTGGTCTCGTTAACCTTTCCATATTCTGTTTTTAATATTTTTATTTAAGATGAAAAACATTGTTTAAAAAAAAACAATACAAAAACAGCAATCTGTGGGTGCCTGAACATCGCCATAAAAATACTGTAGCAACATTTTAGGTTTTATGGATTGAACAGTAAAAAAAACGAATATATCAATAACTGATATAATGTTAATATTCCAACCTTCTGAAGTAATGCAATCTGTTTTGTACCTTTATAATACACTGACAACCACCATTAAAACACAGGTGGTAAAAAAAAAAAGGGAAATGAGAAAAACACGTAACATCTCATCATAAGTAGTTTTTCAAACTGAGGTCAATACTATAATTTAGATTTTGCACATAGTGTCAAACACAAAAATACAAAACACCATCATGGTAACACTTGTGCCACTAATTTGAAATTTAAAACTGATAACAACAAACTAAGAAGAAACATAATTATTTAAATAAATAAAAATGTATAGGTGAGAAACACTGATGTTCGAAATCAACCCAAACAAACACACCCCTCCCTTCATTGCTCCGCACCCAAAATGCATAAACATGCAATGCAAGAGTGGATATCTCTTTATTACGGAGCCCCTAAAGCAGGGTTTACCAATCTCGGTCCTGGAGGGCCGCTGTCCTGCAGAGTTTAGCTCCAACCAGCTCCAACACACCTGTTTGAAAGTTTCTAGTATGCCTAGTGAGACCTTGATTAGCTGGTTCAGGTGTGTTTAATTGGGGTTGGAGCTAAACTCTGCAGGACAGCGGCCCTCCAGGACTGAGATTGGTGAACCCTGCCCTAAAGGGACATGGTGGTGGAAAAAAAATTGTGATGGGAGATTTTTTTTTTTCAAATCCTTTGCGTTCCCTCGTAAAACTTTTGCGTTCTCTCGCAAATATATTTGCATTCCCTCGCAAAACCTTTGCGTTCCCTTGCAAAGATATTTGCATTCCCTTCGCAAAACCTGTTGTGAGCTCGGACAGACACCGTCTTGATGCCAGTGCTTCAGAGCTTATGTTAATGTAGCGTTCATAGTGTTTGAACTTGAACTCAAATATAAAGGAATGCAGTCAGTGCTAACTCAAGGTGGAGTTATATATATTCACAGATTCAAACTTCTCGGATCAATAACTCGTGAGCTAAACGCTGTTAAAACACAAATTATACTTATTTACAATCACAGTAACATAGAGCTATAACCAAATTTCCCTCAAAACAAGCTTTACAAAATAGATCCAGGAACTTCGAATAGCCTATGTGAATATATTGATAACTTCACTGAACTCCTTGAGTTAAGCACTGACCGCATTTCTTTATATTTGAGTCCAAGTTCAAAACGCTACATTAACATATGGAGCTCTGAAGCACTGCCAGCGGGACATTAAACAGGAAGTGTTTGTCCGAGCTCACAACAGGTTTTGCGTGGGAACGCAAATATCTTTGCGAGGGAATGCAAAAGGTTTGCGTGGGAACGCAAAAGTTTTGCGAGGGAATGCAAATACAAAAGATTTGGAAATTTTTTTTTTTCCCATCCTAAATTTTTTCCACTCCCACGTCCCTTTAGGGGCTCCGTACTTCATCATAACTGAAGTTAAGCAAAACCAATGTTACTCGCATATGGAGCAGAAACAATGCAACATCAGTTTCTGTTTTCAATGTCCATTTCCACTTAGGGCTCTTCAGCGCTGGAAAGCTTTTCTAATATTAACGTGGTTCATAGAGCTCTTGCCTGATCGTAACCCTTCTTTTTCCTTGTCAATTTCCTCTTATCTTTTCTCTTTTGTATTGTTTCTACAGTCATTCTTTCTTCAAATCTCCCTCCCCCATCCCTACTGCTGATTGTGGCTACAAGTTTGCTGTGGTGCTCGGTCCGATCCTTTCAACAGCGTTTCTCAGAAATTGCTTCACAGGGAATTCTGGGAATGTCAGTTTTACATTTTTTCACTTTTAAGTATACAATGAGATAAGGTGGGATTATTCACTTGTAATTATAGTAAAACAGAGACTGAAAGATAGGCCTACATCTTTCACATTCACAACAATGGGATGTGAAAAAGTGCAACTGGGAAGAAAACTCTGCAGGGCCTCTTTTATAGTTGATTATCTCATATTATGAGGGTTGTTGAAAGGCTAATAAAAAGGTACGTAAAAAGACTATTCAGACAATACAACGTAAAGGTGACAAGGAGTAAAAGGTAGTAAGTATGATACTTGTTTTGTGGAATGACCCATGCAAAACAAGTTACATTTGGTATTTCTATCAGAAGGTTAAACTGCAGTTTTGTAGGATGTCAAGTGTTGTTTGCTGTACAGATGATGAGGCATTTCCTAGAGTTCACTGTCCAATAGAGGTACTTATAGATAACAAGTGGCAGTTTATGTCAAGTATTTCAGATATGCATCCGAGCATCAGAAGAAACATCGAGAACCAGTATATAAACAATTTCGAGCAGATGTTTATATGCAACTTCTCTTGCACATCAACACGCAGCGCAACTTTAGAGCAGATGTTTGTCAGCCTTCCTTTTCTGCAGGATGTTACTAAATTAGTACAGTGGTACTATAATTTCTTTATCATGCTGGTACATATACCTTACTTTTTATAGTTTTTTTTTAACTCTCTAACCATCTCTAACCAAAAAATTAATAAATGTTGTCGTTTTTTAAAGCACCGGCGTTGAGCTGAAATCTTAGTAATTTGTTTATATCTTGAGACTCTTACTAGAGTGATGTTCTTTTCTTAAGGTGACTAAACTTCTAATTCTTCATATAATTTGAGGATTTTGAGTAGGCTGTTTTAAGTAATAGTAAGCCTCCGACTCATTACTTTGCACAGTGATTTGGTTTATCAGGATGGAGCGTTATTATTATGCCTACAGTAAATCTTATGATTTCCTTTTAAAAGTAATTTAAGAAAAATGTATTCCCTTATCAATCATAAATAATCAGTTAAATCACTTTAACTAGATGGAGTCATATTAATTATATGGAGACTCATTAATCTTTGTGTGGAGTCAGATTAATCCGTTCTAACACTTTATCCTTGTTGGAACCAGCCGGTTTCGGAACACTGACTCCCATTCGGTTACATCAAAGAATGTTGATAGAAAAGGAGGATGTTGTATTTCTGTATTTCAGAAATTCACTAGAAACTCTCTGGTTCAGACAGATTAAAATCAGTAATAATCTAGTTTTCTAGGGATCCTAAAGGAAAAGAGTCTCTTTTTAAATCTGTGGCACTAGCAGTATATATTTCCACTCATATCAGGAAGTTGAGGTGATCATCTGGCAGTTCAAAGTCTTCTGTTCAGGCTTTAGATGTTCTCCAAGTGGCTTCATTCTGTTCTCACTCTGTGTGGATAAAAAATGCTGTGCTCATGCACACAAACTGCACTCAGCAGCACATCAGCCTGTCATCCTTCCATGGCAACAGCAGTGAAAGAGAGCTTAGAGTACGTGATTAAACACTGCTTCTCATGTGGATGTTTCAAACAGCACTCTACAGAACCACCACTGCCCCTGACTTCTGCATAAAGTCTGGCCCATTTAAGCTTCTTACAGCCAAGAACTACAGCCCACTTAGACCGTCTGGTGGTTGTAAGAAATGAGAAATAACCAGCTATACAGTAGTTTGCTTATTACAAGACGTTTAGGGGTCAAAATTCGAAAAAAATGTGTGTATAATACACATTAAGGCATGACTGTGAGGTTTACTGATAAAGAAGCAAATCTATTTTTGTTTTCTTGGTGGCACAGCAAGAGAGAAGTGCAGCCTAATAGGCTATTGAAGTAATGATGCATAAACATTGAACTTGCAGTTCAGTCATATTTTATGTTGATGCAGTAGCTGCTCTGACTGATTTAAAAAAAAAAAAAAAATGAATCGGTGAAGGATTAATCCGAATGATTTAGATTTGGTTCTTTTTAAACTAATAATTACACACTAAAACAATTTAAGTTTTTGTAACAGGTCACCTGAATTACTTTTTAGAGTAAAGAACTGATATTTAGTAGTCATTTTATTTCTGAATCAGACAACCGGTCAGAATTTTGGAATATTTTTTTGTAATGTTTTTAAAAGAAGTCTCTTATGCTCTCAAATAATTTGAGCAAGAGTAAAAACAGTAATATTGAGAAATGGTATTTACATAAAAAAGTTTTCTATTTTTAATATATTTTAAAATGTTTTAAAATATTTTAAAAAAATGCCTGTGATGTCAAAGCTGGATTATCAGCATCATTACTCCAGTCTTCAGGATCACATTTTTCTTCAGAAATCATTCTAATATACTGATTTGGTGCTCAAATATGATCAATTATTATTGGTGCTGCATTGTTAATAATGGTTCTTATTATAAGTGTTTTGAAATCTTTTGTAACATTATAAATGTCTTTACTGCCACTTTTGATCAATTTAAAGCATCCTTTCTTAATATATATTTTTTACTTACCCCACACTTTTTAATGGTAGTGTATCAATCAATCAATCAATCAATCAATCAATCAATCAATCAATCAATCAATCAATCAATCAATCAATCAATCAATCAATCAATCAATCAATCAATCAATCAATCAATCTCAAACTTAATTTCTCGAACTTAAATGAATCCAATCACTAAAGGTTCTGTTTTCTGTCATTCAGTCTGTTGTTAATCCTTCTGTTAACACACTGTCTGTTGCTTCAGATGCTCTATGTGAAGGCTTTTTTTTATTAACAACATCACCAACTTAAGACTTATTGTCTGCCCTAATTTACCTGTCCCCCCAATCTTGACACCTGCTTCTGCTTTTTGGGAGGTTTTTGATCCTATCAACCTCCAGACACTGAAGGATGTGATTGTCAAGCTCAAACCTTCATTTTGTCCTAATGATATCATACACCCGAGATTTTTAAAATTGATCATTGATTCGGTTGGGCCAGGTATGGTATCTCTTATCAACAAGTGTCTCAAAACGGGCTTTGTTCCTGCCAATCTTAAAGTGGCTACGGTCACTCCTCTACTCAAGAAGCCTTCACTAGATCCTTCTGTTTAAAAAAAATTCTTTTCAAGTCTTACCTTTCATTTCTAAGCTATTCGAGAAAATTGGGTGGGTAAAAAAAAAAGCTAAAAGCTTCTGTCCTGAAATGGTTTCAGTCATACCTGTCTGACAGAAAGTTTAGAGTAAAGATGGGTAATTTCTTCAGCTCTATGGCACCTCTGACCCGTGGTCTTCCACAGGGCTCTATTTTGGCTCCTTCTCTATTTTCTCTATACATGCTACCTCTGGGCGCTATTCTAAGGAGTCATGGCGTATCCTTTCATTTTTACACGGACGACACTCAAATTTATATTCCAATCAAGAGAAACAACCCTGCAGCGATGAATTCTCTTCTGTGATGCTTAGAGGAGGTTAAAGCATGGCTAGCCCAACATTTCCTCTTCCTAAATGAAGCCAAGACTGAGGTCATTGTTTACAATAGGTATAGTTTTCACCCAGATGAAAACTCTCAGTGTATAAGTCCAGAGTTAGAGAGTCTATCGGCTTTTAAATCCCCAGGGTTGCAGAACTTAGGTTTTCTTGTTTACCAGCCTTTAAAAACAGATCTCATCCGTAATCCGTTCCAGTTTATACCAACTTCGTCTATTGGCTAAAATCAAAGGCTTTCTCACCCCGAAAACTCTGGAAATGGCTGTTCATGGATTTATTATGTGTCGGCTAGATTACTGCAATTCCTTAAAGTGCAGTATATCAAGTTTTCAAATCGCTCGTCTTCAGTTAGTCCAAAATGCTGTGACCAGACTTCTACATAAGTGTCTTTCTGATTCTCAAATCTCTACACTGGCTGACAGTTCGACAGAGAATAGATTTCAAAATTCTACTCTTTGTTTTTAAATCTCTTCATAACTTAGCTCTTGCCTATCTCTCTGAACTTGTCCATCCCTACACTCTTTCCAGAAGCCTAAGATCCAACGACCAGGCTCTGCTGTTAGACTCAAGCGCAGAGGGGAGCGTGCATTTGCGGTGGCAGGGCCACCCTGACCCTTGAGATTAGAACAGCCCCTACTCTGCCTGTTTTCAAGTCTCTGTTGAAAACCTACCTGTTTTCTTTAGTATATTGATCTCTTCTCTTATGGTTGCTTCTACTATTTTATATTTGAGTTTGATACTGTTTTGCCACTCCTGTTTTTACATTCTATATTTGAGTCTGATACTGCTTTGCTACTGCTGTTTTTTTTTTTTTCATTCTATATTTGAGTCTGATACTGCTTTGTTACTGCCGTGTTTTTTTTTTTTTTTTGTTCATTCTTTATTTGAGTCTGATACTGCTTTGTTACTGCCGTTTTTTTTTTTTTTTTTTTTTTATTCTTTATTTGAGTCTGACACTGCTTTGCTACTCCTGTTTTATTATTTTATATTTGAGCCTGATACTGTTTTGTCACTCCGGTTTTAAGGTTTCGCTTAGCTTTGCTGCTCTTATTTGTGTTTTATGTGTTGTTATGCAGGTCTTACTATATTTTAATCTGGTTGTTCTGTAAAGCACTTTGGTCAGCCTAGTGGCTGTTGTAAATGTGCTATGCAAATAAAGTGAACTTGAACTTGAACAATCAATATTAAGCATCACAAACTTTTCAACATTGATAATAAGAAAGAAATTTATAAACTCTAAATCACCAAATCAGAAGGATTTCTGAAGGATCACATGACACTGAAGACTGCACCAAATCATCATATTAGAATGGTTTCTGAAGGATAACGTGACTCTAATGACACAGAGTAATTATGCTGAAAATTCAGCTTTACCATCCCAGGAATAAATTATATTTTGAAATATATTAAAATAGTACTAATGATAATATTTCACAGTGTTACTGTTTTTTAATGTATAAATGCATTTTGATCAACTAAATGCAGCCTTGGTCACCATAAGAGACTTCTCTCAAAAACATTTAAAAAAATCGTAATTATTCCTAACTTTTGGCCGGTAGTGTATGTGTAATACTCTTGTGGTGCATCATTTACTTCAAGTTCTGCTCACCAGGCAACTTGTTTATTGATTATAAGAGCTCATATTTTTTCACATTTCTGTCATGGCATGAGCACACCACCATTTTCCCAATTTGCACGACCCACTTATTCCCACAGTAGGAAAATGGCTGTATTAGACGGTCTGTGAACAGCCCATTGGCGGTCCGTGGGTGGTCTGTGGGCTTGGTGAGACTACAACTTACAAGACACTTCCTAAATATATTACCACACAATGACCAGAACACACATTTCCCAAACACATTACCACACTTATGTGTTTTTGGACATGATTAAAATGAGTCACAAACCCAATTTATAACTAACATATAATTTCATGTTTATAGGGCAAACATTACAACATTTAACACTCATTCATAAAATTTAGGAACTGTTATAACAGTGCAGTTATTGATGAGTTTGTTGCATTTTTGGTTTAGAAGACCCCGGGGCATTTAGCAAAAGTAGATCCCTAATCAGGGAAGTGCTGGCAAGAGAAGCCGGTTTTATTTGAAGAAGACGTGAACCAATACATAGAGCACATTATAAATCAGCGGCATCAGTCAGCATGCACTCTGAGGCCAATCCATCACCTCAATGACACTTGAACCCATAAGTATCACACTTCTGAATCCAAGGGCGCTGTTCTGAGATCAGTTTCCTATCACTTTATTCTTTAGAAAATGAGCTGATCTCACATCAGCAAAGTTATTGAAAGAAATTCAAACAAATGACTGGCGTAGAGACCGCAGTCAACTATTCACTTCATGCCAGTATTTTATGAAGCCTTGGTGCCTCTCAGGAACTGAGGATTCTGACTTAATCAGCTATTATGTATCATGTTTTGCTTGAGCTCAGTGGAGAATATTTGAAGGCGGGTACAAAGAAACTCGTATGAGTCAAAGAAAATCTTTTTCTAAGCTCACTCTCAGTAAGCACAGCGAAACAGCTTTATGACCAGCAGGAGTACCGCAGTGTAGTTTCTAATAAATACAGCCCTTAGGAGTTTTGTGCATATTTAACATTCAACTAATTAAAGCCCTTCAAAGATGTATGAAACGGCATGATGCAAACCAAGTTTTAGAATTTAAAGTCACAGTTTTATAAGAAAAACACCTTTAGGTGTTTTTAAGCTTGGTTAGAAATTTAGATAATGTAGTGCAAGATTCATATGAGGCAGGATTTTGCCAATATAACTTGATTAAATGTCAATGTTTTGCCTCAGCAAATTTTAGTTACATTAAAAGGCAGTTTGGTAATTGGCAGAAAACAGATGATGTAGAAAAAAATTGACATTTCCATTGCAGGACCTCCTAAGGGATCTCTCCCTCTTTCTCTGCCAATGGAATTGGGTTGTGTCGGAGTGCATTGCTAAGACAGGCACATGTTTTGTTAGATAATTTAATGAAGGTAAAGCTTTTTGTATGTGGAGCTAATCAGTCCTGATCTATTGGAGAGCCAACAGAAAACGCACATATTAAATCCAAATGATGTGGTTGATTGGTGGCAAATCACTGCTAAAAAATGCTGGCACAAAGCAGTTGGTAAAGCTGGTAGATCAGCAGGGTATTTGTGGTGAAGATACTGTAGTTGACATGGATGTCAAGATATTTAAAGGGAGAGTTTACACTACAATTATTTTATTTACTCAACCTCATGTCATGTCATTTCAAATTCAAACCCATAGAACCCATTTATTTTCCCTCTTTTCTCTTTGTGCAAGGAACATACCAAAAATTAACTGAATGAATCAATGAATTATGAGTTGAATCGGTTGATCCAGTTCCCAATACTTGAAATTGATTCATCATACTGATCTGGTTCATTGACGTCTGGTTCAAGAAATTATTAAAAAATTCATATTTTTTAAATGTGTTTATAATATTTATTCCATTTTGTTTATTCCTGTGTATTGTTCCGGATGTGTAAGTGTTCTGATTTCCTTTTATATTTTGTTGTGCTGCTCACGTTTTTTTTTTTTTTTTCAAAAGAATAGCACTTTATAAAAAGATTTTTATTGACAATAAAATTTGATTAAAAGTTTGTTTCTCACACAAAACTATATGTGTGACTATAATTTGACTTCAGAAGACTTGGAATACAGTGCATAAATTGTATGATATTTTTTACTCTTGAATCCTTTTTGAAGTTTGAAAGCTCCAGTGCCCATTTATTTCAATTCTAGTTTTGGGTGAACGATTCCTTTGAGATTCCTGCCCAGCAAACAAATCATCATACCATGTAGAGGATCAGCATCCAATATACAACATAAGTGTCTTATGTTTAAACATAAGTGTCAGCATGTATTAAACAACTTGCCTTCTTTTCTAAATATAACATACTCAGTAACTATCAGATCCACAGCCCATAGCATATCTTCCAAACTATACTTGATCTGTTCGGGAAAACACCAAAGACGGGAAGAGGTGTGGGTGGACGGTCATGGATACTGAATTAGTTTATATTCATTGCTGTAGTCCACAGGTCAAACTGATAGGCTCGACTAAATCATTCCCGAAAAGCTATAAAAAATGTCACAGCAGAGATTTAAGGCACTCTTAGCATGAACTTTACCTTTAATTCTCTATCTAGCACTCTGTCTTTCCTTCTCATTCTTTTTCCATACCACCCCGCCCGACTCATTTTCACTCTTTCTCTAACCCCATCCTTTCTGAGGTTGACATTTAGAAAGGAGCCTGTCAGTGTGTGTGTGTGAGTGAAGGAAAGAGAGTGATCATCTCTGCATTATAACTAGAGCCCGACTGATTTATCGGTCTGCCGAATTTATCGGCCGATATGAGCCTGTCACAGATATTTCGGTATCAGCGTTTATGACGCAGATATGCTGCCGATATGAATTTTTTTTTTTTTTTTTTTTTTTACAGAACATATAACGCGGATAAAATGTGTGTAAATTTTGTAACTATGTAGTTTGTCCAGCAGAACGCGCTCCATTGTTGACTAATGGCGACCCAGGTTACTGTAGTGACACCAGCCAACCCTTTCACTTCAGTAAGGAGGTCTCTTCAGACACGGTGTAAGATGTGCACACATTAGCTTCCATTCCACTGAGAAGGTATGAAACATGGCTAGCTAGCTAATGTAGAAAACGTTGTGAGAGTAAAAGACGTGGACATTGTTTATTTCCTTTATAGCATAGCTTCTCACCAACTAGGTGACAACGTAGCGTTAAATAGCGTATTCAACAGACTCAAGCACCGCATTGGTAACTAGCAACTTGCGACAAAAGACAGTTGAACCCATTATAATCAGTGATGTTGTCTACACTGGTTGCGGCGCGACGCGAGCGAGCGACAAATCTCCGACAGTAAACTGATGCCTCACGGCGCTGATCCACTTTTGCGACACGACTGTCGCGTGCTGTCGCGACGCCTCCCCACATTGGTACGTTGATGGGCGTTTACCGCTATGGGCGTGGTTTTGACCGAGCGGGAAATGTAGCGTATCAGAACAGAGGACCTGCGAGAGATTCCCTCCGTCTCCATATGCTCTTCTTCTATTGGATAGACGCGTCGCGTTTAACGGAATTAATTTGCATAAAGATGGGCATCGGCCAGTTTTTTTTCAAATGAAGCGCCGCCTTCCCGGAATGCTTTGCGGGCGCGTCAAAGTCTCTTGACGTCACCCATAGGAATATAGTGGAGAGCGGCGCGACAGAAGTGTCGCACGGACAAGTGGATCAGCGCCGTCATTCTGCTTTGTAATGGGCGCAATGTCCAGGGTAAACGGCTGTTGCGACGTGGGCGACAACAGCCGCGTCCGGTGTAGACACAGTGTGAGCCCATTCTGCATATAACGCTACGTTACAACATAAAGCAATATTCCTATAATTTATATAATTGTAACACTATATAGGGCCATTTTGCATATAACGCTGCATTACAACATAAAGCAATATTCCTATAATTTATATAATTGTAACACTATATAGGGCCATTTTGCATAATGAGTAGGCTAGTTTCACGTTTAGTACATTTTGCTTATAGGCCTATTTAAAATAGTATTTATGTAAAAGTAGGCTACTGTACATATGTAACTAAACATTTTTTCATTATGGTATTATTACTTTTACTTTAGTAGAAAGATCTGAGTAGCATACTTCCTCCACTGGTAGAGACTAGAGGAATAAAACTATAATAATACAATGTTTTGCCAGTGTCACTTTTGATATATTTATTGATGTAAGTTATTTTTATATAACGTGACTAAATAAAAAGACAAAGTCATTAGTGAAGATTATGCAACAGTATTTAGAATATAATATACGAATAGAACATGCAATGCAAACTAGTTTGATTACAGCTCAAATGTATCATTCTCATTCTATCATTCACCCAGCCTCCATTACATATCTTTGTCACACAAGTGTTTGATCACCACATTTGAGTGATCATTGCAAAAACTGTGTTTATTTATATTATATTCTGTTTATGTATACTGTATTCTATATACAGTACCCGTCAAAGGTTTGTACACACGAATGGGAAAGTGTGACCATAAGGTACTATACACATAAATAATATCGGGCAAAAAAAAAAAAAAAAATCCATATCGGTCGGGCTCTAATTATAACTTTAGCCATACACTTTAGAGAGAGAGAGAGAGGAGAGGAGAGGAGAGGAGAGGAGAGGAGAGGAGAGGAGAGGAGAGCTAGATGGACCGCTCACAGTTAAACATCAGCTGCTTTAAACTGTATTTATCTGAGACTCTGAGGGACTTTCATCTGAATGGTGTTCACCAGATTCCTGAACATCTCATTGGAATTTCTGCATTCATCTTGTCTCCTTTGATACTTTCATGCTTTCAAAACAGTACTGCTCACCGCATATGTAGTCAGCTATAAATTTAATAAATTGCTGTTTTGACATAAATCAGCATCACGTTTCCTCTTCTTAAATGACGTGTGTGCAATGGCCTTTTGTAGTGAGCCTAAAGGAACTTCATTTAAAATTGTGTGTTTAAAAGATTATCCAGTCAACCTTGATCCTACTTCATCCTTATCATCTCACAGTAGCTGAGTGTACCAAGATTGTGAACACTGAATAATGTTTTGGGTCTCAGCATTTGAAATGGTCTCTTCAGCCTGGAGAGGAAATTGTGAGGTTTTTTTTTTTTTTTTAATGATTGAATATAGTAATTAATCACAGGAAGAGCAGAAACAATAGGAATAAGAATAGCCTATACTTCAAAATAAGAGTCCTTATACACAAGAGGAGCACAATATAGGAATCATAACAAATATACTGTTACAGAAGCTGTAGAGAATCTCCATCTTATTGAATATTGATGATAGGCCTTAGAATGCTGGTGGATATTTTAAGTTTAACGGACACAGTTTTAATACAAATTTTTTCAGAACCCCAAACTACTCAGACTTGAAATAAAAAACATTATCATATTGGTTGGCAAATGCTTAAATATATCAGATTCTTTATTGCCAAGAAATCTGTATATGTATGAGATATGTATATGCATATGTATGAAATATGTATGAGCATAGTGTCAGGATACGTTGAAAATGTTTTGAACCTTCAGGAGCTTTTTGCATTAGACTTCTCTCTATTGATATTTACAGCTTGATAAGCTGCAAGATACTGCAGTGCCCAAAGCATCAGCTATTTATTATATATGAAGGAAACACAGTTTGAAATTTTCGCATGCATATTTTCCTACTCGTCATTCGGTGGCTCTGAGTTGTCAAAACACCTCTCAAAATGCTTGCTACGGATGTGAAAAACGCAGAAAATCGAACCAGATCCGAATTTTTTAATGACGGACGAAAGTTTCGGAGGCTGTGTGTAAATGTGATTGACAACGCGATGTTGTATTTATTTTTTAACTTGCAAATATTTCGGACGAGAATTTCGGACTCAGTGTGCAAGGACCTTTACACTTTGTTTCGATGGTCAACTTTAGACTTCTAGCTATAAGTAATATATACTATAATATTATATAATATACCTATAAGTCAACTACATGTCAACTAACTCTCATTAAAGTATTAGAAGATTGAAGACTGTAAGTTGACTGTTAGGTTAGGATTAGGTGTTAAGGTACGGGTTTAAGTAGCTATAATAAGTTGACACGTAGTTGCAAAGTTACATATAGTCAGTAGTAAAATGTCTGTTGGGGGAGCATCAAAGTAAAGTGTTAGCAGATATTAAGCAGCAAGCAGTCTACTAATACTCTAATGAGAGTTAGTGGAAAGAAGTTGCAAAGTTACTTATAGTTTGTAAAATGTCTGAAGTGGGCCATTGAAATAAAGTGATACCTTTTTCAGCTTTTGGAAAATGTTTTTTTTTAAAAACTAAAGTCCACAAATTTCTCGCTTCCAACACCTTCTATAACAAAACACACATTGAGGTGCAAGGGCTGAAAGGGTCAAAGGTAGACTTGGGGTCATTTGGAAAAGGGCTAGTGTTTTCACACTCAGATCTCTTAAAGTGTCAGGACAGGTAAAAGACTCAGGTCTCACTGGTGACAGCCGGCACAGAGCCCAAAGAAAGAGCAACCGCTGCCGGCATTTTAAACCTGACCACGGGGGTCACTGAAGGGTAAAGAAGTACTGCTATTCCACCCGTTAACCTTGCATTAACCTCACCAATATGAGCACATGCTGGGAACATGAGTTCAGGGAAAACGCATATGTCACTCATTGCCTCTCTCTTATTCTTTAATGCATCCATTCTGTCTTTGTCTTTCCCTTCAAATGGATAAAAAGGTCACTAATGATCTATTAAAATACACAAATACACCTAACAACTGAGTGCGATTACTGATCTCACGAAGGCACTCAAATGAACACTTTTATTGTTTATATACATCAGGGATCCTCTTGTTATCACTCTCAGTGTATTTTGAGTTCTTCAGCACACACTTCAGTTTCATTTTTGAGGTGATAAAGGACAAGTGAGCTGTCAGATGGAATAGAAGAAGAGATGCACAGATTTCTTCCTTCCCTGTTTGCATGCTATAGTCACTGGCTTCAGTCCATGAAACTCTCATATACAGGCTGGTATGTCAGCTCCTGTCAATCATTTGCAGTGACGCATAGTGAGTTTTATATGTAAATATCAAATTTTACCTTTGAACTCAAAGAAATATCATTGAATATGCATGTTATTCTATTAGAGATTAGAAAGCTTTAAAAGTTTACTCATTATTTTAATGTGATTATGAACTATGTTTCAGGTCAAAGATTTTAAATATCTGCTGTGCAAATATCTGCTGTGCTTAGGGCTAAATAAATCACAGTATGAATATAATAAAATCAAATAATTGTCCCTGATAAATTAAAGTATGATGTTTAATTGCAGTAATTAGCGGCCCATTACAGACAACAAACGTCTAAACACTCAAATCCCCTGACTAAATTTTGTTTGATTTACTGTATGCTTAGAAAAAAAATTGGGGAATAAGATATCTAGAATATTACAATATCTACGATATTACAAGAAACATCTAAAGACAAGTGTTCATATATTGTGCAATATTTCTGCTTTTGTAAATGTATCTTGTTTTGAGGATGTCTAAATACTTTTACTGGGAATTAAGCCATACTGTTTAAGAAAATGTTTTTGCTGTGTTAGTCAAGCTTTGGGACTTACATAAGAGCTGTCTTACAAACGATAAAAAAACAGCAACCTGCACCTGTTCATGTACACTTGCATTTTCTGAGTGTTTTAATGGGGTCTGCTTTCAACTGCTTTCAAAGACTTTCAGAAAACCTCTTCATGAGCATTATGAAATGGATGCATCAGCTACATGCTGACATCACAAAATAAACAGCTATTCATTTATATACTGTTCAAAAGTTTTTGTTTTATGGTTTTGAAAGAAGCTATATTTATTTGATCAAAAATACAGTAAAATCAGTACTATTGTGAAATAATATTACAATTTAAAATAACTGTTTGACATTTTGATATATTTAAAAAAAAATATATTAATATGATGGGAATTTATTCAAGGGGCAATTTGTCACATTTGTTTAATAATATGTTACAGTTTCTGTTGAGCAAAACAATTATTTTATATATTTGCACATTAACTTGTACATTTTTTTTCATGTGTTAATTTGTTTACTCTCTCATAATTGTTTTAATGTTTTAATTTAGCTGAAAAGCCTGAATTCTATTCAATTGTAGTTTTCTAGCATTTAAATGAACTCTTTCCATCTCTATTTGACTAACAGTGACTAACAGTGTTATTTTCGTATCATTAGTATAATATTTTGTTTTTGGTTTTTTAGTTTTAGTTATTTTAGCACATCAAGTTAAACTAAATGAAAATGTGAAATGTTGCTTTGGCAAATAGATCAAATAAACACATAGTCCAGTCAGGAAACTGGTGGCACAATGCTGATCAAAATGAAATGTCATCATCATCTAACATGGCTTGAGCTGATTGGATTCTGCTTATTCTGCAGCTAATGAGTTTGGCTTGCTGCTTAATTTTTAAATTGTTTGGTTCTTTGTTTGCTGTAAGCAGTTTTACAGAAACCCTCCGCCTCCCCCAGCTCCACCTGTATAGATCTGCTACCGCTACGGGTATAGAAAGTAAGCAGAAAGTCTCTGTACTTGCTCTGTAGCAGCAGCATAGCAGATCTATTCCGCCAAGACCAAATACATTAACATTGTCATATCCATCACCAGGGCTTGACATTAACACCTGCAAAAATGCGGGTGGATTTCAGCAGAGGCGTGTAAAGCAGTCACTCCTACTCCTTAGCCACTTTGGCGGGTTGAATTAATTATATATATATATATATATATATATATATATGTTTTCTTTATATACATATATATATATATATATATATATATATATATATATATATATATAATATATATATTTTTTTAGTCTTTTAAAAAGGCATCTTAAATAAAAAACGAAGTGCATAGTGTTGTCAAAAATATAGATTTTTCGAGGCATATCGATACTGAAATATCTTAAATGCTTCCAATACTCATTTTCCACATAATAGATACACGATACCAGCTGCTCTTTCTTGCTCTCTTATCTCTCCGACAGTGCCTCCCCTCATTCACTCATTTCATTTGCTCCGGATGACTATTGTTGGTGTTACAGGGCTTGAATTTCTGCGTGGGGTTGCACGTATTGTGCATAATTTTACTCATTCCCGCAGATTTTGTGCTCAAACCCAAACTGCGTGACATAAACCAACCTCAGTACTAAATTGATTTCTTTTTCGCTACACAAAATAATGTCAAAAGGCCGATCTTGGTGAGTATTCAGGTAAACACATTCACTTAGGCCTATGGTTTGAAAAAAAATTAAACATTTGAGAAAGAAAACTCGTGTGTAACAGTATAATTGATCAGTGCATTCTGTCTTAAAGTGACAGCAGCATAATATACTGTTCCTACTGACAAATTATGAGATAATATTAAAAATGTCCACATGGCAGTTTCCCCCCATGGTATTAATGTCAAAATTGTGGCCAGTGAAAAGCTGAGTGGCTTGTAACTTTAGAAAACCATTAGCCACAGTGGCTGGTGAGTAAAAAAGTTCATGTCTAGTCCTGTCCATCATGCCAAACCCACAGAGAGTTGTCATGAATGAAGTTTGTTTTTGTTATATTTGATTTTATTTCAGTTTAGTACAGAAATCTTTATGGTTAACTAAAATAACCCTGGTAACTAGGCATAGTAAGTGTCACCTATGCGCATTGACCACAGCCAGTTAGTGATACCATTCAAGTCAGGCATAATGGCTCTTGGTCTGCTCATATTTTTTCCCCCCAAAGACTTTGCTGACCCGAACGTACCCTGTAATCTGCTTCCTTCTGTTTTTTCATTTTTTTCAAATGCATTTCTACGCTTTCAGTATTATGCCTGTTTCCATAGCAATGACTTTTTCTACACTTCAGCATTCAAACCCTTCCCAGGTGAGAACTGTGCTACACTCTAGACTCCAGAGGTCTTGTCAGGAATCTTAATCAAAGACAACATCAGATGTCGGGCGAATCTTAGGTCCGCCTCCACAGCCTGGAGATGAGATTATTGAAATTGCCTGGGTGAAGATCCCCACTTAAAAAACGGCAGGAGGTGGTCCATTATATGTGTCCATATCAGCGTCTGCATGTTTATGAGTTCTCAGATCCACGTGTACATCAAACATACACCTGACCTGATGTGTGCTGATAGAAATGCAAATATTTAAAAGTCAATATTCATCTACACTGTGTACGTGCATACCAAAGTGTGCATCTCTAGATGGCAGTGTGTGTCGGGTGGGGGGGTGGGGGGGGGGGTGGGGGGGGGGGAGTGGTAATACGTCATGTCTTGCCCTTCAGAGTATAGATGAGCAGAGAATTAATGCACACAGCCAGGACTCACACCTCCTCATTTGGCTCCTCTATCTCGCTCACTCTGTCCCAGTTCTGTTTTATTCTCTGTCCCTCTCATGCACTGTCTATCACCTGTGATTCTTCCCATCATCCTCTTATAGAAGTCTCTTACTGCCTGAACGAGAGCTCTGTGCATCAAATACCAGTTGAATGCTCTGGGTTATTTTGCCTGGAGGGTAAGGCCCATGGTGGGGCTTATTGCTGGCCTGTTACTCTTAAGAGGTTTGTAAGACAAGTGGCTGTTGAACTGAAAGCCTCACTAGTTGCAGAATGACTGATGTAAAATGAGCTTTCTGAAGCAGCTGAGACTCTCAAACATTTCAAACAAATCTAATTGTCACTCTGTATTCTTCACCATAGACACCTGATAGAAAATGGATTCTCTGATGTATACTAAATAATACCATCTGTTGCCCAAGTACCTACTCAAGACTGCTCTACTGGAGTGCATACTGATATTTTTTCATGTTTGAATCACCGGTTTTAAATTCAAGGAATTGTGGCTGTTGAAAAAAAGTGTTTCTGAAAGGTTATAGACCTATTAAAGGGATTCACTATATATATATATATAATTATTTACTTACTCTCATGTTGTTGACTTTCTTTCTTTAGTGGAACACAAAAGATATTTTGAAAAATCTCAAATTTGTAAAAAAAAAAAAAAAATTTTGGGTCCATACAGATGTTGCATTGGACCTTCACGACAAAAGAGTTAATAATTCTTCAAAATATCTGTTCCACAGAAGTAAGAATGCCATATAGGTTTGGAATGATGTAAGAGTGAGTGAATAATGACTGAATTTAAATGTTTGTGTGAATTCTCACTTAAAAAAAAGAAGTGCACTTAATTCTATTTTAGTTTAATGAAATATAAGGCCACTTAAGTGTACTTAAAGAGAGCAAAGGTTCATGACTATAACACACTTAAAATGAAAAGATTCTTAAAAGATATGTTGACTACACATGTAAAGTACTTGATTATGATTTCAACTGTAGTCTGTCATTTACAAATATATGTAAATACATGTTAAGTTCATAACTTTTAAATGTACTTAATTGCAAATTCATTATTACAAATGTGTAATTACAGTTATATTTAAATGCATGAGATACTGTACAAGTTTCAATAGAAATGACAACGTTTAATATAGTTCACCATAAATAATTATTGTCAGTACATTCAACAGGACACTTTAACCATATTTCAAAGACAATAGAAGCAATTATGAAAAATACATATACTAAAGTGGATCAAAAAAGCACTCTTAAAATCAACTAATTGTTTTTAATGTAAATTTAAACTACTGTACATTTCCATTTAATTGTAAATAACATGCTCTTAAGTGTCTGAAAACATTACATTCAGTTTCATTAAGTATTTGTGTTGAATTATTTTTATGTTTGATTATGAGTGTTTTTTCTATGATAACTACTCTTTTTAAATGTAAGCTAAAGTGTACTTCTTTTTTTCACAAGGGATCTCTTTGAGTCTAATATGTCCAGCATCATCATTGCGAACATTTTGCAACTTTTTAGTGACCAATCTATCAAACCAAACCTTCAAAGAGTTAAAACCATCAAATAAGCCCTTTTAGGTGCTTATTGCTCTGTTAACTATCTTGGTCTCACTGCTCATTGTGCTCAAATAGGCCCTTTTGTTTCTCTCATCTCCCAACGTTTCACTATCAGATAGAGGAGATGTCCTCTCTTCAGTCCGGTTGTCATGGTCACTGTCTTATTGTTGTGGCAGCTATTTGTGTCTCATGTTGTGTTCAAAGTGATTTGCAATTATTCCACCTTTTAAGGGGTTATTACAGCTCTGAATATTGTGAATATTGAGCACATAATGCAGAGCATTCCTTGAAATATACAAGGCCCACTGTTCTTTTGTACGAGTAAAACAACTGTTAAAAACTGTCAAAAAAATGTAGTCATAAAAAAAGTTAGTCAAAAACGTATTGTCATCTTGTAACTGATTATTGATTTGACCCTGCATGGCCAAATATTATATTGGTTTCAAGGTGTTCCACTTATAATTTACTGTGTTGCGGGTTCAGCAGAAGGATCAATAAATCATTATGTTGTTTTACAGTTCTTAATATAGAGCATTGATTAACTCCTCAAAATATAAACATGTCTTGATGTATTGATTGCTAGTGAGTATCTCATTAATGAAGTGACATTTGGGGAACGGATGTCTGACATATGCTAACTAGGCACTACTAGTCAAAACTGAAGCTTAAACCGTATGGTCAAGTGACTAGTAAAAATGTGTATGTATTTATCCAGATGTGGACAAAGTAAACTGAATGAGCATCAAATCTGTTAACTAAATATTCCATATACAGTTTCCATATGATAACTGTCTGTATGCCTTGTATAATTCATAAAATTATTATTATTTTTATTACTACCTTTTAAAAGTTTGGGGTCAGTAAATAAAAAAATAAAAAAGTTTAGGGCTGTCACGATTCCTCTATTTAAATTTGAGTCTGCCGTGTGGAGTAAACAGCAAAATTGGAAGTGGCGCATTCCACGGACGAGAATCCATGAAACGCATTATACTGTTTTCTAAGGCTGCACGATAAAGCCATTTAAAAACTACTATAGCATAGTGTTATTGTGAATTCACTAAGGCTGCAATTCAGTTGAATAAAATATATGCCCTGCTGGTTATATATTAAATATACATATTTTTTTCAATTGAATCGCATTTTTTTTGAATAATTATTGTAATATTATTTATTTTGGCTATATGCGTGTAGGTTATGTGTGTCTCAGAGCTGCGCCTTTTGCTTTCTGATGGATCATGCGACACTCAGGACTGGAGCAACGGCTGCTGAAAATGCATATTAAATTAAGAGCTTAAGAGCCTTTGTTCAAAAACAGATTTTTTTTGGAGGGTTTCTTGTTTGTTGAATTTATGGTTCTGGTTGAAGTATTGGGTTTATGGTCACAGTGAATGGTCCATAAACCACTGTTGAACATAAATATAAACATAAATACATAATGTTGAATAAGTTGAATAGCATGTTTGGTTTTTAACATGCTTTACACAATTAAGAAACATCCTTGCAGATTATTCTGGCCTAGAAATGCCTGCAGGCTAATTTTGTCTAGCCCACATGAACAACAGAGCACTCTCTGCATCAACCCTGTACCTTCTAAACACAACTTTATTTCCAGATGGACTAGTACACCCCAAATGTCAGAAATTGCATAGAAGCATAGAACCGGATTGACTTGCCTGTGATTATGTATCAGGCTGTCAGTGGATGTACTGTGGGCGGTCCGACTAAGGTTAGGGATTTGATGGATAGGTTGTTGATCCCAACAACGTGTCTGTCTTGTGTAAATCACATTGGGCTCCTATGGACAGTGTGGTGAACAGTGATTCAATATCTGCAATCTCTTTCATGGTCTGTTTCGAAAAATCTAATCATCATAAAACATCTAAAGCTGAAAAATCCTGCAGCTGCTTCAATACAGACTGTATCTGTATAGGTTTAAAATGAAAGTTTTAAAGGAGTCATCGGATGCAAAATTGCATATAAATGTGTCTTTGCAGTGTGTGGACACAACTACCATACAATGAAAAAAAAAAGCAGTTGCTCATTATCATTTAAAGAGACACGAACCGAAACGTGTCGCTGTGAACAGAGCTGTTTTTGAGGGTGGTTTTACACAACCATTGAGGAAGTTTAACCAAAGTATGTTACAAACTTTACACTAGGACTTTTAAGAATCTTACCAACTTGTGAAAAATTGGCATCCGACGACCCCTTTAAGAATCAAATAAACTTTCATTCATTAGCATAACCTCTGCTTTAAATTCATGACAAAGAATTCTCTTGTCCACGCCTTCACCTTTGGCCTCCTTGACAACATACACTAACTCACAATAACTCTTGGTCTTGACCCCTTAGCCTTTCAAATTAGAAGCAGCTAAATGAATGCAGTAAGATTCGGCTAATTACCAAAGACAATACACTGCGAACTTCACTTAATTTGCATATGATAATACAGTTGTCTGAAGCTGAAGTAATGGCTCAATTAAAACAAGACAGATAAGACCCCAGTTTCTTGACAAGTTTAACTAATCACAGTTATCGAATTATTGCAGGTTAGCAACGTGCCCAAATTGTTATTGAACTTGGAATTGCTGTGGTCGATGTCGTTGTCAAAATGCTTTTTTGAGTCAGCATTTCGGGCTCTTTACATTGGAGGCTTAAATCATCAGTGTAAGGATTACACAGTAATCCTGTGTTAGTAAATACCCAGCCTGATACATACAGAACGTAATGAATAACTCACTCAGCAAAACTGCTCAACTCTTTTCTAAGGACTGAGGTTTCTGTTAGGATTTCGTGTTTTACAGGAAGTGAAATGACTGTATTCTACCATACATACCCACAGAATAAAGATTCTCAATTTGTTTGATTTATTTTCATCTTTTTCAGCGTGGATTGAACACAAAACTGATATATATTTACATACAGGTTAAATGAATTGACAAAGTATTTATCCTTTTTGTTCTCCCATTATATCAGGTTTAAAGGAATAGTTCACTTAAAAATGAAAATTCTGTCATCATTTACTCACCCTCAAGTTGTTTCAAACCTGTATGAGTTTATTTCTTCTGCTGAACACAAAGGAAGATATTTTGAAGAATGTCTGTAACCAGACAGTTGATGTACCCCATTGACTTCCATAGTAGGAAAAAATTTCAGTTTGGTTACCGAATATCTTCTTAAGTATCTTTTAAGAAGATATCTTCTTTTGTGTTCAGCAGAAGAAAGAAATTCATACAGGTTTGAAACGTCTCAAGGGTGAGTAAATGAAGACAGCATTTTCGTGTTTAAGTGAACTATTGCTTTGAGATAGTGTAAATGATCTCTTACATATGCTAAAATATAAAGTTTCTCCAAAATGCATTTCCAGTAAGATTGTAATGGCGATAAAATGCAGAGCTGATGGAATCTGCTGAACATTTGCTGTTAAGGCTGGATTTGATATGCTGTACTGCTCTTTAATGCTGCTTATTTATCTCTTCATTTTCTATTTCCACAAACACCCGATTTATACTGGCACAATTTAAAGCAGCTTTCCTAGATGATCACAGACGTTGTAAACATTCTATGCCTCGCATTTAGAAAATTCATCTTTTAAACTCTGCTCATCTGCTGTAGAAAGTGGTATACATATAAGCCTGCTATTATGTTGATGTCTTTCCTTTGTTTTTATAGTGAGCTAATGACATTTTCTTGATGGAATCCTCGCACAAACCTTTTTGTATTTTTATGAAGGCATTATTTATTGTGTTTATTAAGCCGTTTCCTCGTGGGGGTCATTAGCTGGTCACTACCAAATGTGTGATAGGTTTAACTATCCTTGTGGGGATATTTTGGTCCACAATGAAGGCAAAACGTGACATTTCATAACATAACAGCAAGAGTGTATTTTCTTCATCAGGGTTGTTTTCTCAAAACCATTCTCTCAAACGCACCAGCTTAATGAGCTTTCCTGCTGTTGCCCGACAGTCTACAGAGTTTTTATTCATTTTCAGCCGGCTAAAGCCTGTGAAATAAACAGGAATTCAAGATTATTTAACGCCACCGCTGTCTCTTTCTTCTTCTTCTTCTTCTTATATGGAGTGGAAGATCAATCATCTTAACAACAAAAAAGAGTTTCTATGTTTCACAAGGAAGAAAAATGTAGCATTACACTCTCATGTAATTTTCAGGATATAGCTGTTGCTTCAGTAAACCCACCTGACACTGTATTAACCTTGAGATGAGAAACTGATCTCCCCCTTAGTGGAAACTATGTACTGTACTGGTTGAGCTTTTCATAGCCCATATGCAGACTGATTTATCTCTGCAAGCAAAGATTGGGATAGAATTGAGTTCGGATGAACTCCTCTGAGGGGAAAAGGGGGAAGGATGTCTAAAATATTACATATTTTACTTTAAAATGACGTCACAGGTTTGTCAGCTAAAGCAGGACTGGCAGGTTGTTAGTCAGACGGAGGAGGAAAGGAGAGAGAGTATGTGAGAGAGAGAGAGAGAGAGAGAGAGAGGGTGGATAGCGCGCGCAGTGGTGATAACACTATCTGTCTATCTACCAAATGACGAGCGTTGCTTTCACGCGCTCTACTCATCACGCGCGTCCGTGAAGTGGTGTTTCATTCCTCACTCTTGTTTTTTTTCCCCCCGCATCACCAATTTATTTGGGCTCTAGGAAGATTGCGCGAACTATCGAAGATCTTCTACAGCCGATGAATGACATGCTTTTACGCCACGGAAATCTCAATGTTTTGTCTTGTCGTTTTTTGCCTGCGCTCGGTCTCATAATGACAATGTAGAAAAAGTGCGCGGTGACCGCGAGCGCAGCGCACGGGCGATGTTGACGCCGTCACCTTGCCGCCTGGTTCCCATCGCTTCTTGACTTTTTTTCTCCAGTGGAGTATAATCTAGATGAACTTGCGAATGTAAAAGAAGGCGGCTGTTGAGAAGCAACTGAACCGTCCAGCTGCCCACGCTGTCGCTGGGTCGCTCTGCACGTCCGTGCGCACTTCTGAGGAGAAAACAGCGAGCAACTAAAAAAGGGGACAAGACGCGTCCTTGTTTTTTGTTTGTTTGTTTTTTTGGTGAATATTTCGCACAGTCCTCGTTTGGTGCGCTCTGGAGAGACGTGGAGCTATTTCAAGCGTTCTGTTTCTCGGATATAACATTAGAATGCTAGCATCCATAACATTTGGAGTAAGGTGTCTAACTTAAGGTGACCATTACGCTTGAGCGTCGACGTTTGTTGGAACGCATAAATGGACGAATACCAGAAGGACTGATTCGGAATTGTTGTCTGGAAAAATGTGGCTGAAACGGTGTGTCACACGCAGGTAATAAATATCCCTTTTGAGATCTCTCAGCTAAAGGCTGAATGCAATAAACGCCCATTGCCAAAATCCTGTCATCTGTGAAGAGTTTTGTGGCAAGTTGATGCGCGTCATGCTGTTTTCACTCAACTTGCTTTTAATGTGATGTCTTACTTAAACCTCACAGCTTTGCTTTGTTATTATTCCTTTGGAAACCTTTTAAGTGATGCTGGTTTTTATGAATAACTAGGGCTCGTAATTAACAAGATTGCAATCGAGTTGAAGTTATTCACACAGCTCTCGCTAGGGGCCGCCAAATAACCGCCATTCAATACCAAAGACTTGACGCGCGCAAATTAGGTCGAGTATCAGCTAAACACACCCTCACATACCACAGTATACCATGTCAGAACAACATTTTCTGTGTGGTCAAGACATTTATGCCATTTTATGAGTCACATCTCTCACTGTTTGTGTGACATTTTGATCATAGGGTTCAAATGGTGTGCAATTTGCCAGTGAAAAGTCAAGTTGAGTCAGAATCATATGAGCTGTAATGGCCAGGGGTTTATTTATGGTTAACAGGAGTTCTTAGAACTTATATGGCAAGAGTAGGATTAAATCAGACATGCATGCAACACATCTTTATTATACATTCTGCATGGACAAAAAGTCAGCCAAATGTTAAGTAATACACTATGCTCGTGAATTACAGCAGCCCATGCATATAAGAGCCACAAAAAGGAAGCATTTGAAATGTTCATTACTCCAGTCTAAATAGTTTCCTATCACTTAGGAACCCCATTCCAAAGATGATGAAAACGGCACAGTTAAAAGTTTGGTTATTCAAAGTGGCAGAATTTGACTGCTGTCCTTGCCATTACATATGTTTAGCAGCTGTTCCAGAGGCATGTGGAGAGCATGTTTAAGGTGGGAATGATGATGGAGCCAGGTGAGCATCATTGTTCATTCTCTACCTGATGAATGCAACATCTTGCATTCACCGTTTCTCCAGGTGCACTCTTGCAGTGACATACAAGAAAGTGTATATTTTACATATTATTTTGCTGCATGTTCTGTTTAGATGAGTTCTTACTTTGTAGAGCAATGTCATACTGTCCAGACTGGTCTTCCAACACAATCCAGAATGGTTAGTTGGGCTTACTTAAACATTTGTGCAAACCCGTTGTTGTTTTATGGTCAGAGACAGAAAGTGTACAGAAACTCAAGGATCTTGGTTTTTAGTGGCTTTTCTCTGCGCTTTGTTAATTTAAAGGATCAATAATTATTAACAGTTCAGTATGGTATGACAGCAGCAAAGAAGAAAGTTTAGAGTTTAGCAGTGTGTTACATATGGAGAAAATTAGATATGAAATTGCCGGTAAACCAGAGGAATTATTTTTTCTTTAGATCTGGGTGATCTGCTGTTAAAAAAACACAATGAAATACAACAAATGTAACCTCCCCATGCATTATATATATATATCCACATATTTTTTTAAAATTAATTTTACAATACACAGTGGCATTATTAAGGCATGCTTTGTTGCACACCATCAAGGTCTGAGGTTGATCAGCTGCCAAAGTTATGAGACAGCGGGGAATCTCTCTCTTTTGTGGTTTATAAAATTCCTCACTATCCTGAGTAAGCTGAACAGCCTTGATGAAGATTATTAGCTGCATCTCTTAATTGCTCCATCAACTGCTTTAATATCTTCACATCAAGGTTATGCATCCTCTCACGGTTCTGGCTTTCTTCCGAGAGCCTTGATTCTCCAGTGTACCTTGAGGAATTACGCTGATGTTCTCATATTAAGACAACCTGGCGGAAGGCTCCTCATATGCAACAGACTGGGCATGTATCTCAGTGTTCAGTTAACTGACCTGGAAGCCGTTAGGGGAGTGAAGAGTGACGTGGGAATGTGGGGAATATCAGCCCGTGTACTGACCTGAGCAGCAGCTGGTTCATTACGGGCTCTGTCACTGGAAAGGATTAGCTTGTTTTTTTGCTTCGACACGAGCCGGTGGGTAAATTTCATTTTTTTTGAAATGTTTAAACGACTCAATTTGATCATATTTTTACATTTTCTTCTTCTCCCTGTCAGACGGGGCTCTTTAAGTGCACGCTGTACAGCCGTCAATGTCTTGTATGGCAGCACACAACTATTGCATTACCATGGACACTGTAGCGTGTAATAGCATGCCACTTCTGTAATTTTTTTTCTTCCTGGATGTAAGCTCGCTCGCTCGCTCGCACACAGTAATGCATGCCTGTTTAGTGCGAGGAGTGCTTCTGCTCTTCATTTGGCACTCTTGATGGTTTGATATAATGGCAGGACGATTTGATTGCGCCCACCCCCGCTTAAACTATTATGTAACAATGTCTTCAATGGTTCAATAAGCCAGAAACAACTCTCCATACCACAGCCAATGGCGCAAAAGTCAGTAAAGCTGAAGTTATTTTAATCAGGAGAGTTTTTAAAGGCCAGGAAAATTTGAGTCTGAAAAAAATGTCTACGATTCCACTCAGGAATAGTCACTCAAGGTTTTGACTACTTCAAAGGCATAAATAAAATTGAGACACCGTGTTTAAAAAGTAGAGCTCGACACATACTGGTTATGTAACTTTTGCCATTTCACAAGGGAAATTGCCGGCATTAGCATATGCACATTCAGAGAGTTTCTTCAAAGCCTTGATCGGAGTCAAGTAAAATATTATATAGCATCCCGTCAGATTGAAAGCATATGTTATAGATCCGAGGTAATTAACATACAGACTCTCGAGACGTGCACACTCTTAAAAATAAAGGTTATTTATTGACGTCTATAATTCCATGAAGAAACTTTAACATCTGTGGATCCTTTCCATTGTACAAAAGGTTCTTTGTAGTGGAAAAAAGTTCTTCAGATTATTTTATTTAAAAAAAAAAAAAAAGTCTTTCTATACAGGTTTTTTGGGGAACCGAAAATGGTCGCTGCAACACCCTTTTGTTTGGAACTTTTATTTTTTAGAGTTCAATGTTGAGTCACCATGGCAGCCGAGTGCCCTGTACCCTTCAGCACGGCCTGTCTAACAGGGCAGAGGGGGCACACCTGAACCGCACACACACACGTTTCATGTAGTGCCTTTGTTCAATCAATACCACCTCTATAAAGCCTCACATTTATCCGTCATGGCACAAGACCAGCAGTGGCTTGCTAGCCCTCCAGGGCCATGTCTCTCTCCCTCTCCTTCTTTTTCCACACACAATCTTGAAAATGAACGGTAAACACTTTAATATGAGGTTAAAAGGACTCTGAGGATTTTTCCAAATATCCAGGATGTCTAGGTTCGGCATGAGAGCAAGAAAGGAAACATTTAGTAATGCAGAAGTGTATGTTTTTTTTTAAGCTTGAATGTATGTGCACATGTTTTATTGAGACTGTGGGCCGTGTACACAGTTGTGCTGAGGGATTTTAGTAATGGGTCTGTAAATGCCGGTGGCTGTTCTGGCTCTTTTATCTGCAAACTTTTCGTTTGGAAGATCCCTGCAGTACAAATGCAATGCAGATCTTTTCATCCGTAATAACAGCTGATCCTCTCCTCCAAGCCATGTTCTGTATTAGACACAGATAGAGAGTTAGGTTGTGTGTGTGTGTGTGTGCCTGCACATTTTTGTTGTTGTTTACTGTGTTAAAGAGCCACTTGACTGTACTTACTTGACCTACTATAACACACATACACACACACATATAAGTCATCCAGCGTTGGACACAGTCTGTTAACGCCCATGAAGAAAAGGATAGTATGCGGGTTCCTATTTACTTTCGAGGCAGTTTAAACCAGTTTACGTTGGCTCAATGTCATTGGAAAAGAATGTCTTTACTGGATTATTTGTGCATAAATGACTAAGTGGGGGCATCAACGTTCATTTTCACCTGAACATCTGTTTAACAATCCGTAAAATTACATCTGATAAATATCTATTCTTTACCATTACATAACAAAATGTGTGTAGATGCTGAAGAGATTCTCATATCATTCACAAACATTTTTTTTTTTTTTTTTGCACAGTTCCACTTATTTTTATTTATTTATTTGAGAGGTGATCTCCATTTCAAACTATTTAATCCGCTGAATAATTAGGCTGAATGGCAGAATGATTGGATTACAATTTGGATCATTCGTCAGGTTGCTGTTTGGCGTTCACTGTAGTATTTGTTGGATCTGATCTTAGCATTGTCTTGGCATTTTGGATTTAATGGGAGTAAACAGAATGCAGAAATATGACATTTCACGATTCAGCCAAACAGTTGTCCTGGAGGAGATGCTAGTGGCATCAGTCCATTATTCATCCACTCAAGAGGAAAGAAAACCATTACATTTATTACGATCAAATTATGTCATAATTTTCCACTAATCTGTTCTTGTGAATCTGCTAGTAGCAGAGGTGGCAGCTAGCTGTAATGGCTCACAGACTTCTATTCATTCATTATCCATGGCTGGCCCTTGCTTGAATTTGAATAATATTTAATCTACTCGCACTGAGTTTTTCACTTTCACTTATGACTGGTTCAGGGGTGGATCTATGGGTGGGCCACAGCTTGCCTCACCCTGTTGTTTTTTTAAAAATATAATTTTCTAACATTTAACAATTCTTCAATAATTATTTTAAATGTGATTTGTTTGATCATGCATTAGAACTGTATTCTAATATTAAGTATAAGCTATATAATCTCTTCAGTTACGTGCCATATGGATTCCAACATGCAGCGTCCTTTTTATGTTATTACAAAAATGTGATGTCCATCTGTGATGCATTTAAGAAAGAAACACGTCGAGACAAAGATGACAGGACGCCGTTACAACTTGCCACTTTTGTCTTTTGAAAGAGAACTAACAGATAATTAAGATTATGACAATATCAACATCTCTCTCTCCTGCTTTGTTTTTGTTTTCATTTTCACGTGCAGACCATTAGCATCATATGAGGAATACGTTTAGCTGTGTTGCTATGTGTCACAAGTAAGCAGTTAAGTAGGCAACACTGGCTATGTTTACATGCAAACATTTTGTTTCAATTGAAATGAGTTCATTCCGATAGATGAATCTGAACGTAGTGTTTACATGAACGATAAATAAAGTGATCAGGTTGATGTGCATGTTTGTCACAAGCTTCAAATCAGAATAGATTTTTTTGACATGCAAATATACAGAGTTTCCCTCTGTATGTGCATACTATCAAAATCCTTTTCTGTATATAGTATTTGACTCTATTCTCTTACATTGCTTCTTTTCATTGTTTTAAAGAGATTACTTAATATATATATATTTCGGGTCCTGATTAGGAGACAACAAGCACATGAACAGTTATGCTGTGCTGCTTATATTATATCAAATTGTTATTATCAAAATATAATATATTTATCAAACAGTAAAAATGGCCCTTACCGCACCCAAAATAAAGTGTCTGTGGATGAGAGTATGAAGTGAGGACTGATGGAACGTTGTTCTGCTCCACTTCACAGACAATTACTGGTAGGAGAATTTTAGAAATTTTATTTAACAACAACAACTGCAGCTCGTTCCACGTGTCATACGTGTGTCATTACGCCATTTCTACATCATTGCACATGTGCAGTCTTTTCCGGTATCGGTTTTCAATCCGATCAAGTGTTTACATGTGCTCTCAATTGGATTACAAAAGGAATAAACCACCCCTTTTCAGTCCAAATGAGCCGTCAATCAGATTACTAATGTATTATTTGGTTGCATGTGTCTCTAGAACACGAGCATCTCGCTTATAATAAATCCATCCAACATATCTGCACCGGGAGTATTTTTTGACATGACGCACCACAACTATTTGAGGCTGTTTGCTTTGACGTGTGCATGACCTGTTTAATCTTTATCTTGCATACTTCACCTTTAAGTCATGGGCCTTTATAGTGCCGTGCAGGGACCAGTCCGTCAATTTTCTTTCTTCCAAAAAGAAAAGATGTGAATTATTCCAGCCCACCCACACTTTTAGATGCCCACCCATCATCCACTTTCTGCCTCTGCCAGCCCTAATTCACATTTACAATAATGTCAAAAACCTGAAAAATATTGAGATTGAATTTTTCTATAGAAACATTTAATCTCAATATTTTTCAGGTTTTTGACAATATTTGACATATACATCTCAGTATTTATTTATTATGTCTGAAAATGCTGGGTGTTATTTATTTATTTATTTATTCATTTATTTATTTTGACCAAAAAGCTATTATTGTTAAATAAATTCAAAATATGTAATGCAAAAACTGAAACACACACAAAAAAGATGTTTTCCTTACTATTTTTCACTAAATTTACACTTGGAGTGATATCTAATCCTTATATTGACTACATCAATATTCAGCTTCTTCAGAAAACTTTTTTTTTTTTATTGACTATGCAAACGATTAAGAAATGATTCAATGAAACAGACAGTTAGAGATTCAGAAAAATAAAATAAACTTGCCTAACTAACTAAAAATCTTTGCTCTTTTTTTAAGGTAGCAGTTTTCTATTTTGTTTTATATATTTTTCAGATTTTATTTTTCATTTTATATTCCTAGGATTTTTTCAGTCAGCCCTATAGTTTGATTAATTGAATAAGTGAAACATTTGTCCTCAGTCTTTAAGTTTCTTTCAGGTCAATGTTTTTTTGCCTGTGATAATGATTTGCGCTCGAGTTCCCCATAACACCACATCAGAGTGCGCAGACAGGGGAACTTTAGCTTACATGCTAATTACAAGTCTCAGATAGTTTAGAAATGTAATTGGACAGTGTAATTGCTAACTATGCGTGACAGCAATATGGACACCAGGGACACATAAACTGCCACAGAGAGTTCCTGAAGCTAACTGGATGTTTTACATACACTGTGACTTATTGAGGTCAAGCAGGGATCGTTTATTTAGCGTGACGAAGCATTAATGTGCTGAAATGCCATATATCATGTTAGTCCAAACATGAGCTTCTGTTGGTATAGGAGCTATCAGAAGAGATATAAATGAATGTGCTCTGTGCACCAATGAATCCTCTGAGTCCATATCAGCTGGTGCCCAAAGAGTTGTTTGCGTAGCCATATACGTTGCACACTGAGGGTATGGATATACCAATAAAGCCATCCTTTCACATTTAATACATAGCAAACAGAGGTAAATCTAGTAGGATCAATGCACTCTTCCATGGCTTGGATTGTGTGTGTGTGTATAAATAGATTATTGGTAAAAAGATTTTGTAAGGCCTCATACTCACTAAGGCTGCATTGATTTGATTAAATACTGTAAAACAACTGTTTTCTATTTGAATCTATTTTAATATCTCATTTATTCATGTGATGGCTAAAGCTGAATCTTCAGCATCATTACTCTAGTCTTCAGTGTCACGTGATCCTTCAGAAATCACATTTGTGCTGATTTGGTTCTCAATTATTATCAGTTATTATTGGTGCTCAATTATTAATAATGGTTCTTATTATAAATGTTGAAAATCAATGTTTTGCTGCTTAATATGTTTGTGGAAACTGATACATTCTGTTTAGGATTCTTTGATTAAAAGAGTTTAAAAGAATAATATTATAGAATATTTATAACATACATGTCTTAACTGTCACTTTTGATCAATTTAATGCACCCTTTTTTTGCATCCAACTTTTGCATGGTACTAAATCATGGTTTCCACAAAAATATTAAGCAACTGTTTTCAACATTGATAATAATAATAAATGTTTCCTAAACCGCAAATCAGCATATTAGAATAATTTTCTGAAGGAGCATGTGAAAAAAATCAGCTTTGCCGTCACAGGAATAAATTACATTTTAAAATACATTAAAATTGTTTATACAGTTAAAATTATTTAAACACAGTATTACTGTTTTATACTGAATTTTTATCAAAACGAAATTGACTTAATGAGCACAAGCGATTTCTTTCTTGCTTTGAATTTTTTTCCAATACCAGCATATTCAACATTTTACTCATGCATGCAACATCAAATAAAGGATTTATAGGATATTGTTTAAAACTTTTTTTATTTTATTTATTAACATTATGAACAGTAGTACTTTGCCATTACTGGAACTAAACACTAGGCTGAAACTCAATCAGAATTGGTAAATCAAAATTAATTCAATGAACTTGCGTTGAAGCTTATGATGTCTCTATGGAGATTTGATTGACATCACATTTGATTGGACATGAACAGTAATGACAAAGTAGTATAACGCTTGGCAGATAGCAGTAGAGTATGACAGAGAGAAAATAGATGACTCTGCCCCAGATTCTGTCCAAGGAGCACGCAGAGTCATCTGATGGACACTTTTGAGGTAAACATATCCAGCTCGGGGGTCAGTTAGGAGTTGCTTTGATCCAGCGGTTACTGATATTCCATATACTCAGATCCGTTAAAAGGTCTTATTACACGGCTCTGTGGAATACTTGATTCTGATTGGTCAATCACGCCATCCAGCGGGAAGTTATTCCTAGATGCAAGCGCTCCAAACAGATAACGCAGGCTCATCCGGGTAACTGAATTCAGCAGTGCTATTTGCCGGCTAGGAACGTTTGGTGAGCTACTAAAATATTAAAACTCAGTCGAATCAATATTTTGTGTACATCCGTGGTCTCACTCTATCTTGTTTCATACAAAAACAGCTGCTGCCATTTTGTGACTATTGTTTTGTACACTGTTGGATTATAAGATACAAACAGGTACGATTTTAAAACAGTTTAATCTGAAATCAATATATCTTATCCCCATAATTATTTGTGTGGTGAAATGCTGTGTAATAAGTGATATGAATGACGGTATATCTCTAAATTGTCCGTTTACTTTCCAGGTTGCATCGGCTCTCTCCGCGGAAGCTTTGCTTTTAAAGACCTTATCAAATATTTAAACTCAGATCAATATTTCGTGTCTAATTATTTACTTATGTAGCAAGTAGCCGTGTAATAAGTGGGATAATGTACATCCAGCCGGTGGTTCTCTCAAAATAACCCCCTGACAGGATGATGAGGACACCGACGCGAAGCGGAGGTGGATGTTCATTATCCCTTACCTAAATGTTGATGAATCTCGCCCCTTTGAAACTTGATGCCCAGTTTGAGATTTGAGTCATGACCTTGAAACCAGACAGTATTTTAGATCAAATTCAGCTTCAGTGACGGTGTCAGACCCCCACGGCCCTCTCCACACTTTTCCATATTTGCCTTCAATGGGGAGCTTTCTGCTTAAAGATGATTCCATCAAACCGGCTTTATGCTTGGTTAACCAATTAATTTTCTACTGAAGACTTCAATATGAGGAAGATTTGAACATCCTCACACGGGCAAAACTAAATCTTTTCTCCCTAAGAAAAAGAAGACAGTGGTATTCCTTGACAGAGCTCAGTGTTTTGTTCCTGATTAGCAGTCGGTTGAGAAGTCAGGGACACACTTAACGATTATAAGGCCGATTGTGAATGTAATTTTATACGTAGCCTACGACTGTTCACAGTCGGTGTTCACAGTCGGTGTTTAAAATCTGCTCCAGTCGTTGGAAACAGTCTGAAAGTGTGTTAAGTTCAGTCTTAGAATGTAGTTAAGTGTATAAGTTAAATGCTTTGATATTTGAGGCATGCTTCAACAGTAGGCCTATGCAAGTATGACGTTGCGTTGTGCATCAGGGTTCCTGCTGTTTTTGGAATGCAAGTCAGTTTTATTTATGCCTTTTTTCCCTGCAGTTATGCAATACAGCATAGTCAACATGAATCATTTATCTATCAGATGACTGATTCTGGAATGCTTCACAAAAATGTTTTAGATGCACTAGCATGAATTTAATATGTTTAAACCCAAAGGTAATTTTAATAATATTAATGTATGATACCATATTACCCTAATTTACTTATACCCAAGTTTAATATATTCAGTAAATATTTCACTTTCACTTGGCTAACAAAATAAAACCTTTAATTAGTTGAGCTAGTTTAAATTCTTCATTATTCTATCATTAGATTATTTATTGAAATTTTTTTTTACATTCTTCTTCTGGCCCAAAGACTATAGAATAACACAAGATTGTAAAAAAACAACCATAGACTGTAAAAAAAAAATGGACGTAGTGTCCGTGACGTCACGCCAAAAGTGGGCGGACCCGGCCGTCTCCATCTTGGCAGCGCATGACTCCCGGATAACAGAAAATGGGAAAAGAGGCGGGGCGTGGGTGGAGCTGAGGTGCCTGGTTGCTGAAACTACGCCCGCCTAGCTCGACGTGATCAAGTTAGCTCAGTACAGTCGCAAGGGCTGTGCCAAGTGTGCGACCGCACAGGGTCTTGCGCTAAAGTGATAGCTGACTTGATGATGTAAAGCCAATAGTTAAAGTTCCTGTTTTTGCCCTTCGAAATATTATAATAGTTAAAAGACATAGCTAAAAGTGAGACTGTGTATCGTGTTGCTGTATTATTCTGCTAGTTTAAAATGTATTATGCAGTAACGATATTGCTCTGAGCGTGTGCGTGTGACTGTGATTCATGCGCATACATGTCAGTCAGCGCAGCATCGCACGTCGAGTTCGTAGAGAGCTTTATTTAGTCCATTTTAAATTCTGATTTTGGTCACCTCTCAAATGGGTCAAACCATAGATATTACCTAAGAAGTTCAAGTAAATGCGCTAGAAATCAGCGCTCATTTAAGGATGTGCATTTATTGCATGGACAGAGAAAGCACCGACACCTGGAGGATTTCATCTGACGTTAAATAAGCATAAAGTCTATCTGTTCCCTGAGAGCAACGGTACCGCAGTGTAGCCTCTATATCTATAGACGTTTTTAATGAAAACTCAAAAGCAACAAAATTGTCAGACATCCATTATCTAATTTTGGACGTCCAATTTGGGTCCACTAAAGGGGTTGTTTTGTAACGCCAGGCGTTACAAAAACAGTGCTGGTTGTTCCCTCGATACTTGACAACGACGGAATTCAAAGGCGTGGGCGAAGGTATAATGGGTGTATTAAATTGCATGAAATAATCCCGAAAAAAAGTACAAACACGGCAGAGATGCCAAGTTCAGTGGCTGAAATTAGCTGAGGTGACGTGACGCTAAAAGCCTCTATATCTATAGACGTTTTTAATGAAAACTCCAAAAAGCAACGAAATTGTCCATTATCCAATTTTGGACGTCCAATTTGGGTCCACTAAAGGGGTTGTTTTGTAACGCCAGGCGACGTCTTTTTTCAACGTCTACCGCACGTCTAATGTTGACGTCCGTGACTCCGTGGGACCTCCGTGTAAGGGCTATTTATAGTCCAAATGTGGTCGGTTGTGGACGTCTTTTCAACATCAAATTTAGACTAATTTTAGACGTCGTTTTTATACAACTTCTATAACTGTAGTCCCATGTTTCAAAAGGGTGGAGGACATGTTTTCTGTACCATGTATTAACATTTACATTTATGCATTTGGCATACACTTTTATCCAAAGTGACTTACATTGCATTACACATTTACATTTCTATCAGTTCTTGCTTTCCCTGGGAATCAAACCCATGATCTTGGCGTTGCAAGCTTTGAGCTACAGGAAAGCTATATTAAGCTGTATTAATTTTCCTGTAGCTTTGTTTGTCTCAGCAGCTAGTTTCAACAGAAAATGCATTACACCTTTGTATGCGTCTCCAGTTATCACCTGCTGCTGAGACAATCAAATGGAGTTTTTGGAAAATGATCTTAAATAATTATAAATAATCTGTATTCATATGTATTAATCATGTTTATAACAACAATGTTGATATTTGTAAATAAAAAAATATTACATATTAATCATGTAAATTTCCTGCACCTGTCATAGACGTCCAAATGATGTCCAAAAAAATTACTCAGTTCGGTCAAATGTTGAAAGTCAATATGACATCCAAGTTGGGTCATGGTTGGATGTCCAAATAGTGGACCTAGTTCGGATGTCGAATAGATGGACTGACGGACCCAATATAGACATGATCTGCACGTCTATCCGACGTCCAATGTTTAACTGGGTAGTGCATGTTCTCAAAGGAATCCAACTGAAAGACAGTGCTGGTTGTTCCCTCGATACTTGACAACGACGGAATTCAAAGGCGTGGGCGAAGGTATAATGGGTGTATTAAATTGCATGAAATAATCCCGAAAAAAGTACAAACACGGCAGAGATGCCAAGTTCAGCAGCTGAAATTAGCTGAGGTGACGTGACGCTAACAGCAGACAAACTGCTAGTAGTGACAGCAGCGGCAATCCACCTGTCACTCAAGTGGCCACGCCCTTAATTATGCAGAACTTAAGGCTTGATATAATTTAAATGGATGAGTTCAAATTCACCCCCTCACAGTTTTCATGAAGGGCAAAATTAGCTATATAGACCAAAACCAATTTTTGTACCAGGCTGTAAATATGTTTTTTTTCTGCTGTAAAGTTGGGAATTTTAACATGGGGGGGATATATGGAATTGACTCCGTTTTGGACTCCCTTGTCTCTAGCAGCCAGTCGATGAATTGCAGTCACTTCCGTATTGGCTTCAAGAGAGAGACTGGAAGGTTGCCGCTCGCACAAGATGCATCACTCGTATTGTTTTGAATGGGGAAAAGTGAATATGTCTTAAATTATGTCTGAATAAGTCCCGCCTTCTCAATCGCCAGTTGGTTAAGTCATCGCGTCACTGCAGCTGCCGTTAGAAGCTCCGGTTCCCATAGTAACAGTCAGATGCGCGCTTCCACTGCGCATGTGCAGTAGCTTGATCCAGCCTGAAAATTTTCGTTTTCTGTCATGATTTGAGCGTTTAGAAACAAAATTTATGAGACAGTTGTTGTGAGATTTCATTGGTGATTTCAAATATGTAATTTAATCGTAAGATTGGTGAACAGTTTTGGAGAATTTGATGTTTCCCCATTCAAAGAGATAGTAGCTAGGATAGGACTAGGATAGACTTTAAGTGACAGCTAATGTTAAGTCTTGATTTTGTTTCGGGGGTCTATAGAATATGTTTTCATGTGTAAATGCTCTAAAAACACCTTATTTTACGTTGTTGCAGCTCCTCTTTTTTCCAGTCTGTCAGTAACGTCTGTTTAGTTCCTGTCCCTATGAAGGCCCTCCTTCCAAAAAGCGCAATGTGCTCTGATTGGTCAGCTGGATCAGTGTGTTATGATTGGTCAACCGCTTTGAACGTGTTTCGGATATGTCTCTCCCCTTACCATAACCATTTTAGATCCTTTGCAGATCTTTTTCATATTCAAACAGCAACATTACACACTAAAGAAAGTTAAAAATGTAAACAAAAGCATAATAGGTAAGGCAGGTCAGAGCCAGAGAGTATTTTAGGTAACATAAGAAAATGAGGGTGAATATTGTTCAGGATTACTTTCTGAGTTGCAGGCTCTCTCATCTGTGTGTAATTTATGTATTGATGAATTTTCTGGTGTGCCGAGTCGTAAATTGCTTTGACCATCAAATCAAGTTGTGGCATAAGGGCACATTATACACACTCACTCACACACAGACACACACACACATCCACATTCATCATCTCAGCAGCGCTCTGGCTCCTCTACACTGATCTTCCTTTATGTTCAGTAAGGTCAGTAATCTCATCTCACAGATCTGCTTAGGGAAACTCTCTCTCTCCTTCTCCTTCACTGTCGCTTAATTAGTGTCTTGTCTTTAATGCTCCATATGTGTGTGGTGGGAGACTCGTGAAGTAGAATGGCAGGATTAATCTAGCAGAGGCGGTGCAGAAGAAAATGGAGTCCAGCACTGCTTATAATTTGCTTTTTTGCTCCGCTGGACAGGCGTTTTGCTCAGACGCTTGAGCCAGAACTGACCTTAAGGCTTTAAAATGCAGCAGTGTTGACCTCTCTCCTCTCTCCAACCGTTATTATTCTCGTCCACTCTGCCTTAAAGGTATAAACTCTTATTAAAGACAGTGAAAAGAACAAGTCATTGTTTCTTATCTATTGTGAATCCTTCGTCTCGGCTATCTCTCTCACTTTTTTTTCTCTCGGGAGCCATTTGAGAGCTTTTTGGAGTCCTGACCAGCATCTGATACCAAGAACCAAAAGAATAGTTTCTTTAGTACAAGAAAAGACAAAGACTTTAAATAGTTGCTATTGAGATACATTTTGTAAAATATACAAATATTCAAAAGTTTGGAGTTGGTAAGATTGTTTTGTTTTGTGTTTGAAGTCTCTTATGCTCACCAATGCTGCATTCATTGTAACAAAATACTCTAAAAACAGCAATATTGTGAAATATTATTATCATTTAATCTTCTTGGGTCAACGGATACGCCGGCTCGTCCTTCTGGATTTTTTTTTCTCATAACAGCGGAAACAGCTTAAAATACTCCGTCACTTTTTGTGATACAGAAAACAAGTAATGCATGCATCATACTTTTATTTGTGTACTCTCACAATAACGACAAAACTTGCGCTTTATTTGTTAAAAACAGGGTGTGCTTTCTGCCTCTCAATCTCTGTGAACTTCTTTCTGAAACACGTGACAAAAATGAACCGAAATCCAGCGAATACTTGCCACACAGACATGAGAGATATGACTTAGAAAAGTTGAAGTGTCTACTTTTAAATTTAGTAATTCATATCGAAAACAAATATTCTCTGTTTATGTAATCCGTATGAAACCAACGAGAGGTACAGTTTCTCATGTGTCTTCTCATTATTTTTAATGTGACCACACGCTGCACAGGCTATTCACATGGCAATCGTCCACGTGACGTGAATCACGCAAACCTGTAAATGCCCCCTTCACCTCTATAAACTGCATAAAGCTTCATCCTTCCTCTGCTTTTCAACGAGTTTTGAAGTAGATGGGCTGTAGATTTTTTTTTCTATTTTGAAATATAATTTATCCCTGTGATGTGATGGCAAAGCTGAGTTTTCATCAGTCATTACCCCAGTCTTCAGTGTCACATGATCCTTCAGAAATCATTCTAATATCCTGATTTAGTGAACAAGAAACTTTTCTCATTATTAACAATGTTGAAAACAGTTGTGCTGCGTAATATCTTTGTGAAAACTTTTTTCTTTTTCTTTTTTTTTTTCAGGATTCTAAAACAGTATTTATTGGAACTAGAAATCTTTTGTAACATTATACATTTCTTCACTTTTGATCAATTTAATCCTTTTTTAATAAAATTATAGTTTTTTTTTTTCAGTAAGAAATCTTCTAGTTCCTCTCTTCTAGTTGTATTTCATGCTCCCTCACGGCTTGCTGTTTGTCCAACCTTAGAAAAGCCTGTGGGCATCGCAGACAGGTTACAGGTGAGGCCGTGTGCAGGTGAGACAGCACATTTCCCGTCTTGCTCCCACGCCCGTGCTTGAGACAACCTCGTAGTGCAGCCGAGCTGAAAGCATAGATTATTAATAGAGCATATATAGCCTGTGGTTTTAGGACCAGAATTAAACAACGTTGATGCTTGTCATTTAGAATTACACTGAGCCACTGAGCATTAAAGAGGCCTATTTTATAGACAGGTACTCAGTGATCCGGAATAAGCGAGGACATGTGGGCTGTCCATTCCGTTTTACTGATGAATCCACAGAAACCACATTTATTTCGTTATTATTATAGGTCTTTTTGCATACATTTTTTGCAGAGGCGGTTGTCAGTATTATTCCTGTCAGGCACTAAGAAATCCATCCTTTTCTCTGTCCGAGTGTAGGGGAGATGCCAAAAGCAAACTTTAAAGTCTCCTTCTATAATGCAAGAAGCGAGGGATAAAGCGAATGCACTATCTAATGTACTATCTGTTTTCCATCAGACTGCTTTTGGAAAAGGCAAATATCACTGTCAGATAAAGAGAAGAACGGTTGATGCTGTTGTCTCTCTGTTTCTTTCTGTCTATCTATCTATCTATCTTTCTGGCTTTTCATTAGGCAGTTCCATCCAGTCAGATGAATAGGCATGTTTGATCACGAAGAGTTGCCCCCGGAGCAAGAAATGCATGAGGGGAGTGAAAGAGAGAGAGAGAGAGAGAGAGAGAGAGAGAGAGAGAGAGAGAGAGAGAGAGAGAGAGAGAGAGAGAGAGAGAGAGAGAGAGAGAGAGAGAGAGAGAGAGAGAGAGAGCGCAAAAGGACCCTCATGGAGCTATTCATGAGCTTCTTCTTGTAACGCAATGCAAATGAAAGGATTCTTGTATCTGCAGAGTTCTATTTTAGGTGTGTGAAAAGCAGCATGGAGACTTGCTCAGGGAGATACTCACTATACAACCCAGGAAAGATGGGCTGAATGGACAGGAACTGTGTGTGTGTTGTGTGTGTGTTGTGTGTGTGTGTGTGTGTGTGTGTGTTCTGGCACACATTTACTGTATGCATGTGCTGCTGTGTATGTGTGTACAGTGCTGAGTGTTTGGAGGATCTCATCATTTCAGGGCTGCTCAACCCACTTGCTCACTAACACTTATGCTCTCTTGAGCCACAAGCCATGATGCTTATCAGAAATCCCCAACACTGTATGAACACATGATGGATTATGCCGCTGCGGTTTTCAAAATTACCTTCATCTTTACTGATTTTTACGTTTTCTTCTCGGCATCTTCAGCATAGTAGCATCTTCAGTCCTACTCCCTGTCTGCCCAGAGAAGATGAATGCTATGTCAAATAAATCAAGAAATCTTTTGATCACCCTGGATGACATTACCATCATTAACATGAAGACAAGTATGTAATTTAATGTGACTGAATTGACCTGAATTTCTTTCTTTTTTTTATGATTAACCTACTACTGAAAGGTAGTTTATTTCTTTTATTCAGCAAGGACACGTTACATTGATCAAAAGTGTCTTTAATGACTTTTAAACTGTTAAAATCAATTTTAAATAAATGCTGTTGTTTTGTACTGTTAATCAAGGAATCCTGAAAAAATGTATCATGGTTTCCACAAAAATATAAGGCATCAACTGTTTTCAATATTGATAATAATAGGACTGGGCATTGACACAAATTTCACGATTCGATTCGTTTCAATTTACAAGGTTGCGATTTGATTTGAGATTCGATATTGATTAATTAGGGGCTATCATTAGCAAATTTAAATATCTCTCAACTAATGCTATAAACTATACAGGGAATATAGTATTAACACTATAATATTAAAGGTTAAAATTAAAACTTAAAATGACACAAAAGTAAGTTTTTAACGTTATAATAATACATTATACAGGTTACATTATTATTTAATGATAATTATGTTTCTACTTGGGGTTTTTTTTTCCGGACCGAATGCAATGATTGGAGGTTGCAAGATGTATACGTGAGTGCAAGTGGAGGTTTGCCGCTCATTCAGAGGAACAGAGAGGGTGAGGCTTCTAGAAAGTCTCATTGTGAAGTCACAACCAATTTACTGACAGTAAACAAACAAAAAAACAACAACCCATGCCCACCCATGCCTTGCCCTGACATCTTTTCCCAATGTTGTGCAGTTGTGACTGGCAGCCAGAAGCCGAGGCGCTGTCCAAGGTGCTGAAGAGAGACCTGCTGCTCATTTGATTTGAGTCTCAGCTCCAGACAGCACCAGCTGTCTAGCACGTCTCTGAAACAACTCAAGAAAATGTTGTTCAGTGTAATCCCAGTGCACTTTCTTGGGACTTTTATGTCTTATTTCTGCAGGTATGGCATTTTTTTTTTTTTTTTTGCTGATTCATAAATCTGTTTGGAGAAATAACATCTTTACACTGAAGTGCTCAGGCATGTCTTTGAAAAACTGGGAAGATAATCTCACTGATTTGCTGTACTACTTAAGACCTGTCAGCAGATTAATGTGTGAAATCTTTCCTACAGCGAGTAAATGGCAGGGCTTTGCAATGACGTCACATCTCCCCAATGAGAGAGCAGGGATTTGTCCTTTTCCTTGGCTAAGCCTCATTACACACTCACATACGCAGACACCCCTGTCATGTCTTTCCAGTTTGCTTCTGACGCTTCTATATTCATATAATTACTAAGAGATACTTTCTGAACAGCTTTCCACTGGTCATTTCTAAGCCAAACAAATAAGCACTGCTGTCCAGTTCAATACAGTATATACAATGTGGTATTTGTGTACGTGTTCTATTGATCATGGTAACAGTAGGTTTGTTTCCCTACTTTAATACTTATAATACTAATAATACCAACTTTAATACTAATACTTAATATAATACTTAATAATACTTAAACATTTAAATTAACTTTTTTATATAAAGGTAGCATTTAGCTTTTGCCGCAGCATTTCATTTTTGCTGTGGTTTCAAGAAAAGGTTTAGAGAATCTGTAAAGTTTCATTGGCAATGATTGGCATACTAAAATTTTATTATCATTACAAGCCTTAAGACTTTTAGTTCTCTCTCTCTCTCTCTCTCTCTCTCTCTCTCTGAGACATTGTATGTGTGCGTGTGTGAATGTGTGAGTGTGTGTGTGTGTGTGCGTATGTATATGTGTGTTGAGAGGGTGTATGTGTGAAGAGGGAGTCATGTTCTGTCATCATTGTGTCAGGGATATGAAATGTCAGTGCAAGGCTGTTGGAGATATCTCCCCCACAGTCACAACACACACAAACACTCACACAGCTGAGCTCTCCAGTGGTGCGCACACACACACACACACACACACACACACACACACACACACACACACACACACTCACACTTGTTCTGTAGCACACAGATCAGAGCATGTGAAACAGCCATTTATATCCCAGTGGTCCAGCAGGAAGCATATTCTGATGCGGCGCTACCTATACGCTCATGTGCTAATGGGCCAGTGTGAGGGCAACAGCTGCCTGTTCATTACTGCCAGTCTCTAAATATGTAACGTGAAATCCTTCCAGTTCATTTATGATCCATATATGAAAGACAAGTGCAATTGTGTCCAATGATGGTATGTTTTTGCAGTTGCAATTGGTATTCACGTTAACTTTTTTTGTGCATTTGAATTGAGCTACATTCTCAGCTTATATTTAATTAGGTATGTTTCCATCCAGCTATTTTTATGCACATTTTGGGATATCGCATAAAAAAACGTTGGATAGAAATGCCAAAATATGCATACATTTTAAAAATGCACATAAAAAAAGTGTCATTCTGCAATGCCTGAGCAAAGTCTGATGTCAAAGTGGTTTGGTATAATTACCTGGCAAGACTGTTACACGACTGTGTTCCCAAACAGCAGGCATCCTCCTCAGAAAGCAAGATAACTTTATTGCACTTCTTCTGCGTGCTCTGAGGGGCGAGTAAATTATTATATACGAAATTGCTATATACAGTGGCTTCTCCTATACTGCAGCAACTTCCATTTTTCTTAGTGATATTTAGCGCCAGTTTATCAGGGAGTGACATTGTTTTCTTTCTGTCTCACTGGATGGAAACGGTGCTTTGTTCACAAATATTTATGCGATATTACAAATTTGGATGGAAACATAGCAATTGAAGTTGGCATGAAATGTAAGTTGTGATAGTCTTTTCTTACCTATTGTGACTTCTGATATCTGAGTTAAACGGCAAAAAAATGTAGGCTGGGACTTTATTGGATCATTGGATCATTGTGGTTTGCTATTGCTGTGTTCTCTTGTGAGTGACAGGTTGTTGTTACAATTGAAAGGGAAGGTATTTTTATTAAAGATTATGAGAGCACAAGTATTCCATAAAAACAAGAATTGTCCATTTTGATTTCATGGTGACTTTAAATTCAGTCAAACAAAGGGTGCATATGACTTTTGTTGGTCGTATGGTAATCATACAAAAAATGCATGTGTACACTTTACATACAAATAGCTATGAATACTAATCTGATCACCCTGTTTTTTAATAAGCAAAACAGCAGGGGGACTGTATTAGTAGGCATATATTCATGCATTCCATACATTTTTATAAATACAGACTATAAGAACTGAATTAGATTGGATATCTTCATTATTATGTGTCATTGGAAGTAAATATTAGCCAATTTGATGCTTTCAGACTACCATGGGTTATCTTATAAAATAGATTAGTAATATTTGTAAATACAGATAATTCTACCTGTTCAATTACATTTCCGTTATTTTCACTCTGCTTAGTATAAACCAACTGACTGATCCAAGGATTCAGTCGGCTGTATGAGGATCAGACTGACTCACATTTAAGCTGCCTGCTTATCCAAAATACAGGCATGGAATCCATATTTATTTGCAACACTTCTCTGAAGTGTAATTTAGCTGAAAAATCGGACCATGAGTCATATGTCAGTGAGCATTTGGCTTGCCATCAGAAACCATTCGAGTCTGGTTTCTCAAGTTGCGTTTCTTGTGTCTGGAGAGAGTATGTGTGATGATTCGTAATGGAACGAATGAGTTCACAGCACTTGATTGTCTTGTGTGAAGACATTCACTCATCGGATCTGAACACAGCTGAGTAACTAGTACTGGATGTTCCTGTATTTTCCACCAGCCATATGCTTATCTACCAAACGTCTGATCTCATTAATAATAACCTGGGACAGTGCTTACCATAATCCCTGTGGATATACTGTATAAGGCTTTGCATGCATATGTTTTTGATATTCCTTTGTGTAACATGTGGTCTCACATTGACAATATGAGATTAAAAAATTCATTTAGACCTGGAAAAGTTTGAGAATTTCGAGCATTTTTTTTGTAATACTTTATTTTACAGTGTGCCTGTCACACATCTTACATGTACTTACTATAGTAATAACAGTAAATTATGCATAATTACATGCAACTATGCCTAAACCAAACCTAAAGTTGTTTTTAGAAAGGAAGTTAACAAATGTCTTGTTTTTCATTCATTTAAAGGTGAGGTATTGTGAGTTGCTGAACTTGATGGTGTTTTTCTCTCCATATATGATCTGTTCTTCCATTTTGTAAACATAAGAGGACCACAATGAAAATTAGCCTTTGGCTTTTTTGTGTATATTATCCTCAACATTTTTGAAATGTTGTATGAACTTTCTTTGTACAATTTTTTTTTCATACATCAAACCATAAATATATAGTTAGTATATGTTGTTAATTAATGTTACTCAGTATGTATTTGTGTAACTACCCAGTAACAAGGACACCTAAAAATAAAGTGTAACCCATTTTTAAATAAATAAATAAATATTGTGTTGCAAAAGCAATGAAGATGTATTTAAGATGCTGCACAATTTCTTGGTTGTCAAATTTGTGGCATTGTTCATGTGAACCACTGATGGTCAGATGTTCTTGATTCCATTGAAGCCCAAGATGCTCTTTGAATCGTTTCAAATCATGCAGGAGAACATGATCATTAGGTTTTACACAAACTTCATGCAGATTGAGTGCTACTGTCGTTACAGCAATTAGGTAATCAAACTTGCGTATTACAGAAGGAATCTGCCTTCCTTGAGGTATTATGTATTACTTAAATAGCTGTCGGTATTATTTGCTGGTTGTAAAAGTACTGTGTGATGTGTTAGTCATAGCTGGATTTTGACATCTAGTCCTGAGAGGGGCAGTAAATGACTGTCTATAAGAGGGAGTCAAATAAGACCGGTTCCACCCTGCAACACTAATCAGAACTGACTGAGCAACACAATGAATCCACATGTTAATGTAGAGAAGAATAGAGAAATGTGGGAGAGGAAGGGATGAAGAGAGGGAAAGTTCAAGTAGTCAAAAGAGTGTTCTCTCTTCTCTGTGTAATGGTTAATAAACCCTTTTTATTGTATCATTCCCCATCATTTGTTGCATCATCAAACTAAGTGTCTGTAACCTTTAGCTTCAGAGCTCTAGGAACAAGTGCTTCTGAAGTTCCAGATTCTGTATGAATCAGTGAAACCACAGACAATATGAAGAGGAGGAGCCAGGCCAATTATTCAAATTTGCTGAAATTGCAATGATCAACAAATGCAAGATGAATGGGATGGGAACATGATATTGGATTACACTGGACTTCACTACAATAGCAGATCTTTTACACAGAAAGACCAAAGCTGTAAGTCCTCCTGGAAATCACAATATATATACAGTGTATATATATATATATTAGTTTATATTATTATTATTATTTTTCTCAGAATTGCATGAAATAAACTTGCAATTGTGAGATAAAAAGTCGCAAAAATAAACTGTTTATATCACGCAAGTCTGAGAAAAAAGTCAGAATTGTGAGTTTACATCACGCAATTCTGAGAAAAAAAGTCAGAATGTGTACAATTGTGATAAAAAAAAGTCAGAATTTTCGAGATGTAAACTTGCAATTGTGAGAAAAACAGTCAGAATTGTAAGATAAAAAGTCGCAATTATGTTTTAAATTATATATTTTTTTATTCCTTTGCGGAAACAAGCTTCCATAATTTTTCTTAGGCATAGCTTTTGTTACACTGGCTAATTATTTTAGAAACCACTAAATTATGTTTCATTTATGCATAAAAACTATTTGCAATATATAAATAATACATGCATTAGAACATATTCTCTGAAAATCTCTATATCTCACAATTTTGCTTCTCATTAAATTGATCGTTTTTACGATGTTTAGATAATGTTACTAGAAAAGAAGACAAATGCTGATAAGGAAACTAGTTTTTTTTTTTTGGCAGTGAATACTTTTTTAGCCTGATTTGGTCTAAAGATATTACAATTCTCATATTATTTTGGCAGGTTTTATTGGTGATTTGTTAAATGCTATTGAAATAGAAGCTTGGCATTAGTTTTGGAGATTTCAGGCTTTCCACAGAGCTGGAGTCTGTTTTGCATATCTGACTGAAAGTAGCTGTCTGGTGTGTTTCAAAGATGGCCTAAAAGGACTTTGGTCAAACTCATGATCAGTTCAGTCAGTGTTTTGAATGTTATTCCCTTTAACAGAACGAGATTTAAAAGGAGATGGTCTTATCATAATCTTTCAGGCTTTTTCAGATCACATATTTTCCATTTAACTTTTTAGGAACTCCCAAGTTGCTTCTTTTAACTTGCTTGTGTCAGGAAATTTGTTATTTTGGCACTTTCATTTATTAAGTAAATTATATATTTCCCCCCATTATCATGAATATGGATGAGAAAAGAAATTATATATTCCCAGTGAGTCTATATTTGTGCTGCTGTTAAATCTAAGCAACTAAGCACAAATCTTATGCAAGCTTGCAAACATAGTAAACATGAACCTAATGAATATTCAAAAGGGGAAATTCTTGTAGTTTTAATTTATTGTATTGCCTTCTTTATTTTATTTTATATTTTTTTTCAGAAAAACTGCACAGAATGCAAGTTTGTTGAGTAAATTAAATAAAGTACTGTTATTCACCAGTTGGCTGGTAATTTTATTAAGAACTTTTACATTGGGTTCAATGCTTATATATGCTTAATGCAATTAAATCAGTTGTTGGGGAACAAGTTGTGGTTAAAACAACCACATACCTTCATATGAATATTCATATGAATGGCAAGTAATGGGAAGAGGTTTCCCCATGTCGTCTTAATTGGTCAGTATGGCAAAAAGCTCATTTTGGATCCTGAATGTGTGTGTTTGTAGTCTGGAAATTCAAATTGGGTACTTTGAAAATCGAAATAAAAACAAGACCTTTGCTTTGTGGCTGACGTGTTGAATTGCAATGGAGAATCTAAATGGGTTGCACAATGCTGAACTTACCCGAATCGTAGCTGATACGTTATAAGAAAAGAGCAGGGAGGGGTTGTTCATGAAAAAATGTCCTCAGTGTTTCTCACTCTAATTCACACCCTGTCTTGTGTGACTCTTAATTTAGCCCTCATTAATATCATATCAGCCTCCTTGAATTCACAATGCAGCCACCCAATTTCATCAAAAACCAGAGGGCGGTGATCATTAATAGCACAACATCGGTTCCGTTAAGTCTCCTTAAGTAAATACATTGAAGTTCCTGACAGGAATTACATTTTAATGTAACACATTAGCACTGGGAGTGTGAGTCAGACCCCTCGGGGTCCAGCCCAATGGGTTTGAAGGACCTTATTAGTGGGGTAAAATCTCTGTTGAGTGGCCAACCCAAGGTTCTGACCCAGTTCAGTCAGACCAGATACCACAAGTGCGCTTTTTTTCTGAATAACAACGGAGAAAAATGTAAAGAGAGGCTAGAAGAGGGGAAAATGGAGAGCAAGGGCCCTCTCATAGTGTGCTTGAAGAATCCATCTTAATCATGAACAGATGAAGCAGCATGCCAAGCACACTCTTAAGTACAGGTAAATGAAAGAGCTCTTTAGATGAAGGGAATTTATTCCTCTTTGGAATGGAGGTTTTATGAACTCTTTTAGTATTTTCAAATATATGATTTTCAAATATTACACTTTATGTTTTGGACTTGTTGGTTCAGACAAGCTGGTTCACCAATAGGTCAGATATCTCAATAGAAATCCATCACCTCTGAACTCAAATCAACAGCAAAAGCCATTAAGCCTAGGCCTAGGTGTGGGCTCTTTAATCCCTCTAAATTAGCCTTTGACCGTGACCAATAGTGGAAGGACAAGAGAGATTACAGAAATGCCTTGATGAAGTCTCTTTCTGTTTGGATCAATAGAGACTCTTGGCTTCTAGATGAGCTGAGGGTATGGCAGCTCACTCCAATGTCTTTGAGGTTCTGAAATTAAAAACAAAACAAACAGCACCCTTCAAGTAGAAGTCCAGCTAAAACAAATCATAGAGGTAGATTCACATTGGAAATGGGACATTTTATGGTTTGAAGAGTCTGTTATTTTACCAGTGGTTTTTAAACTGGTTTCAGGGATCCTCAGGGGACCACAAGGGGGTGCAAGGGTGTCCATGAAAATATTGAGAGAAATTGTACAAAATGCTTTTTTATGGCTCTCATAACAATGAAAATGTGATATTATTATTATTATTATTATTATTATTATTATTTATTTATTTTTACAACCACCAATTTGATCATATTACTAGTTCATTCTGCTTTTAAAAGACTATAGAAATCATGAGATTAATTGCTGCTATTTTATTTTATTTGGAAATAGTTTGTGGGGAAAATGATATAAATATATAATATAATTAATTGTATTTTTTTTTAAATTTGTACTTAATTATTTTTTTCTCTATATAATATAAATGGGTTTTCATACATTTATTTTTATACATTTTATAGCTATGTTTATATTTAATAAGTCTGTTGCTCATCAGTAGATCACTGACAGACACTAATTTTAGCAGATTCCGAAACACTTTTAGCCAAAGCAACATACCATGCATTCCAGCAAGACATTTTTTCAATACATTTAAACCCATGACCTTGATGTTGCTAGTGCTATGAGACCAATTCAGCTACAAGAAAATTTGTTTACAAAGCCAAGTAATTGAAGAGTGTGAGGGTTAATACTTAGAAAGTAAATGTCTTTGAAAACAACATTGAAGTCTGCTTTTAGCATCTAGCTGTTAAAGGACAATCACACATCTAATTAATATTGGAGTTCAATTTATGAAAACTTAGTGAGTCACAGAGCAGAACGAAGCCTAGAGCAAAAATCACTAGACTGGAAAATGGTGTTGGAAATAAGGACATTACAAAGAGTGCCGTAAAGCCCAATCTACTGTAGTCAGTCCTACGATCCCATAAGAGAGTCTTTAAGGTAAAGAAGTTGTGTAAATTGTGTCGAGCACGCATACTCTTTCTGTGATGCAGAAATCACGCACTTTGATTGAGATTATTCAATGTGGCTGATTTCTCTCTCCTTTTTTCTGCTCTCTAGTTCCATGGTTGCTTGGAGACCTGGAGGAATGCTGGGATGTAGAATGTGGATCCTCTTCATCCTTGTACATTTCACAATGGATCTGTCTCTGTGTGCACCAGCGGGCCAGGGGCTTACCCTCAAACTACTGCCCAGATCAGTGCCCCGCCGGCAGCCGCACCCTCTGCCCACCCGGGACACGCTCAACGGCCAGCACTTGAGGACTCTGGGTGTCTTGCTTCATGGTGTTCCCCCTCCCTTGCCATCACTAGGTAACCATGGGGAGCTGGGGGGCAACAAACTGTGGGGGCGGAAAAACCGCCGGTCTCTCCAAAAACGACAACTTTGTTTGGAGTGTAAATGGACCCCCTCCGACAAAGGGAAGTTGGTTGCAATACCGGAGGGGAGTAAATCTGATTTAAATCTGCATTTATCTCGCTCACGGAGGCAGCTGAAAGGGGACGGCTATGACTCCCTGGAGGGGAGGACCACGACAGTGGCAGGATTTATTGACTGGGGCCCCACAGGGGCAGACGAGGTGATTGAGGAGGAGGCGAAGGTGACCCCGAACACCACCGTCACCTCTTTAGCCCCCTCCACCACCACAGTTACCATAACTAGCACTACCACACGCAGCCCCCAAAGGACGTATGCGGTGATTACAACCGTGCATCCTAAGAGGCACAGCACCACACAGCCAAGCAACTCCAGAGTGACTGCCAAACCACAGAAACCTTTTGGGGAGACACCAGGTAGGACATAAATCTTAATGGCAACTGTTATACTTTTTTTTTTTTCATGTAGCTTTTGTTTTCTAATCAGTGTAAGATATTTAATCAGCTTTTGGTGAAAGGTCATTCATGAACATGGCACAGAGGTTCTTGGATCACAAACCACAATGCAGTGTATCAAAAACACTGTGTGGGTTCTTTGAAAAACTGTGGGTGGAAAATACTCACGAAGCTGTAATTGGCACACAACTGCCCAGTTATTTACAGCAAAGAAGGTGTTTGAATTGTTGAAGGGCCAAGAGCGTGCAGCTAGCTAGCTTTTTTTGTAAAAATATTGGCTTAAAATTTTAGTTTGGTGTGAAACACCTCAGCTGCTGTATAATTATGGAAAACAAGCAAATAGGGAAAAATAACACAATGTACTGGTGTTGCAATTTGGTTATTTTGGTTCTTAGGCTAATGGGAATGTGGTGTCCAAGTAGAGATTATCAAGATTACCAAGTAGTAGCGGGACGAATACAGAGGAAAGATGGCAATCCAGTGTTGGCTCTTTTTTTTTTTTTGTCTGAACGTGAATTGAGATTAAATTTATAATGAATTGGCCACTCATAGCATGAAGAATCGGAATAACAGGAAAAGGAACTGGTAATGACATTCTTGGAAATATAGTGTTCTTCCATGCTGTTCAATAAAATGATAAAAGTCAGTGATCTTTTTACACACACACACACACACACACGTAACATAAATTATTATATATTTTATATTATTTAATATATAATTATATATTTTATTTAAACACTACCGTTTTATATTTTTGAAAGATGTCTCTTATGCTCGTCTAGTCTGCATTTCTTTAATTAAAATCATAGAAAGCTGATTTTTCAGCATCATCATTCCAGTCTTCATTGTCACATGATCCTTCAGAAATCAATCTGATATGCTGATTTGCTGTTCAAGAAACATTTCTGCTGGGGATCAATGATGAAACAGTTGTGCTCCTTATTTTTGTAGAAACCTTGATGCTTTTTATACTTCAGGATACTTTGATGAATAGAATTTTTTGTCTCAATGTAAACGTCTGCCACTTTTGATTCATTTTCTGAAGAAAAAAGTAATTCCTTATGAAAAAAACACACAAAAAAATGGTAGTATATACCAGTTAGGTCCTAACAACTGTCCTGCAGAGGTTAGCTACAACCCTAATCAAACACACCTGAACAAGCTAACCAGTGTCTTTAGGATTACTATGGCTATAGTTTTTTTTTTTTTCAGGGTTGGAGCCAAACTCTGCAGGACAGAAGCTCTCTAGGACCGAACTTGGCTACCCCTGGTATAAACAGTTTTTTTTGTTTTGTTTTGTTTTTTTAAATGTTGCCTATTTAGTCTTTGCACGTGCAGAGGCAGCAACAGGGTTTCTATGCACTTCTAGTGTTACATTTATCATTTTTGGCTCCATTGCATAATCTAGACTAGATATCATGTCCCTGGCATGACAGAGTAGCCTACATATGTTAAACTCAGTATCTGTCTGCTGTATTTGTGTATGCTGGGATGATTATTCTAGTCTCTGTCCTAGAAAGATGATGATTGGCATTAGCTCTCATGTATGCCATTAGGCGGCAATCTGTCCTGTCTGTTTGGTATTGCACAGTATTAGGCTAGTCATCCATTCAATGCAAAGTCCTCTGATGTGTTCCATAAATCTGTGCAAAAGGGGGGAATGTCTTGACACTTTCTACAAATTGGCTTGACTCTATGTATGCCGTGCATTGAGATCTGTTATAGCCTGCAAAGTGGACAAAAGTTTAATGCACAATTAAGTTTACAAAAGAGCGTGGATCAGTGGCAGACATAATAAAAGACAGATAGCATGACCCTACGTTGATGATTTGCAGAAAAAGATGTTTTAATCCCTTAATTCTACACTACTGTGAAGTTATTAATCTTCACACGTTTTGCACATTAGCATGTCATAGATTATATTAGCTGCAAAGGATATTAACAATAAAGACTCCCATAAAATTAGATTCATGGTGAGTAATATACAAGCAAGAATAGTTTTACTACTCCCCTGAATGGAAACTTACATACATCCATGCATGTCAAATTATATTTCAGCACAAAGGTCAAACTCCAATCAAATGTCAAGGCCTCATTAACCATAGGAATGATTAGCAAAATGAAGTCAATCTGGAGTGACGACAGCAGTGTCATTACATCTAAAGGCCAGCGCAAGGTTTCTCTTAATCTCTAAAGTGCTGTTCCAATAATCCTCTCTGCCTTTCTTCTTCTTCATTTCGTCTGATCTTTATAAAGGCGAGGTAAAATATCAATCGCACCTGACAGTTCACAACCACCCAGTCTAACAGACTAATAGAGGACATTGTAGGATAATTTCAAATGTATGTCTCATATATTCAATTCAATTCAATTCACATTCGTTTGTATTGCGCTTTTCACAATACAAATCGTTTCAAAGTAGCTTTACAGAAAATGCATGAGACAAAACAAGCTTTTATCCCACTATGATACAAGTGTGTAATTAGTGGCATAAAATGGAATTACAATGTATTTAAAAGGCCTGACTGGCCTGGACATAATATAACAATGGGAGAGTGTTTGAAACGTGTTAATTATTTGTTATTTTTGCATTATTTATTTATTATTAATTATTTTTGGCTGGCCTGATTGCTGATGCCCTATCTGGCCAGTGCTGTAGGCAATTACTGTATCATCTCATGTTTGCTGACATGCATTAAATATATTTGTTGCAAATTCTGCTGACTTAAATATTAGGCTGGCTATCATAGTTGAGATTTTGAAATGGCTAAAATAGTATTCAATTAGGATCAATTAAAAATATATATAATAAATAAAATTCATGTTGTATTTTTTTGTTAAGATGTTACATGTAAAAAATTAATGACACAATAACATATGGCTAAAAATACAAATTATTATTTTTGTGGTGAAAATGTTGACATGGCAAGTTAAAATCTCAACTTCTGGGCAGACCAGCAGAAAAAAAAGAGCTATTGTACCAGTGTTACCTTATATAAATAATTTGCCTGATATAAATCATTTATATAAAAAGTGGATGTAAATATGCTGGTTATTTTGTGCTTTGCGGGAACCCTGAGGTAGTGGCTCACGTTCGAGAACTGTCACAATTTGTGCAGTAAGCAGTTTAATCTAATATTTGCCGCTAAATTAATTTGACTGGTTTGTGTTTTTTTTATTTTACATTTTTATGCTCCTGGGTTTAGAAGCAAGTGTAATGGGTTCCTACAGACAATACTGCAGTGTTTTTGCATATTTTAATCATCTGGTGAATAGGAAGAATAGCGGTGTTAATTGCAGTTTTAATACAACTGAGGCGTGAAAATTGAATAATTTGTTTGCTGCACACAGTCCGTATAGCTCTTTTTTAAGTTCTATTTTGCCATGGGGGAAAAAAAAATGGTAAGTCACTCGTCAGTGACTCCAACAAATAACAAGCAACCTGAGAATATTAAAACTTAATGGAACTGCAGATGGAAAAAAGAGCTTGCTGATAAATAAATCCCTGAACACAATCATTCACTCTGTTCTACGCTGTCCACATGGAAAGAGTAGTAAAAACATCAAATGCTGTTTGGTGTCTCTTGAAGGTCTTATATTTGTCTCAAATGTCAAGTGCATTATGTAGTATGCTGCTTTGGCATGTCTTTCATATATATATATATATATATATATATATATATATATATATATATATATATATATATATATATATATATATATATATATAGTATGAAAGTGAGTTCTATGTAGTGCCCTTAAGGGATGCCATAATTATCCATCTCTGTCGAGCTACAGCTGAAACTGTCTGATGAAACGAAATACCTATCAAGGTGAAATCTCTCCGCTTCCTCATTCAGCGAGCATCCCGGGTAAATTTAGCCCTTCGTAAACACCTGGACCAGTACTAAACTGCTTCTGACATATAGAGTAATGGGGGGAAAATAAGCAATGGGCTTTGAATACAAAACTGGAACATTGGACATGCATACGAGCTGGTGTTCAGCTGAGTTTATGTCAGAGCAAGGGAAGTGCATGGAGGTCAGTGTAACTGTTCACATGCCAGATTTAAATCCAGGACTCCAAAAGCCTCAAATCCTTTCATTCTGGCATTATAGATGTTTTACAATTGCTGAAAATGTTGTTATCATTTACTCACCTTTTGTTCCAAACCTGAAGGACTATCTATCTTTTGTGGAAAAAAAAAGTTTGTCCATGCAATGAAGTTCAATGGGGTCTAAAACAACATCTGAACTTTTGAATTAGTGATTGTGGTACACTTTAGTTTAAATTCACATTCTCACTATTAGCATGCATATTACTGGGATATTGGCTGTTTATTAGCATATATTAATACCGTATTCTACATTCCTTAATCCTACCCAATACCGAAACTTAACAACTTCCTAACTATTAATAAGCAGTATTAGGAGTTTATTGAGGCAAAAGTCCCAGTTAAAAGTTAGTTAATGCTGAGAATTGGACCCTAATCTAAAGTGTGACCGAATTTACTTATGTAACCAGGGACAACAGCTAGTTTCTATCCATTTTTATTATATCAAAAAGAGCAGCTTGGACATTCTGCAAAATACCTCATTTTTGATCCACACACACACAAAAAAAGTCATTTAGGTTTGGAACAAATATATGACAGAAATTATTTATTGGATGAAATATCTCATAAATTTTCTTTTAATAGCGGTCAACTAATACAGTCTAGAAACCCTTCACTCAGTTTAATGATGAACTATATCAAGCTTTTCCCCAAGGACCATTGCTTCTCAACTGTGTGCAATGCATCAAGTACGAGCTTCTCTCCATCAGCTCATTGCTGACTAGACTATAATCTAGAGTCACGTATTATTCCTGCTGGTGACAGCCTTGACTTTGCGGGTCTGTTGATACAGCACAAGGCAGATTTTATCGCTGCAGACCAAACATGATTCAGCTGTTTACCCATCAGTTTGTCTGTGTGTGTTTGTGATTGTGTATGTGCATTCAGAGAGGTCAAGGTGTGGCTGGTTAGCTTAGTCCAGTTAGTCTCTGTTTGTAGGGACCGTAACTACACCATCTTGTTACATCTTTTTTTTCCATTGATGGCCAACCCAAAGTAGCAATTTTTTTTTTCTTTGCGAGCAACATTTACATACACAAATAATTAGTTTTGCTATATTGTATATATGGAAAAGTGGAAAGTAAGTGAATTAGAAGTCAGCACCCATGAGTAAAGATGTCATATTTCAAGTGGCATACTTTCAGGGGTCATGTACCTGCTGAGATGAATAGAAATTCGAACAAATTGCTTTCTCCTGGTTTTATAAACGTGCATACCTGTGTATGTGTGTGTCCTTTGTCTCCATCTAAGATGCTAGCATTAACATGAAGATCACAGATGGAGCCGTCAGGTTAACAATGTGCGTGAGTTGATTAAAATGCCTTACAGTCCTGCTGTTCAGCACTGCATGCTTGTTATCACGTCCCCAGGCTCAAAGGTTAATTGAACATTTAATAGGGAAAAGTCAAAATTATGCATTTATCCAAGCCATCTTGTGCTTAAAAGTTAATGGTTGGAGAAAATATATTTTTAGTTAATTTAGTGAAATTATGTTGTGATATACAAATAACTCCTAATAACGCTCTGTTAAATGAAGAGTGTTCAATGGTAAAATAAGATTTATAATAATTACTGGAGAGCTGGAAATATCATTTCTATGTTCCACTCAAATGCATTTTCTCTTCTAATCCACACCTAATCCTTCTTTTGTAGATGAACAACAGTAAGTTCTATTTTACTGTGGGGAAATACTTTATCTGACCTGGGTCTCACATGTGAGTGTTGAAACTTTCGCTAAACCATTTACGTTTTTATTAAACTTTTTTTTTTGTTTGTTGGTGTTTTTCACCTCAACATAAGCTCTAGCCTAATCGAACGGGACTAGTTTTCCAGGGTGACGTTATTTAATTTGCAAATTTAATCCCGTTCGAATCTGCCAAGTCTGTGTTTTTCTCACACAACCTCTGTAAAAATTCCAGAGCAAATTACCTACTGTTTTTCGGCAAACCAACGGTCCTCTGAGAAGTCTAATCCAGTCCGAATGCGAATGTCTGTGGCTGTGGAAATGATTGTGATTTCATTCAGATATGATATTTTAAAAAGACCAACAGTATGACTGCAATCAAACTCTTAAAGTGCATATCAACATACTGTCTGATAAACGTGACACACACACACACACTCACTAGAATTATAATACCCATAATGCTCACATACTATAGCTCTTCAGTTTCTCCCACCATGGGGCATAGAAATGTTTTTAATTGTGTTTGTCAGTAAATAAGACAAATAAATATAAAAGTCATGTGAATAACTTAATTGAAAAATATATGGTGTAAATGTAACGGTAACACTTTAGAATACTGTTCCTTCATTAATGAATAATTACACAGGAACAAACGAGTAACGAATTATTAACATTCTAGTAACTACTATTAACTAACAAGAAACTCTGATTAACAAATTAGTAAGTAATAGCGCTCAGATGAATGTAGTAGTTCACTATTAGCTAATCAATAACTACTATTTTTTTCATATCTCCCAGAGAACTACTATCTACAGGTTCATAATTAACACGAATAATACATAATTTACAATAAAAGGTAATGGTAACCCACATTCTAAAGGAACTACTAATTATTTGGATCAGTATTATAAGTGAAAAACATGATAACTACCTAATATTGACTGAAGTCATTGTAAGCTTTTGAGATTTTTGTAAGATTTTGAATAGCAATTCCTTCCAATGGATTTGGTAACACTTTAGTCATTACTAGTGTGTTCCCATGATCTTCACTTTAGAATACTGATCCAAATAATTAGTAGTTCCTTTAGAAAGATGTAGTAACACTTGATTCATTACTATCCAAAACCTTACAAAGGCCTTAAAAGCTTACAATGACTTCAGTCAATATTAGGTTGTTATCATGTTTTTCACTTTAGAATACTGATCCAAATTATTAGTAGTTCCTTTAGAATGATGTAGTAACACTTTATTCATTACTAATGGGCTACCATTACCTTATATTAAACATTGTGCATTATAAATATTTATTAACCTGTATATAATAGTTCTTATAGTCTTTAGTGAGGTATGAAAAATAGTAGTTATTGATTAGCTAATAGTGAACTACCACATCCGACTGAGCGCTATTACTTATTAATTCATTAAACAGAGTTTCTTGTTAGTTAATAGTAGTTACTAGAGTGTTACTAATGCATTACTCATTTGTTCCTGTGTAGTTATTCATTAATGAAGGAACAGTATTCTAAAGTGTTACCAATGTAACACAAAAAGTAGCATTACTTATTAGGTTAATGACAAAGTATGTAAAAAGAAATTGTCAATATTGTCAAAAATGACTATAGTTATAGATCTACACTATGACTTTACAGAAGACAACAAAAGAAATGTTAAATAAATAAAAAACAAATATGTTAAATACACTTTTACCTCCATTCACACTACTTGTAACATATTATGTCCAATGATCTTCCATTGTGCCACTCCACCCTGGACGTTATTATTCTGAAAGAAAGACATCATTTTAGGCCTACCAGATGACCTAGTATTGTAGCCGCATACAGGGTTTGTGAGATGTTTTAAGGTGCGCTGACTTTAGGTAAATTGCTTTAGTCATTGCTTTCAGTTTGATGTGTTCCAGTTTTATTAAAAGGCGAAATTTTACTTGTCAAAGGTGTGCTAAATTCACTCACAAGTCCTTAGGGATGTGTCTTACCTGCATTGTAATACATGAACTATAATATTTTAGAAGTGCTGTCTTTCTCAAAATTGTTCATCCAATAGGACCGTTCGGTTTCACTGAGGTAAACCTTTTAAAGATGTGATAAGCTCACAAGGCTGCACTGACAGACAGCTGTGAAGTAGTTCCATCCAGGACAACTTCATTATCTGTTAAGTAATACAATCATAGAGTCTACTTTGACCACCCCTCCCTCCCGCACTGTACAGAGCGATTGGATTATACAGGGGAGCCTTTGACACTGGGAAAAGGCATTTAGAATAATTGCTTTGGATTTTTTTTTTTTTCTCTTTGCTCTATTTCTCTTGGCCTTCTTGCAGTAAGGGTTTGGGAACGCTGTAGCTCAGTGGAAGTTAAGTGAGATTGACACCTTGACATCTACGTTAATTGGCAATCGTGAACCATCAGCAGGTGCGATGAGAGTTTTCCAGCGATCAGGTGGGGCGTGTGGGAGGACAACAAACGGAGCCAGGGGGACAAGGTTAACACCAGGAGGAGGAAAAGACTTCAAACACTTTCTCCCCTCAACAGCTCCAATGCATTAAAAATTAGAGCTGGATATTTGCAGTTTGTGGGTGTCAGTTGGTTTGCAAAGATTTTTATCTAGCCAGTTTCCACAAATGAATGAGAGAAGGGCACACAGCAGGAGTCAACAGCTCTGCGAACAGAAAGCTGATGCAATCAAACGTAAATGTAGCTCGATTCACAAAGAGCTCAAGGATGTAACTGATAGAGATTTAGTCATTCTCACTGGTCTGCGAGAGGAGAACTGGTGCAGAAATAACAGTTTTTTAAATAATGTACTGTGCAAATAAGGTTTACACATGAGAAAGCCTGTACTTGTATTACTATTCCTATTATTGTCCATGAATAAGTTATGATTCCATTCATAAGTAGAACCCTCTCATTCACATCCATTTTTCGGTCTACGCACTTTAAAAACTTTTGAAGAAGTAATATTCAGTGGCCATGAAGCACATTCTGTTCCTCTGCTGAATTATAAAGCATCATTCTAGAACTGTGGGCTTTCTGTGTTACATCACACTTGTTATGGGACATAACATAAAAGAAGATATTTTGAAGAACTTCTTTTATGTTCCTCAGAAGAAAGAAATTTTGAAAAAACAATGATTAAATATCATGATTAAATGATATGTTCATTTTTCCATCTTTGAGTTCAAAATATATATAAAAGAAATGTTTCTTATATTAGAATGATTTCTGAAGGACTGAATTATCAGCAGCTAATACTCAAGTTTTCCTCCTCACAGGAAGAAATTACATTGTATTGTATTAATATGTCCCATTATTATGGTTTTACTTACTATTTTTTTATTAAATAAATGCAGCCTAGTGAAAAAAAACAAGACTTATTTCAAACACTATTTGAACGGTAGTGGGCATAGAAATTCTTATATAGAAGATAAAAGTTTGCAAAAATAAACAGTCAAAGAAGTTCAAACAGTCAAAGAAATCATAATATATAAAATATAAAAGCAGCTAAAGGGTTAAAAAGGTCCATAAGATGTCCTCAATAACTACTGTATATTCCTATATCTGTCATTAGAAAGAGGGGTGCAAGAGGGACTTAGATTCTGAATTTGGCTTTCCACTGCAAATCCCCATATTACAGAAAATGCATAATTGCTTTTAGAAAATGATTTAAAAATAGATTCCTAAACCCCAGAGATTCTGTATGCACAGAGAATATATGCATAGACTCATCATTTTTAACACGCAGTGAAAAGCGAACAGTCATCATGGAAGAATGATTGCTCTTGCCGTCAGTCTCTCTTTCTCTCTGAGATTTCACTTATAATCAAATTACAACATTCCCATTAAAACTAAATCCACTTTTTAGATTACTGTGAAAAATCACCGGTGTTAGTGCTGGGATATGCACCGAACAAATTCCAAGGTGTGATTTTGGTGAGATTGGTGTAAAGTCAAATTTAAACTTGGCGTCTGCACAGCAGTTCATTTGAAGTTTGATGGATCTGGATACTCATGCATACTAACTCTGAAGTTACATTTTCACATTCTTCCCTTTTGAATGTGAACTCAAAGCTGTTGCTTTGCCATGAGTACTCCTTCAGCCAAACCGCAAAATGATTGAAAGCACTCAGTGAAGGCATCTCCTTTCCACTTCATCTCACTAGCCCTTTGCAGCCATCTGTAGCTGCAGATGCCAGGCCCGGGCTGCACTAATAGTGCATTTAGCTGACAGATCCACACTATGTCCCGCTCCAAACCTCTAAATGTCCTTTAGGTGGATAGAGGAGTGTCTGTCTCTGTGGTCTCTGCTCTATGGGGCCCCAGCAGCACAAACTCATAACCTTCAGTTAAAATACTGCCCCCTGTGTATGTGTCTCCTTTGCATACATTTTTTTCAAGGTCCTGTCTGTTAAAACTGTGCTATTTGGGTTTTATATTTGTCCTAGATTTTTAAAACTCTTTTCTTTCCACTACTGTCCTATTTTAATGTCAGTCTCATGACATTTCACTTTGTTAGGCCTAATTTTGTCTGGACCAGTTAACTCTGCTCTTATTGGCCACTAGTAGGTCTTTGCTAATGTGTGTTGTATACATCCTGGTTCTAAATATTTTTTTGTGAAGAAAACACTACATGGCATATGCAATTCAATGTATTTCCAATTTAAACAGAATAGTCAGCAGAATACAGTATCTTTTATGATTTGATTGGATTGCAAAAAAATGTCCTATGGTATTATTGATATTATTGATCGCAGGGATGTTGTGGAGGATAAACACAGATTTACATTTCTTTTGTAGTACAACATATTTTTAAAATATGAAGTTAAATTAATTGGTGGACATGTGTCGTGACTGACTAATGTGATCATTTGTGAATCGTTTAACAAAAAAATATATAGTTTTGACAAACTAGCAACCTCTCCCAATTAAATTCAAATACACTGGCTGACCCAAAAAAAAAAAAGAAGGTTACTGTTTGGATTAAATAGGCAAATGCATCTTTGTTGTCAATAATGTATTGGCAATGTCTTCCTACATGGTTGTTTAAGCTACATTCTCCATTAATTAGGCTGTTGCCAAACATATAGCATGCTACAAACATAATAATCACTGCAATAATGATCCAATCTTAAGTATTTACTATCTGAAGCATTTCCCTTTTTAAATCCAAACAGTGACTTTTTTGTCGTGTATATACATGAATTATTGTTATTTATTACATTTTGATTTGAACTCAATTCAATTAAATTCACAATTATTTGTGTAGCGCTTTTCACAATACATACTGTATTGTTTCAAAGCAGCTTTACAGAAAATGCATGTTTCTACAGTACAATTTAGAGTGATCTGTTATCAGAGATGACTGTGTCCAAGTAATGTCCAAATGTACAGTTCTAAAATAATACAAATCATGTAGTTAGCTAACATCATGTATTCATTATAGGCAGAAACATTGAGCTCATTAAAGCAATTATTACAAGTTGTGATCGTAATGATTACAATAGAAAATTTGGCAGTTGTGTATGTCGATTTAGAGTTGGCGTCATCTGAAGTCCTCGCAGGAGTTGGCATCATCTCTTCACAGGTGTTCGGTCACCTGAAATCCAAACTGGAGCTGGCGTAATCTCTAGTTCTCTAGAAACAGAAAGCAAATGGAAAATAATTAGCATAGTTGCTTTTCATAACATTTCAAGCAAAAGATGATAGTCATACGCATTTCATCTGATACAACTGGAGTGCAAGTTTATGAGATGTATTATGTAAACGCTTGGCTAAATAGATGTGTCTTTAACCTAAACATAAAGGCTTAGAGGGATAGTGCCTCTGAGCCCCGAACATTATGAAGGAGGCTAATCCAGAGTTTAGGAGCCAAATGTGAAACAGCTCTACCGCCTTTAGTGGACTTGGATATCCTAGGCACTACCAAGAGTCCAGAGTTTCATGACCTTAAAGAGTGTGATGGATTGTAAGGCGATAGAAGATCAGTTAAGTACACAAGAGCTAAACCATTTATGACCGTATAGGTCAGTAGCAATACTTTGTAGTCGATATGGAACTAGGTAACCATTGTAGAGATGATAAAATTTGGGTTATTTTATCATATTTTCTTGATTTTACTAAAAAGTCTTAACATACAGTAAATTGACTAGTTTTTATCACAGGAACGAACCTAAACTGTCTTGATGAATAATTGAATAAACTTCTCTTGTCATTTCAGTTTGAGGGGTGAAATCTTTTACACTCAACCATGCAAAATGAGGATTCTTTTTTCCCCACACAACATGCCTGATTGGTTAACATTTAAAAGAAAATATATTTTCCTTTATCCATGCATCTTTCAGCATAAAAGAAATGTAATGAATGAGAAAGTTATTGCATTTTGATGAAAGATTACAAAAACAAACATTTTCCTTTAGAATAACATGCACTGATGGAACATGCACAATAAGACTAGGAATGTTTTATTAAGAAAGCATATCCAGGCAGTTTTGCATTTTATGTTGCATTTGAATCGTCACCACCACAAAACACATTCTGAATTTATTTTTTTATTTTTTTAATCAGGTAATGTAGTTACAGAATCAACTAACTGGGGCTAAATAGATCATGCTACTCAGCCAAACCTCGAACTCTTTGAAATAACTTAAACAAACAGCACTCCAGAAAAAGTGTAATAGTTCAGCTTGTTCTAGTAGAGACATTTAGCAGTATCTCTGGGTCTCTGAGGTTTGGTGAGTTTGGGAAGTATAGTGCCTCTGAGGGTTGGGCTCTTTTTTTTCCTGATTATTGGCAAGGCGCCCAGGGAAACAAAGGCTCACCCCAAGCACCTGAAGCAAGGTGACTCCATCACTGGCAGAGTTAGGAAGGAGGGGGTCTGATACCACAGCACCAGCCTGTGTTCCTCTTTTGACACTTTCCCTGATTGGAATTGGTGTGCCTATCTCTCTCATTGCAGGGCCAGGTGAGACAAGGTGATATACGTCCTGTTCTCTGAGCCTGGGCCGGAGTAATAAGAATATAATGGAGATACATTTGCATTTGTCTACTCTGGTATTATAAAGCTCTATATTACACAAATGTGATGGGTTCGGTCGGGGGTGGGGGTGGGGGAATGAATCTTTCGAACTGAAATCAATACATAAAACAACAGGCCTAGAAGCCAACGAGCATTTCGACTCAGAGCAAGGTCGAGGACGGAGAGCTTGTCTCATAAAATTTCACAGATGCATAAACACCTGAATATATCACCCTATACACTCTCTCAATTTAACCTGCTGCCTTCCATTTCAGAGCAAGAGGGACAGAGGGAGAGAGAGGGAAATTTAAATAGCTGTCCGATATGTTTATGTGTTGGTGTAGCTGGGGGACTCCATGCCAAGGAGCAGTGTTCAGGCCAGGGACTGAGATAAAATTAATCCAGCTCTGACCCGAACGCAGGACACAGGGAGGGAAAGTGAAGCAAGCATTTCCCAGATGCATCTGCATGCTTCCATCACTCATAGTGCCAGCTAAGCAATCAGGAAGGGTCAGAACATCAATATGAAGTAAACATGTGCCTGAACTCCTCTGAACCGTGACGAATTTTCCTCTAGGTCAAAAAACAAAACAAAAAAAAAGGCGCTGCCAAAGACTGGGAGAAAGTGTAACACGCAATATGGTGGAAAAAGTAGATTTTTTTTCAATGCTATTTGAGCACAAGATCCAACATTTATAGTAAAGCTGTTGTCAGATTTCATTGGTGATTTCAAATATGAAATTTAATCATAAGCTTGGTGAACAGCTTTGGAGAATTTGATGTTTCCCCATTCAAAGAGATAGGAGCTGCATTTGAATCCCTGAGAGGCGTTTCAATGATGGCCACCGGATTAAATGACTTGTCTTGAAGAGACTTTAACTGTAGTGAATCAAAACTGCATTGGAGCATACAGATTATTTTCTTCACAGGTTTTGTTGGAATTTTTTACTTATTTATTTTTCTTTAATGCTATTAACAAAGGCTGTGATAATAGTTAATAATGAAATGTATCATTATAGAGAGCAGGGTCTGCGGGCTGTGCAGAAAACCTCTACCAGTAATGTAATTTTACAGTAGTGAAAATGTCTATAGACAAAACGCATCTAAAAAATAGTGGAGGTCACAGAGTAAGCTGCTGCGGGAAACGTGCACAACGCAAGACATCCAAACACGTGAGAATGCTTTACACATGTGAGTTTGATTGAAGCCCTTCATTTAAAGTTCATCGTGGCTTGCCATTTCAGATGCTTTGACAGGCGCCGTTCAGTGCATTCAGCGTTTGACTTACAGCTATATCCTTATACATAAATGTTTTCTATTTCTATTTTTCATAAAAGGTTCTTCCTGACGGCAAACTTCACGGACTTCACTGATCGAGTGCAACAAAAAGGGAGCGCAGTTTTTCTGACTGAAATACACAATATGATTTTCCTATTGTCTTATGGATTATTCTTGCAGAAATTAATTTGCTCTGTGAAAAACAAAAGTTTATGATTCTTACGTTTCGTTCGTCATGATAATCTTCACAAATGGACCCAACGTCTATGAACTTTGTAGCCTGAATACAATCGGCAGAAGTAAAAAGCTAAACGTAGGCTATAAATGAACTACACGGTTGCATGACTTCAAACCCACCACCACTAATATTCTGACAACTCTTTCAGTCTTTATTTAAAAAATATTTTCCGTGAAAGTTTGAGGTAGAAAAGTTTGCAAGAGTGGACTAGTGAGTAGATGAAATTACCTGTTCAGTGTGATGTTTAATGTCCCTGACAACTTCTATTCAACCCCCCATTTAGCCATTTGTTAACAACCACCTTTTTCAAGACAAGTCAAATCCCAAGGGGGTATTACTGATATATTTTATGTCATAGAATAAAACATGAAAAAATCTTGAGCTTATGTTAACCACCAAACTTATTTTAGGAATTTAAACAAAAACTGCTTCAGTAAAAACCTATTTGACTTCTGGATGATGGAACTGGAAGTGCTAAAACGTGATGTGAAATTTACTTAGATTTTAAAAGCCATTTCATTTGCATTTATTTGCATTTCTTTTTCAGTTACAAAAACATAATTGAAGCACCTTGATTGTAAGTCTAATAAGTGTTTTGTAACATTACAGTTAATTCTCTTAGACAAATATTTATTCAACTTTTTTAGTATGCTTGCTGAAGTAAGACTAGTTAATATGAGGAGTTTGCAATTCTCATACATTCTCAATGTAATATTAAGAGCACAGCTCAGCAGAGCTTGTTGGCCTTCAGGGCTAATGTAATCTGTCAGAACTGGCCCAGATGTAACGTCACATTCACACATACATGTACAGGTGTGTAAGCGTGCACACGTGCACAAAAGGCATTTAACTATCTTTCTCTTCCCGTTGTTTATATCCCTCTCTCTTTCGTCTCTCTCTCTCTCTCTCTCTCTCTCTCTCTCTCTCTCTCTCTCTCTCTCTCTCTCTCTCTCTCTCTCTCTCTCTCTCTCTCTCTCTCTCTCTCTCTCTCTCTCTCTATTGATTATTCAGTCAGAACTTGAGGGACTCAGCACCCCACAGGTCTCTAGGGTTAAGTAAATCAGTCCAGCGTTTTTTCGTACAGCAACAGAGTATAGCGCAACTTGACCCTTCCTGCCAGAACTGAGACATGCCTGTAATTGACTCTAAAATGAGACACGCCTAATACAAGGGCACTAGAAAGAGAAATGATGTGCAACTTGACAAACGCACACACATAGCACAGGCACTTATATGTGCTGCCCTGTTAGATAAATAAAAAAAATGCATTAGGAATGCATTTGTGAGATGATATATCTCTTATATTACTATATACTGAATAATGCAAACAGTCAGACAGTGTAGTGGTTGCAAACTGAGGACTGTGGTTTAATTAATTATTCTGTTAATCTCCAAAAGAAACTCCTGAGTTTGTTTTTGTTTACGGCCAAACACTGTTTTCTCTTAATTTTTTTTTCTTAATTTTTTTTTCTGGCCACCCCAAATATACCCAAAATCAAATTGAGAAAGATCTCTTTTTGTTCAGATTCCTTCCTAGTTATGATACGCCTGATGCAGTCTTCATGAAAGCAGATACAGTATTCCACGCAGCACAATATTTATGGCAGAAGCAAAGTATCTGGGTAGTTGATGCATAAAATGTCAATTTAAACTAAAATCAAGATGCACAAGTTATGTTTTTCATGTTTTTTTTACCTTCATTCATTCATTTAAAGGGTCCTGTGGGGTGATAAATAAATTATACAATTGTATAAATATTGCATTTAGTCTCTCAATTAATATGCGATCATAAAAACTGCATGCATAATAATTGTACATTTTAAATGATTTTAATCGTCAATGTCCCAAAAGGATTTCATGTCAGCTACCCATAGATCACACTAAGGAGCATTTGCATAGTACTGTACTTGAATTCGTAATGTACAGAGGTGGCATAAAAATATTTGCAGTGTATGTCTTTCAATAAAATATCAAAAACACAAAATGAGTAGACAAATGTAACCACGATAACATTATGAAAGAACTTGCATAGCAAATTAGTGCACACTCTTATGCACTGTCCTATATTCCGGTTGATGCTTAGTCCCATGTGAAGCTTCTGTGCCATGTGTAGAAAGGTTAACTAGTGTTATAACTCTGAAATGGTTCTGTGAATAAATTAATGTTGGAACTGTGAAACAGTTTCACAGTTCCAACATTAATTTAGGAGTTTCACTGAAACTCCTTTTGGTACTGCAAACTAACCACTTAAATAAATGCACCAAGCTGTAATGCATTCTCATTTCCTAGATACTTTAATATGGATGCTGCTGTTCCTCGCAGACCCACACACAAACACTTTAATATTGATGGGGAAATCCATAAAATTGCTTCCTTCACTCTTATCAGCTCCAGCAAGAAATGGAAGTCGTGGCACTCTTTATATCTAAAAGTCTGTAACTGCGGCTCCCCGCGGGGTCTCATTTCTATCCATTCAGGAGTGACGGAGTGAGAAAGACAGTGTAGCTCATAGTTCTTGTGACACTCTTTATTCTGGAACAGAGAGTTCTTGTTCTGCATTAATTGTTGTTTGCTGACCTTTAGCCAGCTGGTGTGATTGCCATCTTCTCCCTGTTGCTTTCAGTCAAGCTGTTTCATAGTCCAGACTTTGTGAAATGGTAAAATAAATGGACCGACTGAATTACTTTCATGGTGGCAGACAGGGCTTACAAAAAGCTATGGTGGCGCAGAGGGAGCAGTGCATGTTAAGATGCAGTATCAGTGTTATTGCAATCAAATACCTTACAAAAGGCACTGGCGCTCATGTTAGTTGCCATGGAGACAGTGATAACTATGCTCTCTTTGTTTTTCTCTTCTTAGGTCTGGCTGTTCACCAGATCATCACCATCACTGTGTCCCTCATCATGATCGTCGCAGCCTTGATCACTACTCTAGTCCTTAAAAACTGGTAGGAAACATTCTTTTCTTTCAGCAGTGTGCCAATGACTTTTTTGTCTGTCTGTCTGTCTGTCTCTCCCTATTCCTGTCCCTCTATCTGTTTATCATCTTTTCAATCTGTCCTTCTCTATCCCTCTGTCTGTCAATGTGGACAGTGACCCCTTATTGCACCAAACAATGCAGACACAATCGCTTTTTTCCCAAACTCAGTGAGCTTCCTCCTTAGGCAGCATTTTATGGCACCTAAGATAATTTCTTCTTTTGATGTGAAAAATCTCTTGACAATAATTATAAACTGTAATGTTCATTACCGAGATTAAATTAAATACAATTACATACATTAATTGTTAGTAAACATACTATTTTACACCAGTTTGTGTCATATTTATATTTATGCTAAAGTACCCATTCTTCCTCAAGTTATTGCAGTGAAATCAATCGCGAGTCGAGTCACTTTTGCTGCCTATGTAAAGTGTTTCAGATCAGTCATAGCCCCTTTCACACAGTCAGTCTTTACTGGTAAATAAACAACACACCTGGCCCTCCCAATCAGGAGCTTGACCCACCCTACGTCAAATAACGACCGATTACAATATTGGTGCGATGTTCGATTCAGAAATCATGCTTTTCGGGGTGCTTGGTTTCAAAAATCTGCTTCCCATTCATCAGTGCTGTGACTCTGCAGTTACTATTGTGTAATATAGTAGCTCTAGTACTAAAGTAACTATTATTCATCTTGTGTTTCTAAGAGCAAAATAACATTCTGAGTAGAGATGCACCGATACCACTTTTTCCAGAACGAGTCCGATACCGATACTGTCATTTTTGGTACTTACCGATACCGTAACCGATACCTGTATTTTCACTGCATTTGTAATTTTTAAATGTATTAGTAGAGAAACCAAAAGAATATCAATCATATTAGTTGGCTAAGTTATTTGGCTGAGTTAACTTAGTTGGCTAATTAAGCCTGCTAAAATGCATTGTATGAGCTTCTGTTACTTTCACTGCTCATATTGTTCTATCATATTTTATCTTTCATTTAATAGTACAGCACATATTTAGAGCTGCTCCAGCAGGGCTCAGTGCTGAGGATTGGGTCAGTGGTACAAATGTTTAGAGAAAAGTGATATTTATTCCAATTTTGATACTACAACAAAAACTACAGTAATCAAATGAGAAAAAACACTGCATATTTATTACTGTATAATAAAATATAGATGCAGCTTTTTGTAAAGTTACTATAGGTAGCCTATTTAGTCAAGAGCAGTGAGTAATTTATTTGTCCTTTGTTTGATTGAACATTAAATTGAACCAGTATCAGGCTCATTTACTCGTACTCGTAAAAATGCTCCGATATGCATCCCTAATTCTGTGTGATCATCCCCTTACGGGATAAGGGGAGAATGTTCACTCAGAAGTAAAAAAAAAAAAAAAAAGTAGCTAAAATGAAACTAAAGTGCTTCACCTCATCTAGGTGGGTGAAGAAACCAGCTCAGCGTTTAAAGGTCATTTACGATGATTGAATTCAGAGTTTGCCAGTATTGTGGTACTGGTGTGTTAATGGTATCTTACCAGTAAAAAGAGAGAACACTGTTGCTTGTGTGAACAGCACATTTGTGTATTTACTTAAAGTCATTCTGATAATTTTACGTTAATTTACCGGGATTTCTGTGTGAAAGGGGCTTATGAGGTTCCATTTCAATTAGGATGCCTATTTATGAAATTCACAACAAGGCAGCTCACTAGGTTTTTGGAACAGAGCTAAGATGTCTGTGTCTGTCTCCCCAGTACGTGTTAAATGTAGGACAGACACAGCGGTTCAAGGTATGATTTTATGTTGGCTTTGTGAATTTGGTGCGTGTTTTTGTAGTTGTGCGCAGTCCGGGAATGGCCGACACAGCAGCCATCAGAGAAAGATCAACCAGCAAGAGGAGAGCTGTCAGAATCTGACCGACTTCACGCCTGCCCGCGTGCCCAGTAAGGTGGACATCTTCACCGCCTACAATGACAGTTTACAGTGCTCACACGAGTGCGTGCGGTCCGGCATACCGGTGTACACGGACGAGATGATCCAGCACACACCCATCTACAAGACCTCCTACAATGGAAACAGGCAAGAGGACATGATTCATATATATTCAGTAGGATCAACTGGGCTGGATGTTGGAGCTGCTGACCAAGTTGTTTGGAAAGCGAGTCGACTGTATTGACAGCCCTGTCCGTACTTTCTTACAGGGTTTGGCTTCCTCATAGCTTAGAGTGTTTAGTGCTGGCAGAAATAATGTTCATTCTGTGACCATATTATGCACAAATGTATAAATTGCTGTTTAAAGTGCACATCACATTTGACCCCTGCAGTTTACCATTTTGAAACTAAATTTCACAATCCAGGTCATCCAAGGTCACCTAATTTATTTATAATCTTTTTTATATATTTCGTTTTTTTGATTTTTTTTAACAGTGGGACTTTTAACTATCAAGCTGTGTTTTAGCTTATAGACAGTTTGCATGTTAAAACCTTCTCAGAAAAGTTCAATTCATCCTCTTTAATGCACCACCACTGCAGCCATTCACACGCAGACAGACTCTTTGGCATTGCATATTGCCTCATGCTGCATGAGCTATTTGTGAGCGATTTATGACAGCTTGTCAAGTTCAATAAAACTTTTAAAATGCAGTGGTCTCAAAAGACCTGCATTCTGTTCCATTCAAACAGTTTTTGAATGTGTCTTTGTTTGAAAATACATAGTTTCATATTTTTCTTTGCTACAATCGTCAATTATAGAATAATTTAGTCTTTAATGTGCATTTTGGAAATAACCAGTTTAATCTGCCAGAGAGTCATTATTTTTCAGATAAGCATGTTGAGACAGTTGTGTAGTCTTGTTTATTGTCCTTCCATTGCCCTCGCCTCTATAAAAGACTGAGCATGGGCTTAAATTGTATGAATAATTTCAGTGCTGCTTCATTTAATACTGTATGCTTCAGAATACAAAACCTAGATGAGAGGGTTTAGAGGAAATGTAACTGTGGGCGCTTTTGTTTGTGGTATAATGCCATTTTAAAAAAGAGAGTCTTGAATCAGGGAGTGGGACAGAAGTGCTTATATCTGCAGGATTGAAGAGCTGATCTGTCTGTCTATTTCAGACCGTCGCCCACTGAAAGGCAGCTAATCCCTGTGGCCTTTGTGTCTGAGAAATGGTTCGAGATCTCCTGTTGAGGCCCTTTTACTACCTTTGGGTTGAGCCCACGTCTTCAGTTTGTGCCCTGGTACGTACTAAATTTCGTATGGCTCTAAAATTCACATGGTGTAATTTTGGCATGGTATTCCAGTGCTTGTGTTCTTTCTAGAAATTCACAGTTCCTCGGGGTTCAAAAAGAATAGTTCACAAGTCATAGAATTTAAATGAGTTGCAGGCTTGTACTGTAGCTCATATACTTTCAAAAATTGTATCCTCCATACACCTACAGCAGAAATATTAGGTGAGGTGACAATATACAATGGTAACACTTACATTATATTAGGTAACATGAACTAACAATGGTCCCATTAGTTTGTGTTAACAAACATTAACAGTGAGCAATACACATGTTACAGTATTTATTAATCTTTGTTAACATTAGTTATAAAAAATACAACTGCTGACTGTTAGTTACCTCAGGTTTAATAATAATATTAACACATACAACTTTTGATTTTAATAATGTATTAGTAAATGTTGAAATTAACATTAAGATTAAGAAATTCTTTAGAAGTATTGTTCATTGTTAGTTTACTAAAAATAAAAAAATAGAACCTTATTGTAAAGTGTTACCAATCTAGTTTAATGTTAATTTCTACATGTACTAATATACTTTTTTAACATTTCAAGTTGTAACATGTCAGTTAATGCATTATATATATATATTAGAGTAGTTTATTTACAAAGTTATACACTATCAAGTGTTGTTCTATTTAAAGGGATTGTTCACCCAAAAATTCTGTCATTAATGACTCACCCTCATGTCATTCCAAACCTGTAAGACGTTCATCTTCGGAACACAAAAAGATTCCCTTTCTATCCCTTCATAGACAGCTACACAACTGCCAGCTCCGTTTTCCACAACTGACGTGTGAGTTGATGAATGTTTAAATGTGAATAAAAGCCTAAATTCAATCTGTTCATCATATAAAGCGATCGAGTTTTAAGAAAATTTGGACTAAGCCACTCAATTTAAATGGATTAGTTTTACGATCTCTTTCGTCAAAAAGAGGGTCAAACTGTCAGTTGCGTAGGCTGTCAATGGAGGGACAGAAAGCACTCAGATTTCATCAAAAGGATCTTCATTTGTGTTCCGAAGATGAACGAAAGTCTTACGGGTTTGGAACGACATGCGAGTAATTAATGACTCGACAGAATTAAATGATTTGGGTAAACTAACCCTTTAAAAAGTGATATCAGTTTAATATTCAAACTCAGCTAAAATTTTATCTTCTGTACTTTCAGGATCTCATTGGAAAATCTGTGAATCAAACACAAAAAGACTAAAACACAATAAAGCAAAACAAAACCACAAGAACAACAACGACAAGCAATCACAGAGATGGGAACTGAGACGAACTGGCAGTTTTGTACAAATGTTGGATCTCTCTAGAAATGGACTGAAGATGTTTATT